>NC_138031.1:81253164-81973171 GCF_964106645.2 Podarcis pityusensis
AAGTTCAGCTAAAAGCCTGGACTCAGGTAGCCTTTGACTATAAGCAATAAAATGTGTATAAACTGAGGGCTCTTCACTTAGCCAACATAAGGGTAAGTGATGCTAGTTGTGATAGAGTTGTGAATATGGGGAACCAGTTGTCTCTAGAATCATGGAATTGTAGAACTGGAAGGGACCTTGAGGGTCATCTAGTCCAACCCCCTGCAATGCAGGAATCTCAAAGCATCCATGACAGATAGCCATCCAATGTCTGCTTTAAAAACAGTTTACGAAGCTTGGAGCAGATTTTACGGCGATGCCTTACCTTGTGCATCTTTTGTCATTCGATTATAATGTATGAGGCTGCCTTTTAAATAAATTTTTGGAAACTTTGGTTTGTCCAAAATGGGGTTGGCAGGGTGTTAACAGTTGGAACATATCATTTTGATATTGCATCATCTATAGTCATTAGCAGTTTGGAATCAATTCCAAGTGCTGGCTATGATTTTGAAAGCCTCGGATAGCGAAGGACCAATTTTTAAAAACTGCATTTTAAAAACAAACATCATCTCTCATCCACTAGATTCTGATACGAAATACAGCTATGTCAAGCTATTTAACTGGCTTTTGCTCTTACCAGAAAAGCCCTCCATTTTCAGTATGCTTTCCGAGTGCTCCCTTGAAATGCTCTGTTTCCCCCTCTTACGTTCTGTACAAAGCCCCCAAGGGCAGGTGTTTTGCAGCTTTGGAGAACTGTGCCATCCCTGAAGTAGCCCACCACCCGGTTTTCCATCACCTTAGGCAAACTGGCTTTGGGGGCATTTGCACAGTTCTTGGGGGAAATGCTCAAAACACCTCTCAAGATGTTTGCTTATCTGTTCGATGAGAAGGTCCTGATAGGTTTCGTTCTCACTATGCAGACTTTTGACACAAACAGTGGCTCAGGACTGAATGAAAGCGGTTCTGTTCATAGCAAGGTTGATGCTAATAATTCTGCAGCAAGCTGTTTATGCATTTTTTAGCCAGGAGTGGCACCTGCATCATTAAGCTTGTTGGTTTTCCACAAGTAGGACATTTCCAACTCGAGACAGGTAACTATTAAGGGCATCTTTTAATTTGCAAATGACAGTTTTCAGGCTGTTCTATGGCAGATGAATTACAGATGAGATGCTTGCCACCATTAAGGTTAACTATGGCTAAGTCTCATTCAATGCAGTGGTAGAAGCGAGTTACAATGATTATTTAGGCAGAGCCATCTATATACATGGCCTTTGCAAAGAACTAACTTAAGGTTACCAGATTTTTTTCAATGAGTCGGGACACTTTTCAATTTCAATGGATTTTGTATGGGGACTGATTTGTAAATCTGGGGACTGTCCCCAGGAAATGGGGGAGTCTGGTAACCTTAGACTAACTCCAGTTCCATTGTGTTCAATGCAACTTTGTCACAGCGACTACAGTTTTGTGCCACAGCTGCTTAAGTGAGTAGGGACTTTGTTTGCCAACACAGACACGATTCTTTCACTGTGCCTTATTTTCACTCGCTTCAAAGCTGGCTTAGGAAAGGAAAAGATGAACAGTGTACTGTCTATATATTAAATCAATCATCTTCTTGTCAGCAATGGAGTGCGCCTCCAAAGGTGAAGTCAAACAGCACTTAAGTGATCCTGGGATGCAAGCTTAGGCAATGTCACTAGCTTGATGGCAGGAGTTGCTGGAAGCTCCAACCATCTTAGGGACTCCATTCCAGATTTGTGTAGGGTTTACTCCTTAGCCTTTCCTTCTCCCAAAGTTATCCCACAAGGCAGCGGAGTTTTAGGATCACAGTTTTCCTTCTCTTAGATGGGCTTCCTTTTCAGGTTGACGAGCCCCACCTGCCCCTCACTTCCCTCCACGTTCAGAAACTCTCTTCTTGAATGTTGGATCGTCTATTGGTCTTGTCCTCTCAATCTGCCAGAGCCTGTCTCTGCGAACAGAGGAAGTCCCTAACTCACTAAGGGTTTGAGACCCATTGGCTACCTTCACCTGGTTTAGTCAGCCAGTCGAAGCCGTGGTGTGGTTGCTGTTGCGTTCTGATAGCTTCTAGGAGCCACAGCTGAGAGCTGAGTGCAGGGTCAAGCCCAAAGGTGGAGAAACTGTTAGATTTCTGTTATGCCATTGTGCAGTTTTTGGAGTCACAAGACTCTGTTGACATTCCAGACTGTTGGAAGTCTCACGGGAGACGGATGTAGATGTTACTGGTTTCCTGTTTCTTTGTTCCTGTTATTTCTCTGTCTCTCACAGAGAGCAGACGCATATTATTTTCTGTCCTGCGTAGTTAGAAATAAACGTAGCAATGTAGCACATATTTCTGGCTCTTCTGCTGCTGTTTGGGTACTCTGTGTAATGGGAGCGTGCCTGAAGCCTCATTAAAGGCTTAGGTCGTTAATCACAGTCGGAGCAGAGGTCGATGGATTCCGAAGATACGAAGAGGAGGAGAGCCATTACAGCTGAGTCGTACGGAAGCTCTGACAGAAACGACCTCAGAAGGAGCATCTCGTGTCCCCCACCAGATGTACTATCCCCTAGCAGCCCCTGCACCCCAAAAATCAATTAGCTTCACAATAATCTCAGTATTAGGTTTTCATAGTAGTAAAGCCTTTAGAGGAAATCTCTGGTCAGTGAAGGATTTGTGTGTGTGTGTGTTTTTAATTCCCTGAAGCAAATCACTAGGGAAACGTATCTCATAATGGGTCCCAAAGGGATCTCCTTTCCTGATTTTTCTCCCTCTCTACAGGAATTATTGCTCAACTCTGACAAGTGGGAAATGGCTAGTTCTGCCACTGCCGCTGCTTATCTCTCTCCTAGAGGGCACCCTAGTTCTAAAAACAACTGAATAGTCACCTGCCACAATTGCAGCACAGCTTTAGTTGTACAATCACAACTCTACTTGTGAAGGTGGTTGGAGGATGGATGGCGGCTAATGGATTGAGGTTGAATCCTGTCAAGACAGAAGTACTGTTCTTGGGGGACAGGGAGTGGGCTGGTGTGGAGGACTCACTGGTCCTGAATGGGGTAACTGTGCCCCTGAAGGATGTGGTGCGCAGCCTGGGAGTCATTTTGGACTCACAGCTGTCCATGGAAGCGCAGGTCAATTCTGTATCCAGGGCAGCTGTCTACCAGCTCCATCTGGTATGCAGGCTGAGACCCTACCTGCCTGCGGATTGTCTTGCCAGAGTGGTGCATGCTCTAGTTATCTCCTGCTTGGACTACAGTGGTGCCTCACAAGATGAAAATAATCCGTTCCGCGAGTCTCTTCGTCTAGCGGTTTTTTCGTCTTGCGAAGCAACCCTATTAGCAGCTTAGCGGATTAGCGCTATTAGCGGTTTAGCGGATATTAAAGGCTTAGCGGCTTAGCGGCTAAAAGGCTATTAGCGGCTTAGCGGCTTAGAAAAAGGGGGGGGAAGCGAAAAAAATCACAAGACTCGCAAGACTTTTTCGTTTTGCGAAGCAAGCCCATAGGGAAATTCGTCTTGCGAAGCGCATCGAAAAACGGAAAACCCTTTCGTCTAGCGGGTTTTTGGTCTTGCGAGGCATTCGTCTTGCGGAGCACCACTGTATTTCAATGCGCTCTATGTGGGGCTACCTTTGAAGATGACCTGGAAACTACAACTAATCCAGAATGCAGCAGCTAGACTGGTGACTGGGAGTGGCCGCCAGGACCACATAACACTGGTCCTGAGAGATCTGCATTGGCTTCCAGTACGTTTCTGAGCACAATTCACGGTGTTGGTGCTGACCTTTAAAGCCCTAAACTGCCTCGGTCCTGTATACCTGAAGGAGCGTCTCCACCCCCATTGTTCAGTCTGGACACTGAGGTCCAGTGCTGAGGGCTTTCTGGCGGTTCCCTCATTGCGAGAAGTGAGGTTACAGGGAACCAGGCAGAGGGCCTTCTTGGTAGTGGTGCCCGCCCCATGGAATGCCCTCCCATCAGATGTCGAAGAGATAAACAACTACCTGACATTTAGAAGACATCTGAAGGCAGACCTGTTTAGGGAAGTTTTTAATGACTGATGTTTTATTGTATTTTAATCTTTGTTGGAAGCCGCCCAGAATGGCTGGGGAAACCCAGCCAGATGGGCGGGGTACAAATAATAAATTATTATTGATGTTGTTGTTTTATTATTATTTAGTTCTGTGTGGCTTTTCATTGACTGGGGGGGGGGGCAGGGCATAAAGTCATTGGACACTATGACTCAAAATGCAAATACAGCACTATGGAAAACACCAATCCTGGTAATCTCATGTACCACTTACGCTGCAGAAGAGACAACTTCATGCTAGAAGATAAGCCTGGCAAATAATTTTGCCAAGTTTGACTTCACTTGCCAAGTTATAAATGTAAGTGCTCTTATCCTTAACATTCCTAACTTGAAATGACCAAACTATACATTTATGTTAGTAGCACATCATATTATACTAAGTTCAAAATACAATTTATTTTAACATTCTAGAGAACTCGGAAGTGGCCTGATGCCGTTAGTTTAGGAGCCTTCGAAACTGTCTTTTCACAAGCGCATTGAGTGTAGACTGACTTGTGCAGGGCTGATGGAAGTCATTGTGGCAGGAGTGGCTAACCTGTGGTCCTGCAGGTGTTTGAGTCAATCTCCCATCAGCTCCAGCCAGTGATCAGGAAATGGGATTATAGACGCTCCAGTCCGACAACGTCAGAAGGTTAGGCACTCCTGCTATATGGAGTTTGAGATAGAAAATTCAAGCAGTGCTTTCACCTTTTGGTAATTAACATGGGGGCGCTATCCACTGGAAAGTCTTTAAAGTTCAGGAGAGTTGTATGAGATGTAGTATATATGTCCAGCTTCCCTTTATTTCAAATAAAGATTTCTTCTTCTTCTTCTTCTTCTTCTTCTTCTTCTTCTTCTTCTTCTTCTCCTCCTCCTCCTCCTCCTCCTCTTCTTTTTCTTCTTCTTCTTCTTCATCATCATCTCCTCCTCTTCTTCTTCATCTCCTCCTCCTCTTCTCCTTCTCCTCCTCTTCTTCTTCCTCTTCTTTTTCTTCTTCTTCTTCATCATCATCATCTCCTCCTACTCTTCTTCTTCATCTCCTCCTCCTCTCCTCCTCCTCCTCTTCTTCTTCCTCTTCTTTTTCTTCTTCTTCTTCATCATCATCTCCTCCTCCTCCTCCTCCTCCTCCTCCTCCTCCTCTTCTATTTATTAGTTGCTTCCCCCCCCAAAATGAACTCAAAGCGCCTTGAAAAAATTAACAATAAAAACAGCCTAAAATACACAAATAAGATATATAAACAGACCCCCCCCAAAAAAAAACAGGTCTAAAGGTTTGCATTGGTAAGAATGTTTTTGCCTGGTAAGCTGTGGTCCTGTTGCTTGGAGGGGATGGGCATACTCAGCTTCATCTGCAATAGGTCAGGTGCTTAACTCCTCTCCCCACCCCCTTGCCCAAATTGGCAAGGGGTCTACCTGAGATGTTGGTACCTTGGTAGGTGCCTGAGCATTTTGACCAGATTGTAAGGAGAGTAGAAGATCTGAGCTCGCCAGTGAGAAGAGGGATCCTTTTCTCGGTGGTGCACCCACCCCAAACAACCATTCCTCACTGGAGAAGCAGGTGGTGTGCTGGACCTTTGCCTGCGATGCTAGCACATTTCCAACTTGAGTACTGTATATTAAGCAGCAGTACTTAAATGGAGTAAGACGATGTGGAGGAGCGGAGAGACCACAGAGGGAGAGATGCATTAATCATGGATTCTTCAAACACCTACGTGGATTGCTTGGCACCATAATTTGGGCACCGATGGCTATTGGGAGTTGGCAGTTTTGCACTCCTGCTAACAAGCTTGTAGGAGAAGGGAAGTGAAAAAGGGGGTGGCATGTGGGATAAGAAAGAGATTTCATGGGGGAAATGTTGGCAGATGACATCTAGCATCAACCATTGTGCAACCTCCCAGGAATAACATGTCTGAGCAGATGAGAGAGTTCTCATGGTGGAATAAATTACTTCCACCAAGAAAACTGCAGCTAGGGTAGGATGCCTCTGGAGTGCAAGTGATTGAACCTCTCAAAAACTTTACATGGTGGAACTAACCAAGCAAAGAACTTTTCTGTTGAGGAAGTGGTCCTCCCCCCCCAAGCTACTGTGAACCTATGATAAAGCAATGTGATTGCTGTCTGGTACACTTAGATGTTCATGACTACAAGCACAATGGACATATCATCTTGAGCAATTAAGTTCATAACTTTGGTGCGATGAGCAACTTCCCAAAGATGACGGACTCAAGTGATGACAGATAGCTAGAGCATTCATATTTGATAGGACCTCTTTAGTCATGCTAAACTGAGTTTGATTCCTGAGAGGCTAATCTCAGTGTAACAGTACTAATTTATTAGACATGGTTAGATTTACAATTTCATATTTTTTGTGCCATTATAAGAAACGATAAGGTTTAAACTAATTACATTCCATTGACTCATATTCTCTCCCCCTCTCCACCCCCTTAGAAACCCTGTAAAATTAAAAAAGGGAGTGACAGACACTTTTTGAGCAATTTAATTTTTGTTGAGTTGATGAGATTTTAAAATTGTCATGTCACATGAGAGATTGCCGACAACACTGAGTTCTCTCCTCCCTGAGCTGTGGCTCCAGGACAGATGCAACCCTAAAATGGGTCTTAGCAAACTTATTCTCAACTGAGTTTGCTTGCTTGTAATTTTCAAGGTAGTGTATTTTATTAATCATATGAAATATGGATTCCACTCTCCCCTGAGAAATGTAGCTTCTCAAGTTAGGAAGCTGTGTGAAAGCTTATTTTTAGCACTTAACTGATGATTAAAACATCCTTAGGCAACAAAGTAATCCGGATAAGATTCGTTAGAGATTCAGCAATGTATCAATGACATTGGCAAAGAGATTTTCCCTGGGTTTCATGAGTCAAAAAAGTCAAAAAAGAAATGCAGCACAGATTTTATATTTAGAATTAATATGTCTGACAACATCAAAAAACGAAGATCATTGCCACTGGTCCCATCACCTCCTGGCAAATAGAAGGGGAAGAAATGGAGGCAGTGAGAGATTTTACTTTCTTGGCCTCCATGATCACTGCAGATGGTGACAGCAGTCACAAAGTTAAAAGACGCCTCCTTCTTGGGAGAAAAGCAATGACAAACCTAGACAGCATCTTAAAAAGGAGAGACATCACCTTGCCAACAAAGGTCCGTATAGTTAAAGCTATGGTTTTCCCAGTAGTGATGTATGGAAGTGAGAGCTGGACCATAAAGAAGGCTGATCGCTGAAGAATTGATGCTTTTGAATTATGGTGCTGGAGGAGACTCTTGAGAGTCCCATGGACTGCAAGAAGATCAGACCTCTCCATTCTGAAGGAAATCAGCCCTGAGTGCTCACTGGAAGGACAGATCCTGAAGCTGAGGCTCCAATACTTTGGCCACCTCATGAGAAGAGAAGACTCCCTGGAAAAGCCCCTGATGTTGGGAAAGATGGAGGACACAAGGAGAAGGGGATGACAGAGGACGAGATGGTTGGACAGTGTTCTCGAAGTTACCAACATGAGTTTGACCAAACTGTGGGAGGCAGTGGAAGACAGGAGTGCCTGGCGTGCTCTGGTCCATGGGGTCACAAAGAGTCGGACACGACTAAATGACTCAACAACAACAACAACAACAAAGTGTGAAGACCACCAATTGATGGGAATGTGTATTGAAGGAAGAGTGGCCACGGAAATGGATTGCAGAGTATCATCTCTGCCCTCGGTGTAGCTGCTTGCCAGCCTGACTGATCACTTCCCTCTCCATTTGCCTGCCTGCTGGCAGTCTGTATGATTGTTCCAGCTTCTCTGCTGACCCTTTTGGGTGATATTCTCAGCTCAGAGACTAGCCTGCAATTGGCCCGGCTGCCCTATTGACTCTTGTGTGGGTCTGTGCAATAACTCCAAACAACTTCCGTCTCCCACCTTGCTGAGACTTGTGTTCTCAGCTCCCCAGATGCCTGACTGCAATCACCAGGTCTCCGCCTGAAGTGTTAAGGTTTGGGCCTAAGGAACACAGCTCTCCAGAAGGAGGAAAATCTCAGGGTGAGGGGCAAAAAAACAAAGAAGGCTAGTCTATTTCCTCCTAGGTGTATTCCCATGTCTATCAAGGGTCAGGTATCATCAGGATCTGTCCCCTGACATAAGAATGTAGATGTGATCCAGTTGGAGTCTTTGAAAGACCCACCTAGTCCAGCATACATTAATAATAATAATAATAATAATAATAATAGGCAGCAAGTTATTGTTAGCTGATTTATCTTGCCCAAGGCAACAAAAACAACAACAAAAACCCCCACATAGATTAATTAAAACCAAAGGGTTTTAATCAATGAATAAAGTGAAAGGAAATGAATGAAGATTCTACATCAAATGGTTTTGCTTTTGGAAAAAGCTGGGGAAAGCCTCATTTCAACCTTTCATTCTTGAAGTGTCCATATTCAGAGAAGTATTGTCCCTGCAGCGCAGGACAGGTCGAGACCATTGCTCACGCCTTGCTCTACTGTCCATTTTATGCAGTAACCTGTGACAAATGTTTGAGCCTCATGCTGAAGGAGAGGTTAAATTGTTCTGCCTCCTGCAGGGTTTCCTTTTTACTGAATAGCTGCAGGCATTGATAGCACGGAGAAAGTAGCAGAATATCTGAGCGACGCCATGAAATCATGTCGCCCTCAGACTTGAGCGGTATTTTTTTGGAACCTTATTAGGCCTGTGTGGTTTTGTTTCGCGGTGTCTCCTCCTGTGAACAGATGCCAGTTCTGTGTTTCCATTCGTCTTCTCTGTATGCCAATAAAGCTTGACTGACAGATTGATTGATTGGAACCTTTTGTGTATGTTGGGGATGCCAATTCCTATCAGCCTGAGCCAGAAGGCATAGCAGTCAGGGATGATGGCATATGTAGTTCACCAACATCTGGACAGCTGAGGATGCTCCATCCCTAGTTGATGTGAATTGATGACTGCTGTGATAGGAATTTTATGGTGTTAAATATATGGTAATGTTCGTAAGTGTACCAACCAAGCACATACATAGATCAGCACAGGAAGGCCAACCTGGAACCATTTTGATTCCTAAACTGACCAAATCTTTTCTCCGCAAGGTCAAAATGGAAAAGCCTCCCCATTGTCTTTTCCTTCACAAATCCTGTCTTAAGGGTATGTCTGTGTTTGAATAGGGTGTGAGCCTGTGACATGGCCCAGGAATTAAGTATTTATAATTACAAAAGACTAGCCAGGCTACCCAGGAAATCCATTCAAGTAACCTGCCAGACAGGAGAGAAACAACAACAGGAGAAAAACAATATTAAAATTTCTGTTTTAGACCGCCTTTTCTGTGATGTAGGAGTGATGTATCTGAGGGGTGGTCTTAGGTTACACCCCTTCTGTGATGTATGTATGATGTTTCTGGGGGTGGTCTTGATCTACAGGGTGGCAATTTCAAAAGTCTTTATAAGGCCTTGCACACCATTTTTCTAGGTCCCTCCTCTCTCCTGCAGGTGAGGGGAGCACCCTGTTGCAACAGATCAATAAAGGCCAAGCCTACAGGCTGCTGTTTTGCTCCAAGTAATCCTGGTTGGTGTCTTTGTTTTTTTGTCCAAGGGAGCCCTCAGATTTTTCCGTTAACAGTGCATATATCAATATATATATCTCCACCCCTCTTGTTTGTCTTCTTTTTTGCTTTTGGTGTGGAAGTTTCTTATTACCTGCAGATAGGCAAACATTCCTCTTTGTCTGAGTTGCAGCGGGTCTTTGGGTTTGTCACTAGCAGGCCTCTTAGCTTGCTGATCCCCACTCATTAAAGTGGTAGCTTATCCTCCTTCAAATGTCTCTGCACATTGTCACCGACACTTATTTGTTCTCCGGCCATCAAAGTGTATTAAAATTAACCGCAGTCATCACATGAGAAGACAATAGCCATACTTAGACACAGAGATAGTTATACACCCTCAGCAGGAAACTTGCAATCAAACGAAAGGTCACATTTGCAATAAGTAAAGGAGAAAGTGAGTAATTGGTTAGGGGATCGGCTAATACCTTGAAAAGCAATCTGATGGGCTTGAAACCTTTTAGTTCAGGTAATTAAAATGAAATTCCGTTATGGCCTTCAAAAAGTAAAGGAACGGAGTGTATATTGTAAAATACTAATCTAAAAGGGAACAAAAGTCGGGAGCTTCTATTGTTTTAATTTTCTCTGGAATAAACTGTCAAATGAAATAAGTGCAGCCTTACATTTAAGGAAGCAGAAAGCTCTGGAATTCAGTTAATTAAGGACTAGTTTTTAAGTAGAAGGGGGGGGGGGGAATGTTCAATTTGTATAAATTGATTGTAAGGATTTGCTCACCCAGCAAGATCTTTGGGGAAGGAAAGAAAGTGAGTTAATTGCAAGGGTCCCTAAATTTCATTTTCAGTTTTTATTGTTTCTACATACACGCACATATGCACACACAACATTTTATTTGCTGGGCAGAATAAATTGGGAAATTCTGTGCAACCACCACTGAACAGCGCCCATTCAATTTAATGGTGCTTGCATAGCAAAACTTGCAGGTGAATTATGCCCATTAGTTGCAACATTTAGTTTTGGCATAATATAAAATAAAACAAAGGAAAATACAAATAACTTTCTCCTCCATCAACAACAAAGAGTTATGTAGCACCTTAAAGAATTATCAAATTTATTGTGGCATAAGCTTTCATGGACTAGAATTCAATTCATCGGAAGCCTGGGTTGATAGGGAGAAATAACTAGGCAACTAGTTCTGCTCACTTGTGTGTTGAATTTTTCAACTTTCAAACTCCAAAAATGAGGAGTGCTAAGAAGTAACATGACTGGCGAATTCAAAATATAGTTTGGTTAAGTTGACAGAATATGCACGACTTGCAGACTTAACATATAAGAATAAGAGAACAAGAAGAACATACGTTTACAAAAGATTGGAAAACGTTTATCGAATATATGGAAAATAATTGTGTACAGTTGAAAACACTGGCAGCATTAAAATGAATTCAACAGTGTACAGCTGAAAACACTGGCAGCATTAAAATGAATTCAGCATTAAAGTTTTGATGATTGCAATAATGGAAAACCGATTGGTATAGTTTTTGTAAAGTATAAACCAATTGGTATAGTTTTTGTAAAGTATGCAGGGATTTAAGATATGTAAAAATGAACCGTGGAAAGAGAAGAAAGGAAGTCATTGATATCTTAAGGATGTAAAATGTTTATTTGAAATTGTAAAACAGAAAATTTAATTAAAAAATATTAAAAAACAAAACAAAATATAGTTTGGTTAAATTAATATAATTTACTTTTGCTTGGTAAGTAAAAGCTACATACAAAATTGCATAGAAATCATTAAAAATGATTGCCAAGTACTTGCAGTTAATATTAGATATTAATATCATTTGTTATTTTTATTATTTAGCATTACCTGACATTTTCAGAAGGTAAGACAGAAATTATTTGGTTTTCTGAAAGCAGCTTATGTGCTTCTTCATCAAATGTAGACTTCCCAAGCTAACTAAATGTTGTCCAACCACAGCAATCGCTGCAGATTTGGATTCCTCACACCCCAAAATGTAATTTTAAGACCCCTTCACTGAAGAAATTTGCAAAAATTAAGTTTTGCCCCCCTAAAATGGCATGCCCTAATACCCCATTGACTTTTTTGTGTGAAGGCCACTTTTGAAATTAAGGGATGTTGCAAAAGCAGTTTGTAATTTACCTTTCAAAAAAACAAACAAACGGGACGGGAGGGGAGAGTCACAAGTCTTGCTGAGTGTGCCTGAGACATTGGACATGCTGCTGCTTTTTGACTCTCTGTCTTAATTTTGGAAAGTTAACTTGTCCCAGGTAGTCCATTCCCTGGTTTATGCTCCTTCCGTCTTATAGATAAATTAGATGAAATTCTGAAATTAATTAAAATCCTATGTAACACAACCTATTTTGTTCGCTTAATAATGAGATAACGCTTCCTTTGCTCCTTCGTGATAAGTTTTGCTACACATTTTATTCCGCTGCTTCTTCTCTCTTTTTTTTGGACGAAGTAATTTCCAGTCTTGAATCTCACTTGGGGTGGGGGGTTGTTGCTGGATGCCCTGAGGCAGCTATGGAGGGAATTGCTGGAGAGTCAACACCACCAAATAAAATGCATGCATACTTTTTTCCACATTAAAATGTACATTTTATCATAATAACTAATTATTCTTATTGCTTTACTGCATATTATTACTTGCACTGGACCATAAAACCTAGACTAATAACACTAATTTGTCTTACATTATAGATTGCTCTATTAACTTTAACAAATCGGTTCACCACAGGCACTGATTGATAGGTACATTGTTCCCAGACTCATTTCCTTCCTTATAAACAATTATCCACACCGAATATTGTCTCTCTCTCTCTCTTTGCATTTTACATTGGCGAAGCAGGGCTCTGCACCTAATTCCTAAAAATTTACACTGACATACATGCTTGCACTGCCTATGGAACTTCATGTTGTGTGGCTGTGTGCTGGTGTCGCTGTAAGAATGCCCCTAAGCACCCATTTGCTATGACAGAACAGCTTGGGGTGAAGCTATTTGTCTCGGTCTAGAGCATGGGTAGGCAAACTAAGGCCCGGGTGCCAGATCCGGCCCAATCGCCTTCTCAATCCGGTCCACGGGCAGTCCAGGAATCAGTGTGTTTTTACATGAGAAGAATGTGTCCTTTTATTTAAAATGCATCTCTGGGTTATTTGTGGGGCCTGCCTGGCGTTTTTACATGAGTAGAATGTGTGCTTTTATTTAAAATGCATCTCTGGGTTATTTGTGGGGCATAGGAATTCGTTCATCCCCCCCAAAAAATATAGTCCAGCTCCCCACAAGGTCTGAGGGACAGTGGACCGGCCCCCTGCTGAAAAAGTTTGCTGACCCCTAGTCTAGAGCTTGTTCCTACAATCACCAGAACCATATAGTCAAGCTTTTCCAGGCAGGACTGTACCACTTCAGACAACACTTCAGACTCTTCAGACAACAGGTATGTATGGGGTGGTTGTGTGTTTGAATGGTTTACTGAGGAAAACCCCTAACTTTCCTATGTGCAAAAAACTAACACGACAGGAAGAGGGATCCAGCCAAATCTTTTCCTAACAGGCTATTTTTCTATGCAGAGGGGTTTCATTCAAATTCAGCCTCCACCCTTTAGCCTCTGTGAAAATGGTACAGTCCATTGTGGGATGGGGAATGAACACTTGATTCTGTTGATAGTATAAACTGCCCCCAAAGCATTATTCTATTACCCCCCCCCAACCCCAGAAGGGCCTTAATGCCCTTTTCTGGTCTCCCATGCAATTCCATGAAATACAGTGGTACCTCAGGTTAATTCGTTCCGGAGGTCCGTTCTTAACCTGAAATTGTTCTTAACCTGAAGCACCACTTTAGCTAATGGGGCCTCCTGCTGCTGCTGCGCCGCCGGAGCACAATTTCTGTTCTCATCCTGAAGCAAAGTTCTTAACCTGAGGTACTATTTCTGGGTTAGCGAAGTCTGTAACCTGAAGCGTATGTAACCAGAGGTACCACTATACAGTTGCTTAGCAGTGCAATCCCATATATGTTTACTCAGAAGTCAGCCAATCAAGTTCAAACTCCTTCAAACAGAGGACTGTCCTCTGTAGAAGTAGGAAGCTCTTTGCCCCCCTAACAGAATCAATGATCCCGGCGGTCAGCTGGTCCACTTCTCTTGCTCCATTTGTGGGTTTCGTCTTCACTTACGGACGTTCTCCCTCAGTAGTTTATATTTCCAGAACGTGC
Organism: Podarcis pityusensis; assembly: GCF_964106645.2. NCBI lineage: Eukaryota > Metazoa > Chordata > Lepidosauria > Squamata > Lacertidae > Podarcis > Podarcis pityusensis. The sequence goes on from NC_138031.1 coordinate 81,266,987, forward strand.
TATTTGGTGAGGAGTTTGGGGGAGGCAGCAAGATGCTTCATGGCACAGTGCGGTCATGTAGCATCCATCTCCATCTCCGCAGTGCACAGCTGTGTCTTCTTGAATTCCGATGCAGAGCTGCTGTGAAAAGTTCCCTCTCTCTTATGGGTAGTAAGTAAGTACCAGTGTAAGGAGACCTTCTGCTGGGAACCTCCCTGTTGTCTCTGGTACTTGATGAAGCACCTATTTGGGTAGCGGGTGGCTGGGAACTACCCAGGTTTGTCATGCTCACTGAACATGCCTCATGTGCATACCAGTGTGGCTGATAAGCATAATGTGCTAATTACTGTATTTTTTGCTCTATAAGACTCACTTTTTCCCTCCTAAAAAGTAAGGGGAAGTGTGTGTGCATCTTATGGAGCGAATGCAGGCTGCGCAGCCATCACAGAAGCCAGAACAGCAAAAGGGATTGCTGCTTTAACTGCGCAGCGATCCCTCTTGCTGTTCTGGCTTCTGAGATTTAGAATATTTTTTTTCTTGTTTTCGTCCTCCAAAAACTAGGTGTGTCTTGTGGTCTGGCGCGTCTTATAGAGCGAAAAATATGGTATATTAGTCAGGTCTCACGAGGTGGAGAGGAGTATTGTGGCTTCACAAAGGACCAGTCCCCTTTCCCCTTAGTTATTATTATTTTTTGTTGCAAACTGCACAGTATTTTGTTAAGCCAGCATGGAGAGCCCTCTAGTCTAGGCCTTATCTGGGGCATGGGAAACAGATGCCACGAAGGACTGGACATGCAAACGTAATGTCCGTTTCAGCATCTCCCATTCTAGTGCCTTGCAGAGATGCCTTGGGCTACAACTCTCATCATCAGCCTCACCTAGCCCCCGTCAGGGACGATGGGAGTTGTAGTCCAAAACATATGGAGGGCAGTAAGTTGGGGAAGTCTTCAGGGCAGATATGTATCTTCTCCTAGATGTCTTAGGCTTGAATTCATTCTGTGAATTGGGACATCCACATTTCACTGCCCCAAAGCCTAATCAGCAGCTGCCATGAATGTAAAAGCAAGGGTGTTGGAACCTGGGACCTTCCAGATGTGATTTAACTACATTTCCCATCATCCTTGACCCCTGGCAACACTGGCTGGGGTTGATGGGAGTTGGAATCCAACACCATCTGGCAAGCCTCAAGTTCCCCATCCCTGATGTAAGATGGTGGAGAAACTCTTTGTATGATGGCTCTATGATGTCAAGGATGGGGAAATTGTAGCTGTCCAGATGTTATGGGCTCCAGCTCCTACCAGCACCAGCCAGCATGGCAAAATGGCCAGGAAAGATGAAAGTTGTAATCAAGCAACAGCTGGAAAGTCACGGTTTCTCCATCCCTGCTGTGTAGGTAGGGAGAGGTGGGAAACTCAGCGCCAGATGCAAAATCCCAAAGGGAAAACGGTTTTCTGTAAACCAGGTCTCATTTTTGGACCATGGAGAAGGATCGGAAAGACCAGGATGATAAAAGATGCATGAGAACTCATGTAGCTACACACATTTAGACTTAATTTCAGTTTTTGATTAGCATTAAGTAGGTTTCGAGGACTGATTTGCAGGAAGAAATGGAAATGCTCAATTTACGTGGGCTAGGAAGGAGCCTCACCCCAGGGGGAATCAAGCGGAGGAGGGGGATGCAATTTAAGTGGTTAGGTAATCTTAATCTGAAATGCACCCATTTTCTTCTGTTAGACCTCGAGATAAAGCTGATGCATAAAACTGATCTATGGAAAGGAAAGGTTAGACTATTTCTATGTTTTAAAGGGGCCCATCACCATTGTGGAGAAAACATTTTTTTTTTTTTTTTGGTGTTCATTTTCTGTGTTCAGGATTGAGCTGTCAAATTACTCATTTAAATGCCAAAACCAGAGACTGCTGAGTTTTCTGCATGCAATTTGTGATTCTGAGTGGAAGCCTCCTTGAACCAGAGTCTCTCACATCTATAATTAAAAGGGAAGCGGGTTTGTTGAAAAGACCTATTTTCCGAAGATATAAACATCTTACATTATTTTTCTGGACACACGCATTCTTTCTGTTAGAAAAACTATGGGGCTTATGAAGTTGTTGTTTTTTTGCTGTGATTTTATACACAATGGAAGGGTGAGGAAAAGGTCAGTAATAACTCTGCGGTTGCATTTTCGCTGGGAAGAAAAAACCCGGCGTCCTATTGATCAATAATAAAATGGAAAAAGCACAACTATTAGCTTTTAACTTGATCTTCTCTGACCTTTCCCCTGCCATGTTGGCTTTGTTCTTAAATGTTATGCCTGCTGTTTCAAAGGTTTGTCCCGTTTAGTCTTTTATTTAATTAACACATGATCTTCTTTACCAGCTCTAATGTTGAAACAAGAAATTCACTTCCATCCCCTTGTTGAACCATTGTCTGGTTCACACCCTACACTTGATAACAACTGTTACAAATTGTAAGTGTTGTGAATGAATAGCTGTGCTTAAAATGGCAGTGGCGGGTGGGTCGTCGCAGGCCATTTACGGGAAACAGGACGTGGACGGGAAGCCCAAACAAACCCTTTGTGTTTCGGACCACTTGTGGTCGGACCTCAATATAAAGCTGGTTATTAGGAGGCACACAAAGTTATCACAATAAATACTTTTGATGGATCCTTTATTCCAGTGGTGTCTGGTGCTCATTGAGCAGAGGGCAGGGAGGCCAACAGTAGGTGGCGCCACAACCAGCGACAGGCAGAGCCAACTGATTCTAGTTCGGGCTCCATTTGACCTGCTGAGTTCTGCAGGGTCAACACTCCCCCATACTTCATTTTGCGCTGCGTTTCTAGCCACAGGTCCATGCTTTAAAGCTCTGTGTCCAAGTATTGTTGTTGTTTTTGCCACAGAGCAAACAGCAATCCGCAAGAAACTCAAATTGCTGTTTGTTTTGATTCAGTGTTAAAGGGTGGCAGAGCTTACCTAGGCTCCCTTGAGCCCTTGGCAAGGAGTTGCCTGACCAGATTCCTCTGCCAAGGCTCCCAGAGGAGCCCAGCTGCCCAAAGTAGCGGAGGAGCAGCCCAGGGAGTGTGCAGATAGGTATGTGGGTTCCTGGCCACTCTGAACCAGAGCAGAGATGCTCAATTTTTGCATCACCCTGAGCCTGCATACCTACGGGACCGCCTCTCCCGGTCTGCCCCATGGAGAGCCTCAAGGTCCATAAATAGCAACACCCTAGTGGTCCCGGGCCCTAAGGAAGTTATATTAGCTTCACCCAGAGCCAGGGCCTTTTCAACTCTGGCTCCGGCCTGGTGGAACGCTCTGCCTTGTGAGACCAGGGCCCTGCAGAATCTGATTTCTTTCCGCAGGGCCTGTAAGACAGAGTTGTTCTGCCTGGCCTTTGGCTTGGAGCCAATTTGATTCCCTCCCCCTCTTTCTTTTTCCTTTCTCCTCTTGTGATGAGGTTGCATTTTAATATTTTAATGTTTCAGTATTCTAATTGTTGTATTTTAATCTTGTTTTTAAGTTGTATTCATTCAACTTGTTTTTATTATTGCTTGTTAGCCGCCCTGAGCCTGGCCTTGGCTGGGGAGGGCGGGGTATTAATAATAATAATAATAATAATGATTATGATTATGATTAGTGAGGGCCAACCTAACCATCCCCTAGGTATGCCCCTGAAGGGTGGGTTTTTCCTGGGTAAAGTGGTGGTGCGGGGGGGGGGGGGGAAGAGTGCTCGGACATGGAGTTTTAAAGTGCGGATGTGTGCCTAGAAAACGCAAGGCAAATTGTGAGGCTGACAAAAAATGCTGCCATCTTCTCCGACTATAAGTAAGAAGGCAGGTAGGTGGGGTCTGGCTGAGGTTGGTGGAGCAGTGCATCGTTTGCCCTAATAACCCGCCTCCACTCCGTTCCTTCCCAACCTTGAATATATCCAAGACCTATGGATCCTTCCCTTTCTGCCCTTGAATTTTCATTGCTCCCCTCATTGCCTCTGAAATGGTGCTCCTGTGAAGTCATCCATTCTAGAAATAGGATGAATACATTGCGTGTCCTTGTAGGACTTATTTTCCATGGACAATTTTGCCTGTACCTTGGGCCACCCAGCTACCTTCATCAGAGCAACCAAAAGACATTTGCTTCCCATCTCAGTGCGACATTTGGGTGTGATTAATATCTCTAGGTCTCAGAAGGGGTGGAATTAAATATTTTCCCTCCCGGGAATTTGCATCTGCTGAGTCTTCTATGCATCATCAAAATGAGACAGTTTCATCACTGCTGAGCAAAGTCAAAGCTGAAAGAGTTATCCAAGCAATGGGGCAAATCATTTGTTTGGCAAACAAACAAACAAACAAAAACCATTGAAATTCAGCAAATTAAAATCATGCCTTTTTACATTTTGTTGTCAGCCTCAAAATTTTCTAAATTGCTGACTTTGGTTCCCCCTGCTATGAAGGGACCTACTACAACATTTGTTAAACGCTATTTCACGTCAGTTGCTTACTGCCAAATGCTGCCTGCCTTGGTAAAATTGTTGGGTGCCAAAACACAGACAACAAACATGGAACATTTATGGAATATTCAAACATCCAGGGAATATTTGCTCTCTCAAAATTAACAAAAGATTATGGCTTGGATCCAACTATTTTATGAGCACAATTGCTTTCACTTGGGAAGTAGAATTTTATCTCTGTCTGCAACATCCAAACCCTTGAGGGTGTAGGAGATTGAAATGGCTTGCCTACCACTGTGGCCACAAGGAAAGCCAACAGATGGGGACATGGGATGCTAGAGGGTCCTTATAATCCAACTCCATATTTATATTTATGGCCTGTAGACCAAATAAACCAATATAGGCTGAGAAAGTAGATTATAAATTGAGAACAGAATCCATCTGAAATGATGCTCTTTTCAAGTTTTCTTGATTTCAACAGGAGAATTAGAAGTGTTTCAAAGCCCTCCATTGAAATCAATGGTCTTAACAGTACAGTGGTACCTCAGGTTAAGTACTTAATTCATTCCAGAGGTCTGTACTTAATCTGAAACTGTTCTTAACCTGAAGCACCACTTTAGCTAATGGGACCTCCTGCTGCTGCTGCGCCGCCGGAACACGATTTCTGTTCTCATCCTGAAGCAAAGTTCTTAACCTGAAGCACTATTTCTGGGTTAGCGGAGTCTGTATGTAACCTGAAGTGTATGTAACCTGAGGTACCACTGTACTTTACTTCGGTTGAATCCCAAGTAAGTAAAAGATTATTAATTGCAATCCTTCACAAAAGTATACAAGTGAGTTTAGAGAAAAATGAATACGAATCATTCTGATGGGTTTACAATTACGGTATGTGATGCAGCCAGAGTTAAGTATTTTTTTCAGGACCTATTGCATTATATTCATACGTAACTCTCTCCCATTGATATTTGGTGAATCATTCTTCTTGTTTTTATGCATGCAGTGAACATGTTTGAGAAATTAGCTGAGCATCATTATGTGTGTAAAGAATGCATTAAAATGTGCCTGTGTGTGTTCTTGATTTTTTTAATGGCATGAATAATTGTATCTTTATTAAAATATTACAGCTGTGTCTGGCATTAAATAATCCTTTACACATTCTCACCTTTTAGCCATAATTACATTTGTGGAGCATATCACCGGACTGTGGGTTTGGCTGAACGATTCTTATTTTCCCTTTGTTTTTGTTTTCAGACTGAGAGACGTGGTCGGGGTTTCACAATGCCTTGAATATCAACACCATAAAATCCCTTTACCAATCGTAAATGCATAAATGCAATCATGCATACCTTTCTGAGTTATGAGGTGGTTGCACAGTTGGCAGGCTGGCTTGATGCTTTTTTGACAGGTTAGGTTAAAGGATTAAGTCTAGTCTGTCTTCACTTTGCCCTGGTTCTGACACACTCTAAAAAAAGTTACCGGCTGCCCGCGTGCTTCGCCTGACCTCTACATCTCCCTGGAGTGACAACACTTTCCTTTTTGCTCTCCAAAGGTCAAGGCAGATAACTTGTTGAGCCTCCCAGATACTGCCTTATCAGTGGCTTTTCCCTCCTGGCATCACACTTTGAAATAAATGCACAAACTACTGGAAGGAAAGAAAGGGCGAGATCCAGACAGAGTTAGGCACTTTTAAATGCCGCTGGTTTCAGCGGTTGAGAACAGAGCATGTGCTTAACGCTCTCCATGATGTGTTTAAACTGCTGACTCCAAGATAAATGGTCAGGGAAGTTCTCTGCCAAAGCCTCTGTTCCAGGTATGTCCAAAGTCCATTTTGGGGGCCTAATTTGGCCCGCTGGTCGGTTCAATCCAGCCCTGTGGCAGTTTATTTCCTGGGGTAAAATCCTAAAAAAACCCTCAATGTTATGTACTGAGTTGAATAGGATCCAAAAAGCAGCAGTCTGATTGGTCCTAGAACAATAGGATTCAGAATGCAGCAGTCTGATTGGTCCTAGAACAATAGGGTCCAGAATGCAGCAGTTTGATTGGTCCTAGAACAATGCAGCAGTATGATTGGCCCGCAGGAGCCACCCAATCCAGCTCCAGGTGGAAGTGAATCCACAACCTGATTGGCCTACAGGAGAATCCCAGAATTAGCCAATCATGTGCGACCCATTGTGTAAATAATGTATATAAAGCAGATATTTGGGGGGAACTTTCATTCCTCACTACTATGAGCTGAATAAAGAGCATGAAATCCACACTCGACTCTGAGTATATTTCACTCAACAACTTCAATCCGAAAAAAAGTTCAACAACTTTGGTCGGTCCTTTGGTCGGTCCTTTGGTCGGCCCCCATGGCCGACTTCATCAGATTTGGCCCTCTTTGAGAAAAGTTTGGACACCATTACTCTATTCCTACTCACTCTGTGGCAGAAAGGGCTGAAGCATTCTCGGCTTGTCTTGGCTTTCAGGGGAACAGCCTCAGTTGTTGCTGGAGAGCCGGACCTTGCTAGATTCAATATATGCAGCAACCTAGCGTGGTTTGCCAGCACCCAGGGTGCGGGTGGGTGGGTGGGTGCATGCTGGGCGATGGCAGGACGTGAAGTGTGAATGGAGCCAACTGCGCCAGCCCAGCCCTCACCGCCAGTGCTGCCAAAGCGACCCCCTCACCCCACTGGAGCCAAGCAGGGCCATGCTGTGCCACCTGCCCACCCATTCAGAGATGCTATGTGTTTTTTCCCCAGTAAGCAATTCTTTGTCCCTCTGCAGCCTCCCTGGCTGCTACCCACACATTCCGATGTGAAAAAGCTCCATAGGAGGAGTTAGAATCATAGAATCATAGAATCATAGAGTTGGAAGAGACCACAAGGGCCATCGAGTCCAACCCCCTGCCAAGCACGAAACACCATCAGAGCACTCCTGACATATGGTTGTCAAGCCTTTGCTTAAAGACCTCCAAAGAAGGAGACTCCACCACACTCCCTGGCAGCAAATTCTACTGTCGAACAGCTCTTACTGTCAGGAAGTTCTTCCTAATGTTTAGGTGGAATCTTCTTTCTTGTAGTTTGGATCCATTGCTCCGTGTCCGCTTCTCTGGAGCAGCAGAAAACAACCTTTCTCCCTTCTCTATGTGACATCCTTTTATATATTTGAAGATGGCTATCATATCACCCCTTAACCTCCTCTTCTCCAGGCTAAACATGCCCAGCTCTCTTAGCCATTCCTCATAAGGCATCGTTTCCAGGCCTTTGACCATTTTGGTTGCCCTCCTCTGGACACGTTCCAGTTTGTCAGTGTCCTTCTTGAACTGTGGTGCCCAGAACTGGACACAGTACTCCAGGTGAGGTCTGACCAGAGCAGAATACAGTGGCACTATTACTTCCCTTGATCTAGATGCTATACTCCTATTGATGAGGCCCAGAATTGCATTGGCTTTTTCAGCTGCCTCATGAGTTGCCTCATGATGTCTTCTCCTACGCTATAATTGAGGTGTGGTCACCTGGGAAGGCTTCAGAATTTGCATCACTGGCAAGTATCCTTTTATTTCATTCTACAAACACCCGTCAGCTGCCTCCATAGTAAGGGAAGCAGATTGAAAACCTTCTACCAAACCCAAGAGAATTTCACTGAAGATTTATTTCCCCTTTGATTTCTTTCACCAGCAACTGAAGCAAAATAAACAAACTAAAAGAGGAAACCTTTTTGACACACCACGGGTATTAATAGTGGAATTGCATGGGCAGGGCCAATTATGCAAATCTTTCCCACCCAATTGTTGTCATTCCTACCAGTAGGGTAGTGATTGGATGGGAAAGAACCATACAGTTGCTGGCAGAATCCGAGACCAGGGAGAAGAGTCGGTGGAAGAAGATTGGAAGAAATTTAAAAACTATTTACAGAAACACTGCAAAATTAATGAATGTTAGAATGATGTTGGATTGAAGTTAAGTGGTTTTTAGTAGCAATGTTATAAAGGAATATGTAAAAATGGATTATTAATAGGTGATAATTTAAAGTTATAATATATTAAGATGGAAGATTAAGATAAAACCAAAGAGGGAAAGGAATTGCTGAATTAACTAATTGAACTGGAATACAAAAAAGGGAGGTGTGAGGAGGTCAGGGAAACAAGCAAATGAAAGATAAGATATGGAAAGACTGATTTGTTTTTAACTGTTTTTACTTTGTATTTTAATTTTTTTTTGTTTTTTTAAAAACTTTTTTCTCTTATTTTTGTAATATGTCGAAACTTTAATAAATATCTTTAAAAAAAAAGAACCATACAGTTGGTTGGGTTGAGGTATTTGCAGACATTACAGCATTGCTACAGCATGGGGCAGCACTTTTCATGTGGCTGATGGGTTTGTGTGAAGTGAAACCAACCCAGGACACAAACTTTCAGTCTTTTGGTCTTCAACTCCTGAGCTGATCCCAAGCAGGTCTGAAAGTAAAACAGACACAAGAACACAGGAACACACACCTCTCTCTCTCTCTCTCTCTCTCTCTCTCTCTCTCTCTCTGTACCTGGGTTTTGTTATAAGACAATTTATAGTCAAGTGAGAGCACTTCTCCGAATGCAATGCAAGTATGCTTGCAGCAGCCAAGAGAACAGATGGCATGGGAGGTGTTGACAAGCTGGAATTCTGCGTTCCATATTCTGCCCTGAACAAAGGCAAAGATGACCTACTGGCTTTTAGGATCGGGCATTTTGGTAGCCAATGTGATATTAGCCTAAACATAGTTACTTACCGATCAGACCTTAGCAAAGAGAGGCCATGTGTGGAGCTTTGGAAAGGACACAAGGTTTCAGAAAACAATGCAATGAATGTGCATGTTTTTGTTACTGCTATAGCAACTTTGATTTTCTTTTTTTCCAAGGGGGTGGACTCTCGTTTTTATTTCACTTTCCAGAACAGTACCTTCCCCGTTTTTGTTTCCAAAAGGGGGATTACAAAAAAAACAAAACGATATTCGGTTCCAGGTGTCGCGGGAAAAAAGAGCAACGGGCCGAGCGCTTCCAAAGGCCGTTGCCTCAAGGCCGGGACACTTCGACCTTCCCGAGGAATTGTCAAGGTGCCGCTGATCCTCTGGCAAAAGAGAGGCGTGGGTCGGGCCTGCGTCATTGCTCCTTGACAAACCGCCCGTGGAGAAGGTAAGGAGACCGGAAGTCATGCTGGCAGTTTGAATAAGCCATTCCTAAGCCCATTCCTGACCCGAGAGTGATGGGCCACGTCTTCCTTTTGAAGAAGATGACCGAGAAGACGACGCCGAACCCAAAGCCAGCACCCAGCTTGACGGCGGAGTCAGCCAAGCACTGGTCCCACTTCCTGCCCAAGTCGCCCTCCGACGCCATCTTGGCCACCGCCCTATAGCAACTTTGATGCTACCTGAGCAGAAAGGAGATGTTCTCAGCTATCATTAGCTGTTAGCCACAATGGCTGCTTCTTACCAGCTCCTGGCTAAAGCAGAATATATAAGAACTTTCAAAATGATAGCCCAAACTATGTAATGCATTAATTTCAGAGGAAAAATGAAAGAGGTGCTGTCCATGTCTTTCATTAAATCCACTTGTGGATGGTTTTTGGTTTTTTGTGGGGGGGAAAGGCAGGTGCTCCTGAGAAACCATCACGTGACATCTGAAATGAGCTGTAGGAAGAGGCAACCTATCCATTATCACCTCTACATAGTGCCCTCGTAACAACAGAACTGACCAGGAAAAATCTTGACGCTAATCTGGAGATATTCAGATATACTGGATAGATCCGAGAAGACTAAGCAAATACGGTGGCAATGCAAGTGGAAATTTTAGATAAAAAGTGAAGATTACATGCTAATTAGGTTGTGATACTGATCACATCTTTCTTCCCACCAATGGAAGATCTGATACAAGGCTCAATCAATCAAGTTTTAAAGAAAGGAAAATTAATTACTGCTTCTCTACAGTTACTATATGGATGGAAATTAGTTATTGTTGAACAGGTTTGGTTTTGTTATTTGGATTCAAGACAACTCCTATAAAACATGTTGCTTACGTAAAGCATATGACTCTGTGCCACGAGGTGTTGCTATGTGTTTTAAAAAAGCACTTGGGAATATTCATTCAATTTGGTTAGGAATGTATTTCTTTCAGCCATTGGCTACAACCACTTAGTAGCAGAAAATAAAATCAAAACAACCCCACGCTAAACATAGAAATGGATTAATAAGGAGCATCATTCAGCAGGAAATTCTCCCATGCAAGTCCCATTGAAAGGAACAGCGTGCATTCTTAGTTCATGTGGGGCAACAGTGAAACCAAAGAGGCCTGTTCACATTATCAGTTTATGCAGGGAAGGGCCATAGCTCAGCGGTAGAACATGCAAAAGTTCCTGGATCCCATTTCCAGGAATCTCTGGTTAAAAGGATTAGGTGGCATATGATGGTGAAAGACTGCTGGAGACCTGGAGAGCTGTTACCATTCAGAAAAGGCCATCATGGGTTAGATCAGGCATTGGGAATTACAACTCAGCAATCTGATGATGGCACAGTGGGAGAATTTGGTAGCCTCCTGTCCAGATGGGGGAATATAATAATAATAATAATAATAATAATAATAATAATAATAATTTATTATTTATACCCCGCCCATCTGGCTGGGCCTCCCCAGCCACTCTGGGCGGCTTCCATAGAAACCAAAAATACAGTAAAATATCACACGTTAAAGACTTCCCTGAACAGGGCTGCCTTAAGATGTCTTCTGAATGTCAGGTAGTTGTTTATCGCTTTGACATCTGCTGGAAGGGCATTCCACAGGGTGGGCGCCACTACCGAGAAGGCCCTCTGCCTGGTTCCCTGTAGCTTTGCTTCTCGCAATGAGGGAACCGCCAGAAGGCCCTCGGCACTGGACCTCAGCGTCCGGGCATAACGATGGGGGTGGAGACGCTCCTTTAGGTATACTGGACCGAGGCCGTTTAGGGCTTTAAAGGTCAGCACCAACACTTTGAATTGTGCTCGGAAACGTACTGGGAGCCAATGTAGGTCTTTCAAGACCAGTGTTATATGGTCTCGGCGGCCGCCCCGAGTAGTAGCAGATCTATGAACTTTATATCTGTCAGTGGGGCAGGATTGGCCCTGCTGTGTCACCTGGTTCCCCCAGAGGATTCTGGGTTGTTGTGTTGCAGTCCCAGCAGCAAACTGTTCTATAATGAATGTTTGCCATTCATGTTTATCTGTTCACCTAAGCTCCCTGTTGTTGTAATACCCAACTTCCATTCAGAGTGTTTCAAGATGTGTGCGTATGTGTGTAAGGCAATATCGGATAGCAAAGTAGCACATTTTGGATCGGACTAAATTCAGAAGGATGCATGTATTTTTAATGGACTTAAATGTGACATAAACCAGAGCGCAGCTGTATACTTTGATACATATGGACAGGCGCATACATTTACAAAGCTTGCTTAAGTAGTCTGTTCATCTTCTTCTAGGGTACTCTAAGGATTAAGATGACATGTGGCAAAGGATCTTTTAAGGTAATCGCATGAGGCAAACGAAACCAGCAGAAATACATTAGTTTTTGACCGCGAGGTCTACATTCCTCTGAGGCAGGGTGGTGAAAGTTGTCAGGAGAATCCCAAGTGAAACAGGCCTGGAATCCAGTCGTAGCCTCTTTTCACATTTGTTTTGAACAAAAGAGTAAATCATTGATGCTGTATTAATGAGATGCGCATATGCGGAAAGTATTCGATGTGTCTGAAAATGTGTTGTTGTTATTGTTGTTTAGTCGTTTAGTCGTGTCCGACTCTTTGTGACCCCATGGACCAGAGCACGCCAGGCACTCCTGTCTTCCACTGCCTCCCGCAGTTTGGTCAAACTCATGCTGGTAGCTTCGAGAACACTATCCAACCATCTCGTCCTCTGTCGTCCCCTTCTCCTTGTGCCCTCCATCTTTCCCAACATCAGGGTCTTTTCCAGGGAGACTTCTCTTCTCATGAGGTGGCCAAAGTATTGGAGCTTCACGATCTGTCCTTCCAGTGAGCACTCAGGGCTGATTTCCTTCAGAATGGATAGGTTGGATCTTCTTGCAGTCCATGGGACTCTCAAGAGTCTCCTCCAGCACCATAATTCAAAAGCATCAATGCCTACACTGACATTGAATGCATAGCGAGTGGTCTGGTCAGTGAGTGGGGAAGAAGAGGACAGCAAGATGGGCTGTTTCAAGGAGAATCACACATTGGATTTGAAGCAACGAGAAGCATCTATGCAACTATTTGTCATATGACTGCTCTCTTCTAGAAAGCAGCCCTTTCAGGATTTTCTGCCTTCAGTGGAACTTGACCACAGAGCCTTGCCTGCTGAGAAATGCTTATATATTTGCCAGGGAACCCCTGAACTGCACAGAGGATTCTAGCAAGTATCTTCAGCTCATTTATGGAATGTTGGTCAGGCCTGTTGGGCTTGCATGAGCTGAAAGTGCACCATAGGAACACCATAGGGTCTACTTAAGGCTCCCCTTCTATCAGGGTTGCATAGCTCAGCACAAGGCAGCGACATCCTCACCAGTCACGCCTTATGACTTTCTGAGTGCCTGGCAACCTCTTATTTTTTGCATTTCCTCTGTAGGCTGCAGAAACAGGAGGCTTGATCACAACCCTGGTGGGCCACATTTATACATAGGTAGTTGGCTGAATTTAGTGTCATGAGCATGTCGTGTAGGCATGCAACAAATACACGCATAGGACTCAGCTATACAACTGCAAATAAAACATTTTAAATGTGTGGTAAAGTGCAATAAAGGTCCGTATAAGGTCCGTATAGTTAAAGCTATGGTTTTCCCAGTAGCGATGTATGGAAGTGAGAGCTGGACCATAAAGAAGGCGGATCGCCGAAGAATTGATGCTTTTGAATTATGGTGCTGGAGGAGACTCTTGAGAGTCCCATGGACTGCAAGAAGATCCAACCTATCCATTCTGAAGGAAATCAGCCCTGAGTGCTCACTGGAAGGACAGATCCTGAAGCTGAGGCTCCAATACTTTGGCCACCTCATGAGAAGAGAAGACTCCCTGGAAAAGACCCTGATGCTGGGAAAGATGGAGGGCACAAGGAGAAGGGGATGACGGAGGACGAGATGGTTGGACAGTGTTCTCGAAGCTACCAGCATGAGTTTGACCGAACTGTGGGAGGCAGTGCAAGACAGGAATACCAGGCATGCTCTCCTCCATGGGGTCATGAAGAGTCAGACATGACTAAATGATTAAACAACATCAAGGTATTTTTCAAAGCTTTTTTTTTAAAACAACAACAACAACATTTTCACAGTGTTTTTAATATGTGTGTAGATTCCACCATAGTGAGGATTTTATTAAGTGAGGGCACTGCCCCAAATATTCTCCCCAAAACCCACTTCCTGAAGACCAACTCAAAACCTGGAGGTCTTAACTGGACATTATGCTCTGTTTCATAATCTTCCACATTGTCCAGTGTGAGAAGGCTATCAGTGTGTTGCACATCACCGCAATCTCGTTTCTTATTGTAGGCTGTCAGCTGAAAGGATGGGACAGTGCACAGCATGATGCCATTATATCCCACTTTGCCTTTAACTAGATGTTATGAGGAACTACCCTGTGATCTTTGGATGATGGGCGGTATATAAATTTAATAAATAATAATAAAGGAACAGGCGCCAAAAGGCATGGAGTGACAGCAATTCCATATCTCCCAGGTAAGACCTCAAATCTTCCAAAATCTGGCATGTATGAATTTGGTTTCGGAAGTCCCAAAAGGTATAAAGACCCATTTTGCAGATTATTTCAGAAGATGAAGCTGCTGGTTTGTGAGCTAAAATTATTTATCACATTTTTCCCCTTGGCTCCATCCCACATCACCATCCTTTCTGTGTTGTCTCAAACTGAGCAGAATGGAGTCTGTCACTTATTTCCACTCACAGAAATTATACCAATGGAATGGATGCATTTGTGTAAGAGGTTACAGAATTCAGATTTTATTGGTGCAAGGTTTGGATTGCCTGGGTGCAGGATTTATTTTAATTTTTTTAAGGTCAGGGTACACATAGCTCTGGGCAGAACCTCGTAGGGAGTGATCTTCAGAGACCTGTCATTATGCATTCTTCGTGTTTCGTTTCTGTCACTTCCTGGCTGCGGCAGTCAAGCCCTTTTCTGAGAGGTTGGAACTAGTTGGGAAAGTATGTCATTTTCTTCATGTTTATGCTTGTAGTACCAGTAATTCCTCGCAGCTGTGTTTTTACCAAAACAACAGATAGTATCTCTTGACTAACGTAAGTGCCTCTAAATCAATAATTCCACAGCATTTCACATTGTTACCTCCCTGATCTGAAAAAAATGAGCGCTCTAGATGTGCCAGCAGTGGAATGGCAATAGATCTAAACAGAGTTGGTTTTAAGGTGCTTTGAGAACATGGTTAGAGGGTGGCCCAATAAATAAAATAAATACAGAGTGTTGGTGGCAATTTCTCAAGCAAATTTAAGGCCACGACCCAGCCAAAGTTAAGCATTTAAGGTTTAATTGATTTCAGTAGGAGATAGTTAAGCAAATGCTTTAATTGTGGATAAGTGTAATCGTAACCAGAGCAGCCAGTGATCTTTGAATCCTAGGGCACCGTAAGATGGAACCAACAAACAAGCCCAGTTGAAAATAGAGGCTACTTAGTAAACATCACTGCAAGGACCTGAAACTTGATTAAGTTCTGGAACATCTTCACTGGGCTTGATCTGGGTGAAGGTAAACATTCCAGGGCCTCGTTAATTTCTGTACAAATGATTTATTTAAGATGTGCATTGTCCTTCCATTAGAATAAAGGGGGTTTTGAAATGCTGGTGTTGGCAAGATTGTGCCCACTGTAAATTCACAAGGATAGCTTCCTTCGATGGGAAGGGATTTTTCATAGAGAATTCTTAGCAGCTCACCAAACTACCATTCCCAGGGTGCTTTGGTTTTTTTTTTTTTAATGATATTTATTAAGATTTCCAATAAAAAGAACACATCAATAAAAAAATTAAAAAGAAAAAAGAAAAATACACAATTCAAAAATACACAATACATAATCCAAAAAAAACCAAAAAACAAAAGACAAAAAAGAAAACAGTTAAAAACAATATCACCTTTTCATCACCATATTTAAATTTACTTATTGTCTGGACCTCCTCATACCTCCCTCTTTTGTATTCCATTTCAATTTGTTTGTCCAGCAGTTTCTTTCCCTCTTTTTTAATCCCAATCCTTAATCTTAATATAATATAACATTAAATTTTTACCTCTTAAAAACCAAATTTCCATTTCCTTTAACTTTTTTAATCCTAATCCTTAATCTTAATCTATATATAACTTTAAAGCCTGTATAGCTAGAAGCCGCTTATTTTCAATCCAACATCACTCTAACATTCTTTAATTTTGCAATGTTTCTGCAGATAATCTTTGAATTTCCTCCAATCTTCCTCCACCGACTCTTCTCCCTGGTCACGGATTCTGCCAGTCATTTCCATTCCCAGGGTTCTTTGGGAGAAGTCCTGTTGAACTAGATTGTAGTGTAGAGCTGCACATGAACACACACTTTATAGACTGCCTCCCCCCCTCAAAATACTGGGAACTGTAGATTGTTAAGGATGCTGGAATTTTAGTTCTGTGAGGGGTAAGCTGCAGTTCTATGGATTCTTTGGGGGGGGAAGTATTGTGTTTTAAATGTGCTTTAAATATACATTGCATATGCAGCATTAATATGCATGTAGAATACAAAGCTGAGGCTTTTGGGATATTTATTTAATGCATGTCTACTAGAGATGCTGCCTAGGGTCCCTTGGGAGTTTCCACAATATTTTTTAAAAATATTTTTTATTCAGTTTTACACTACACATTTAAAATCAAACATTAGACATAATCATCAATATTTAGGATTCCCTGAATCCTTAGACTTCCCTCCATGGTTTCCATTTTCAATCTTTTTAAACTGCATCATATATTTTCTCTGTTTTTCTTTAAACAATCCACTTTTACCTTCGTTTATAATACATTACAAGTGTTACTCAAATCCTGCCATAGTTTTTAGTTGTTTACAATGTTCTCTTTGATAATTTGTACATTTCTCCCATTCCTTATTAAAGTTTCTCTCTTCCTGGTTTCTGATTTTCCTGGTCATTTTTGCCATTTTGGCATAGTGCATCATCTTCATCAGCCATTCGTCTCCGGTCGGGACTTTATCTTCTTTCCATCTCTGGGCCCTCCACAGACTATCTTGTATTGATTTACAAAGCCCTGAACAACTTGGGTCCAGGATACCTCAGATATCCCCAGAACCCTTATGTTTCTGCTCTGATATCACTGAGATCACCTGCAGGAACATTTTCAGTCATTCCCCTAGTTGGTGAGGCTCATGTGACAACAACAAGAAGCCAAGTCTTCAGTGTCATCAGCGCTGTCCTGAGGAACACCCTGCCAATAGAGATTTGGGGGCACTTTCTGTGCTAACTTTTAAATTTCTGCTGAAAACTTTTCTCTTCTGCCAGGCCTATGCAGGCAATTAAGAGTTTGTTGTTTACAATTTCTTTTTGCTTTTAACTTATTTAAAACTTTTTTATGATGATATTGTTTGGTTTTTATGTTTTTGTACTGTTGTAAACCGCTGTGGTATATTTTAGGGTACAGCGGTATATAAATATTTTAATAAACAAAAAAATTTATTGATTAAATTCCCAGGTGTTACCCACCTCTTCTCCAAAGTCAGGGGCATTCTTTCATAGATAACCTAATTCTACGGGCAAATCCAGGTATCTGCTGATTTAAAGCAAAGCACCAACATACCAGATTGTGCTAGTAAAATGACCAGATGCAAGAGGACATTCAACTGTGTGCAAATTTTTGTCATCGATTCAAACCTGATTATGTACTGTCAATTTCTAACCCAGTGGGTTTTGTTTTATGACTTCTTCAGCTGCAGATTGAATAGAAAATAGTTATAATCTTTGGTCCTTATTACACCACAAGTCAATCTATCAAACACTGAAGGTCTTGTTGATTCATCGTTAGCCTTTATATTAACTTTAGCTGTAAATGAATCAGTGCATTGCCCAAACTTCAATACAGGGACCGTTCTGAATGCTGAAGGTCTTGTAAGATAAACGTTGTTTCAGAAAACAAAAGAAAAAGCTTACCATACCATGTCAAATGCAAGCCTGTTTTAGTTTTTATTGAGCAGTTGCAAATTGTCTAGAAATTTATATGAAAGGCAATTCATACATTGATGGTGATTATAATAGCCAGGCTAAAACCCGTCTCCCTGTCATCTATATTGCAGATGGGGAGAATGTACAAGCCATCTAGTTTAGTATAGTTGTGGGTGGTTTTTTAAACGATCCGTTTCAGTCAAGTAGTCAGGGAAATAATGTGCTGAATTGTAACATTTTAAATTTTAAATATGAACATTATTTAAGGTGCCAACACAAAAGTGCCTTGTGTTATAACTAGGGCTTTTTAAGGCAATATGACTGTAATCCTATACCCAGTTTCTTGAGAGTAAGCCCCATTGAACTCATGAGGTTTACTATGAATGTATATACATCAGATTGCGCTGTTTATCTCTTTTGAAATCTGCACGATTAACATCAATATTTCACAGAGAAAACAAATTGTAAAGACACAGTCTCTGGTTCTGCTTCAGAGAAATTAATTGGCAAAACTCCAATTGATTTCAGCTGGAGACCTATTGACCCCTGAAGTGAAATCAATAATTATTTGGCAGCTTAAGGAAATTAAATAAAGTGGTATCACTGAGAGAGAGGGGGAAAAACATTCTCAGCACACAAGACTCTCATCCTCAACCAGATATGCTGATCTGGGCAGCAGATTTAGTAACTTGTTCCAAATTTGTACGAATTGCTCATATTTCCTGAGCTCTGTTCACAGAAAATATGTAAAATATGTGTTGGGGTGTGGTTTTACCTTTTTTTTTTTTTAAAGGACAGAATTGTGTGCCTGAAACAATCCTACATTCCCTGTCCAAAAAGTGTTTTTGAGAATAAGGGGCTTTTCAGGGCAGTGAAGAGAAACTGCGAACATGTTTTTAAAAATGGATGTGAGAGGATGTGATGGATGTTGCTGGACTCCAACTCCCATCAGCCCTAGTCAGCATAGCCAGTGGTCAAGGGTTATGGGATATGTAGTCCAATAATATCTGGAGTGTGACAGAATCCCCACCCCAGCCCTGCTTCAAACACACCCAGTAATATGTGTAACATGAAGTTCTTCAAAACAGTCACTGTGGCACTAAAGCTGCTTCTAGACTGAGTGAGATTGTTTGAATGTTCCCCTGTATGTGTTGGATATTTTCTTTCTCTGTGAGAGAATGATTTGTTCCAGAAACAGAGAAGAACAGAGGAAAAAGTTTCCAGAAGCAGCAGAAGGCTGAGATGGTTTTATCTATGCAAGGACGTTTTCTGTGGGAACTGTTCTTTGGACATGTGCAGTGTGACAGGAAGTACTGGTAACAATGGTTCTGTGTAACTTGTTATTGTGGGATGTGATACATAAGTAGCAGTCAAGTACAACATTCCTTTTTTTCCTAGAGAAGACATGAGGGGGAGTGTTTGGTCCAGCCAGTCAAAAACTTCCTGTTTCCTCCTGGCCTGGAGCATCCTTCCTCTTGCATGTGGTGGGTGTGACCTTACCTGCCCAGGTAACAAAAAGGGCAAGGCACACAGTACACTTCCTTCTTTTTGATTCTTCTCCCTCTTCCTTTCTTTGTGTGAACTGCAGGACTGCTAGCCTGCAGTCACTGGGATTATTCCTCCATATGGGGTAGATCCAAATGTATATACTTTGTAACTAAGTCTGCCTTCAGGGATCACACTGTGCTCTGCCTGATGTAAGTAAACTTCTTTTATTTACTCTTTATTCTTTTAGGAGGGATTCAAAGGGGTCTTACCAGGAAAATATTAGAACACATTTCAATCTGAACAAGCCAGATTGAATTGCGTATAGTCAGAGGCTTACACAAGCCTGCAGCCAGCTATCTGGTGTGCATGTAAAAGGGGAATGTAAACTCTGATAAGTAAAGGAACTTGCTAGGACAGGTTAGGAAGGATATTAATAAACAATATATCCTCTCCTGCCTCCCTGAACATTCCCACAGTTATAACTTGTTGTAAGTCTCTTGCTTGCATCTTGCGAGAGTCAACTCTTGTTGGACTCTCAGCATGCCTTGACCATGGCAGTGGTGAATATCTGTATATATTTGCTACCAATATGCTTTTATTCCTGTCAAGTAAACCTCGACACTTGACTGAATCTTTATGGCGTCCATAATGAGTGTTTATTGCATACTGTGTGTACCTTCAACCCCAAAGATGTTTCCAAGGAAGGAGCTGTGTTGAGATGTAACTCTGCTGAGTTTGTATACTGGCACACACATGCAGCAAAAGTGATGCTGGACCCAATCCTTCTAAATCATCCATCAGAGGTTGATGGATGGATCCAGCAATATGTACATAAGGAAACAGATGACAGGGAGAAAGGTGCTTAGCTTAGAATTCTCCCTAATAAGACATTTTCCCCCTGTTGCCATTTTTCTCTATTGGTGAGAGATATGAACCATCACGGGACACGGGTGGCGCTGTGGTCTAAACCACAGAGCCTAGGACTTGCCGATCAGAAGGTCGGCGGTTCGAATCCCCGTGAGGGGTGAGCTCCTGTTGCTCGGTCCCAGCTCCTGCCCACCTAGCAGTTCAAAAGCACGTCAAAGTGCAAGTAGATAAATAGGTACCGCTCCGGCGGGAAGGTAAATGGCATTTCCATGCACTGCTCTGGTTTGCCAGAAGCGGGTTAGTCATGCTGGCCACATGGCCCGGAAGCTGTACGCCGGCTCCCTCGGCCAGTAAAGCGAGATGAGCACCGCAACCCCAGAGTCGGTCACGACTGAACCTAATGGTCAGGGGTCCCTTTACCCTTTACAGTCCAGATACAGCTTTACCACTATGTCTGGTGTTTTTGTAACCTAGGCCTAAGTTATATAGTATAGTTTTACACACACACACACACACACACACACACACACACACTGAAAATAAAGTTTCTGAGAAGAAAAACGAAGGACTATAGTGACCATGATTGCACATGCGTTCTGAAGCTCCATATTGCATAATTAAAGGAATGGAAACAAATTGATTTGATGACATGATTTAAATAAATCTCTTGACATCCTGCACATTTTGCTACAGCCATACTGATGTAGCAGCTGCCTGGATTGTACAAAAGCTACTTCACTGAAGGTGGTGTAGCCCCAGATTGTAGTGGCGGGGGCAACTGGGTGGGTGGGGGAATATGGTTCATAGATGATGGACCTCACATCTAAAGACAAAGGTTTTTTTCCACATACTGTAGATAATTAAGAAAATGTGTATTTCCCCATAGATGGAATTTGTAAGAATCCTGATCAGTAATATTGCATGCACACCATCAGATTAGATTGTGAATGTGTTATGTTTACTGTTTTATGGTTAAATGGTTTTTGTTGTGTTCCATAATTCTACGTTGTACATCACCCATTCCAATAATATTTGGATAATTTGTGAAAAATTCATCATTCTGATTGCAACAAACTTTGCCTTCCTGCCAAATGTTTGAATTTTTTTGTTCTTGTTTGAAGTGCACATCCTGCTTTGGGTATGCCATTTTTGACATGTGAGTTTAGATGGTAATGCAATTGTGAATATATTTTATTTTAATAAATTCCACCCTGCCTTTAGAAATATCCACTTCCAAGCGTCTTACAGTAGAAAAACCCAAACCAACAGCAACTTAAAATAATAATAATTGAGCATTTTGAACATATCACGAAGATATGAAGAAGAAGAAATGAAGGTGATCATTAACATGTGAAAATCAGAATTGCAATAACACTAGGCAAAGAGGAACGATATTGACTGGTCGTAACCCAAAAAAATAATAAACCAAAATAAAATCACTTGGGCAGACTTTGGATCCGATAGGCAGTGCTGAGAACAACTGAAACAAGCTACTAGGACTTGTCTTCCTTCCGCTGTTTATGAGTTTAGAATCCCTGACATTTCAAGCAACAATATGGAGTGGCTTAATACTAAAACACAACCCCAAATATTAGGTCCAGTTGGGCACTTTTTCACTGATTTGAGGCAGCTCAGGGCAAGGATTCAAATACATCCTTGCTCTCAAACTTTAGGTGGACTGGGTTTTTTTTGGGGGGGGAGGTTAGTAAATGTGGAGACTTAATTGCTATGGTGCTGCAGTGGATAGTGGAAGACTTGCTCAGATCGCTGCCTTGTTGTGAAGTTAACTTAGGCCAGTTACTTCTCGGCTTCATCTGCCTCACAGGGCTGCTGTGAAGAGGAATATAAGCCCCCAAACAGCCCCCCCCCGCACATTGTTGTGAGGTCCTTTGAAGAAAGGCAGGCTGCAAACTGGTGAAGGATCAAAATTATGTCAGTCTATTCATTCATTTATGTATACAGTCGTACCTCGAGTTAAGAACTTAATTCATTCCGGAGGTCGGTTCTTAACCTGAAACTGTTCTTAACCTGAGGTACCACTTTAGCTAATGGGGCCTCCTGCTGCCGCTGCACTGCCGCTGTGCAATTTCTGTTCTCATCCTGAAGCAAAGTTCTTAACTCGAGATACTATTTCTGGGTTAGTGGAGTCTGTAACCTGAAGCATCTGTAACCCAAGGTACTACTGTATAGCCTACTGACCTTCATCCAAAGATCACAGGGCAGCTTGCAACCTAAAATGTGTGTGCAGAAGACCCTCTGGGATCAGTGGGATTCCAAATGACTGTATTTAGGATCCAGTAGTAAAAATGAGGGACGCGGGTGGCACCGTGGATTAAACCACAGAGCCTAGGACTTGTCAATCAGAAGGTCAGCGGTTCGAATCCCCGTGAAGGGGTGAGCTCCCGTTTCTTGGTCCCTGCTCCTGCCAACCTAGCAGTTCGAAAGCACGTCAAAGTGCAAGTAAATAAATAGGTACCACTCCTGCGGGAGGGTAAACGTGCGCTGCTCTGGTTCGCCAGAAGCGGCTTAGTCATGCTGGCCACATGACCCGGAAGCTGTACGCCGGCTCCCTTGGCCAATAAAGCGAGATGAGTGCCGCAACACAAGAGTCGGTCACAACTGGACCTAATGGTCAGGGGTCCCTTTACCTTTACCTTTAGAAAAAATGCAATGAAGCCCGTGGTACTGCTTTTGAGAAATTGTTTTCAGAACTATTTCGGTATGTGCCCGTGTGCTCTTGAAATGTTAATCCCCTGGTTCTAAAAATATCTCTTGGAACTAAGGGTTGCTTCCAACATCTACTTAACCCATCTTGTTCTTTCCTATCTCAGTGGGTTGACTTTCCCACCACTGACATATGATATGAATGGGCTGAGGTGACTTATGCTGAACCCCACTGTTGAGCCACCAAGCCCAAAACTAGCTCTTTCCCAGCCTTCTGCTCCACCCATGCCATTAAATTTAAGGTGCTGGGGTTTCAATGTGGGGTCATATATATATATATATATATATATATATATATATATATATATCTATGGCAAGAACATTCTGCTACCACTGAGCTGTGGCCAGACTTCCCATGGTTTTCATATGCTGCTGTGCTGAAAAGCAGCTAATATATTGTTGTTGTTGTTGTTTAGTCGTTTAGTCGTGTCCGACTCTTCGTGACCTCATGGACCAGAGCACGCCAGGCACTCCTGTCTTTCACTGCCTCCCACAGTTTGGTCAGACTCATGTTTGTAGCTTCGAGAACACTGTCCAACCATCTCGTCCGCTGTTGTCCCCTTCTCCTTGTGCCCTCCATCTTTCCCAACATCAGGGTCTTTTCCAGGGAGTCTTCACTTCTCATGAGGTGGCCAGAGTATTGGAGCCTCAGCTTCAGGATCTGTTCTTCCAGTGAGCACTCAGGGCTGATTTCCTTCAGAATGGATCGGTTTGATCTTCTTGCAGTCCATGGGACCCTCAAGAGTCTCCTCCAGCACCATAATTCAAAAGCACCAATTCTTCGGCAGTCAGCCTTCTTTATGGTCCAGCTCTCACTTCCATACATCACTACTGGGAAAACCATGGCTTTAACTATACGGACCTTTGTTGGCAAGCTAATATATATTCTACTGCAAACACATGGACATGCACACCTTGTACAGCCTGCTTCACTTCCACATACAACTATCTATATATTTATGGGGGATGGGGGGGATCTTATGCCAAGGTTGGGACTGTTTCAGGCTTCATGAGTAACATTGCCTAGCTCAGATCAGCCAGGGATCTTTCTTCTTTTCGTATTTTGAGAATAAAGGCCTTTTAAAAATGTGCTTTAAAGAAAAGAGGAAGACCAGGCCAAAGGGGGAGGGAAGTAAAATCAGCTGCCCAAGTCGGCCTGAAAATATTTTGTACCATTTCTACCATTTCTTTACTAAAATATTTTAAATTGCAAACTGCCTCAGAAGCCTTGGCAGTTTCCTCAATGCTCGGGGGGGGGGCAGGTGGGGTAGCTGCCCCCTGATAAAGTAAAACAATAGAAATACTTAACTAAGTGGCCAGTCATGTCGGTTCTGCTCCCCCTAACAAAAGTCCTGCCCCCCCTAACAAAAATCCTGGCTACGCCCATGAATGAAGAGAAACATGAATCAGGACTACAGCATCGGAATCCAAACTTATAGATGGACAGTTTTGGGTGTGCCAATATTGGGGGCATCTCCCCAGCAATTCACTGGGACCTCAGTGCTGAGGGGAATGAAAGCAAAGAGTTCATTTACTGCTCCCCATTTATAAGCTATGTGGCCCAACAAAAACAGTCTAATCCAGGCATACCCCAAACTCGGCCCTCCAGATGTTTTAGGACTACAACTCCCATCATCCCTAGATAACAGGACCAGTAGTCAGGGATGATGGGAGTTGTAGTCTCAAAACAGCTGGAGGGCCGAGTTCGGGGTCTAATCCTTTCACCTGTTTCCTACAGATCTATCTGGCTTGATTCAGTTTCAAAGCACTGTTGGTCTTTGGCATAGCGAACAAAATTAAAAAGGGAAAAAAGGGGAAACACTATGTATGCTGTATTTATTTTAGTTGAAAGTCCTGATAATGATCTCTTGACCTATTCACTGACGTAATTGTTTCTTAATGAGTATATGTTTTAGATACTGCAGTGTGGTGGTGGTTTGTTTTACATTGCTCTACTTGTTTACGTATCTTGCAAAGAATTTCAGTAAAAGCATTTACAAAACAACACACCTGCTCGAATGCATTTTTCGCAGCAATCCATGGAATTTACTTCCAGCAGAAATGGGATGCTGGCCGTTCTGTGCGCCCGTGTATCTGATTATTGAAATATCTGTGAGGGTTAGGTGAATTAGGATTGTTAAAGAAGATTATTTGGTCCTCAGCAGCAGATCCTTTTTCTCTCTCCCTCTCTCACAGCCTTAGAACCGTTTTGGGGGTGGGAGAGATGTCACTCTACAAAGCTCATTGGCAGCTAGTTCAGGGCTGACCAAAGGGAATACTTCTTCACACAGTGGATATTTAATTTTCTTCTTCTTTTAAGGATTAGAAAAATCTCTGGATAGTGAATCTAAGAACATAAGAAAAGCCCTTCTAGATCAGGCTGAAGACTCAACATGTCCAACATCTTGTTGTCACAGTGGCCAACCAGATGCCTATGAGAAGCATGCAAGAAGGACCCGTCCAAAACCTGCCAAAAACTATCCATATCTCTGACACCTGGATTATTGATGGACATGTACATTCAAGCACAGTTGGGTACCCTTATCCTATTGAAATCAGTGGACTTTGTCTTGGACATGACTGTCTTGGACTGTGGCCATTAACTTGAAAATAAGCTCTCGCTGAAGGGACGCGGGTGGCGCTGTGAGTTAAACCACAGAGCCTAGGTCTTGCCGATCAGAAGGTTGGCGGTTTGAATGCCCATGACGGGGTGAGCTCCTGTTGCTCGGTCCCAGCTCCTGCCCACCTAGCAGTTCGAAAGCACATCAAAGTGCAAGTAGATAAATAGGTACCACTCCGGTGGGAAGGTAAACGGCATTTCTGTGCGCTGCTCTGGTTCTCCAGAAGCGGCTTAGTCACGCTGGCCACATGACCTGGAAGCTGTACGCTGGCTCCCTCGGCCAGTAAAGCGAGATGAGTGCTGCAACCCCAGAGTCGGCCATGACTCAACCTAATGGTCAGGGGTCCCTTTACCTTTAAGCTCTTGCTGTTATGTGGGGCTCCCAAGCATTTTAAGCTTTTCTGCACAAAGTTTTGGATAGTCTGGTTTCTTGTCTTTCCCCGTTGGCCTACAGGGAGAGGAGTTGATGAAGCCCCATGCACTGGAATCGGTTAAAAAAAGGAAGGTGGATGATAGGCAGACACCAAGCATTTTCCCCCAACCACCTTGATGCTTTCTTTAAGCTGTCTTTTCATTAGCAACATAAACACTTGACTGACTGCCGCAAAAGAGCTTTTTCTTCATCATAGTCCATAGCTTTTTAATGTTTCATGTTTCATGATGTTTTTATATATGTTGGAAGCCGCCCAGAGTAGCTGAGGCAATCCAGTCAGATGGGCAGGGTACAAGTAAATTATTATTATTATTATTTACGATTTTTGTACTTAGGTCATAGCTGATAACAGATACCTGTAACTAGTTATAACAGCTACAACCCTTTTTCTCTCTGGTTAATGTACACACATATTTATATTTAAAGATCTGCCTGTATTTGCAAGCCTGTGTGTGTAAGAGGGACTTCAGACAAAATTGCCCTGAATCGTGGACGGATCCACTCAGCCACTTAAACGACCCATTTATTAAAGTGACTAAGAAAACAGAGGGATTGGTGACTTAGAGCAGAACAGAAGCGGAAGCGTTTTGCTTTAAGCCTTTCATATCTCTGCTTTCTTCGCCAGCGCAACGCGGGCGCTGCAGCCCCTGCCTGGACGTGGCGAGGCAAAAGAGGCAGCGCTGTGCCCCGACTCGCGATTTTGCATGCATGCGTGGGGAAAAGACGAGGCCGAGAAGAAAGGAGCAGGTGACATTAATCGCATGCATGATCTCAGGAGACAATCATTTGAAATCTTAATTGGCTGCCTTTTAAATATCATTTAAGGTCTCGTTTGGCCCGCTTCCTTCTCTCTCTCTCTCTCTCTCTCTCTCTCCAGTTAAGAAGGCGTTGTGTCAAAGCCTATTTGCTTTCCTGGACGGCTCTCTCGCCTCTTAAGTCTCTCCCCCCCCCCCTAAAAAAAAAGGAGCAAAGACAAGAGAGAAAGAAATAGACCCATCATCAGCCGAGGTTTGCGAGGTCGATAAAGCTTTTAGATTTGAAGATGTTTTCAGGGAGCCCATTTCCTGCGGCTAAGAGTTGTTAATGGAGCTTAAGGAATTATCTTATGACTCCGACCCGGAGAGCCCCCAGTCTCTCTCTCTCTCTCTCTCTCTCTCTCTCTCTCTCTCTCTCTCTCTCCTTCCCTCCCCCTCGCCTTTTCCCTTTCTCCGGCTCCCTTGTCGAGACTGAAGCTCCAGCCGCCGCCGCCGCCGCTGCTGTCAAAGTCTCTTAATGAAATGTAACGCGCCGCTGATTACAGTTTTATTTGGGCCCTATGTAAAAAGGCCATGTTAATTTCCCCTCCTCTCCGCGGAGGCTGGGAATTTGCCACGGCCCAGTGCGCGACAGAGGCGCTGCCTTGCAAGCCCAGAAATGCCACCCCCCCCCGCCCTTCCCGCCCCGATTCTTCTCCCCAGTGCCGTGTGTGTGTGTGTGTGTGTGTGTGTGTGTGTTTAGAGAGAGTCCCCAATTTCCGGTGGCTTTTTCCGCTATCGCCTCCAGGTAGATGCTGGGTGTTGGGGTTTCATTTGTATGTAACGCTGTCGGTATGTACGAGATGTATTGATCCAGGCTCGCTCGAGATTAATTTCTCGCAGAGCCTGATGCCCAGCTTGATGCGGATTTGCTGGGGGCTGCGGGGGGGAGGGGAGGGGAGCGCACGGCGCTGGGTGATCTGAACGCAATCCGCGAGGAAGTTCTCCTGCGCTGGCACCGCCAAGAGAGAACGGGCAAGCGCAGGATTGCGCGCAAGGCTTGTCCCCCAGAGGATTGCCGCTTGGGAGAAAGGTCCCCCGCAGTCAGTTTCGTTGGGTCGCAGATCCTGCTCATTTCGACGCGGTTTGCGCAAGAGAACCTCCCCGCCTACTCTAGCCCCGTTTATTATAAGTTGTTTTATTTACAGGGAGGGCAAAATTAAAAATTATGTATTGTGCCATAGGACTTATTCTGTACACTGGCTGCGGTGTGTGTGTGTGGATTCCTATCCTCTGCTGCGCTGTGCGGAGAAATTATCCATCCGGAAACCTTGAGCCTTTTCATATTATTGGTGACGGGGAGAGAAAGTTGTCCTGTTCGTTTCAGAACAGCTTTCACTCTCTTGAAATTCACGGGACTTGAGAAGAGGGCTCCAGCCTTTCTTCACCTATTTGCTCGCATTGTTTTTAAGGATAAAACAATCAAACCCACAAAGCAATAACAGCAAGTCTCTATTTAATCGCCCATTCCAAAATTCCGCGCGTAAAAATAAAGGAACGGGGGAGGAGGGAAGCTATAAAAGTGGCTGAGAAACGTTGGCATCAAATCATTTATTTTTTTTAAAGAAAGAAAACAAATAAATAAATAAATCCTGAGATATTTGAAGTTAGCTGATTCTCTCCACCTTTGACGTTTCGAAACTCTTTTTAACGTCCTTATCTATTATTGCCTGGCTGGAGGAGTGCTGGAAAATTAAATGGCTGGGGTTGGTGAGGAGAGAGGAACTAAATATGTCCTGACAAAACACAAAACGCGATTTCTTAATAACAGGAAATAATTCCCGCGGGATGTGTTTCAAAGTCTCACGCGGGCTTACTCTGCGCAGGCCACAGTTTAGCGCGCGGAGGAAGTTGCTTTCCCTCCGTCTCCCCTGCGCACCCACCAACCCTCCATCTTTTGAGGTCCCTTGTCCGCTTTGCTTTTTCCCCGAACCCGGAGCCGCTGCCCCCCAGCTCCTCACTGCGTCGGACTGCAAAGATGGTGTGCTTTGTCTGTCCGCTGGGTCCGTTTCCCTGCAGCCGCCCGCCCAGACGGCATTAAAATTCCTCCTGGCCCAGCCTCTGGCTGCAAAGCCATCTCCCCAGAGGCTCCACTTTTCGCTATTACTGTCAAGTACCCTTGACTCTTTATTTTGTGCCCTTTTTATCTATTACAACTAATTCGAGTTCTTCTGCCCTTTTCAGCTCCAAGACGTGCCTTTCCGTAAGATGCCACCCCTCCCCTCCTTTCCCCCCACTCCATCCTCTCCCCGCCCCGCCCCCCCGGGTGCAAAGCCTTCTCGAAATTGAAGAGGCTGGTTTCTCCCCCCCCCCCCTTGCGTTCCCTCCTCTCCCCCTTTTACTGTCAAAATGAAAATTTCACTTCAAATTATCTTGGCTGATGCAACGGGTTTCCTCGCCCCCCCTTCCTTCCTTCCTTCCCCTTCTTCTCACACCCCCGCTCTCCCCTTTTTCCTTTCCCCAGGCTGGGGGCCTCCTGTCTCAGCCTTTTGACAGCCCCCATCAGCAGAGAGGTTCACTCATTTCGATAATATCATCCGAGGGAGCGAAAGTCAATATAATGACAGGGGGGAATTTAAGGAGGAGGGAAAGGGGGGGCGGGTAGAGTGCGTGGGGGGAGTTGCAGTCCAATTACAGACGTTTGCAAAGAAAAAAAGAGAGGGAAGGGAAGGGACGGCGGCCACACCAGCAGCACATCCGTCGCCTTTCCGCTGCCTCGGTCCGAGCGCCTCTCGGTTCAGTTCCAGCCCCAGCGCATCTCCTTCCACCTGGGCGCCCTTTGGCGCACCAAACCCATCCCAGATCCGCCACCCGCTTAAGCACTAAGCGCTTGTGTTTTTCTTCTCCATTTGACTCCTATCAATAACAGAGAATGTGGCAGTTTCTAATCCCTTCCTAAGCGCGATCCGTTGGAGAAATCTAGGGTGCCCTTTCGGATTTATCCTGCACTGCAGGGCCGGAGGTGGTGATGTTGGATGGTTTTGTTTTGTTCGTTTCTTTGTTTTGGATAGTGAGAAAACAGAACCATCTCCACCGTTTGTACTCAGGGGTATGTTCTGTTGTTGTGTCGCGTGGGACCTACTCCCAGTAGATGCGCCCTAGCAGAGTATTTGCGCCACCCTCCTCCGCTAATGGGGCGTTTTGGAGATTTGTGTTGTGGCGGACTGCATTAGGCAGCTCGGCCATAAGAACAACAAAAATGCACTGGCAGCGCGCGCGTGTTGCCATTTATTCTTGGACACCCCCACCGTACAGAACCGTCGCAAGGTCAAACAGTCAGTTGCCGTGCGGGGCGGAGAGAAGCAAAGGGATTTGCGCCCTTGGCATGCAGAGGCCTATTTAATTGCTCAGAACAAGGTTGCTGGGTGCGTAAAAGCACCAGACGCAGAACTGAGCTGGCCAGAGACGGGGGTTATATCTGGAGAAAGAATCACATGTGGTCTGAAGGAGGAAGAGGAGGAGGATATCCTCTAGAGAAGCCTTAAATGACACCCTTGGTTCGAATCTCATCACTTAGACCTAACTGGACAACTTGTGGATAGGGTGGCATTTGCGCTTAATTTTTAATTATTTCTATTTTAAATAGGTGTCCACTGGAGCCTGGTTGGGGGGAATAAATCATTGCCTTTTCACCTTGGCTTTTGGGGACTCTCTCTGAGGCGATGAAAGACTGATTTAAAAACACTTTCTCTCCTCCCATCTCCAGCTCCCTCAACCCCTTTAACTTTTCTAGATTGTGGCGAGTTCTGTTGGTGGCTATCTCCCTGCATCTTGCAGGAAAGTTTACACCCCCGGACTTGCGAAGAGAGGCGAGATCTTCAAAGCCATGTCTGCCTTCTTCTAGCTAAATGGTAAATCGCCCGAGCCTTCTCCTGAATCGCGCGCGGGGGCGGGCGGGCGGAGGGAGAGAAGCGCTCGCTCTTTCTCTTGGCTGAGCTTCTATTTAATGTCAAAACGGTAAACCATCCGTCCTGAAGTGCTGAAATATTCATAGAGAATCCAACGATTCTCTCTCCCCGTACCAGCGAAGAAGCTTCAAGTTAAAACAGTAGTTTAAATCATCAAATGTTCCATGTGAATCAATTGCTTCGCGCACATTAAAAAAGAAAAGGACCAGCCTTAGTAAATGGGATCTCTACTCCACCGGTGACTTCGCATCCCTATAGCCCAATTTTTATACAAAACCATTTATCGAGATCCATTCTAACTTTTCACAAAGTTTTAGCATATTAACACATACCCCTTCTAAAAATAAATAGGCAACTTCATCCACTAACCACTTAATCCACACCAATTGTATATAGCCTTGCAGTTTCCTGGGGAAACCGAATTCCCTTAAATTCTCGTGCAACTCAATCCTGTGCATGTTTACTCGGAAGCAAGTCTCCCTGGCTTCAGTGAAAAGCAACCCTGCAAAGGTTCTCAGCCTTAGTCGGAAAGAAAACAAAGAAACGAACGAACCCCAGTTTACATCACAGCAGTCCCCGCTTAAACTGGACTGAGGATCGTAGCTCTGCTTTGAAAATTAAGGTCTGTATATACTGTATATCAGGGTAAAAGAACCTCTTAGGGTGCCTCGCCCCTCCCCCTATTTCAGACCACACGTGATTCTTCTACGCTCGGAATAACTGTTGCAATAGAAACAATTAGACTGGCTTGTGTCTTTTTTGCTTAAAAGACTGTGCCATCTCTGCTTTGATAACATAGTGGGGCAATTCAAAAAGAACAGAATAATGGAATTCTTTCCCCACCCATTTCCTGCCTGCCCTTATGTCCCAGAGCGAGCTTTGGGCCCTTGTTGCGGATGTGGCTTCGCGATTTACTGAACCCGGAACAGGCGCCTGGCCAAACTGCACCAACGCCTGCAGCTGTCCAAAGGGAAACGCAGAGAGGGCAGGAGGCGCTGGCCGGCATTCACTGGGTAGGTGCGAGGGAGTATGATCGTTTGATTAAAAAGCCAGGAGAGGATTCTTTTGGAGTCCCCCCATTAAAAACCAAGATTACAGTCAGACAGGTGGAAATGAACATATACATTTTAAGGCATAATGAGAAGTCGCCAGCCTCTTAGAGATTCTCGGTTTCGGCTGCTAGTGATGCAGCTGAACCAGGTAAAGTCAAGGTGGTCGGGTCTCAAGCTGGTTTAAGGTCCAGAACCACATCAGCGCCAAACGCACCGTCGATTTTAGAGGGGGCCGTTTTCCTCTCGTGGGTTCCTACCGAGGTCTTTACCACTCGGGAGTATATCCCGGGTGTCGAAAGGGACGGGCTGCAAACGCACTTGCGCGTGGAAAAGAATGCCACCCAGATGCGCAAGACTTTGATTTCCAAGAGTGTGCTCCGCCCTACACTTATTGACTGGGGAATTCCGTACATCTCCATGGGACATGAAATAGACACGCGTCTTCCAACGCGTTTGGGATCCAGGCGTCGAAGCTCCACTTCCAACGCAGGCAACGCAAACAGACCACAAATCATAGGGTACCTCTGAGAGACAGACAATTTATTTGGAGTGAACATACCTTTTCGACATAGCTTATTTGTCAAGTTCAAATTCGGTGTGTGCGCGTGTGCGGGCAATGGTGTCAACTTGGTGGAAGAAGTGCTGTTTTTTTGTGGGTGAGATGCTAACGATGAGAAGGGGAGGGCGGGGTGGGTGGGTAGGGAAGTTCGAAGAAGAAACTAAAATTGGCATGCCACAAATCAATTTTTTTGTTTTTTAGGAAAAGGAAAAAAAGGGAGGGGGAAAAACAGAATAGACAAACAACTCCCTCCCCAAGAAGCTGAATTCGAATCTCGCGCCTGGTAAACTTTGCAAGGTAAACGCAGAAGGACGCCTCTATAAACTAGTGGAACGTGCTATGGACTTAAATAACCGTGAAGACATTGATCCCTTAAGGCTGCAGCCAAGTGACAGTCTTTTCGTTCTCTCTCCTTATACCAGCAACTTTTAAAATCCTTGCTCGGTTTTTGCGAAGGAAAAAACGTCTCTGGTTTGGAACGGAAACTCTCTCCAAGTCTTTCTCTCTCTGAGTGTGTCTCTCCACCTCCCGCCGCTCAGTCCCTCGGGGCCCAGCCTGTCTGCCCCCCCATTCCACCGTCTTGCCTCCCTCCCCCGGCCTGTCCCAAGGAGGCGGACGGGGCGGGCGTCGTTCGTTAGGAGCAGAACATTTTGCTGCCTGCTTTGGGGAAAGCCAGAAAGTCTTTGCCGGAGTCCTGGGGCGCAGCCAGGCCTGCCAGCTGCCCTTTGAGCACGGCGGTGGCGCCGCCGCCCAGCGAGCGCCCCAGGGCCCCCGTCTCCAAGAGGGAGCCTTTGGTGGTAGCCCAAGACACTGCGGTGCTGCTCAAGGCCTGGTTCAAAGTACTGTGCCGGAAGAGCGGGTCGTGGAACACGCCGTCAACCCAGTTCCTGAGGTTGGTGACGGGGGAATCCTTCGGGTGCCTCTCCAAGACGCCCCCAGCCGTCGGGGCCGGCGCGGCGCTAGAGGCACTGGACGCCCCCTGCTGGCGCTTCAGCATGCACGACGGGTACTCGGCCTGGTTGAGCGAGGTGGCCGTGTGCGCCAGGGACCAAATCCTCGGCTTGCTGGACGCCTCCAGGAGCTGCTGCTGCTGGTAACACGGCTTGGCCTCGCAGCTCCTCTGCCGCGCGCTCAGCAGCTCCGCCGCCTCGCAGCCCTCCGCCCCCGCCGTCGGGTCCTTGAGGCAGCTCTTTGCCCGCTCGAGGGGGCTTTCCAGCGGGGCGGCGCCGGCGCCCAAGGAAGAAGGATCCTTGCAGGCCTCGGTGGCGCACGCTTCCCCCTCCGCGTGGCCGAAAGCCGCAGCCTTCAGCTCGCCCTCGGAGCTCTCCGACTCCAGCGGGTCATAGTCGTCCAGGTCGCTGAGGCCCAGCTCTTTGTCTTCCTTGCTGGCCGGCTCTGGGCAAAGGAGGGAAAGGAGGACACGTTACAAACGAGACGGGCAGGGCGCGGCAGATACATTTGCAATTGAAGTTCGTTCTTGGCTAGTTGAGGTTCCTACATTGCAGGGAGTTGATAACCCACGGGGCTTACGATTCTGTGCAATGGCTTTAAGGCTAGGACTCCTCCACCCATTCTCTGTCTGCGTTTTGCTTCCCCTCACTCTTCACAACAGCTCTGTAGGATGCAAGGTTAACAGCAATCCTATTTTACTAATCGGAACCAGAAATGGGCAGTCACTGGGATGTGTATAGGGGGACGTGACCAGTTTATATAGGCTGCGCCCCTTTACCTGGCTTGCTGGACACAGTGGGCGTGGCTCTCACAGGGAGGATTTCCTGTAGACCCTGTGAGAGCCAACTTCCTTTCTAGCAAGCACGCATTGTGGGTTTGGCTACGTCGTAAACGTTCCCCAACTTACCCAAGGCAACCCAAGCACTGCATGGCTTCCAAAGGTTTCGAAACCCAAATATAATGCCGGGGTTGCGCTCAGGCCTAGCAAAATAAGTAACGCGCTTTTCTACGCGAGGAAGCAAACCTTTCAAAGGTTTTGGTCGGGTGGAAACCGTTGCAAAGCCCAGCAGGCGCACCCCTCATTTGACAGCCCCCTTCCCCTGTCAAAGCAGAGCAGACTCAGAAGGGACACTGGCCGCCTCAAGACATTCTCTCGAAATCCCCAGCGCAGCTCAACTGCAAATCTAGAAACCTCTTTATTGCATTTAAGGCAACACACCCATACTTTTTGTCCCCTGGACTCTCAACACCCATCACCCTCCCCGTGTGCCCACTATCCTCGTCCCAGAGAAGGGCGACAGGGCTAAGATAGCTCCTGCCTCCAGTATACGGCTAAGAGGCTTGGAAGATACCCTCGAGTTTCTCATTCTTCAAGCTCTCCCCTTGACCCTCTCCCTCGTCCTCGTCCTCGTAGGGTCTCTTTTCGTCCGCACACTTGTTCCTGGGGGGCCAGGTCATCTTGTTCTCCTTCTTGAGCCTCCTCCTGGCGTTGGCGAACCAGGTGGAGACCTGCGTGAGGGTCATCTTGGTGATGATGGCCAGCATGATCTTCTCGCCTTTGGTCGGGTAGGGGTTCTTGCGGTGCTCCTGCAGCCAGGCCTTCAGCGTGCTAGTGGTCTCCCGAGTGGCGTTTTTCCTCCGCGTCCCTCCATCCATGGTACCATATCTAGGGCGGGGGGAAGAGTGTCCGTGAAAATGCAGCGCCAATGAGCCGGAAGAAAGCACCACCCACATGGTCTGATTCACCGACGCAATTCCATTTCCCGCGAGAAAGGGATCCTGGTATCCAAGGTTCACCTTTAAATATTTTCCCTCTTTCTACAAAACCCAGAACGCGCTGGTCTTACCAGGAAAACGGTTCAACTTGGTTAAGCCAAGAATCTAGAAAGACGGAGCGTTTGGATACACAATTGGTGATCAATAGGACCTTAACCAGCTTGCTATCCTGCCTATACTTACTTGGGAGTAAATCCCTCTTGAAACTGGGGTCACACAGTTAATCTTGGGATTTAGGCTCACCTCGATCATGGATGGAGTCTTTGGGACTTGCCTCGCAAATAACTTACTCGGGGCAAGACCAATGTACACCTGATCTAAATCGGGAGTATAGACAGCCTCAAAACAACGGCACTCGGGCTCCTGAAAAGCGTGCTGCGGATCTTGTACACGCTTACTCTGAAGTGAGTCTCGGTGACTTCTGAGTTTGCACCGGATTGCAGCCTGAAAGCATGTCTACTTCAGAAGGCAAAGAGCCGCCCTTGAGAGGCATCCAAAATTCAACTCCTGCAAAATGGATATGCTAGAAAAACAATATATATATATTTTAAAGTCTACTCTTGCTCCAGCGCTCTGAGAGAGTCCACCGAAGTAACCTCAGGGCGCAGTTATTAATAAAAATGTTTATGTTATTATTAGTAAATTTCTCTCCTACCCATTCCATATATATATGCTGCACAAGACACTGGGCTATACCTGAATATTTAATGCACACCATCTAAGGAAAGGTCATCAGCACCCAGTGGGCTTAAAAGGTTGGAACAGCTTAAGGAGGAATCTTGGTGTGTGTGTTTTAAAGCAATAACCGCACCAAAGATTAAAAAGAAGAAGAAGAAGAAATATAAAATTGTTCGGCACATTTGTAAACGTGGTGGGGGAGTGGCAAAAAGCGGCCCCCAACCTGCCCATGTAAAAGTAAAAAGAGAATCCAGTAGGAGATGAGCGAACATTTTGGTTCACACGTGCCAAATGATGAGTGAAAGGCCAACGTGACGTCTTGCTCGTGTGAACGAACCATCGCGAGCTCAAAAGAGGCAGGACTTCCTGGCACCTTAAACGCCGTGTTGTTAAACGGGTCCAATTTATACTTATAACAAAGGCTGGATCATCTGAGGTTGGCTACCTCAGGGGCTAAAGAGTCGTCAAAAATAGAAGTCTCGGAAAGAACTTCCCTATCATCTCACAGTGTTTTTCAGCAGAGCCGGTTTATGCATTCAGATCCCAGTTAATGAAGTGTGCCCTACTCAAGCGGAGAGAAAGGATGCGCGTGCACGTGTGATGTAGCCCGTGGAAGCCAGTTGGGAAGAGGTATTTGTGATTAAATCCATACGGATCTATTGCTGTGATAGCGCAGATCCTATCGCATAGATCGAGCGCTAAGGCAACCACAGTGCTTTCCTACTATCCCTGGACAATATCCACCAGCTTATAGGGATGCTATACTTGAAAACGCTAGAGGATAAAACGCCAGTGATGGGAGTAAGTCGCTCGTGTGACTTCGCCTTGCCTTCAGATTTATTGTGTTCCGCCAATGAAGGCGTGCCTTCCTTTCTCACTTCGTACTTTGGGTATCAAAGCCATTGGACTTCCGCATGTGCAGAACTAGGCTGTATCCTGTGGAAAGCGGAGGCATGCGAATGAAATGGCACACGAGAGCTAATTGAGATCGACTCCGTGAACTCTTTCATCAGGTGTATGGAAACCTCCCCCTCCCGCGCCTGACTACAGCTCCCATCAGCTCCAGCAAGCATAGCCACTGTCCAGCGATGATGGGAGTTTAGCAACATCTGAAGCAGAGTTTCCCAAGGTTGGGTCCCCAGCTGTTTTTTTGGACTACAATTCCCATCATTCCTGACCATTGAGCCTGCTAGCTAGGGATGATGGGAGTTGTAGTCCAAAAACAGCTGGAGACCCAACTTTGGCAAACCCTGATCTGGAGGACCAAAAGTTCTCCACAAGGGTGGATCAAGGATGGAGACGAGGCTTTCCCCAACCGGATGACCTATAGTTGTTGTTGAACTACAACTCCCATTATCGAGTTGGCTAGGCTGGCTGACGCTGATGGGAATTGGAGTTCAACAGAGTGGAGGGCCGCAGGCAGATCCGCTTACTCCTTCGTAAAACGGATCGGGTCGAAGTATCGATCTCCATTACTCAATGAGGACTTGCTTCCAAAGAAATATAGCGAGGAGAGGAAGGGTGTCATCCAGATTATGATCGGGCTGGCAGACGAATGAAAGAGGTCAAAAGGAAAGCTTTTGCATTCGCTGTGGGCTCCTCCAAAACGAATCGGAGATTAGAGGTGTAAAACTAGCTCCGGATCAGTGCAGAAGAACGAAGAACAGGTTCGTTTCGTGCAGACAACACGGAAACATAACTTGTTATTGGCATTTATAGAGATAAAGAGCGGACGCCACTAAAGCTCCATTTAAACCCATTTCTTTCTTTCGGGAATGCGCTGGCTTTTAGGCGCCTTGGTTTCTCGCTGGAGTCAATGGGGTCTGAGCCGCTTCAGGGCAGGTTCACACGTGCACGCTACACCGATTCCTCGTGCCTGATTTGGTGAGCAGCCTCTGCTGAAAAGCGCGGCCATTCTCAAGAAGGCGCGCTTCAAATGCGTTCAGGATCCCGGCTTGCGAGCGCTTCATTGGTGAGATCAGAGATCATCTGACTCTGATACAGGGGCGGCTTATTCTGGCCACACTCGTTTCCTACTGGTCCTTTGAGAAAAGCACAAGCTGAAGACGTCTCCTGATTAGGAAGCGCAACTAACCTCCTCTCCTCTCTCCCCCTCCTTGGCCCCCACCGCCTTTTCCTGCCCCTCAATGAACGGCTGATGGTTTGTTTCTTACCTGTCATATTGATACTGACTGAGCGTGTGGTCGTATGGATAGTATGCAGCCGCCTGGGTGATTCCCGCATGCGCAGATCCGCTCCCATCCTTCGAATCAAAGCTGTTCTGGAACAGGAAAAGCAAAGGCGTCTTCTTATCAGCGCTCCCCTCCCCCACGGGCAGTGCGGGTGGGGGAGGGGGCAGGAGGGGAGACACGCGCAAATGGACACGTTTTTATTTATTTTTGCAATGGAGAAACACGTCGAGGAGCAAAAAACAAACAAACAAAAAATCCTCTAGCACATTTTCAAAGCTAAACAGGATCCGGCTTGATTTCAAATGGGATGGGAGGCCACGTGTTGAGATTCCTGCATCGCAGGGGGTTGGGATAGATGACCCTCGGGTCCCTTCCGACTCTTCACTTCTGTGATTCTATCAGGGGGTTAAACTGTTTAGGCTGCAAACTTGGGCACAAGTCCCACTGAACTCAGTACAACTTACTTCCGAGTAGACTGGCATAGATTGTATTTCAGTATTTCTTCAATTCCTGTATACTGGACTTGCACTTAATTGGAGAGGAACATGAAGTTCTTTGTACTCTTGTCCACTGACTCAGTGTTAGCATCTCTTGGCCCGATTTGGTGCACGTTGACTCAGAGGAAACCTTATTTTCCTGCAATGGAATTTACTCACAGGAAAGCTGGTTTAGCCTCTGCAGTCCACTGGAGTCCAGTGCTTTCCTTCATCCGACTAAGAATGGTATTTTATGCACACTGGGCTCCAAGAACAAGTGACTAGGGATAAGCAAGGGTCAAATATCACCTAGAACAGTGATGTCCAAACTTTTTTCCGAAGAGGGCCAGATTTGATGAAGTGAAGGGCCGTGAAAGCCGACCAAAGGGCCGACCGAAGTTGTTAACCTTTAGGATTGAAGTTGTTGAGCTTTTTTTAGGATTGGAGTTTATTGAGGTGCGAAAGTTGAAGTGCTCTCTTAAAACAGGCTGCAATCCTCAATAAACATACTTTCCTAAAAAAAAGAAAAGAAAAAGAAAAAGAAGGGGGGGGGGGCAATTGCAATTAATGGGACGATGGGACGTGACTTGTTTGCCACACAGGGAAGTATACGAAAAGTTAACTTCTTAACGCAGACATTTTATGCATAATTTTACATTTAAGCATTCGGTGAGCAAACTCGGGTTCCTGTTCCAGTGACAACTCCAGACTCGTTTTCTTGGGTCAGTTTCAGTACACAGACAGAGATCAGCAATGCCACTATGTCTTAGCGTTTATCATTTATCTCTAATTAAGTAGCTGGATCGCAGAGATCAGCAGACAATAGTTTCTCAGAGCTTATTACCGTCTATCTCTAATTACATAGTTGTAGGCTGATCTCCGTGTTGTTAGATACCTGAATTAGCAACGCCTATGATTGACTGAAGTTTCTCACAGCCCCGATTCATATTCACTTCGGATTACCCCATGGCACATAGACAGGTTACATAGCCGTTGGCTAATTAAACAACCCATGGCCTTTTAAACTCTCTCTGTGGATTATTGTTATTGTTTGTTACTACGTTTTTTTATATTGTAAGCCGCCCTGTGATCCTCGGATGAAAGGCGGCATAGAAATTTAATAAATAAAATAAATAGGAAACATTTTGTGTTTCCTCCAGGTTTGCTTGTACTAGTGATACATCTCTATCTACACCTACACACACGTGAGGATGCACAGCACACACACACGTTGCTATTAAAAAGTGCATAACTAGAAATTAAGTCCCTCCCGCTTAACTTGATGAGGTTTACTTGCTTCCTTAATGTCCTTAGGGACTGGGTTGAGCGGTGAAGCTTCTAGCTAAGCTGCGACTCTCTCAGTTTGCTGACTTGGAAGAGCGAAAGTCCCTTGGTAATGGGGCAGTGGGGTTTACTTCTTGGCCAGTCAATGCGTTCAGGTGGAAGTCGCGCTCGCTGCGCAGAAGACTTACCAAGGAGTAGAAAGCCGACGCCTCCGTCCCGTAGGTCACGTAGTTGCCATAGCCTTGCGTGTTCGTGTAGGGACTCCCATAGACTCCCAGGGCAGCTGCCGAGTTGAGCTCGTGCCTGGCCGTGGCTAGCAGCCTGCTCTCGTACACGGGGCAATAGACGGGGGTCTGAGCCGAGGCTGCCGCCCCAGAGTCCGTGAGGGTCCTGCCGGTGGTCTCACAGCAAGTGGTCAAGGAGTTGGTGGTCATCAGGAACTAGGACGAGAGAAGACAGGGCAGTGATCTTAGAAGGGGCAGCTGACAGCCATGGCAACCAACAGGCCGATCTACCAACCAGTTTTAGCGAAAGCCGTTTTCGGTCCCAAATCAGTGAGGTTTCACACAACCCACTGACTCCCGTGTCCATTGGTTTTAATGAGCATCTCTTCTTCACGTTAATTAATCCGGAACAACCGCCACCCCCTCTATCCGACCTCACAAAGGGCACAAACCCGGGACAGCGCGATCCATCTGTGTTATCACACAGAAGGGTGGTGAAACGCGCGATGAAACGGTCGTCTGAAACCGCCCAGTCACTTGCAGAATCCTCAGCTCCCAAAATGGAGGGGGGGGGGCACCCAGGCCGAATAGCGGAAGGAAAAAGCAGTGGAAGGAAGAAGGAAGTGGCTGCAATCCTATACACGTTTACCTGGGAGCAAGTCCCATTGTGCTCAATGGGGCCGACTTCTGAATAGACCTGCATGGGATTGCGCCGTTAGTGATCTTAAATAAGTACCTTATATATTATGTTAAACCCAGTGGCTTAACTGGTTTGTGGATCGGGGAGAAATTTAAAGATCGGTTGGGGAGGGGGGGAACCTAGTTCCAGTTCACACTTGTCAACTAAAGAGAAAAAGAGAGAGAGAAAGAAAATACTTTTCAGTTTTTAATGCATTCTTCCGGCGAGCTAGACCGCTCACATTAACATTAATACATACATCCGTCTCGGTTCTAGAACACGTTTATTTCCGAGTAAAAGTACTGAGAATGTTAATGAAGTTTAATCCCAGATCCTTCGCGAGAGCTAATTGAACATTTGTTTTAACTGCAGATTCCAACACCCACTTCTGTCCCAGAAGTTCGGTCCTGCTCTCTTTTAAGGGTACGATCCAGAAAGGAGTTGAGCCGAGGCCTCAGCTGATACAGGGCCCCTGACTGCAGCGACCTCGCACCCCACCCAAGTTCCTGGTAAACGAAGTGGCCCGTGAATCTGGCTTGAACCGGCCAGTTGTTGTGGTTATTGAATCGTCTTCCATCCACCCGCTTACTTCAGAGTAGGTCCGCGGACCAGGGGGAACGAGCTGCTTCCTCCTTATCCCTTGCCCCAGTTCACCTCTTGGCAGTAAGTAAAACCCTCTGAGATCAATGAACACCTGAGATCTTTCCGTCTTCAGCGCGCTGCGGGAGTAATTTGTGGCAGGCTAGCTAGCACCCCTCTGAAACTAGAGACCTTCCAAATCTCAGGACGGGGCTCTCCAACCCAATCCTAAACGATACCCCGCCCCTTGACTCCAATTCAACTCCCCACCCCTCACTGTTAACATTCTCACTCTAGGTCAAGGTCCCTCGATGAATCCAGGACAGGTGGACTTTCTAAACCAGTTCGTGGTTAGAGCACCGCAGAATTAGGATACCAAGGCGACAGTCTCCCTTTTACCTGGAAGTAAGTGCCTTTGGTTTCACGGGGGCCTTACTTCCGCGTAAAGATGGCAGTCACTGCTCTTGGGGAAGGGGGGGTCATCCCTTCCCCCAGCCCCCAGTTGATCTGAAGCAGATTAGGTCCCTACAAAAGCGCCTCCCAGGAGATGGGAGTTCTCCCGCGCGCCTTCACAGGGGAGGGCAGTGAAAGGAAAGGGCGTAGATGCGATGGGAGTCCGGCAGGACTTACCTGGGGTGCAGACGAGTAGGGGTATCCGAACTGGGGGTAGGACATGGCCACGGGGGGCTCCCAGGCTCCAGGAACAACCAGGAGAGGCGCTGGATCCGCGAGCTTTGCAGGCTGCCTCGCTGTGCCGTGTGGCCCCGAGTGATGGATAATCCGAGCTTCCTAGGGGCTTAGAGGACCAAGCATAAAACCATCTTGAATTCATCTGCCTTGAACCTGAAACTATTTTTTAGTGTGTGTGTGTTGGGGGGGAGTTTGTCTTCCCTCCCCCGCACAACACACACACGCACACAACTCGCGATCTTAAAAAGATCTGCCTAGGCAGCGTGGCGCTTCTTCAACGCGAACAACATAAAAGGCACGGTTGCTCTGAGGTTTCATGGGGGGAAAATACATATTTTGCCCACACACAGGCAGCGGCGGAGGGAGGGGAAGAGAACCACTCCTAGCTGAAGCACACATGTCAAATCAAACATCTGACGTCAAGAAGAAGAAAAAACAAACCCTACAGAAACTGCCTCTCGCTCGCATATTTGTGTACACCTTTGTGGTAGACCACGGCCTGGAATTTAAACCAAATACCCAGGATGAAAGTTTGTTTCCCAACGCCTCGGAGCACGCTGGCTGATCGCTATTTCAGGGAGTTCTCCTGCGCTGATAAGGAAAGCGAACCCCAAACGTACAAAATGGCAAGGTTCTGAGTGGTTCCTAACTGCATGTCAGGTATCAATAGTTTGGAGAGGCGAAATCAGTGTCCCCTCTCTCTGTCTCTCTCTCTCCCCCCCCCCCCCGAATCACTGAAGGGTGGTCAGCACTTTTAATTAGAAATTAATTAATGAGCAGCTGCCTGCTGCTTCCTCCCACTCCTCCCTGCCCTGCAGTCATCAGTCCCACTTACAAACGAGGCCGCTGGAAGGGCAGGCGCGCAAGCGAGGCTTTTAAATCAACAGTTGAAACGAGCTCCGGAGCTGACAGTCAAAGCACGTGGAGAAGGACGAAGCCCCGCCACCAAAGTGCATGTTAGGAAAGGGCAAGGAATGGGCATTTGCACTGAATGGGCATTTTAGGCTTTAACAACTTTTTGGGGTGGGGAGATATGGAAAACCAAAGTGAGGAGGCGCCACAACTTTGAATAAACTTCAGGCCATTGAGTGGCAGGGAGAGAGTGATCTTCAAACTCAGGCCAGATCTGATTTGCAAAGAGAGAGCATCTATCCATACTCAAAACAACAGCTGACATTCGTACAGCATTGTGCAATCTTCAAACTACTTCGCATGCATTATCTCAGGAATCCTTACAAGAGCAACGCAAAACTGAGTGTTTCCAGGTACTTAAAAAAAAATAAAATTGGGGCACGGGTCCAAATTTACATTAAAATTGCATATGCTAACTTAAATGTCTATGTGCAGCTATAGACAGCAAAGTCAACTAATTTCTCATCCAAGCCACTCTAGTTAAAAAATCCAGTTAACTGGTACCCATTTCAGATGTGTTCCTCTTTAATTCATT
Organism: Podarcis pityusensis; assembly: GCF_964106645.2. Classification (NCBI taxonomy): domain Eukaryota; kingdom Metazoa; phylum Chordata; class Lepidosauria; order Squamata; family Lacertidae; genus Podarcis; species Podarcis pityusensis. The sequence goes on from NC_138031.1 coordinate 81,309,989, forward strand.
TAACTAGTAGTAAAGTGAATTTCCCAACAGATCCTGGTTCAAATCAAATCAATTAAGCGCCCCTTCAGTTATCCTATTTCATTACCTCCAACTCATCTTAAGAGAAAGTCATCTTCAGCTGATGTAGTTCCCCAATTTTACACCCTTATACCTCGAATTAATGTCAATTAAGACCAACCCTTTCATTTCCCCCTGAATTTATTATCCACTAGAAACACTTGGGGCATGGAGAAAAAGATCTAGGATCTGAGATACTTAGGCTCACCACTAGCTACAGCCTGGTCAGTATCCTGGTCTTGCAGTGTAGGACTGATCCTGAGAGGGTAGTTGGCCTAAAACCTCTTAGCAAGTTCATAGGGGAGGGGATTTTCTGGTTCATAGTCTGTTTTCCCCACTACCTGTGCTAAGGTAACTCTCAAACTCTCTCCTAATGGTTTTGATTTTTTGTTGTGTGGGAATATACAAGTTTTCTAGGTAGGTAGAATATGAAAACTAGTTCATATTTTTTTAATCAGGAGGCTGATCAAAGAATACCACCCCAATTGTAGTTGTGATTTCCTGGAATAAATATGGCTCCCCATATTGTCAAGCACTCTACCCTTCCTCTGGTGTGCCCTCTCTCACATGTCCAATGATCCCCTCAGATCTCTGACAGAGAAACAATAAATCAGCTTTGTCCCACCTGGCTTTCAGTCCTTAATTTAAGCCACATTTTCCTGAGTGGCAGCACAGAAATAGATGAAATAAACGTGGTTCCCTCTCTGTGTCATACAGATTCACTACCTGCGACAGTCAAACTTCCATACAGTTTTATCAAACTGTGCCCCTTTCTTTCAATGTCCAGCTGGTATCCATTAGCTCCCCAGAATCCCAATGTCCAAGAGTCGCTAGTTTATATTATAACATGAGATCATAGGACAGCACTACCTCTCTTTAAAACAAACTCTGATATTTGACCAGAGATTCTGTTTGAGAGCAGAAGGCAGAACTAGGCCTTTCCTTAGTCTCTCCCTTTTTGCTCCTTTGGATTATCTCTGGCCTCTTGTCCAAGATACATTCACAACAAGCCCTTTAAACTTCACATGAATTGGTCAAGAATAGTCATCACTCCCACTTTTGAACTGGAAGAGAGGGGAGGGAGAAAAATCTACCTTTCCTGAAAGTATGCGTAAAGTGTTTTAAGAGGTGGCTAATTTACTATGTGATCTGTGTATACACTCTTATTTCATTTTATGACTACAAATATAAGACTACATCAGAAAGTCATTTTCTTGGAGACTTATTAAACTGTAGATCGCAGATTTCTGCCAAAGCCCCTTGTTAGACCTTTTTATCCGACTAGGGAAGTTTAAGTGTTTAATGGGAGTGGTGTTTTAAATGTTTAATGAGAATGATATTTGGTCTTTCTTGATTTCTGTCTCTCGTTGTTAGCCCAAGTCGCCAGCACCATCGCTGGAAGGAGCAATGCACATTTCATTGATGTTAGTAGCAAAACGTCAATTAATTTTAATGGAGCTGGAATTTCTGCAGTGCTGAGTGCTGTCTAGGGCTCAAAGGCCCATCCTCGATTCTTCAGGCAGGTCGGGGATCTCTCATTCTCAGTTTGTGATCCTAAACATTTGGATCCTTAAAGACTTTTCTGTAGTCTTCCTTCTAAGTGAACATGCTGGCCTTAGCTGGAAAGAGCTAAATGCTCTGTAGGATGGTTTCAGATACTGCCATCAGTAAAGTGGGATTAACAGAATACAATATTCTGGATGAAGGAACAAGGTAAAATCAGAAAGAATTTGGTACTTCAGAAGGTTCACCACAAAGATGAAAACTGCATTCAAAAGGCAAATACGCTGCAAATGAAGTTTTGTTTGAACTCGCATCCCATTTATGGAAGTGGGTTGCATGGAGGGTCATGGAAGCCCTAGGTGAAACCTATGAAAAGTATAGGACCCTATGCAAACTCTTGAGGGTTTGGCTAGGCTGAAGGTCTCTCTCTTCCTCTCCCCAGGATATTAATCATATGTCCCATTTAGAGAGTAGGCCAGGATATAAATTCAGCAAAAATGTTTGCTTTGAAGACAGTTCCAGTGTGATTGACTTCCGGCATGTTTATTAATCCTAAAGGATTAATTTACTTATAGTATCACTCTACTTAAATTCTAGTTCTGACCATAAAACAGCAGGGGATATCCAGCAGCAATCATACTCAGGGTAGAAGTCCACTGACTTCAATGGATCTACAATATGACTGCCATTGGATATACCCAGGAAATCTATTTTTTGAAAGTAAGTGATTTCAGGGGGATGAGCAAAAAGATTCTTTTTAATCATTTTTCTCAAGGTGAGAGTAGACTCTTACCCTCCTTAGTAACTCCCGCTAAATTCAGAGGAGCTTTTACTTTGGGTTAAAAGAGAGACGTTCTTATTAATAAGTTGGCATACCATTACTACTGGTTTCACCACTCCTATCAGTCCCCTTCACCTTGTCACCTTTATCTAGGCCTCTCCTGGTAAGTCCAGTACATATAATTTTCCTCCAGGACCTTTTGTGTATGTGTTTGTATTGGGGAGCGGGGAGGGTAGGGGATATAGAAAAACCTCAACCTCTGAAAATCGGGATACTCTGCCTAGAGAGGAACTTGCAGTGGGGAAGCTAGCCAGACCCAGGGCGGGCGAGTTTCTGTGCGTATTTGCGCGCGTGGAGAGGGGAGGGCAGCTGTGGCGGGGGAGGGAGGGATGAAAGGAGTGCAGACTTGCTCGGAGAGCTGCCTGGGTTCAGACATGTGAATAGCCCCAGGGTCACACTCTAATTAATGATGATGTTCCCTTCTTCTCCCCAGCTGGAAGACTTGGTGCCTCCCAGGGACGAATCTGCCCGCTCTGACAGCTCGATTGAGGGTGATGGATGACTATCTGGAGACCGCAGTACACCTAATATAATCATATCTGCTGCGTAATTGCTATAATTTACCGAGGCAAAGCCTTGGCTCTAGGAGGAGCGCGTTAGAAGGCAGCAAAGGATCTCAGCAGCCCCTTCAAAAGAGAGGGCCACCCTGAACCTAGTTTAAGCGCGTTTACCTGGGAGTAAGAGGCACAAGGGATGTCTTCAGATTACCTCTGCTAGTTCCCTGGAACTTTGGTAAGACACTGGGCTCATCCGTACTGTCCTTTGATGTGGATAGTATGAGGGAAGGGAAAGTCTGGGAAGGGAGTGATTTTGAGGAGAGCGTCATACGGGCAGTGGAGAATGAATGGAGGTTTTGGAAACTTAACCAGTCACATTAAACGACGACCACCCCTTTCCACTCGCATTATATGTTTACTCAAATGAACAGGCCCTACTTCCAAGGAAGAGCCCAATTCCACGTGTGTGGTTTTTTAAACTTTAAAGCAAGTCCCACTATGGTTCGTCAGGAACTGAGACCAAACTGGGGAGGAAAGAGTTAACACCCTCTTACCCCCTCCCAGGCTTCTGCTATCTCTCTCCGCTCCGCCTGCGGCTTTTAAATGAAAATAAATACGTCTAGCACATGTCCAAACACAGATGTATCGCGCGCAATATGTGGGGTGTCCCACCCTCTAGCCCGCAAACAGGGTTGTGATCCTGCGCACGCTTGTCACGGAGTCAAGTCCACTTCTGGGAAGCTATGACCAGAGTTGCACTGTAAAGTTTATTTGGGTCGATCTGGAGGTCGCAACACACATGGGTAGAAGTTTCGCGGAAGGAGGCATAAGACTGCAGCGGTTGTATAATATTTGCAGGGCGTATAAGCGTATCAGACCCCAGGAATCTCCGGCACGCAGATCACTTAAAGCGGCTGAGCGGTTCATGGCGGCAGCTCCAGTAGTTTAGGGATCGCAGACGCTTTACAAATAAAGGCATTGGGGGGGCGGAGGGGCTGCTTCATGGGCAGGCTGTGATATTAATTTCTTTCCCCCACCGGCTGCATTGCTAAAACTGTTTCTCTTTCTCGTAGCCTGCCTGTAGTTGATGAAGGAGCCATCCAACCAGCCAAGTGGATGGAGGAACCCTCTTTCAGAAACGAAAGCCAAAGTTTGCAAGTACTTCATGGAGACTGGGGATGGTGGCAGCTGCAGGTCTAGCCAGGCTTACACAGAAGGCACAACCCAGTCGATGAAAGTCACTTCTAAGGAAATCAGCTTTAGAGGCCGTGGTCCTAAACAGGATGCAATTCTGTGCTCGTTTACCTGGGAATAAGACTTACCGAAACTCAATGGGACTTACTTCCGAGTAGACCCGCTTTTAAAAAAATAAATAAATGATTGCACGAGGACCATCTCTGAAGATAAAGGGAAACCCGAGAGCCACGCAGCCCATACATTGCAGGTATACAATACCAGGAGGTGGGGGTGGGGGTGTTTACTGCAACACGCAGGCGCGTCGCCCTCCAGGGGACGGGGGCGGGGTGCAGCCTCCCAGATCTCCAAAGGAGTTCAGCGTTAAACGTTGCAATTAGCTGACTGAGGCAGACAACTTTTACAGAGGATGGTGCAATGTTTTTTTCTCCCCCCCCTTCCGCCAAACCGCAACGTTGCAAATCCATCTTCACACACACACACACACACACACGCCTTTTTCAAATACTCAAACAATTCCACCGGGATCACCCCTCACTGGCAGACGGAGCAAAGAAGTTTCTCGCCCGTTTCTGGATCCATAACATAGCCTCTCCACCATGATCCATGCCATCCTATCCCGCTTCTAGTCGAAATTTCCTCCCTGGGACCGTTTGAACTGCAATCCTTTATCCACAGTAAACGCAGCAAGTCTAGGATCGCGCTGTTGGTTAGGTGCTCAGTAGAAATCACTGCGTTTTCCCTTTCTAGGGACTTCCATAGCGTTCTACTACAAAGTCATGGTGGGTTGCTAACTACTCGCCCTCACCCTTGACTTCGGAGTAACAGCACGATCCGTGCTGATTGACTTGGGAATGTGTCTAATTAGGTGCAGTGGCGCCCCCCTCCCCGCCCCGGTAAGTATCCATAGGATTGCAACTTTAGGTTTGTATCCTGAAGCACGCTTCCTTGGAAGTTCAGGCGTTGGAATGAACGAGTCTCGTGCCCGAATAAACACGCGCAAGATCGGCAGGACTGGCTTCAACGCGCCTAACAGCAGGGTGCATGGCTCCAGTGCCACACACTGGAAGTCAGCCCCCCAAGAACAAAGTGGGATCATGATTCCCTCGAGTCCCTGAAATAGTTCTCCCCCATACAGCCTAAGTTCCCCTCTCCTCCAGCAAACACCACGCCAAGCGCTGCCCTGTTTCCAGGCTCCTCATAAATCTGTGTGAGGGAGGTGAGTTTTCTCGCAAACGCCCCACTTTAGGAGGAAAGGCATTCGGATGAATTTCATCATCTCCCCATTCAGCATCTAAGCTAGAAAGTAACAGTGTCCTAAAGGCAGTCCCTCCATTTAGCAGCGTACCTCGCTCACGAAGAGATCCAGGGACGGGAGTCTGAGCGCTATCCTGTGGAAAACAACAACTTTTGCGCATAAGGCAACAAGCTGGCTTCTACACGTAACAGGGAGCAGCCAGAGCGAAGCCCTTCTTTTGCCAAAGAGACCACCCAGCGCAATTCTCATAACACAGCTCCCAAAATCAGAATGAGTGGGTGCTATTTCTTGAAAAACAACAGCAGCAGCAGCAGCAACAAATACGCAGCGTAGCAGAGCGAAGTGTGCAGCGTCTTCAGGGTTTAAATCTCTGCAGATTTTTTTCATTGTTCTTCTCCAAGAAACTAAAGCCAATGTCTGGTTGGTTTGTTTTTTTAATCCTCCCCAAGAAAACTTGTAAGAAAGAGAAGTGCAGGAGCAGGCCCTAGCAGGTTAGGTAGCTGCTCTGATTGAGGTCGGCAGGAAATTGATCTGGACACGTTTTGAGCAGTTAGAGAAACCATCGGGTTATTTTTGCCCTAAATTTCTCTGCCTCAATGGCCCAGGACTAACCACTTCCTCTGGTTCCGAATTTACAATTTCTTAAGACACCCATGATAAGGAAAGAATCCGCCGCATCTTCGCCCCCAACCCCTACAAACACCCCTCCCTCAGCCAGCACCCAAAAGGCGAATAAACTAAGTTGCACTCCTGCGCATATTAACTTGGAGGCGAATCCCAAATAAAAGGAGTGGGACTTCCTCCCGTAAACACGGTTTGGATCGGGCCAGAAGAGTGTTAAAGAATCTGGAGCCCGCGACCTTGGAAAAACCTTTCCCAACGCTTTGGACTTCGGAGCTAGCGGCGCTTCTCCAGCTTTCATGTTTGTAGAATGGATGAAAAAGCGTAAACTAGAAAACTGAGGGTATCTCCTTGCCGGCGACCTCACCAAACCTGACACTGGACTTGAACTAGCCAGAGACCTTCAGAGGGTCTAGGATCAACCAGTGCGTGTGGACAAACTGGTTTTAGACAGGCGCCTGGTCAGACCTTACACAGAAGCCCCAACCCCCTATTTTCACGCAAATATCCTCACGGACGTTTTTTACCGTTTTATTCTCCCAGCCTGGCTAATAACCAAGGCGAATTTACTCCTGTTACCAACAACAACTAATCAATGGGATTCATTTGCCAATGTGTTTGGCTCCCCCCCATTAAACCCCCCCCCCTTTTCTTCGACTTACAGTAAGGAATCTGTGGCGCTTCTCCAAAAACACCTCCCCAGAGGACCAGGTTAGAAGGAAGACCCACCCAGTTCTTGTCAGCGCCGGAATCTTTGCAGTCGTAGCCCAAAGCTGTGAAACCGGAGATTTTAAAAGTGTGTCGTCGAACATGTGCAGAGTGCCTTGCAGTCACTCCTGAACTATGCACAACAACACGATTGGGATGGGAGGGAGGAGGTGACAGAGTTTTCGGGCTCGATTTCTAATCAGCCCCACTTCTCAGGCTAGAAACTGTGTCTGAAATCCTGTACCCACTTGGCTGCGACTCCGCCGCGTTGAACTCCTACGCAGTAAACTCCTACGCAGTAAACAAGTACAGGATTGCACCGACCAGCGCCGAGTTTACAGAAGCGATTTAAAGCACCCCCCCCCCCGCCAAACAGAGGAACTTTACACCCGCACTTCCTTCATAGGGGTGCCCTCCCCGCGCCTTCACGGTCCTCCAAGCTTGGGCTCCTTTTCCATGTCCACCAAACTTTCTTGGCCAACGCAGCCTCCCTGCCCAAAGTCTCCTAGAGCAACCGACCAAAGTTGCACTCTATGCATGACCGCGAACACCCTTTCCCTTTCCCCATCCCCGCGCCGAGAAGAGAAAAAGCATGTGTGTAAGGCGGCTTTCCTCTCAGCCCTAGGTAAACACTGCCCAAGCCGCATGATGGATCGCCCGTAGTTTCTCTTCCATAGGCAGCCCGAGATTTCCCAGCCGGCTGGCTGCAGAAGGCAGGCTATTGTTGGGGTGCGCGTGGATGGATGGATGCATAGATGGGCGGAAAGGAAGCCGGGGTGCAAGTGCACCGCCAGCAAGGAAGTGCCTCTCTTTCTTGTTACCTGCAATCACGCCGGGCTGCGCCTAGGATCTCCTGGCGAGAGCTTGTCCATGGCAAAGGGTGGCCGCGTCTTTTCGTCTCGCTCGCAGCGGCTCGCTTTGGAGAGAGCAGCAGCCACAGCAGCGCGCTAATGGAGACATTGCTCAGTGTATGGAATACCTGACTGGAGTCAGTCCGACGAGTGAGTGCCTCCAGTCCCCAGGCGCCACAGTCACTTCACTAACCCCCTGCACCGGAGTGACGTTCGAGTGCAGAGCTGCGCTTACCGCGCGCCTTTTCCTCCTCCTGATTAACACTTTCCAACGCTGCCCTCGCCCGCCCGCTCGCTCGCGCGCTGCTGCTGGTGCTGCTGCTGCTACACCGCCCCCCCCCGCTCGCAACTTGCGCTGCTGGCCGCTGCCTGCGCAGGTCACAGCTCCGCCGGTTCGAGTCCGGAGGGAGGGCAGTCCTCTTGCATCCCTAAGACCAGCAAACGCGCTCTTTAAAAACCAGGCGCCACATTTCTATAGCTCTTTAGATTATCTTCCAAGTTCTTCAGAACCGTATCCCCTCACAACAACCCTGGAAGGTAGGTCGATTACCTGCGGATGGAGGTAGGGGAGGTGGGGGGGGGAGGAGAATCACCGAGGCTTGTCATCAAACACTAGTTGGGGGCTGAGATGAGATCTGAACCCGGGGCTTCCTAGATCACTGCCCACTTTTTTAGCAACTATGCTACAACTGCTCATTGGGTCATTTCTGCAGCACTTTCATTGTCCAAAGCTATTTCTGACCCATTTCCAGCGTAGCATTATTTGGGACCCATTTCCACAGGGAGCCACGACTGGGAAAAATGCTCACACCCTGTGCTCCTGGCAACCAAGAAGCTGACAACAATATCAAAATTTGTGAAAACCATTTAGCCTTATAGTGCAATCTCATGCAAATCTATTAGGTCAGTTCCACTGAGTTCAGTGGGATTGAAATGCAATTCAGTAAATGCCCACTGAATTGCGACCTTGCAACATAGACCTAGGTATCTTTACTCAGAAGTAAGCCTCACTGTGTTCAGTGGTGCTTACTCCTAGATATGTGTGCCTAGGATTGCAGATTTATAGTGTTATTCTCTAAGTTGTCTACTCAGAAGTAAGTCCCACTGAGTTCATGAGATTTACTTCCAGGTAAATTAGCACAGGACTGCACCCTTAATCTTATCCCAACCCTCCAAGCACTGTCCAGATTTGATTTACCGTATTTTTCGCTCTATAACACGCACCCGACCATAACACGCACGTAGTTTTTAGAGGAGGAAAATCCGTAGGCATGCCACCCGTAAGCATTCCCTCCATAACACGCACAGACATTTCCCCTTACTTTTTAGGAGGAAAAAAGTGAGTGTTATGGTGCAAAAAATACGGTACTTCCTTTCCTCCTAATGGGCAATTAGGTTGGGCCATACAACACCCCCCCCAGTCTGAAGTTGCCAAAGTCCGTTCTTCTAGCACACCAGGTGGATGTGGAATCTGCAATTTAAAATCTATCCAGAAGGATTATTTCATTCAGGGTCCAGATCCCACTTACATGGGAAGTTCCTCAGCTTTGGAAGGAACAGGAAGAAAGTTGATTGGACCCAGAAAAGCCTATGCTGAGGAGCAGAAAGAGGGAACACTAAAAACAGATCCACAGGGGCAGGAGGAGGCCTGGAAATAAAGACCTTATATCTAATGCCTTTATATGTTGGGAGAAAGATAAGAAATTACCCCGGGGATTTGAATGCTGTTCTTTATTTGTGCTTGGGCGGTTCACGCAGTTGAAATATACCTATATACCAGAAACACACTGCGGTCCAGTTGATGCATTCTGTAGAATTTAATGGCAAAGCTCTTCCTGGTCTGTATCACTGCAAAGGAAACTCCATCTTAGGAAGAAAGAACCTCCTTCCAGATTCAAAACAAGCAGACGAGGGAGAAGAATGCAGCCTAGGAGTCTTCCTCAAGCGCACTCCCCACTGCTGCCTTTGAAAATTGCAATGCTTAACAAAGTAGTTCAATCCAAAGGGAACGAAAGCTTTGGCCACGTGATTCTGCCTGCTGAAACTATAAACAGGAGTGAAGTATGTGCTGGCTGGCTAATAACAGTTCCCTGATTTTAAGGGGTTTGCCATAATCAAGGCCATGGTTGCCAAAGCCACGTAACAGGGGTGAATTCAGCAGAAAGCAAGGCAGCTACAAGCCAAATGACCTTGTGAATGGCTACCTCTGAATTAATGGCCCCACTTACCTTTACAGTGGTACCTCGGGTTAAGTACTTAATTCGTTCTGGAGGTCCGTACTTAACCTGAAACTGTTCTTAACCTGAAGCACCACTTTAGCTAATGGGGCCTCCTGCTGCCGCCACACTGCCGGAGCACAATTTCTGTTCTCATCCTGAAGCAAAGTTCTTAACCTGAAGCACTATTTCTGGGTTAGCGGAGTGTGTAACCTGAAGCGTATGTAACCTAAAGCGTATGTAACCCGAGGTGCCACTGTACTTGAAGGGAGCACTACTTATTTCAATCACACTCACTTCTGAGAATTTCCAAAGGCCGGTTTTTGCAAGAGGCTGTGCGAGTCTCTTGAAGCAAAAACCACAGAGAGTCCTGTGGAACCTTCAAGACTAACACATTGATTACGGGATAAGCTTTCATGGAATCCAGCCCATTTCCCACCCCGCTGGATATATGCACCTGCAACTCAGGATAACACTTCGTGCATATGATGAAGTGGACTGCACTCCACAAAAGCTTATGCCATAATGAATTTACTTTTGAATAAATCGGCTTAGAACGGCCGCCTTTATTGTGGAATTGAGCCTTCGTATCGCTGTAATCCCTGCAACCTGCTAAAGTCTTTAAAGCTGTTGCTGGTGTATACTTCTGAGTAGAAGGGCAAACAACTTTTTACAGGCTGATCCTAAAAACATTTACCGGTACTTGGAAATAAGCTTTCTGGCCTTCTACAAACCTTACTTCCAAAGATCAAGTTGCTTTGCCTTTCTCGTTGCCTGTTACATTTAAAGGTGGAGGAGCAAGAGAGAAAGTCAGGGATATCAGTTGTTTGGACTGGTGATATTCAGAATTGTAAACTCACTCGAAGGCCTATTACAGTCAGAAGTGTGGACTGGAACTTTTCAAAAGAAAAAAAATAGTTACAGTTTGTATCATTGCACATTATGGTATATGAAATATGAAAAAATACTTTATATTTATATAGCACTTTAAGATTTCCAAAGTGCTTCACAGACAAAATCTCTGTAATCCTTACAAGGAATCCTTTAATGTAGGCCAGTAGAATTACAGTATTTCCATATTGCAACATGGGTGAGACTTCACTCCCTTTTCTGCTTGAAGAATGAAGGAGCAGACACTTCATATTTTGAAACTTTAATTCCTGTTCCTGAACTCAGACTTGACAGTCTGCAGCCTGTATTCTAGCACTGACATTGGAGTTTAATCACCATCTGCCCACAAGTAAGGCAAACCTCCAAGTTTTCTGCTGAATCAAATCCAGGAGTTTCATTGTGAAATCTGAAGATAAAATGTTAGAAATTCAGAATCAGAAACTTAAACAAGAATCCCAAATGAAAAATTCACACAGTTTACAAAGTTGTATGGTGACAAAGAAGGCTAGCTCTGTTAGCTCATCAATCTTCCTATTTTAAACATAGAAGCCTTGTAACTCATACAAAATGTGTGTGATGAGGAGGGGAAGAAGGAGGACAGTTCAAGAAAAATTAATCTAGCCCTCAAGTAGTGCAATTGCTTAAACAGCAGGAGTGAAGTCGAGCTTGTTTAGGGCATGAGGAGTAAGTGAGTAAGCCAATCTTCATCACCCTTGCACTCTCCAGATGTTTTAGACTACAACTTCCAGCAGCTGCACATCTGGAGTGCATTCAGGTTGGCGAAGGCCGAAATAAGTCATCAAATTTCCACTGCATCTATTTGAGTTCCCTTGTGGTTTTGGTACACTGCTTCTTGCTCATCTCCAAATAGCAACATTGAGCCTAATGTACAAGGACCTGCAATGGGGGACGCTTCTTCTTCCTCGCGCTGAATTCATGACGTGATGTTGCAAGGACTGAAATACATTAGAAAGCCCTTCAGGGCTTTCAGAGTGAAAGGAAAGTTATTAATTTGAATTCTGGCAGCGCATATATTTAAATATTAACTATTTACCTGGCACTGACCTGCATTTATCCAGACCTGCAGTTGTACAGAACCATTGCAGAGCTTTTAAAAATGGGAAGAGGGTTAGGGGGAACACAGAGTATTGCCTGTTCTGGCCACTTTCCCAGTGAGACCAGAGCTCCCTTTCTTCAATGCAGCCATTTGAAAGATTTTGAGATGGAAATTCAGCATATAGATCCTTCAGAAAGTTCTGGGCTGTGGTTTTTGAACAGAAAACTCCAGTTCACGCACATGGAATATATCTTAGATTAGAAGCAACCACGTGTGAGAAAAAGCTCATGGTTTCTTACCTCACTGCAAAGCAACATGCCGAGGGAGCAGTTTGGAGCAGAGAAATGACAGGGGAAAGGGGTGTTTAATTTGTGAAACCTCAAGCGGGGAGGAGTAGCTTGGAAAGGGGCAACACAGGAAGGCAGGGCAGGATTAGAACCTGAATTGATGCTCTTTGTTTTTTATTGCCCCCTCTTGATGCTGCATTTTTCTCAAAGAACTGGCTGCTAAGAAGGTCTATTACAGGTAGTTATTTATTTATTGCATTTACTTTATATCCCGCCTTTCTCTCCCAGTGAGAAAAGGGCACCTACCCCTTACCCCTAATCTCTCATTGTTCTTTGGACAAGAAATATGATGCTCAGGGGCTGAAATGGTTGGCATTTCTGTTCCAGAATAATTTATATATCCTTCGTGGGAGTCCTGCAGATGTTTTGAAGGGTTGGTGTATGTATTTGAACAAAAATAGTAGAAGTGCTGTCAACCACATTATAGTGTCATTGTCCACCTTTGTGAACACCTGTGAAATGTTAGAAAGAACAGAAAGAGACCACTTTCCAGTACAGTGGTACCTCGGGTTAAGAACTTAATTCATTCTGGAGGTCTGTTCTTAACCTGAAACTGTTCTTAACCTGAAGCACCACTTTAGCTAATGGGGCCTCCTGCTGCCGCCCTGCTGCCGCCGCACAATTTCTGTTCTCATCCTGAAGCAACCATTCTCCCGACTGTTTTCTAAAGAAAGCTCTGTGTAGAATGGGTTGAATCTGGACTTAGTCATACATAGAGTAAACTCACTAAAGTCTGTAGGAATTAAGATAGTCCTCAAGACTGACAATCCCAATTGATTTCAATGGGTCTACTCTAAGGCTGTACAGTGGTACCTCGGGTTAAGTACTTAATTCGTTCCGGAGGTCCGTTCTTAACCTGAAACTGTTCTTAACCTGAAGCACCACTTTAGCTAATGGGAATGGGGTCTCCTGCTGCCGCTGTGCCGCCGCAGCACGATTTCTGTTCTCATCCTGAAGCAAAGTTCTTAACCTGAGGTACTATTTCTGGGTTAGCGGAGTCTGTAACCTGAAGTGTATGTAACCTGAAGTGTCTGTAACCCGAGGTATCACTGTATACACATTGTACCTTTACAGCACATTTAAAACACATTCTTTACCTCAGAGAATTCTGGGAACTGTAGTTCACCCCCCCAGTTACAATTCCCAGCAGCCCTTAAAAAACTGCAGTGCTCTTAAATCATTGAAGGGAAAGAATGTGCTTTAAAGGTTTAGTGTGTACACAGCCTTAGTAATTCTGGGTGAATTACTTTGTTTGGAATGTAACCTGTCATATAAATGAATGAAACTCAGTTATCCTAGTGAAGATCCTTACGTAGCCATAAGATGGTGGGAACTGAACCTGAGACATTAGACGCACAAGCCATGTGCTCTTCAACTGAGTGATGGGGTACATATGGAATTGCAAGGCTGTAGCTCATCCACTGCAACGAGAACTTGAGAAATCAATCCATGGAGTCAATGGGATCTCCTCTCAGTATGGCTAAGTATGGATCCATCCTAGTTGCATAGCCTGATGAAAGAAATGCACACCTTCTTAGCCAGAAGCCCACAACCATTTGCATGTTGTTGTTGTTTAGTCGTTTAGTCGTGTCCGACTCTTCGTGACCCCATGGACCAGAGTACGCCAGGCACTTCTGTCTTCCACTGCCTCCCGCAGTTTGGTCAAACTCATGCTGGTAGCTTCGAGAACACTGTCCAGCCATCTTGTCCTCTGTCGTCCCCTTCTCCTTGTGCCCTCCATCTTTCCCAGCACAGGGACTTTTCCAGGGAGTCTTCTCTTCTCATGAGGTGGCCAAAGTATTGGAGCCTCAGCTTCAGGATCTGTCCTTCCAGTGAGCACTCAGGGCTGATTTCCTTAAGAATGGATAGGTTTGATCTTCTTGCAGTCCATGGGACTCTCAAGAGTCTCCTCCAGCACCATAATTCAAAAGCATCAATTCTTCAGCGATTAGCCTTCTGTATGGTCCAGCTTTCACTTCCATACATCACTACTGGGAAAACCATAGCTTTTACTATACGGACCTTTGTTGGCAAGGTGATGTCTCTACTTGAAGCAGGAACCGGCAAGCCACTCCAGTATCCCTCCCAAGAAAACTCCATGGACAAAGACAACAAACCATCTGCATACTTATTCCTGAATAAACATACATACGGTCAGGCTGCAAGCATTCATTCATTAAAAATGATGTTTTAATGTATTTTAATCTTTTGTTGGAAGTCACCCAGAGTGGCTGGGGAAACCCAGCCTGATGGGTGGGGTATAAATAACGAATTATTATTATTATTATTATTATTATTATTATTATTATTATTACATCAAACATTTTAAAGTTTTAAGTAGGACTGTTGCTAACACCCTCTTGCTTCTGTATCCAGTGTGAGGCAGGCCATTGTAGGGTGAATTAACACGACGCACAGTCAACAGAGTAGAGCAGTTGTATATAAGTGAGGAGGTCACTCAGAAAGTGATCCTTGTTGCGGGGATAACAAGGGCATGACAAGTCTGCAAGTGTCCAAAAGGTAAAGGTATGGGTAAAGGTAAAGGTAAAGGACCCCTGGACAGTTAAGTCCCGTCAAAGGCAACTATGGGGTTGCGGCGCCCATCTCGCTTTCAGGCCAAGGGAGCTGGCGTTTGTCCACAGACAGCTTTCCGGGTCATGTGACCAGCATGACTAAACCGCTTCTGGCACAACGGAACACTGTGACAGCAGCCAGAGCGCATGGAAACGCTGTTTACCTTCCCACACTGGCATGCTTTTGAACTGCTGGGTTGGCAGAAGCCATTACACAGAGGCAAACCCAGGTTTGGTGGATGCAGCCCATGAAGAGCTTGCAGATGGCTGGATGTGCTGGGATATCATGCAAGTTTCCAAACACATTGCAGCATTTACACTGTAATTTTTAGGCAGTCACTTAACACATCTTAGGTGACATGAAACAGTCCATTCTCCATAAGGGCTCGCCATTGGCTTGACCTGAGTTCATTATCTTTAAATGGGGTTGATAGCATGTGAGAGTTAACAAGGTAGTGACAATTATGCTATTATACAATAATTAATGCAACATTTACATTTTCCTGTTAGGAACTGCTTGAACAAAACTGTCTGCTAATGATTTAAATTAGCATTTTAAAAAGACTTCTATTGAACACTCACAACTATCATTGCTGCAGAATAACATATATATATATTTCACTGATTATAAATACAGAGAGAGAGAGAGATGGGGGGAGAGAGAGAGAGAGAGAGAGAGAAATGAGGGAAGCACAATTTACTGTAACAAACATTTGTTATTCAAATGTTTCTGACATGGAGTCTAATTGTGTTTGCATATCACTGTCATGTAAATAATATCACTGAACCTCAGCCTAAAATGGTGCTAGGATTCTGGAAAAAAATGATACATAAAGAGAATGAGACAATTTTGCTTGGCTTGACAAGTCTTTCACATTACCCATATATGTTTTAAGTTAAACCAAAATATAGCCAGGGGCAGACAGGAGTTTCAGCAGTGACCACTGTAATACTGAGTATTTTTAATTACTGTAACAATAAATCACAGAGGAATGTCCTCCAGGAGTGAAATAATTTTCTTTTTTAAAAAAGAAAAGCCCAACATCTTGGAATATTTCTGAAATTCAATTAATTGAAGGCACCAGATAAAAGGTACAAGTTCTTAATGGTTGTAAAGGAACCCTAAGGGATGGAAGCGAGCTCTCAGCTCAACTTCAAAGTGTGACAGAAATACTTACAGTATTACTTTAAAAAGTATTCAGATCAATGAATCAGTTAAAATTACTTATACATTTAAGAGCCTTTTCATTTTCTCTTTTTGAGCTGGAGAGGCAGAAGTGCTCTCATTTCCTGTGATACAAAAAAGAAGAAAAAAAAGTCTGTTGAAACCTGTAAAAGAAATTGTAATTAAAGCCAGCCTTCAGTCAAAAATTGATATTATGGATTTCCAGTTGACACATGATAAAGAGGCCAGGGAAACATAAAAGTGGCTTGATGAGACCTACATTTGCAGGCATTATACTCACATTTCACAGGGTTGTGTAAATACATATTTCCTGAACCATTTGAGGTGCACCCAGTGCTGGCTTCTCCACTGACATGAGAGCTTCCACTCACCAACGACCATATTGTACCATTTCCCCAACCCACCGTCATTATGCATAATTTCACAAAATGGCACCTTCATGTGTAGAGGCAGCATGCTATGACTACTAGATGCTACATGCAGTGGGGATGAGCTGTTGCTTTCATGTTGGTGAGCTTCCCAGAAGCATCTGGTTGGCTGCTTTCGGAGGCAAGCTGCTAGAGTAGAGAGCCAGTGTGGTGTAGTGGTTAAGAGCGATAGTCTCGTAATCTGGTGAACCGGGTTCGCTTCCCTGCTCCTCCACATGCAGCTGCTGGGTGACCTTGGGCTAGTCACACTTCTCTGAGTCTCTCAGCCCCACTCACCTCACAGAGTGTTTGTTGTGGGGAGGAAGGGAAAGGAGAATGTTAGCCGCTTTGAGACTCCTTCGGGTAGTGATAAAGCGGGATATCAAATCCAAACTCTTCTTCTTCTTTTTTATTTTATTCTTTTTTTTAATTAAAGATTTGCTTGTTTTACAGAAGTATGTGTAACGTCTCTCGTATTTTTTCCATGTAACATTTTTACAAATCAGTTTCATTTGTTGAGACATTAGGGGGAGAAAAAAAGGGGTGGGGGGGGGAAGATGGGTGGGGGTGGGGTCAGGTGGTGATGTTTCTATTTTGATTAATGTATGTAGGGTGGCGCTGTGGGTTAAACCACAGAGCCTAGGACTTGCCGATCAGAAGGTTGGTGGTTCGAATCCCCGCGACGGGGTGAGCTCCTGTTGCTCGGTCCCTGCTCCTGCCAACCTAGCAGTTTGAAAGCACGTCAAAGTGCAGGTAGATAAATAGGTACCGCTCCGGCGGGAAGGTAAACGGCATTTCTGTGTGCTGCTCTTGTTCGCCAGAAGCAGCTTAGTCATGCTGGCCACATGACCCGGAAGCTGTCTGAGGACAAACGCCGGCTCCCTTGGCCAATAAAGCGAGATGAGCGCCGCAACTCCAGAGTCGGCCAGAGGTAATGGTCCTTTACCTTTATGTAGGGTTTGGTGTCAGCATTGCTCGTGCTGTTCATTTGTGTTTTATTTGGTGATGAGAGAGGTTGGGGTTGGCCTAGGGTGCGGTTGTTTGTTTGTGACTGGCTGTGGTGATCTTTGTTTTCGTGTGTGAGTGGGGTGGGTGGGTGGGTGTTTTGCATCAGGTTAGCCATATTGATTTGTATGCTGTTGGCGGATTATTGTCATTGTCTTGTTGGGCTGTGTATGTGATAAAGGGGAGCCATACTGGGGTGAAGGCGTCTTCTTCTGTTTGTCCCCGTGTCAGTTTCAGTTTATTGGTTAATTTTTCTAGTAGGGCTGTTTCCCATACTATTTGGTACCATTGGTCCATACTTATAGAGTAGAGTTCTTGACTTATGATGGTTGATGGACTGCTTTGGGGAGGTACAGGGCTGGCTTAAGACATTTTTCTGTCTGCTGTGAAGGACAAGATGGTGTTCCTCCCCAGAAGTAGACTCTGTCTTCAGTGCCAGGGGTGGGGCAGTGTCCTCTACTGTACTTAAGGGCAGCAGAAGTAGACAGGACAAGTTACATGGCACACACAACTCTTATGTGGGAGATGGATTGAGGATTCAATATGTATATTAAAATTTAAACCTCCTATTCCACGTGTGTGGGAGAAATACAAAAAAGTAAGCAGACTGTGAAGCCCTTATAGGTTTTGCA
Source organism: Podarcis pityusensis (assembly GCF_964106645.2). Taxonomy (NCBI): domain Eukaryota; kingdom Metazoa; phylum Chordata; class Lepidosauria; order Squamata; family Lacertidae; genus Podarcis; species Podarcis pityusensis. The sequence goes on from NC_138031.1 coordinate 81,327,833, forward strand.
GCTTACAAAAACTTAGGAATTGGGTAGTTATACCCTTTTCCATTCCTTTTATTTGTGGTCTATTGACCTTGCTATCTTCACCCCAATTGCAGAGAATGAACCACACTTTTTAGTAAGTTAAACAAAAATGTTTACTTACATTTCAATGCAGGCAGCAAATACAAGACAGGTAAGAAAAACTTCTTAGGTACAAAATAAAAAAGTTGGCTTCAGTATAGGTTGCGGGTCACCCTCCCCCAAAGGCTGTGTGTGTTTGAAGCCCCCAGACACGTGTCTGATTAGTTTGGAGGCATGGTACAGAGAGAGTCTCCTCAAAGGCAGGAGGAAGTATAAAAGGTTTGTTACAGAATTTCCACCCAGAGTAGGCAGGGGAAGTAAGCACACAGAGGGTCCTCTCTAGGAAGTTTAAGAACTCTCTGTATACTAGCCCTGTTCTTGTCTAGCAAAACATGCATTTGCCTTTTGGCTACAAACCCTACAGCTCTGACCTCCAGCTCCTTAGCACAGCTCCCTGCCTGCCTGGTTGCTGCCACCTGAGGCAGCTGCTCTACTCTGCATAATGGTAGGGCCAGTCCTGGGGACACTATTATCCTGGAACAAGGAGGTATTTAGGGACACAGGGAACCACCTTATACCAAGTCACATGATTGCTCCATTTAGCTCAGTATTGTCAACACTGAGCTGGCTATGCCCCTGTCCCCAAGTCAGTCTAAATGAGAAAGTGCTCATTTGCTTGCCCAGTCCCAGAATTGGGCTGCTCGCTTCACAAATAGCTGTGCCCATCCTGCTCTTCAAATAGAAGATACAGGGTGTGTGATGATTGTTGGATTAATGTCCTTGTTTGGGCTTAGTCACACATCTCAGTTTATGATGAAACCTGACACATGTAGCACTCTGATTTATGCATTAAAGCCTTTGATGGAAACCATGTCAAGAGTTCCTACTGTATCATAAGACCACATGTTATGTGTATATGTGCATGCCAACCTTTTAATGCTCATGGGCACATTTAGACTTTTGAGTGAGTTCTGTGGGTGCCACCCTTCTTGCAACATCTCTGTTTGCTCCTCTGGACCCTCATCCCACCAGGACAGAAAGGGAAATTGCACACATGCAGGTGTTTCACTTTTCAAGGGATCTGGGTAAAAGTTGGATCCACTGGAATTAATCTGAGCCTTGAAAGGCCCATAGAGCTGAAACAGGAAGTGGCAAGGAGTGCCACTCTTCCAACATCCTCCTTGTAGTTTGCAAGGGAGAAAAAGGTAACCACCCTGTGCCCAAATGGGCAGTATGAATGGTGTTGGTGGTGGGAGTTCAGAACCTTTGTTGGCTTCAGAAGCCTGAGAGAGCACTTTGTGACCTCTGGATACAGTCTCATAGCAGTGTCCCTGGTATGTAGGTTTTTATGTGAAATAGCAATTAAAAAAACAACCCTCTCCTGCAGATTGAAGTGGCAAAATTTCACCAGTTCAACTATTAACATTACAATAAATTATGAAAATGAATTGATTGCTTCATGGCATCATATTCCAACAGCCAGTAACAGAGAACAAGGTCTAATTCTTTTCTCCATGACTGAATACTCCATATAAATGGCTGAGTCCTCATTTGCAACCAGAAGTTCTGTGGTCCAGAAACAAGTTTGCTGTCACCTGTTGTTTGCAGGAACTTGGTATAAAAGAAGAGAGTGGGATGGAAGGAATTGCAACTTGTTGTCAGGAGGATAAGTTATGAACACCTGCTCAGAAGTGCATGCATCCCAGAGAACTCCTTTGAACGAAGAGTTATTATGACACATTTTTGATAACTCTGTGGACTACCTTCCCACCTACTGTGCTGGCAAAGGGGAGCGCTGTGGGTCACTGAGCAATGAGAAAATTCACAGTGGATTACAATCACAAAGTCAACTGTGCTAAGGTGTCTTATGATGGTGTATTCTCCAGAAACCAGAATAACAATAAGAAAGAAAGTTGATTCCCAACAGACAGTCGAACAGAGCAACGAAAGTTCGTGACAGTGACCTATAAAATATATGGATCACCATCTTGCAAAACAATTTCCTGTATGGAATTGTAATGCAATGTGTATACAAGATGATAAGAATGTACTCACAATCAAAATGTAATGCAAGCCCTGCAGTCGTTTCAGTTTGTAATGCTGTCCAACTTAAAACCTGCTTTTAGGCTGATGGTAATGCAAGTTGTTGACGATGCTGCAAAGAGCTAGTCCGGTATAGTGTCTAAGAGACTGAGCTGCCTTATTTTGATTATTATTACCTCCTTCAATAGCACTTCCAGTCTAGAAGCTAACCATCTCCGCAGTGGGAAGCTAATCTAGTTCTTCATTTCAGGTGATGCCCTACCCAAGAGGATTCGGTGGGGAAAAGAAATGGACGCCATCAACAATTCATGCCCTTTGCAATGGTGAGGTGCTCCCAGGATTTTGGCCATTCAATAACCATAGCCCAATGGGAAAATTTATGGAAGATCATTTGGAAATTCACAAATTGTTACACGATTAGAGAGAACTTTCAAAAAATGCAACATCGATGGTATCTAACACCATGGAAACTTTCAAAAATGTATAAAAATGTGTCAAGTAATTGTTGGAGATGTGGAGACTCAGGAACATTCTACCATATGTGGTGGATATGTAGGAAAATTCTGGGAGAGTATACATGCAGAACAGCAGCAAGAGTTTTGTTCGCAGCAAAATGGAAGAGTATTGAAATCCCCTCTATACAAGATTGGATCCAAAAGCTGACAGGATATGCCGAATTAGATGGTTTATCAGAAAAAATAAAGAATAAATCAAAACAGGAATTTGTTTCAAAATGGGAGGTTTTCAAAGAATATCTGAAAAATAAATATAGTAGTTTAGATTCTGCTGCAGCATTCAAGGAACTTCAGTAATAGTTGCAAGGTAGATATAAGAAATTAGATTTATTGAGAATAAGTTTAATTATGATAAAAGTGTGTATTGGCAATAAGTAATATGAATTTGAAATATGGAATAGATGGGAGGTTGGGTCTTTAGGGTTAAGACCAATAGATGTTTTATTGTTTGCTAAGAAAATTATGTGTCTATGGTTATTTTTGTAATTTGTGTGTAATTTGGTATTTGTTTTTTTTCCTTTTTTCTTGTTGTATAAATAAAAAACTTTATAAAAAAAAAACACAATTCATGCCCTTTGGAAAGTTGAAAAGTCATACTTTGCCAATATGAATGAAAGGAGGACATACAAGTCCTTTCAAAACACCAGAATATATCAGCCATTAATGGCGAAATTCTCTTGGCCCGAAGTCATAACTTTCTGGAGGCGTCCAGCATTGTGTAAGCAACTCAAATTTTAACACATCTGACGGAGGATTTGCTTTCATTACATAGTTCCCTTTATCCAGCTCTTCCTGTTCTTCGAGTTGTACAGTACTGATACCTTTCTCAGTATTTTCAGTTGGGATGTTCTCATGCCTTGCCCCTGTCTGTACCTAGATCTTTTCTGTCTCTTTTGCGGCAGACACTGCTGCTTGCACAATGTTTGATGAAGTAGTATCTTGTGTCTGGGGTTCACTACTACAGCTGTCTTCTGCTTTTTGACGCTGGTGTGGTTTTCCATAGCAAAACAAACAGAAACAACACTGCTTCTTTGCTTTTTTATTCCTCTAGAAGCCTTATATAGAAAATCCCTATGCCTTTTCTTTAACCTTCAACCATTCAAAACAGTAGCACTACATTCCTGTTTCCCAATTAAAAAATATGTTTACAGTGGTACCTCGGGTTACAGACGCTTCAGGTTACAGATGCTTCAGGTTACAGACTCCGTTAACCCAGAAATAGTACCTCGGGTTAAGAACTTTGCTTCAGGATGAGAACAGAAATTGTGCAGCAGCGGCGCGGTGGCAGTGGGAGGCCCCATTAGCTAAAGTGGTGCTTCAGGTTAAGAGCAGTTTCAGGTTAAGAACGGACCTCTGGAACGAATTAAGTTCTTAACCCGAGGTACCACTGTACTACCTATTTTCTCAGAACTGTGTCAGCACTTTTGGCTTCTGTTCTTCTGAGTTACTTTTGGTTTCTGTTCTGAGTCATAAGAACCCCACCGGCCCCTCAAAAAGCAGAGTTGAATTCAGTAGCGCTCTGAAACTCCTCACCCGATCATAGAGAGGCACCAGTGCTCCTTTGTTTATATTATCATTGCATTTCCCAGGTTTTCAAAGCTTGTAACATTTGCAGAAGCAACATCATTAGATCAGAACAACCCGCATTCATCTGAGCTGCCTGCTGCCCCAGGGAGGTGCAGAGAGGCTGATGGGCAGCTAATATCAATAGGAATAGTCTTAGAGATGACTCTAAACCTCTTGTTAGAATAAAAAACTAGAGTTGGAAGGGACCAGGAGGGTTGTCTATTCCAACTGGGGGCAATGCAGGAATCTTTTGCCCAACGCATGGCTCGAACCCACAGTCCTGAGATTTAAGAGTCTCACGCTCTACCAAGTGAGCTATCTAGCATTGCGTCATGACAATACAGACCTGGTTGTGTGTATCTGCGTGCATGAAAAGAAATACACTTCAGATTCCAAGGGGAGCAAGTTCCCCTGCCCCCACAGACAGACGCTCCAGGACCATACTGATCATTTGCCAGCCCTTTGGGGGTCACATGGGCCAAAAAGTGTCTGGTGTCTAGAAGGATGTTGGAATGAAGTAATGTGGTTTTAGCAGAAATGCTGTCAAGGATTAAGAAAAAACAGATTGTTAAATGGTGAAAGGAGGGAAAGTAAAGTTACATTATATTAAGGTAAAATATAGGACAAAAACTGGAAAAGATGGAAAGGACTTGCTGAAATAGCTAACTGAACTAGAATACAAAAAAGGGAGGTGTGAGGAGGTCAAGGAAACAAGCAAATGAAAGATAAGTTATGGGAAGATTCATTGTATTTTTTTTGTTTTTTGTTTTTTTCTTCTTTTTTTCTTCTTTTCCTTATTGTGATGTGATGTGATGTTTTTGCTTAATATGCTGTTTTCTATTTTTTCTCTTTGTAACCTTTCAAATCTTAATAAATATTATTTAAAAAACAACAACAAAAAACCAAAAAGTGTCTGGTGTCACCCCACACTCTTACATGCTCATACGTAGGCACTCAGCTCCCCCTCATGAGCTGATCTGCAAAGGAAGGGGGTTCACAGCTCCCTCACTGCTCTTCAGGTGATTAATCTAATGGCTGTGTGTGTGTGTGTGTGTGATTTGCATCCCCATCAGGATGTTTGGTTGGGAGGAGGAGTTCAGACATCTCTGCCCATGCCAGAAGTGTGTCTACACACTTCTCCCCAGCTTTTTGCTACCGTTGCCAAAAACATGATGCTTGGAGCGGGGAGGAAATAGTTGCTTGAATTGGGCACATCAGGTCCACAGGCCAAGGGTTAAATACCCTGTACAAACCCCTTTCAGAGCGAAATGTGCCTCCATTTTATTTTTAGAAGGGTGTCTGTGCTATCAGAATTTTGGGCAACATTGCTGTAGATAGCTACTGGAGACATCAGAAAGGCTTGTTTGTCCTTAATATTGCATATTTCTCACTAAAATTGGCTTTCGTTCCACACATAGACTCCTCTTCTCCCATTTTATTTTTAAAATTCAGAAACCTATGACAAGACAAACAATCAACCAACAAGATATCATTAACATCAGATTTCCCATGCTCTGTTAATAACATTGAAATCCACATTAGCTATAAAAAACCTGTTCCATATTAATTCTTTGCTATTGCACCAACACCTGCATACTTTCATAATGGTCACGATCCATCTCTGTCTTATTCAGCTAATGTCGATTTTATAAATTGCAACACAGGATCACAGCTGTTTAATATTCTTTTGTAATTCTTAGCAGAACTTAACACTGCACTTGGTTTACTTAATTTGTTCCCATACTTTACACAGCGATCCTTTTCTATCAGGACTCCAGCGGTTTTTCCATGTTGTAGCAAAAGCTATTCTGGCTGCTACTGAAAAAAATATCTAACTTACTTCTCCATGCAACACCCCCCCCCCCAATTGCTTAACAACCTTCAATGGATTCTAAGCAGTCTTATTATATGCAGGATCTTACCCTTTGAACATTGTTGCTGTGGTGGTTATTGTTAGGGGAGGGGAGGGAATCCCACTCAGCATATTAGCATAAAGTGAGACATCTGTTTGTAGTATTTGAAGGAGGAGCGATGTTTGTAATGCAGAATTACTCTTGCTTGGAGTGGTGTAATTTGTTCCTACACAAACTTCCTTTTTTCCATTCTTTTTTTAAAAAATAAATCTGCTGACTTTAGGAATTGTGGGTTTGCATATGGTGGGTAGACAGAGCTTCACTGGAGATAAATTTGGGGGAATGATAGTGATTCTCATCTCCTGGGAAGCTGGATATATCCCCCTATGCAGGGATGCTTTGGCTTTTCGAATTTGGCTTTGGGCCAGGGGGAGTTTGGAGTTGTGGGGGCCCTTAACTTTGGAGGGACTTTGAAACATGCCTTTAAATATCATATGGATTTCAGTGTCGACTATGGAGAATGGGCTGACTTGTCGAGAAGGGACAAAGATATTGTCAAGTTGGAGTCTCCCCGAGAGAAAGGAAGGAAATTAAGAACAAGATCAGCAGAAGATAAAGTAAAATACAGGTATAAACATGAAGAAGACCTGCGGAAGGGACATGGAAAAGACTTAAGAGCCTCGGATAGAAGGTCACCAGGTTGATGGACTAGATGGATGGGATAGAAAGGACTGACAAAACCCGAGACCAGGAAGAAGAGACGATGGATGAAGATTGGAAGAAAGTTTTAAAAAAATTCATTTAGAAAATCATTGTAAAATTAATGAGTATTAGAAAAATGTTGGAATGAAATTATTTGGCTTTAGTAGAAATGTTAAAAAGAACTATGTAAGAATATGTTATGCTAAAAAGAATTAGGTATAAATAAGACTTAAGTTTTAAGCTTTAGGGTTTTTATGGTAAGATAAGGTTAAAATAGATTAAGGTAATTTAATGACAGAATATTGTGAAAGATGGAAAGGATTTGCTGGGATAATTAATAACTAGAATACAAAAAAGGGAGGTGTGAGGAGGTCGAGGAAACAAGTTAATGAAAGATAAGGATTTGGGAATATTGGATTTGTTTTTAAATTTTTTGTTTATTTTTGTTTTTTGATTTTGATGTATTGTGTGTTTTGTTTTTTTCTTTGACTTTGGTTTTTATTGACTTGTATTGTTCAATTGCTATTTATGTCTACCTTTTTCTTTCTTTTTCTTTTTTTCTTGTTTCTTACTTTTTTTCTTTGTAATTTTAAATTCTCAATAAATATCATTTTAAAAAATAAATAAAAAATAATAAAAAAGATAGTGATTCTCATCTCCAAAGGGTAAGGGATATACAGTGGTACCTCGGGTTACAGACGCTTCAGGTTACAGACTCCGCTAACCCGGAAGTAGTACCTTGGGCTAAGAACTTTGCTTCAGGATGAGAACAGAAATTGTGCAGCGGCGGCAGCGGGAGGCCCCATTAGCTAAAGTGGTACCACAGGTTTCAGTTTAAGAACGGACCTCCAGAATGAATTAAGTTCTTAACCCGAGGTACCACTGTATTAATAATCAGGTGGGAGGAGAAAAGGATGGCAGAATGAATGACCAGGATGCAGTTTCCCTTCTGGAAAAGACTTACACCTGCAGGTAAAGTCATATCCCCAATGCCAGCAAACCTTTATTGTAAGGTTCCCATCAAGGCAGCATGAAGGATAACTTCATTATACAACTTATGATGCCTTTATTTCTTTGTCTTGTACCCTTTCTGATTCCGTTTAATCACTTAGCTCTGGTAATTTCTTTGGTATTATATGGAAAACTAGGTTTTTAGCCCACCCAGGCCAAACAGATTTGTATCTACCTGTGAAGAGAGCGTGTTTTGTGCTCCCAAGTCCTACATTTTGGAGTTCCATTCTGGGTTCCATACAACTTCTGAAAATTATTTGGACGGCAGCTTAGAGCATCTGAGAAGTTAAATATATTTATTCCCTCCGCTGTGCTCTGCTTTGCATGCGTTAATATTGAAACGCTACCTGTCACCAGCTTCTCCTGTCACGTCTCCCTGTTGACTTCTCTGGCATTCAACACAGCTTCCTGGGGCCTCGACTAACCCGAGTTATTTTCTCATCTTGAATTTTGCCACCTTTTTGCCACCCTTCTCCCAAGACCAGTAATGCATATTTCTGCATATTTTTATCTAATCTCTTAAATGACCTTGATGCAAAAGCTGGCATTTTTTTTTTTTAAATAACAAAATTGCTGGCCAGGTTTTTCAGTTATTTTGCTCTGATGTAGCTTATCGTAGTAGTTTATGTGTTTTAAATTTATACTGTTTCTATCTTTTCTTTGTTATATGTATTCTGCTGCTAGGTGCCTTAAAGGACTTTGTGAAGCCACGTTGGGTGGGGTATGAATAATAATTAAAAAATATCAGCAACCTTTTTTATTATAAAAAAGCTAACGCCACTATAATAATAGCGGCAAAGGTGTCTTCACACCTTGTAATCTGTGGTGGTGCTAAACACTCAAATCAATAATAATAATAATAATAATAATAATAATAATAATAATAATTTATTATTTATACCCCGCCCATCTGGCTGGGCTTCCCCGGCCACTCTGGGCGGCTTCCAAAAGAATATTAAAATACTATAATACATCAAACATTAAAAGCTTCCCGAAACAGGGCTGCCTTCAGATGTCTTCTAAAAGCCTGGTAGTTGTTGTTCTCTTTGACATCTGGTGGGAGGGTGTTCCACAGGGAAGGCGCCACTACCGAGAAGGCCCTCTGCCTGGTTCCCTGTAACTTGGCTTCTCGCAGTGAGGGAACCGCCAGAAGGCCCTCGGTGCTGGACCTCAGGGTCCGGGTAGAACGATGGGGGTGGAGACGCTCCTTCAGATATACTGGACCAAGGCCGTTTAGGGCTTTAAAGGTCAGCACCAACACTTTGAATTGTGCTCAGAAACGTACTGGGAGCCAATGTAGGTCTTTCAAGACCGGTGTTATGTGGTCTCTGCGGCCGCTCCCAGTCACCAGTCTAGCTGCCGTGTTCTGGATTAGTTGTAGTTTCTGGGTCACCTTCAAAGGTAGCCCCACGTAGAGCGCATTGCAGAAATCCAAGCAAATCCAATCAAAAGGTCAGTCACCCATAAACCACACATTAAGGTTCTGTCTGCACTATCTATTCAAAGCAGCATCATAGCACATTAAACAGTCCTGCTTCCCCCCAAAGCATCCTGGGGACTGTAGTTTGTTTAAGGTGTTGAAGAGCTGTTAGGATCTTTAGTGCCCACACAGAGCTACAATTGCCATCATCATCATCATCATTTTTAATTTGGATACCGTCTTTCCATCTTACAATACTCAAGGCAGTCCACAAGCTGAAGAAACAAAAAATGTACATCTTATAACAATCTAATGCAATACAAAAATGTGATAATAAAACATAACTTTAAAATAGGCAACCTACACCAAAAAGTAACATTCAACAATCATTAGAATATTATTAAATAATAATAACATATAAAAGTTAAACAGAAATCCACTCAACAGTTACAATAAATAATTTCTAAACTATAATCTGTGGTCTAAACCACAGAGCCTAGGGCTTGCCGATCAGAAGGTCGGTGGTTCGAATCGCTGCGATGGGGTGAGCTCCCGTTGCTCTGTCCAGGCTCCTGCCCACCTAGCAGTTTGAAAGCACGTCAAAGTGCAAGTAGATAAATAGGTACAGCTCCGGCAGGAAGGTAAACGGCGTTTCCGTGCGCTGCTCTGGTTCGCCAGAAGCGGCTTAGTCATGCTGGCCACATGACCCGGAAGCTGTATGCTGGCTCCCTCAGCCAATAAAGCGAGATGAGCGCCGCAACCCCAGAGTCTGCCACGACTGGACCTAATGGTCAGGGGTCCCTTTACCTTTATAATCCATAAAACAATGGCAAGCCACAGTACATAAAATAATACAATACAAATTGAGAAGCAGAGACTACAGGGTGGAGCAAGGCAGGTGGAAGGAGGCCTTGCCTGATGGAGTCTCTCCCCTGAGAATGTGAATTGCAGACTCATAGGGGTCTCCTATGAGGGGAGGGGAGGCATTTTTTCTTGCTGCTAGCAACCAGCAGCTAGTCCCTATGAACCGAAAGGATCAGAATGGGAATGGGTGTGTGTGGTAGGGGACATTTTGTGCTAGTGGTGTTACATATGAGCATACGCAGTTGCCCATTTCAGGCAATGCCTGACCACAACTCCATCTGGACCAATCCTGTCTAATCTGACAGGCAGTGTGTCTCTCTAAACCCAGCTACATACAAGCTTCTTTAGTTAGAGGTGCAAATAGGGCTGGATTTTGGTAACAGAGCACCCTGAGCGTGGAGAAAATATGGCACCCCCTCCCAAATATTTCTTATTTTCACAATAATTCCTTTGGGTACAGTTGCTTTTATAATGGGCCGTCTTAGTAGCGTATGTAAATACGTATAGTTGTGAAAATAACATGCAAAAGCGAATTGCCTTGGGGAAAGATATTGTGCAAAAATGTGTCTTGTTAGGGAAATTGAGTACAAATAGGTGTGTATCAGGAGCAACCAGCACTAAAAGGGTGATGAATTTTCAAGAGGATGTTGCTTCGAAAAATAGTCTCAAACTGATATGGAAATGTAGAAACCGGAATGGACCCAGGAGTGAACTTTGGTAATATGGAACCCTAAGGTAGGACAAAATTTGCCCCCCCCTTATTTATTATTCTTGGACTCCATGATCACTGCAGATGGTGACAGCAACCACGAAATTAAAAGACGCCTGCTTCTTGGGAGAAAAGCAATGACAAACGCAGACAGCATCTTAAAAAGCAGAGACATCACCTTGCCAACAAAGGTCCGTATAGTTAAAGCTATGGTTTTCCCAGTAGTGATGTATGGAAGTGAGAGCTGGACCATAAAGAAGGCTGATCACCGAATAATTGATGCTTTTGAATTATGGTGCTGGAGGAGACTCTTGAGAGTCCCATGACCTGCAAGAAGATCAAACCTATCCATTCTTAAGGAAATCAACCCTGAGTGCTCACTGGAAGGACAGATCCTGAAGCTGAGGCTCCAATACTTTGGCCACCTCATGAGAAGAGAAGACTCCCTGGAAAAGATCCTGATGTTGGGAAAGATGGAGGGCACAAGGAGAAGGGGACGACAGAGGATGAGATGGTTGGATGGTGTTCTTGAAGCTACCAGCATGAGTTTGAGCAAACTGCGGGAGGCAGTGGAAGACAGAAGTGCCTGGTGTGCTCTGGTCCATGGGGTCACAAAGAGTCGGACACGACTAAATGACTAAACATCAACAACAATATTTGTTATTTTCACAATAATTCCTTTTGGTACAGTTAACCTGTATATTTACCCGTATAAATATAGGCTGCTGCTGCTCTTGTTCTTGTTGTACCTATTACTATTATTTTGCGTCCCCTTGGCCCTGATGCACCCATTCCTGATTGAAGCTCACCATATGATGCAACAACTTTGAGTTTCTCTACCCTCAATTGAGCAGAGGTCAATGGTGTTGAGTGGGACGGGGGGGCAATTAACAGTGTGATTAATCCCATATCATCCATTGAATTTCACTGGGCATTACAGAGGAGCAGCGGGGCACTGTGTACAGGGATGCCCTTTTCAGTGGCAGTCTTGCATCTTCAGTAACAGCTAGTTCTGCCATAACAAGGTTACTCTCCCAGAACATTGCGTTCTTCCAGCCATAATTCAGCAAGATAGCAAGGCAGGGTAGATTACAAAATAAAGCAAACACAATTAATTTAATCATTGACTCAGTCGTATAATTCAAGGGCGCTCAAGTTTCTGTGAAACGCAGACTTTTCCGATTCGTGCAGTGAAATAAACTCTTAACTCCTAGACACAAAGTAATGAACATTTGTTATTTCTGTATGACACTGCCATGTCTTCCCTTCTTTTTCTACTTTTGTAGCCTACTTTAAAAGAATTCCAAGTGTTTCCACCTTTAATCAAATGAATCTTTCAGAGCTTTAAAAATGATTTTCTGGTGCTTTTATAACTTTAACATCTCCCGTGAAATCTTTAGGGACTGTATAAAATCTAAGTAAAAGTATTCCTAATCCTTTCCTATTATCATCTCTGTTTACTGTGCGGCAGCACCACAGATTTCTGAATTCTAAATACCTTAATTATTTAGCAGTATATCAGAATAATACGTAATAAAAAGAGACAAATCATCATGTTTTTTTCAAGAGGGAGTGCATCATACCTGAGCAAATGACCTGACTTTTCCATTAGAGGCGACGCGCTGAGCCCACAGCTCACGGTGTTCACACTCAAATGAAATGCAGATTTCTTTTTGAACATTTGACAGACATTTAAATATAGAAATGGTTCTGTGGGCCCTTCCAGTAGCTTTGAAAAACCACAATTCAGACCAAAAAGGACAGCAAAGTTTCATCAATAGATTAGGCTGCAGTCCTAACCCCACTTACCTGGGAGTAAGCCCCACTGAATTCAGGAGGAAGTAGACTTAGTGAGGGTTGTGTTATATAGCTTTAGATCAAACCCTGTGTTGGCCAGGTGTTTGGGACTACAATTCCCATCAGCCCCATGCTGTGTGGAGCTCATGAGACTTGTAGTCCCAAACATCTGGAGAGTGCAACTGTACTGTACAAGCATTCTTTAGTTTTAGCAATTTATTTAGATTTTTTTTTTTTGCAGTACTATAATTAGCCAAAGTCTGAATGAGGAACCTCAGGGATATGAGTGCTCCATCAGTGGAGAGCATCTCTTCTCCTGGGGTGGCACCTACACCCCAGAGCAGCCCTGGATTGGCTCCCAGAAAGCTCCATGGGTGAAGTAATTGTGCAGCAATGTTCTTGGGCACAAGCCTGCGATAGCTCAGTCGAGCCCCACATTGGGCAAAAGATTACTTCATTGCAGGGTGTTGGACTAGATTACACTCGGGGTCCCTTCCGACTCTAAAATTCTATGATTCTATAGTGCAGACCCCAATGCCAGCCTTCTTTGTGTTACTGATCCCACCACCAGTTAACTTTGTGGAAAAGGAAACAGGCTGTTGGGGTTTGGGAAATTGCTTGGGCACCATCACATTCTCAAAGATGGCAACAGGAATCTATCTATCTATCTATCTATCTATCTATCTATCTATCTATCATCTATCTAATCTATCATCTATCTATCTATCTATCTATCTATCTATCATCATCTATCTATCTATCATCTATCTATATAACTATCTATCTATCTATCTATCTATCTATCTATCTATCATCTGTCTATCATTTATCTACCTATCTATCTCTATCATCTATCTATCTATCTATCTATCATCTATCTATCTATCTATCTATCTATCTATCTATCTATCTCTATCTATATCTATCTATCTATCTATCTATCTATCTATCTATCTATCTATCTATCTATCATCTATCTATCTATCATCTATCTATCTATCATCTATCTATCTATCTATCTATCTATCTATCTATCTATCATCTATCTATCTATCTATCTATCTATCTATCTATCATATCTATCTATCTATCTATCTATCTATCTATCTATCTATCTATCATCTATCTATCTATCTATCTATCTATCTATCATCTATCTATCATCTATCTATCTATCTATCATCTATCTATCTATCATCTATCTATCTAATCTATCTATCTATCATCTATCATCTATCTATCATCTGCAAAACTCTTTCTGAATTCAGATGGGGGGTGGTCTTACCCACCACTAAAAAAAAAGTGTGCATCAGGTATCAGAAGTCTGAGAAACACTATCTTAGATGAAGAGGTAACTGATTTTGTTTTTTCCTCAGAGCACTCAGAGAAAAAGAGGCCTTCACAAACAAAATTTACACTGTTCTGAACATTAATGGTCAATAGCATGAAATTATATACAACTATAGCAGAAGGGAAAACAAAATGGAAAGGGAATCTAGGCCTCTCAATCAATATCTGTCCCTGTACATATTTTTTCATGGTTCAATCGCTTTTTGCCTTCTGCTCTTCAACATTCAAGCATTCTGTAGTATTAAAAACAGGTGAATGATTATAACTAAAATCCAAATCCCACTGGGGCCCAGAATAAACCTCCCCATTCAACGTGTTTCTTCAGTGCAGTTAAATGGCATTCGGGGAGCCTGTGGGCATTTTACTTTGAATATAGTATTGCTGTTATTCCCAAAGCGTGTGCCAGAAATTACTCGCTCTCATGGGACTCATGTTCCCACTTTCAGAAAAGGCTGCCCACTGTATCTCTGCACCATCTACAGTTCTTTTTTGGTCTTTCTTCATAGTCTTCCGAGGCCCATTCTGTCCTCCATTTGCCCACTGAATGTAAGGGTGTCTCTTCTGAAGTGGGCTAGAGATGTAGCATAACTAGCCTCAGAGAAGTCCATCTTGTGTTTTTGCATAGGGGATTGTTCCGTGCTTGCTGTGGCAAGCTCAAGAGAGCCCTGTTTCAGTTTTCCTCTTCCTCTTGCCAATGAGAGTATATGGGTATGCAGGCAGATAGCACAAGGAGCCATCACAGGGAGTGGGGATCTCTGATATCCTCTTTCAACCCGTGCTATGCTCTCTACCTATGTACCCTGCAAATTATTTGTGCTCTGAAGTTACTTGCATGGCACATGGAGGCAGGGCTGTATGGGGACTTGGGAGGCATGCAAAGATTGTGTTGCCTGTGTGTACCCACAAATTGCCCAGTGGCAAATTGAACAGCTATCCCAACTGCCAAGGCTCTATGACTCCTGTTGGACAATTCCCCATGTGGATGCTGTGCTCATACTCAACTGGAAGAGCCCTGTTGGGATTATCCTTTATTATTATTATTATTATTATTATTATTATTATACCGCCCTATACCTGGAGGTCACAGGGTGGTTCACAGAATAAAATCAAGATATAAAACCACAAAATATCTAATAAAAATAAAAACAACAACCCAATAGCCACCCGCAAAAAACCCCACATTTTAAAAGGGCATAGGATGTAAATTGGATCAACCAAAGGCCTGGTTAAAAAGGCACATTTTTGCCTGGCGCCTAAACGTGCCAGGCAAACTTCCCAGGGGAAAGCATTCCACAGACGGGAAGCCACTGCAGAGAAGGCCTGTTCTCGTGTTGCCACCCTCCGAACCTCTCGAGAGATAATGAGTTGAATCCACAGTACAATAGTTCCATGTAGGTCCCATAGAAATTAATCTGAAAAATTTGTTCCAATTTAAGTGAATCCCCATTCATTTCAGTGGCAACTAAATTCCTTCAATCTGGATTTAGCCCCCTGGATATTCTCAAATGAAAATGTTTCTGAATTTCCAGGTAGCCTATTTTCCATTGACGTAAGTACCTTTAATATTCTTCATTTTTGGACAACCACATTATATATATGTCTGTGTTGCCTCCTTCACACATTTACTCAAACATTTCCCTTTACTTAAAAATAATAATCATCTCACGGTGTAAACTATAGTATCCAGAAATTCATTTGTAATAGGATGCTCCCTGTTTAAACATATACAAAGATAGTCCTTTTGTCCAAATAATGTTCTGGTTGCCCTCAGCCATTGAAACCACCAGTTATCTTCCCCATCCTTTACTATAAGTAATGTCCTGAGTTTTTAATCTCAATGAATAGTTCATAAATCTTTTGCAAATTTTAAAGGTCTCTGCCTGGAAGCAGCTAAGTCTTCTCCTTTCCTCTAAACAAACAAAGGCTTTCAGAATTGGCCATGAGCTGAGATAGTGGGTGCTCAGTGATCAAACAGCCCCTTGTTAATGGCAGGCAGTTTCTATATATAGATACTGAATAGCCAAAACTAGATATTTCCCCCAGTAACCATAGCAGTTAGAGAGTTAGGGTAAGACCTTTTTCCTACTTCAGCACGGTGGTGACCCATATCACTTTCAATTTTTTTCTGTACCAGTGGACTGTTGATTCAACTTAGTTTGTTGATTAATTAGGCACATGCTATCTGCAAAAAAAAGGGACACGTGTGACGCTGTGGGTTAAACCACAGAGCCTAGGGCTTGCCGATCAGAAGATCGGCGGTTCGAAACCCCGCAACGGGGTGAGCTCCCGTTGCTCAGTCCCTGCTCCTGCCAACCTAGCAGTTCAAAAGCACGAAGTGCAAGTAGATAAATAGGTACTACTCTGGCAGGAAGGTAAACGGTGTTTCCGTGCGCTGCTCTGGTTCGCCAGAAGCGGCTTAGTCATGCTGGCCACATGACCTGGAAGCTGCATGCCGGCTCCCTCGGCCAATAAAGCAAGATGAGCACTGCAACCCCAGAGTTGTCCGTGACTGGACCTAATGGTCAGGGGTCCCTTTACCTTTGTGTGCAAAATGCACTGGTTCCATTCATTTCAAATGCATTGTGCCTCTTTCCTACTCTTTCCAGTGTCTTCCACTGTGAGAGACAATATGGTTGAGCAACATCTGGAGGGCCATAGGCTCCCCACTCCTTTCACACACAGTTTTCATATATGGTGTTTGTCGGCATCTGTCTACCTCCAGAGAAAATGGAGTGTGCCTCTGGGGGGTGAAGTTCAACCACTGCATTATCATCACTGAAGTGACCTCTCTGGAGTGCAAGCCTGGGCAGTGTGTCTGGAGGTCCTGGGCTGCCTAGATGACAAGACCCCTCTCTCTGCCTCACTGATGTGGTCCAAAGGAAAGCCGAGTAATACATTTGGCACCAGCTTGGCTGCAGGAGTTGCCAGAAGAAGGTCTACAAGGCACCTTCCAAGAATCTTAGGGGCTCCACTTTGGTGGGAAAGCATTAAAAAAAGGACTGCTCCTCTGTAGCCTAAAACAATACATTCCACAAGTAAAGGTAAAGGGGCCCCTGACCATTAGGTCCAGTCGTGACCGACTCTGGGGTTGTGGTGCTCATCCCGCTTTATTGGCAGAGGGAGCCAGCGTACAGCTTCCAGGTCATGTGGCCAGCATGACTAAGCCGCTTCTGGCAAACCAGAGCAGCACATGGAAACACCGTTTATCTACCCGCTGGAGCGTGCTAGGTTGGCAGGAGCAGGGACCGAGCAACGGGAGCTCACCCCATCGCGGGGATTCGAACTGCCGACCTTCGGATCGGCAAGTCCTAGGCTCTGTGGTTTAACCCACAGCGCCATTTCTTGTACAAAACCCTTGAAATCTCAGGGTCAATGGATAGGTGACCCTATTAAGGCATTAGTCTTAAGATATGAGGAGGAGGAATAGGGATGAGTGGTTTAACCCACAGCGCCACCCACGTCCCACAAGTACACCACACTATTCCACAAGTAGACCACACTATTGTTTGGAATGCTTATCCGTGGCTCATGATGAAAGAAAGTGACCGCTCTTCACATCAAATGGAGGGCGCCCTTTGCATGCCCACGCATAGCACCCCTGATCCTACAAGACTCCTGGCAGAGCACTCCTGGACTGCCTCCGCAAGTCGCAAACCTTGAGGTGCCCACCAAACCTCAGTTCAAAGAACCAATTGTGACTGGGGAGGTGTAGCCAGGGGAGTGGACCAAGTAAGGGTTTGGTCCGCTCTTTAAGCATAAAAGGGGGTGAAGCCTACCCTGGTTGTGTGCAAGGGCATTGTGCTGGCAAAAACAGTGATCATGGACTTGGAACAATTCCATGCCATGCACCCTAGCATTTCCATCCGTTGGTCAGAACATATTCCACGTTTGCAATGGTGGGGCGCTCACAAACCATCCAGGCTGAATTCCACATTGGAAAAAAATTAACAGGACTATCCACTCGGCAATCTTGCGTCTTGGGGGCCGAGTCGTGAAGCATCTGGACATTAAAACCTACAGAAGGGATATTTTTAGGCCTGACGGAGTGCACCTTACCACCACAGGAAAGGAACACTGATTGGACAACATCAGGCATGGCCTCCTGGAATGGTTGTTGGACTGTTAAGGGTTTTTTCAGGTGTAGGTAGTCTTCGTGGCGAGACCACAATTTTGTGGTCTCAAGTGGTGGTGATAGGCCTTGGGCAGAATCCTTTAGTCTATCTTCCCTAAAGGGGTGGGTGTATGAAGCAGTGACTGCCCCTCCCCCGTGGTGGCGATCCCAGGGTTCCCCTTTAAAGGGGTTGTGTTGAGGGGAGTCAGTGGCAATACGCTGAAAGGTTGTCACTGCACTCCCCTGTGTTGCAGTGAAATGGGGGGCGGGCTGTCTGCTTAAACATACGTCTTCCAGAGCCAGCCCAATCCCCAAACAGATTGGATGACCCTGATGTGCCCCAGATGCCTGGCTGGGGACTGGGAGGTATATACTTAGGCCCAATGCCTAAGCCAAGGTCTTCCTACATCTGAAAGTTTAATAAAGTTGTGGCCAATTTTAATCCCATAACACAGGCATGTCCAAAGTCCGTTTCAGAGGTTTAATCCAGCCCCTGTGGCAGTTTATTTACTGGGGTGAAATCCTAAAGAAACCCTCAAAAACTTCAATCCTAAAAGAAGCTCAACAACTCCAACTCTAAAAAAGTTCAACAACTTCAATCCTAAAAAAAAAGCTCAACAACTCTGGTTGGCCTTCTGGTCAGCCCCCACGGCCCTTCACTTCATCAAATCTGGCCTTCTTTGAAAAAAGTTTGGACACCACTGCCATAACACGTTGTCATGAGTCATTATTCCACCTGGGTGTTGCCTGGGGGTCTCCGCCTGGGCGCACAATATTTCACAAATGCCTCCCAGTCTTGGAGACTCTCCCCTGTGACTTTCTTAACGCAATGTCTTCCAGCAATGAAATAATGCCGGCGGATGGAAATTTTCCAAGAAGAACATCACTTTTGGTGTCTCCAGATTGCCAGTATTTTGCAAGAGGTGTTCAAGGGCATTGTTATGTACTGAGTTGAATAGGATCCAGCAGTCTGATTGGTCCTAGAACAATAGGATCCAAAATGCAGCAGTCTGATTGGTCCTAGAACAATAGGATTCAGAATGCAGCAGGCTGATTGGTCCTAGAACAATGCGGCAGTATGATTGGTCCACAGGAGCCACCCAATCCAGCTCCAGGTGGAAGTGAATCCACAACCTGATTGGCCTACAGAAGAATCCCGGAATTAGCCAATCACGTGGGGCCCATTGTGTAAATAATGTATATAAAGCAGACATCTTGGGGGAACTTCCATTCCTCCTCACCACTATAAGCTGAATAAAGAGCATGAAATCCACTCTCGACTCTGAGTATATTTCAGGCATCATGGAACTTTAGGTTTGTAGAATTAAAGCACATTGAAGGGGCTCTGTCTCCTTAACACAACAAATCAACTTGATAAAAGAACCAGGCTTTTTGTAGTTTGGAAGGTGATGGGGAAATGCATTGAAAAGTGTGGAATGCATAAATGGCTAATGGGAAGATGTGTAAATACCTTGCAGAGAAATCAGGATGGGTGCAGGATGAATATAAGCGCCATACAAACAAATCAGAATAAATGCTCAGTCAAGACTGGATATGCGGTAGCCTCTGTGTAGGCAAATATTTCATCTGAAGGAGCCCTCTCTACTTGTTTATATTAAAAAAATTGTAATGGTTGAAGATGATGCAAGGAGAAAAATGGTTTAAGGAAGGAATGGAAACTTTGAAACACCAAGTCAAGTGTATCAGTGATTTCAATAGGACGAGAAATGATGACCTAACTGATGTTATGCTAGGAATAAAATAGAAATATGCTGAGGCTAGGCCAAGCCTGGATGGGAGACAGAAAAGCTTAGAGAAACTATTACAGAATGATAGCTGAACATCATGTTAGCGTGACAGGAGATTCTGAGCACACACAAAGAAGTTACAGTGACAGAGTTTTTCAAGGGCTCCTAACAGTTCACTGAAGATGCAGTGGCAACCAGTTCCATCCATGCAATAAGCAATGTTTAAAAATAACACCCCTCTTGAGCTGACAATCATTGTGCAAGAACAAAGATTTGTGCGGATGAAAGGAAGGAAAAGTTCAGTGATATACAGTGACTGTTCATAGTGAGGTTGACAGGAATTTGTACTTCTGTCCAGACGCTGCTTATTTCACTGTTTCCCAAAATCCTGATAGCTGAGGCTCATTTTCCCCTTGAATTAAAACTGGAGACATACTTTATTATTATTTTTAACACCTGAGATGGTTTGCTTTCAGAGTGTGGGAAGACAAAGGTTTACCTGCTCTCTCAGAAACCCACCCTCCTGTGTTCTACATGGGCATTTCATCAGCTACTTATTTTTGCAATATATATATATCACACCTTTTGCATAAGGAAAACAAGATAGTGATAAAAACAGCAATGACTAAAGAAGCAGAAGGAAAGGTAAGGATGCTCTGGTGACTCATAATCCTAACATAGCAGGCACCCCATTAAAAGCTGGAACCAGTTATCAAATGCCATTAAAAGCCAAAGAACAGGATTAACTTCCTGGCACCCAAAGAACAGGAAAGAAAGAAGCATGATGGGTTCCCCCCCATAACTTGGGGTGCTTCCAGGTGACTTGTTACTGAGCATTCATCCTGATTGGATTAGATGATGTGTGTCAAAGCAAAGGTTACCCCATAATTTTCAGTGCATTTCCCCCTCACTTTCCTTATTGCAAAAAGTCCAGAATTCCTCAGCATCACCTACACTGGTGGGCATCAGTTCTCCAGGGTCTCAGACTTGTGGTCTTTTCCAGCGGCACTTGGAGCTGCCAGGGATTGGATTCTGGGATCTTTTGCATCCAAAGTACATATTTTGGCATTGAGTTATGCCCCTCCCACAAATATTTTGGCCATGGAGGGGTTTGAATCAGGGGTTTGAACTCCTGGGTATATGTTTGCTTGCACCTCAGGGTCCCAATTGACCCAGTGCAGACATAGATTTTGTTCTGTGTTTTCTTCCAGTTCCCACTATTAATAGTAGCCTGAGTATAGTTAGCAAATTCACATGAGCAAATAAATGTTGGTGTCATTAAAGGTAAAGGGACCCCTGACCATTAGGTCCAGTTGTGACTGACTCTGGGGTTGCGGTGCTCATCTCACTTTATTGGCCGAGGGAGCCGGCGTACAGCTTCCAGGTCATGTGGCCAGCATGACTAAGCCGCTTCTGGAAAACCAGAGCAGCGCACGGAAATGCCGTTTACCTTCCCGCTGGAGTGGTACCTATTTATCTACTTGCACTTTGACGTGCTTTCAAACTGCTAGGTTGGCAGGAGCAGGGACCGAGCAACGGGAGCTCACCCCGTTGCAGGGATTTGAACCGCTGACCTTCTGATCGGCAAGCCCTAGGCTCTGTGGTTTAGACCACAGCACCACACACCCTGTTGGTGTCATTAGAGTCATAGCAAATGTATGTGTTGTAAAGGAGTTATTATTTTCAGTCATGATTTTACAAAGTAGCACCAGAAAGGGTGGGCAGGAGGGGAGAGGATTGTTTGCCATTGTTTTCCTTACTTTGCCAACACACACTATAAGGTGACGAGTATATTTTTAATCTGAAGAAAGCTACTTAACGTTACAATGCCCATTCATGGAATTAATGTATATTCCCATTGTTGATTTATAATGCCATGTCGGGAACAAACTGCCAGAGGTCCTAACCTGCTTTTTAAAAGGAGTTAACAAACGAAATAGAAATACGAAACCGAAAGCGCACACAACCCTCCACATTAAACTCACATTTTACCTGTAATTTTGATCCTTTTGGGTTAAAGGAATGTTCAAATGCTTTCACAGTAGTTTTTTTTTTTTGATTGAAAGAATTTGTAATTGGATTTCCAAACATGCTGCTTTCATCTTGGGCAGTACAATATGCACTTTGATAATAACACGGCTATGTCATTAGAAAGAAATCCATTTACGAGCTTCGGCATAAAATGAGATACAGAAGGAGACAATAAAATGCTTTCTAACATAATGTACCTTATTTTTCATTGTATTCCATGCCTGCATTATGAATAAGTAATTTTATAAGTGCATCACCAATACGGTTCGCCTGATCAGTGGCTGCTGTCTGTGAGCTGTCAGCTTTCCGTTGCACCAAAACCGTTCTCACTATCGCATGAATATCTAATGAACTTTATGCAACTTTATTACAGATCAGAATCGGGGGCTAGGAACTTTTTTCATGAATTTTAAAGTCGTCTGAATGAGAAAAATGGAAACTGTCAATACCGAAAGGAGGAAACATGTGAACATCTACAAATTGTTGCATTTCCCCATCATACTGAATTGTTCCCGATTTTCATGTAAGTGTTCATTATGCTTCCATGTATTCACTGCAGCTTTTCTTTTTGTAAGTCATCTACCTGCCAGTTGTTCTCAGCTTTAGGGATTTTGTCATAGGTTTTTTTCTCCAAAGAACAGGAATGTAGGGGTTTGAATCAAGCTAAGACCATCTAGTTCAAGGGTAGCCAAAGTGTTGCCGTCCAGAGGTCTTGGACAAGTCTTCTCCACATCCCTCTGACCTTACCAACACCTTACTGTGAAGATCTACTCATAACCATGACTTTTTAGAGTTGGTGACTTGTGGAAGTCAGTTGGTAGTTCACCACACCTCAACCAGTGTGATGCAGTCTTCAGAGATTTCCTGCTCCCAGCAGAACAGCTTCTTCCAGAGTCCCCAGTTAAGGGGAAAACTCATCTCCCACACAGCTCAAAGTAACAAAGTGTTCATGGTCTCCAGACACAAGACAAAGCTGAAAACTGCTATCTACCTCATAGAGTTATTCTGGTCTTTGAAGTAAAG
The DNA here is from genome assembly GCF_964106645.2 of Podarcis pityusensis. NCBI lineage: Eukaryota > Metazoa > Chordata > Lepidosauria > Squamata > Lacertidae > Podarcis > Podarcis pityusensis. The sequence goes on from NC_138031.1 coordinate 81,350,633, forward strand.
ATATATATGTACAGAGAGATCTCCTAACAACTTCACCATGCTAGCTGTCAGGGACTGGGCAGAGGAGAAATGGTGGAGACAACCTCCTCAGCCTGACCCTTCCAGAGAAGAAGAAGACAGTTCAGAATTACAATAGGGGTTTGAGGGAGGTCACAGCTCAGAGGAAGATGAGGGGAAAAGTTGGGAAATAACGGGAGAGGAGGAGGAGGAGGCAGAGCAGCTGGCAGACACGTTATCACTAGAAAGCATTCCAGACCCACCATCTCCCAGAACCCAGAGAACCTTAAAAGTAGGTGAGCAAAGAGCTTGGAGACAGATGGCTCTAAGCAGCAACTGTAAGGTGTGTGTGTGTGTGTATGTGTGTGTGTGTGTGCTGTTGATGAATGAGGAAGTGGGAGAAAAGGGGGGTGGAGAATTACTTGGGACAACACCATTATTCCAAGAGGCTGCATTCTCAAGCCTCTCTCTGTAAATATTGAATAAAAAGCAGATGGTAAGGACTTTTCCTTGTCTTATCCGTTCCTGACAACCTGCAGTGGGGGTTGGTTCCTCTGCTGCCTGACACTAACTAATGCACAGCCTCTTCCCCTGACTCTCACAGATTCAGAGTCAGACCCAGATATGCAAAACAGGACAACAGCAGGGCATGAGATGGACAGGCCATAACAACAGTACAAGCTATAATGAAAGCAATGCCCTGGAGACTATTATTCTATTATACTTCAGTGGCACCTCCAGTTGCGAACGGGATCCATTCTGGAGGTCTGGCCACATCCCGAGGAATTCGCAACCGAAGGACTGCTTCTGCGCATGTGCGCATGACGAAACCCAGAATAATACTTCTGGGTTTGCCACATTCACATCCCGAAGTTTACGTATCCAGAGGGATACGTAAGCGGAGATACGACTGTATTATAAATGGCCTCAGCTCTGTATACCTGAAGCAGCATCTCAACCACCATCATTCAGCCCAGACACTTAGGTCCAGCACCGAGGGCCTTCTGGTGGTTCCCTCACTGCGAGCAGTGAAGCTGCAAGGAACCAGGCAGAGGGCCTTCTTGGTAGTGGCGCCCACCCTGTGGAATACCCTCCCATCAGATGTCAAGGAGATGAGTAACCATATGACTTTCAGAAGACATCTGAAGGTAGCCCTGTACAGGGAAGTTTTTAATGTTTGTGCTTTTATTGTGTTTTTAATATTTTGCTGGGAGCTTCCAAGAGTGGTTGGGGCAACCTAGTCAGATGGGTGGCTTATCATGATCAATATTATTAATATTATTATTCTGCTACAAGTTTCTCATGGCCTTTAGCTAGAACAATAAAGTCATGATCTGGGCTGAGAAAAGAGCATGACAGAGAGAGAGAGAGAGAGAGAGAGAGAGAGAGAGAGGGTGGCCCCCAACTTTTGGCCCTGCCCTACCCACATTTGGCTCTGACCCCACTCACTGATGGCATGTGACTCTCTCCTGCAGGAATGCTGCCCTTAACAGAAAAAATTCTCCCCACCCTTTCCCTGAACCTTTCATGAGTTGACCAGCCTTTTAATTTCTCAGTTCTGTAGAGGGTGATTTTCTACTTACCATCCCCTTTACTTTGCCTCCCCAGTGCTTGGAGTGCATTGCAAACGGAGAACTCAGCCCGGCCAGCTTCTGCGTTGCAGCACAGTGTTTTTGTTGAAAGCTTTCCCCATTTCTCCCTTCCTCCTTTGCTGGAGACTGAGCTGCTCTCTCAGCATGGGGGAATTTAATGTCAAAGGTGAAGTTCTTCCAAGGTTAATGCTGATTGGATAGAAACCAGTGAAGCTTTGTCTATTACTGCGTTATTCACAGAGGAATATTGCTAAGAAGTGTGCACTGCCGGTGGCATTCTTTTGAAAGCCTGGCTATGCCATTGCTGATCATCTCATTCTGTGGTAGAGAATTCCACAGATCATATACTGGATAACAAACATTTATTTTGATGCGTTTTAAGTCTGTTGCAAATTTATTCATTGCTTGCCCGTAATGCTCAGTATTGTCTACACTGATTGGCAACAGTTTTCCAGGGTTTCAGGCAGGGAATCCCAACAATTTGGGACCTTCAGCTCTGCCATTGACACACAAGCTTTCTTTGTAGTATTTGTAATATTTGAAACTGGGATTAGCCGAGAGAAATCAGAATATTGCTTAAGGAGTTATGCACATTAAAAAAGAGAAGAATCTGAAGATAAGCATAGCAAGAGCCATTTCGACTCAATACTGAAATTTTAGGGAAGAGCATGTCAAGTTAAATGATATGTTTCAGGAACAGGGGAAAAAATGCATTTTTTTTTTGAAGCAGAAATATTCTGAATGTAAGGGGAAGCCTTAGAAACTAGTACACAAAAGGGACAACATTATTCCTCCTATTTTGAAAGATGAAAGTGAAGGAGGAGAGGATGGTTAAAATAGCTGAAGGAAACAAAATAACATTTTCTGTTTTGATAAGAAAGTTTATGAGGTTGATTCAGATCCTACAACCAAAAAATGTTTCTGGTTGCAGGCCCAGGGGCAGTGAGTCCACGACTGTTGAAGCCCTCAGTGAGACAAGTTAATAAAGGCACAGGACAACGAACATGGGTTTGAATAGGCCATAACTTTTACTGATTACAGGTAAATCATTTTCACAGAATCAGAATTGCAGAGTTGGAAGAGACGATGAGGTTCATAGTTTGCCCAACATGGGGCTCAAACCCACGACCCTGAATTTTGGAGTCTCAAGCTCTACCAACTGAGCTATCCCAGTCAAAGTTGTAGGCACTGGGTATGTATCCTGAATCAAGCAGCCCAGCTGCTGGTTGATTATTTTGGTCAGGTCGACTCTGGATTAAAGGTCACTCTATGACATGCATCAAATCGGGGCAACCATCAAGGACCACCATTCTGGAGAAGTGCGTATGGCCCATCAGCCTCTGTCTGGGTATCTGGACAGGTACCCCCTCCTGGACCCCTTGCATTGGGGGATGGGCTCCCAACCCCCACCTTCAAGTAGGGATCCAACCCAATGCCTTTTCTGCCACCCAAGCTGGCCCCTTCCTGTTGGGTCACTGCCAAACCACATCTGCCAAACCACATCTGCAACCAACTCCAAAGGGGGTTGGCAATATCTCACTGTGACGTTAACATATAAGAGAGTAAAAGGTAAAGGTAAAGGGACCCCTGACCTTTAGGTCCAGTCGTGGACAACTGTGGGGTTGCGGCGCTCATCTTGCTTTATTGGCCGAGGGAGCCGGCGTACAGCTTCCGGGTCATGTGGCCAGCATGACTAAGCCCCTTCTGGCAAACCAGAGCAGTGCATGGAAACGCCGTTTACCTTCCCGCCGGAGCGGCACCTATTTATCTACTTGCACTTTGATGTGCTTTCAAACTGCTAGGTTGGCAGGAGCAGGGACCGAGCAACGGGAGCTCACCCTGTCACGGGGATTCGAACCGCCGACCTTCGGATTGGCAAGTCCTAGGCTCTGTGGTTTAACCCACAGTGCCACCCACGTCCCTTATATGAGAGAGTACTGAAGGTGAAATAGTTAAACAGGTTGCCTAGTCAGGACCCAGGGGGATGGAGTCAGTGGGACTATAAAACCAGCTGGGGGGGGGCAAAGGGAGGAGTTTGTTGGGAGTTGGGTGGTTGGTTGGAGTGGGAGTGAATTGGGCTAGAGTTGTGAGTAGGTTGAGTTAGTGTAACGAAATAGGCTGAGTCAGGAACAGTTAGGGGCTAGGCAGACAAGTAAATATCAGAGAGGTGCTTTAGTGAGTGAGAGCAGGTGGTGAAAGTTATAGGCACCCCATGAATGTAATTGACGGATACTGTTTATGAAACCACACGCTTGTTAAACTGCAATAAATAAACAGAAGTTTATGTTCCGATTTAACCCTGACTGGACTCAGTATTGTCCCAGGTAGGGCCTGGGTGGTGGCAGCAAGGAAGAAAATGGTGGCACAGGGATCAATAGACGGTGAAACGTCCGGGGACTCTGTATGATCGCCACACTCACAAGCACACCTCATGCTCAGTGGATGAAAAATGCACCCCGTCTGGTTAGAACAGACTGTCATTGTTAAATGCAATGCCAGTGTGTGGAATTCCCAAACCTCCAAGCACAGCCCTGTTCATCTTTTTCCAAGCCGGTTGACCCAAGCAGGTTTCACAGTGCCCTTCGAATGCACTCCAACATATCAGACCAAAGTCAGGAAACACGGGGGGTGGGTGGGGAGCAGTATGCTAAGCCTTGAGACCCGCAGTTGCTGTAAAGGTGAGGCCAGTGCCCTTCCTGCTGCCCAGATCGCTTTCTCCAAGCTAAATAATCAGTGCGTAGGGCGGTCCCACACAATCTGTGCTGTGAGCAAAGGCTTCAGGCCATCTCAGCACATTCTTCTGCAGCCGAACCAGGTGAGATGAGCTTGTGCATCTAAGCTGAGGTGGTGACTCCAAGGCATTGCCATGACAACCGCCCAGTGCATGATGCTGCAGCCACAGATCCACATTTCCATGGGGGGCAAAACTGGAAAAAGGATAATCAGAAGGAATGGGTAAGTTTTGTGACCTTGGGTTGACCCACTGTGAAAGGAATGGGTGGCATAATCAGTGGGGTTAAGCCCACAAGCAAGCATGGCCTTCTTCAAAACTGCTATAAATTGCCACAGACGTGGCTGCTTTATATGTGTGGGTGGCAGACCTGAGTGATGCCTTTGACGGGTCCACCAGTCAGGCCACACCTCCCAGCCTGTCTTCGACTGGCCAATTCAAGGCTCCCAGAGGCCAACATGGCTGCTGGAGGGGCGTTATGTATTCAGTGGTCTGTGTTTGCCTGAGCTTGAGTCTGGACTAAGGGTTCTAAGCCCCTGTGTTCTGATTCGATGCATGATATCCAATCACAGAGCATGTCAGGATTTGGGCCTCTGCCATTGGCCCTTAAATTCTGATTTATGACTCACAGCTTGGAAGTTTAGACAGCCAATCACGTTGGGAGTGGGAGTGGCCCAGGCCTACAGAAATGTATATAAGCAGTTGTTTTGCCCCTGTTGTCCAGTTATGTAGTTCAATAAAGGTTCTTGCTGTTATCACTGTGTCTTGCCTTGTGGGAACACAATGGCTACGGCCCCCAAACGGCCCTGGCTGTGCCGGGCCACAACAGTCAAATTCCCAGGATTACCAGTGAGTGTTTTATAATCATTAGAATATTTCTTGTACTGATACACAGGGTACAGAAAAAAAACCCTTTGCATTTCCCCCGGGCAAAAAATACTTTGCTTTCAATGCTCATAAAAGCAACATTGCTGCTGGCCACAGGTAGGGTGGTGACTGCCACCCACAAGTAATTTATTTAGCAGTATCAATGCCGTAGCAAAACCAGTCTAATGTGAAGCCGGCACCTTCACAAACATCATATGAAGGATATATTGTAGGAAAGTGGAAATTCTCTACCCAGCAAAACATTTGCTTAATCCTTTTTAAAACCCCCCAACATATTTCCATTAGGGCACCTGGATCCATAACTTCATGTGATAAAATAAGTGTTATTCATATATGAGTGAACATAGTGTTTCGGTCCTTCTTGTGGGACTTGCCCCTGTTACTAGGGGACGTTTTCCTTTTACTGGAAGTGGTTAAGAAAATCTCAGCAGGCTTTGGTACAATTATCGTGGCCTGTGGTTTCCATCTTCTGCCCTCCTAGCTCTGCAGTTTCTCAACCGGTGGGAATTTAGCAAACTACTTGGAAGGAGTTCAGGTCAATCAGGCATCAAAATCTACCTTCTTCTCACACACTAGACAGTACTGACGCAGTCTGAAAGCTGCACTGTGCCTTTTCACACGGTGTGCTCACCAGGGACAGGAGCACCAGGGTTGGGAAATGGTGTCCAAAAATAAACACCTTTCAGGACTTTCACGGTAGGGCCTCTCTCTCTCTGTCTCTCTCTCTCTCTCCTGTCCTGGAAACTGAACACAGTATCTTCTTTCTTCAGCCGCAGCATCTCTGTTAGGATTAGTTGTATGTGGTAATCAGGAAGAATGCAATGCAGTTATGAAGTCCCAGCACACAAGAGAAGGAAAACACGCCTCCCTTTTTCGTTTTGTGCAGATTAAAAGTACAGGGGACGAGCTGGGAAAGAAATACTTCAAAAAGAATTTGAATTCGGTGTTCCTGAAATTGGTTGGAATGAAAAGCGCAAGTCACAAAATCATAGAGTTGTAGATCTGGAAGGGACCCTGAGGATCATGTAGTCCAACCCCCTACAATGCAGGAATAGGCAGCTGTTCCATATGGAGATTGAACCTGCAACCTTGGCGTTATCAGCACCATGCTCTAACCCACTGCGCTTTCCAGGCTAGTCTCCTCCACATGTTCCCTCAAATCTAGCAGAACGGGACTTGGGATTCAAATAATGGATTGCATTCTAAGATAAGTTGCCCATCTACCTTTCCCTCTGTAGCCACCTGACTCTCCTTTGGGTGAAGAGGGTCCCTCACAATAGGGTTGCCATACGTCTGGAATTTCTTGGACATTGCTGGGATTCGGCCATCCGAAACAGTGTCTGGACAGAAAACGCTGGAATGTCTGGAAAAACCAGCAACTTTTTTGTCTGGACTTTCACTTTTTGAAATATGGCAACCCTACCATGACTGAGGGATGTGGGTCTAAACCACAGAGCCTAAGGCTTGCTGATCGGAAGGTCGGCTGTTCGATTCCCCGCGATGGGGTGAGCTCCCGTTGCTCAGTCCCAGCTCCTGCCCACCTAGCAGTTCAAAAGCATGCCAAAAAGTGCAAGTACCGTAGTTTTCACTCCATAAGACGCACCTAGTTTTTAGAGGAGGAAAACAAAAAAATATATATTCTGAACGCAACAGTGGGTGCGTGATTTTTTTGGTGCAGGCTGTAGACATGGACATGCTATGTGATCTGATGGTGAATTTGGGGTGACCCAATGTAAAAATTCTGAGGTTCCATGGGCTTTTACCTTCTACCTCCCAGTCAGCCTCCGATGTCCCTGATCTCTCTTCTGATTCCACCAATCAGCTGTTTCCTTTCTACACTCCCTTCCCTCTTGTTTGCCTTAGTGTCTTTTCCTTAGCTGGAGCAGTTTTTTGCTCCTCCTTTTCTTCTAATTTCTCTCCTTATTGCTTTAGTCTTCCTGTTTACCCCCTTTGCAAGTTTGCTGTCTTTACCTCCCCCCTCCCAGGCAGCCTCCTTTATCTCTAGCGTCCCTTAGCTCTCTCCCCGATCGGCAAACGATCAGTGGCTTTGTTTCAACACCAATTCCCATGGCAATTCAGCTCCAGGGACCATGCATTCACTCCATATGACGCACAGACATTCCCCCTTTTTAGGAAGAAAAGATTACGTCTTATGGAGCGAAAATACAGTAGATAAATAGGTACCGCTCCAGCGGGAAGGTAAACAGCGTTTCCGTGTGCTGCTCTGGTTCGCCAGAAGCGACTTAGTCATGCTGGCCACATGACCCGGAAGCTGTCTGAAGACAAACGCCGGCTCCCTCCTGCTGCCTGAGGTGCTTGCCTCACCTTGCCTCTTGGGTGGGCTGGCCCTGTGAAGATTCCACACGTGGGCCTAAGCGGACCTTAGTTCAGGAGGATCATCCTTAAGGCAGAGTCATTACAGGTCAGAATCTGAAATGAATACTTCATCTGAAGGAGGCCTGAAGAGGGAAGACAGGCAGCAGGAGACGGAAAAGTTGATGGACATGGATGCTGGAAGACTGGAAAGGACTGGATAGAGGCTGGATAGAGAGGCAGACAAACAAGTAGAGATACCTAGAGAGATGAAGGAGTCCCACATGCAAGCCTAGTTTTTTGGGCAAAGGTTCAAGCCTGACTGGGGGCAGTTATTTAATAAACAATAATTAACGTAAGTGATGATGATGATAACAGGCCACATCAGAGGGCAACTAGTGGGCTGTGTGGAAGGTGGTAATTGGGAAGAAAACACTGCTCCTTTTCTTCAGTCTGGAGAGTTCATAATGAAGTGTACCCAGTGTAGTATCACCATCATTTTTATTATTAAATTTTATATACTCCTCTTCACTTGATGGTCATAGGGAGGTTTACAACATAAAACCTCAAAATAAAAATACAAAACATAATAACAAAAACCAATACCCCCACCCAGTGCACAAATCAGAAGACACCTAGTTCAACATCCTGGATGACCTGATTGTAATTCACTGCTGTTCTGGATGATATCCTCATTGCTACCGCATAGTTCCTCAAAGGACCTGTGAAAGCCTTTGATTGAAACTGGCTTTATCCAGCTGTGCAATTCTGGAAACAGTCATTTTTAATTCATTTTTTTAAAAATGATATTTATTAAAGTTTCAGATAAAAAGAGACACATCAATAAAAAAGAATTTAAAAGTAAAAAGAAAAATACACAATACAAAATACAAAAAGAAAAAAAGAAAAAACAGTTAAAAACAATTCCATCTTTTCATCACTACTTTTGAATTTACTTATTTTCTGGACCTCCTCATACCTCCCTCTTTTGTATTCCAATTCAGTTTGTTTGTCCAGCAATTCCTTTCCCTCTTTTTTAATCCCAATCCTTAATCTTAATATAATATAACTTTAAATTTTTACATATTAAAAACCAATTTTCCATTCTTTTAGCCTTTTTAATCCTAATCCTTAATCTTGATCTATATATAATTTTAAAGCCTGTACAGCTAGAAGCCACTTAATTTCAATCCAACATCACTCTAACATTCATTAATTTTGCAGTATTTCTGTAAGTAATCTTTGAATTTCTTCCAATCTTCTTCCACCGACTCTTCTCCCTGGTCACGGATTCTGCCAGTCATTTCCGCCAATTCCATATAGTCCATCAACTTCATCTGCCATTCCTCCAGTGTGGGTAGCTCTTGTGTCTTCCAATACTTTGCGATGAGTATTCTTGCTGCTGTTGTGGCATACATAAAGAAAGTTCTATCCTTTTTAAACACCGATTGGCTGACTATGCCCAGGAGAAAGGCCTCTGGTTTCTTCAAAAAGGTATATTTAAATACCTTTTTTAATTCATTATATATCATTATATATAATATATATATATTATATATCATTTCCCAGAAAGCCTTAATCTTTGGGCACGTCCACCAAAGGTGAAAAAATGTACCTTCAGTTTCTTTACATTTCCAACGTTTATTATCGGGCAAATGGTAGATTTTTGCAAGCTTGACTGGGGTTATGTACCACCTGTATATCATTTTCATAATATTCTCTCTTAGGGCATTACATGCCGTAAATTTCATACCTGTAAATTTCATACCTGTGGTAAATTTCATACCACAGTCATTTTTAATTCAAAGGACCAGACCCCAAAATGTGACTACAGTGGTACCTCAGGTTAAGAACTTATTTCGTTCCGGAGTTCCGTTCTTAACCTGAGGTACCACTTTAGCTAATGTGGCCTCCTGCTGCCGCCATGCGATTTCTGTTCTCATCCTGAAGCAAAGCTCTCAACTCAAGGTACTATTTCTGGGTTAGTGGAGTCTGTAACCTGAAGCATCTGTAACCTGAAGCGTCTGTAACCCGAGGTACCACTGTATTTATTTGGAATGACCTGATAGCTCCTTCTTTCTCTTTAGGTCAGGAATGGCCAGACTTGTCCCTCCAGCTGTTAGGACTACAATTCCCATCATCCCTGTCCACTGGTCCTGTTAGCTAGGGATGATGGGAGTTGTAGTCCCAAAACAGCTGGAGGGCCAAGTTTGGCCATGCCTGCTTTAGGTAGAAGAAAAAAGCTTTCTGACAGTGGAACAGTCTCCCTTGGGAGGTTGTGGACACTGCTTCATTGGAGGTTTGAAAGCAGAGGTTGGATGGCCATCTGCCATGGATGCTTTAGTTGAGATTCCTACATTGCAGGGGGTTGGACTAGATGACCTTTGGTTGTCCCTTACAACTCTAAGATTCTATGATTCTAAGCAGAACTTTGTGATGGTACTCAATGATATGGAATACCAGCCTCTCCCTCTCCCTCTTATTTTGCATGGCATTGCTCACTAGTGTTTAGAAACTAAATACTTGATGCTCATTCATTTACCCCCACAAAACATTGTTATATTCTGTAACAGCCTTCCCTAATCTTGTTCCCTGAAGATGTTTTGGACTACATTTGCCATGCTGGTCAGGTCTGATGAGAATTGGGAGGGCACCAAGTTGGGAATGACAGTTCTGTAGTAAATATCAGGCTTGGTCAGTTATGTTCCATTTGCATTTTACGGAATCTAAAGCCATTTAAACGTTGGGAAAGCAAACCTTAATCCATTCACAATGTTATAAATGATACAATACTGTCTCCCCCGCCCCCTGGTAAAGAAAGAAGAAATCAAGATATCTGTCAAGCCTATTTATACAGAATAGGTAACCCTGGGTCACAGGCAACGCTAATAAAAAAGAATGACAACCCATTTCTTTTAATGACAAGCTGACATATTTATTTTTATTATTCCACAAAGAACTCGCCAGACCCATCTGTCATGGAAAAGCCTCCTTCTTCAGTCTTCGGGAAATTCTCTCACTTTGAGAATTTCAGTTTTGCAGAGGAGGTGCTCAGCTTCCTTGAAATGTCAACATTTAGGGAAGAAAAAGAAAATATTTTAAAGGCTGTATTTTTGTTATCTGTGCTGCTTTTGTTTTCAAAGCTAAGCTGTGGTGTTAATATAGATCAGTGTTTGCTGGACCATGTGTAGGTATACAGATCAGTGGCCTCTGAAATGTGAAGAAGATGGGGGGGGGGGAGATTCATTGGACGCTTGAGGGAGTTCCTCAGTGAGTAGATCAGCAGCGGTAGACAAGCCCTTGAAAGAAAGGTATCCCAATGCAGATGGCATCCTCTGGTAATGAACAGATCTAGGAGAGTGGGCATCTTTTAGGGCAGCAGTAGGAAGAGGCATCTGTGGCTCTCCAGATATTGCCAGGCTACAATTTATATAAGCTCTGATCAGTTGGCCATGCTGGGTGGGATGGATGGGAGTTGGAATCCAAGGACCCCTGAAGATCCACAGCTACCCTAGGGCACTGTCCTCCAACTGGTGGGTTGGGACCCATCTGTGGGCTGCAGCCAGATCCAAGGTGGGTTGCAACAGGAGCACGACCACCTGGCAGGCTCCCTCCCCCTGTGGCAGTAGATAAGAGATCAAACAAAAGGAATGCCTTACCAGTTAGAACCTTTTATAATCATAGCGAGAGAGCAAAGAACACATCTCTTAGAAATGGCGGTGCTCCCAATTAAGGGATACTCCCCCCTCCGTCCCTATTAATCTGCGCCACTCCTATGTCTTGTAATCTGAGCTTGTACCCTCTGTGCTTTCTGTTCTGAGACTTTCTGAGCTCTCCGTGACTTTGGAGAAGGGGGGTGGATGCTATCCAGTGCCTGCGAATCTGTTAACTGTCTCTCTTCTAGGGTTTCTTCTGCTAGCTGTTCCCCATCCAGTATTTCCCAGCTTCTGCCTTCTGAACTATGCCCCTCTGCAAACCACTGTTCCAAATCTATGATGTCCTGGGAAGATTCAGGATCAGGATCAGGGGGAGGGGGTGGCTCCCACAATTCTTCCTCAGTGCCGCCCTCCTCAGCACGGATCCCGACACCACTCTGCAAATATATGGTAAAAGATTAAGAAATACATCCCCCAAAGCATGTTTGGGTTGAAAGGGGGTCCTGGGTCTGGAAAGGTTGAAGATACCTGCCCTAGGGTATACTTTCAGGATGTGCCCTAGAGCAGCGGGTGCTCAAGGAAGTGATTATTTGTGAATTCTGACGTGACCTAACCTGATCTGCACCTCTGGGGTTAATGTGTGGATTGGAATGTAGATACCCCTCAAATTACTCACGTCTCTGAATTTTGTGATGCAATTCTCTGTTCCAAACGACACAAAGCTGCACTTACAAATGCGTATTTTGAAATACGTATCGGAGAAAAAAATACATATTTCTGTACGACCTTTCTTTTAAAGTCACAGATGAATGTAGAAATGGGAGGGATGCATTGACGAATCAATGTGTGCGTGTTGAAGATATTTTTATTGTTTTATCACTTGTTGTTTGCCTCCCTGCGCTCCTTTGGCGGGATATAAATTTAATAAATAAATGAAGCGAAAGTGACATGAACAGAAATAGATTTAAGATGAGGGTACCGTATTTTTCGCTCTATAAGACGCACCAGACCATAAGACGCACCTAGTTTTTGGAGGAGGAAAACAAGAAAAAAAATATTCTGAATCTCAGAAGCCAGAACAGCAAGAGGGATCGCTGCGCAGTGAAAGCAGCAATCCCTCTTGCTGTTCTGGCTTCTGTGATAGCTGTGCAGCCTGCATTCGCTCCATAAGACGCACACACACTTCCCCTTACTTTTTAGGAGGGAAAAAGTGAGTCTTATAGAGCAAAAAATATGGTACTTTCCATTATGGGCAGAGATTCTTGATCCTCTCTGTGGCTTTTGATACTGTTGATCACCGTTGACTGCTTGATCTGAAAGCTGGAATTAGTAAAGAATGCTGCAGCTTGGCTGCTGACAGGAGTGAGACCCTGTCTGCAAAACGCACCCCTCCTCAGAGATCTGCACTGCTTGTCTATTGGCTACCATGTCTGGTTCAAGCTGTTACTATTAGGATATAAAGCCCTGATCAGTTTAGGAGCTGTCTGCTTCTGCAATTGCTTACTCCACATCTGCCAATTCAACTGCTTCGAACTGTGGAACTGGCACTTTTTCAAGTGCCACATAATACTCATTATTCTGCAGTTGTAAGAAATTGATCTTTGGAACTTCCTGCATATTGAAATCAGTCACCTTCATTGCATTCTGTTCTGTACCTGCTTAAAACATTTTTGTTTAGGCAAGCCTATCCAGGCACATAGATGTTGATGTGTTTTAGTCTCTTGTTAGGTAAAGGTAAAGGGACCCCTGACCATTAGGTCCAGTCGTGGCCGACTCATCTCACTTTATTGGCCGAGGGAGCCGGCGTACAGCTTCCGGGTCATGTGGCCAGCATGACTAAGTCGCTTCTGGCGAACCAGAGCAGCACAAGGAAACGGCGTTTACCTTCCCACAGGAGTGGTATCTATTTATCTACTTGTGCTGGTGTGCTTTCGAACTGCTAGGTTGGCAGAAGTAGGGACTGAGCAACGGGAGTTCACGGGGATTCGAACCGTCAACCTTCTGATCAGCAAGCCCTAGGCTCTGTGGTTTAGTCTCTTGTTAAATCTTATTATTTTCTAAATGTTTTAATTGCTTGTATTAAACTGTTCTTTGTCAATCATTTAAATATTTATTGTAAACCTCTTGGAGGTTTTATTACAACAAAGCGGTATATAAATTTTGTTAAATAAAAATAAAATGGCTACTCCTTGATGTAAAATGATTCTACGCAGGAAGTAAATTTGAAATATATATCATTCAGTTCCTGAGGTCTCTTCTGAATGGTCTTATGAGAAATAATATCCTTCTCCGTATAAAACACCCGTGTAAATAAGTGGTTTCCTGGAAGACCAAGAAACCTCCTATAGCATTTAGAAAGCAGCATAAAAATTCTGAGCTGTCGACAGCCGGTCCCATAAAATGGCTTCATTTCCCTCTGTCTTGAATAAGGACAGAAGATTTTCACTCTCGCTGAAGAAATGTATTTCACCCCCAATCCAAATTACTTTTTTTTTGCCGCACGGAAATTTCTCCTCATTTTGTAAAATGTAACTGTCACTCTGATAGAGAATGACCTTTTGTAAATGTTGAAGCAATCACAGATGGGAAGTAAAATAGTGACACCTTTGTAAGAAAGACACCTGGCAACTGTCTGTGCCCAAACTGCCGACTTCCTTTTTGTAAAGGATTTGGGTGGGCACGGCACCGTCATAAAATGGCTATTAATTGAGCGAAGCACCAGTCAAGTATTTGTTCGCATATGATGCTCAACATGACCATTGGGGCTGGTGAGAGCTGCGGTTCAAAACATCTGGATGTCACCAGGTTGCGGAGAGCAGATCCAGCCTTTAACTCAAACATACAGTACAGGTGTTGATTCATGGTCATATCCTGACTAGCATGGCAGACATGGCACCCAAAGGGGGAGATCCCAGGAAGGAAGTCTATCTGGACTCCTCTATGTTCTGGCCAATGGCCATGAGGAAGAATATTTGGGCTAGTATGTCTTGGCAACTCTGGATGGAGATGTCAAAGGATTAAGTGGAGGAATTCCCAGCTTTCCAGCCCCAGATGTGCATTTTAAAGAATTTTCCAGACCACGTATGTTGGCGCAGCTTAGATTTCTGGTTAATAAGAGTTAAAATCATGAAAGAAATCCTTCTAAATGCACTCCTATTAAAAATTCACACGTGACTCTTGTCAAATATATCTGTAGTCCTTTGGGGTGAATTTGCCACCACCCTGAAATTCTGCACTTGTTTCATAATAATAATAATAATTTATACCCCGCCCATCTGGCTGGGTTTCCCCAGCCACTCTGGGCAACTTCCAATAGAATATTAAAAACACGATAAAACATCAGACATTAAAAACTTCCCTAAACAGGGTTGCCTTTAGATGTCTTCTAAAAGTCAGATAGTTGTTTATTTCCTTGACATCTGATGGGAGGGCATTTCACAGGGTGGGTGCCACCACCAAGAAGGCCCTCTGCCTGGTTCTCTGTAACCTCACTTCTCGCAGTGAGGGAACCACCAGAAGGCCCTTGGAGCTGGACCTCAGTGTCCAGTCCTGATTCTAAAGTGCTATAGAAATGCTACATCATTTTTATTATATATATTTATTCTTAACATTTATTTGGAACACCCCTTGGATATGCTCTCCTAGTAGGGCCCTCAAAGAAACTTCAGAATGGACCTTCTGCATGGTCTCACTAAGAGCAACACATGAGAAAGAGACATCTTTCCTCACTTTGTTTTCTACAAGCACCAACAGGAGGCTAGATTTTGTTTTAGAGTTTGTGTGCTTAGCATCCATTGATTTCAATAGGAATGAAGAACTTCTTCATTTGCTTTCAGTGGGTTCCATTCAAAAAACTTTGACTTAATCGATTGCAGATATGGCTGATTGTGTAGCCAAGTTGCCAACAATGAAAATAATTGAATTTATAGACTGTTAAAAAGAAAAATCAATTTAGGGGAGAAAAATGGAAAAGTCACCCTGAAATGCTCCAGGTCTCTTGGGTTCTGTTGTGCAATACAAGTCACTTAAGAAATATCTATTTGCTTTGTAGAGAAGTAGGTAATAGAAGCAGGTCATATTACATGCAATTAATACAAATCATACTGATTTTTTTTTTTTGAGGGGGGGATCTTAACATTCCCACCTCTATTTTTTTCTGAAATGATGCCATTTGTGAAAACCCCCCAAACTAAACCAAAAGGAGGTGCTTAATCAAATAATTTGGCTATGTAGATAAATAGATCTTTATCTCAAACTCTTCCCCATGGTCCAACTCTGACAGTCATGAGGGAACATATGCACAGAGACTGTCCTCATATTCAGACGAGTGTCCCTGTTTTCATGTTCCTGTTCTCAGTAAAACACAGTCTCAATGCTTTCTGGTGAGATGTTTTAAAAGCCCCCCCTTTTTTTTAAAGCATGCATGAGCTGGACTTCTCCATATTTCAGCTCTCTCTCCTGGGATTCTAGAAGTTAAATCTCTTAAGTAACGGGATCAGGGATGACTCTTGAGTCCGGAGTTTTCTGATTCAAGTGAATGTACCTGTTGTGGAGGCCTTTTTTGCAGTTCAATCAGTGATTTATTTCTACTGTTTGTTTTCATATTTTTTTGGTTTGACTGTGACCTGCCCTGAGATACTATTTTGAGTTAATTTTTTTTTTAATGCAAATCATACCTTCCAAATGCCCTGGAAAAAACAGGACATCCTGTTAATTCGTGCAAGATCTTGGTGGCCATTTTGGGTGCTGCGATCTTGCGCTTCTCATGAGGTGCTCTTGCCCTGAAAAAAGCCCTTTTTACAGGGTGAGAGCAAGGCATGGGTTACATCACCAGTTTGATTATGGTTACAACACCAGTGTTGAAACAATGATTCTTCAACATCAGCTTCGTTGGACTGGTCATGTTGTGCGGATGCCTGATGATCGTCTTCCAAAGCAACTATTCTATTCCGAACTTAAAAATGGGAAGCGTAATGCCGGTGGTCAACAAAAGAGGTTCAAAGACTGTCTCAAGGCAAATCTAAAAAAATGTAGTATAAACACTGACAACTGGGAAACATTGGCCTGCGAGTGCTCCTGTTGGAGAACAGCCTTTACCAAAGGTGTCATGGGCTTTGAAGACACTCAAACTCAGGACACAAGGGAGAAACGTGCTAAGAGGAAGGCACGCTTGGCAAATCCACACTGTGATCAACTCCTGTCCAGAAACCAATGTTCCCACTGTGGAAGGACGTGTGGATCCAGAATTGGCCTCCACAGTCACCTACGGACTCATTGTTAAAACCATGTTTATGGAAGACAATCTTACTCAGCTACGAGTGATCTCCAAAGAAGAAGAAGAATATGACTCGCCCAGCAGCATGTCCTGGAAGACATGTGTCCTGGTGGATATGGAAGGGAGCATAATTACACGTAGATTCACCCCGTCCTACTCTGGAAGCAAGCCACTTCACCTTCTTGCATATCAGGGCTGGTTCTCTAACTCTCACACACAGAGCAAACATTATACATTTCTTTAGGCGTAACAGGCATTCGGTGGGAAACATGAATTTTGTCCCCATAACTTAGAGCCACCCAGACGTTCTGAGAATACAGAGTTGTCATTTAGCATCTGATTTCCCACCATCCCTTCTGACTCTCTACCAGGATAACCCTGCTTGATATGATGGTGTCTTGAGAGCTACCAGAGCTCTCTTTACATTCATTTGCCCTTCTCAAAATGAAGGCATCGATCTTCTTGCACATTATTCATTACACCCCAAAGGGTTAACAGGATGTTCTTGACATGTACTTAGCTGCACAACATTGCTGTGGGATGTTGAGTAGTGTTGCCCGATGGAGCAGATAAAATTTGTTTTATGACCCCCAAGGAAATTTAAGATGGAGAGAGGACTCGTTCAGAAAGAGTCGAAGAACAAGAACAAACCTCAGAACCAGCACTTGGGGGACCGGCCAGGCCTTCCAACTAAGCAACAGATAAAACAACTTGCTCCCCACTTTTTCCCTCTGAAAATCTTGATGGTGTGTATTCTTCAGATATTCTCTGAGCACTTGCCGAATGTTTAGATTATCTGCACGTGAGTCAGTGTTATTTAAACTAAAATATTTGATGCTCAGTAGCTAATATTTGACAGAGTGCAATAGTTGGCATGAAATAGCAATTAGAAGTTGGAAATATCTCTTGATTTAGTTGATGGCTAACATGCAGTGGCTTTTTTAAATCAGACTCTATTTGATAGTTGACATGTGCTACTATTTGGCATTGGTCGGATTTTGATAATCGGGATGGAATGGTGTTGAGTATTCGACAGTATCTTATAGGTGACTTGAGTGTGGGAGCTTTAGACAAATGACATGCAATGGCTCTGAAGTATTTGACAGCTCAGGAGGCATCCAAGGGATGCCTACAGGACTAAAGTACTCAATTTGTGAGGGATTTTTTAAAAGTGAAAATTGGAATTTTGGTATATTTAAAATACAGTGGTACCTTGGTTCTTGAATGGCTTAGTAGTCGAACAACTTGGAACCCGACTGCTGCAAACCTGGAAGTGTTCCGGTTTGCGAACTTTTTTCAGAAGTTCCTTGATATGCTTCCGAACTGAGTGTTATGCTTCCATTTTGAGTGCCATGCTGAGGTCTGTCTGTTTTTCCTATTTATTTTGCGTTTTTGTGGCTTTTTGTTTTGTTTTTGTGACTGTGTGGAACCCAGTTCAGCTACAGATTGATTGATTGTGTGTGTGGGATAAACAGTGGTACCCCGGGTTAAGTACATAATTCGTTCCAGAGGTCCGTTCTTAACCTGAAACTGTTCTTAACCTGAAGCACTACTTTAGCTAATGGGGCCTCCCGCTGCCACCGCGCCACCGGAGCAAGATTTCTGTTCTTACCCTGAAACAAAGTTCTTAACCTGAAGCACTATTTCTGGGTTAGCGGAGTCTGTAACCTGAAGCGTATGTAACCTGAAGTGTATGTAACCCAGGGTACCACTGTAAAGTTGTCAGTCAAGTCCAACATTCCAAGAAAGGACTAACTGCCTCTATGTGGCAGGCATTTTGTCGGTTGGTCGGTTGCTGCTAGGAGTGTTAACTGATAACTGCTCGGATGTGGTCTTCTCATGACTCACTACTATCTAGTATATAGTTTATCTGTTATGTAACCTAAGTATGCCTTCAGGAACAACTCTGTAAACCTGAATGACTCTGAAAGTAAAGTACAGTGGTACCTTGGGTTACAAACGCTTCAGGTTACAGACGCTTCAGGTTACAGACTCCGCTAACCCAGAAATAGTACCCCCGGTTAAGAACTTTGCTTCAGGATGAGAACAGAAATCGTGCGGCGGCAGCGGGAGGCCCCATTAGCTAAAGTGGCACCTCAGGTTAAGAACAGTTTCAGGTTAAGAATGGACCTCCGGAACGAATTAAGTTCTTAACCAGAGGTACCACTGTAGTTTATGTTAATATGATTCAGATTCATGTGTGTTTTCTTTAAGAGGGACAGAAAGGGATTATCAACCAGGAAGGTATAATTATTGATAGGACTCAAACGAGTTAGCAACCCGCTTGTCGCTGCATAAACTCAAACAGGGGATCATTGAAACTCTGCTAAACTATATAAACGTTCCCACAGTGTGACTGCAGTACATTGTTTATTGCTTTCATTTTATGGATCAATGGTCTCATTAGATAGTAAAATTCATGTTAAATTGCTGTTTTAGGGGTTGTTTTTAAAAATCTGGAGTGGATTAATCCATTTTGCATTACTTTCTATGGGAAAGTGCGCCTTGGTTTTGGAAAACTTTGGTTTTGGAACGGACTTCCGGGACGGATTAAGTTTGAGAACCAAGGTACCACTGTATTTGCACATATTCATTTCTGATTCAGACTGGGCTGTTAAATATCTATAACCAGGACAGTTATAGCAACGGCTGCAGCACACTTATGGCAGGCTGGATCTGTTGCCTCTTCAGCAGCGCCCCCCCCATCCTGTCTCTACAGCGGCCTCTGGGTGAATAGGAGGCGCTGCTGGGGTCTCTCACCCTTGCTCCTCGTGTAGATCTTTAGTCCCCCCCCCTTGTGCCTGACCTCTCCTGGTATGCCCCGCAAAGGACCTTAAGGTCCATAAATAATCATAGTTTAGAGGTCCCGGGCCCTAAAGAAGTCAGATTATCCTCCACCAGGGCCAGGGCCTTCTTAGTGATGGCTCCAACCTGGTGGAATGCTCTGTCCCATGAGACCAGGGCCCTGCAGGATTTAACTTCCTTCCACAGAGCCTGTAAGACAGCTATTCCGCCTGGCTTTCAACTTGAACTTAGCTTGATCTTTTATTTCCCTTCCTTCCCTCCACCTCCCCTTTTTATGAAGATTGCCCGCTCTGGGATCCCACAGCTAATTCTCCCCTGGTCTCCTTGCTGGCTCAAATAGGACTAATTTAGCCTGCTAGCCCTGGTGATCATGTAATGTTTATTGGATGGATTTTCCTCCTGAATTGATTTTTGAATTCTGAATTTATTGTTATTCACGTTTTATACCGTATTTTATGCTGTTTTTTTGTTGTATCAATTAAGTGTTTTAAATTTGTTGTTAGCCGCCCTGAGCCTGGTTTTCTGAAGCGGGAAGGGTGGGGTATAAATAAAATTTTATTATTATTATTATTATTATTATTATTATTTAGATCTTCACCCACCCCTTCTTTACTGGCATGGGATATGTGGGGGTGGCAGTGGCTCCATTTTGTGGTTCACCTCAGGTGTCAAACTCCGCATTTTGAGCGCCAGGAGAGGCACCCTGTGTATACTTATTGCTGAGATTCCTGCATTGCAGGGGATTGGACTAGATGACCATTGGGGTCCCCTCCAACTCTAAGATTCTATGATTCCACAAACACAGGACAGCATAGAAATCAGTGGGATGCGACACACACATACACACACACTTGTACTGTATACACATTTGGATTCTCTCTAAAAAATTAACAAAGCATTCTAATTCCAGAGAAAATGACAAGTGTGGAATCAAATGTTCTATAGCCATATACTGTATTTCACTCAATAGTAGCAACCTAGCCTAGATGGACGGGGTATAAATAAAATAGTAGTAGTAGTGATGATGATAATAATAATAATAATAATAATAATAATAATAATAATAATAATTGATGCACCCATGGCATAAAATAGATCTTTGTTGCTTGAAACTGAATGGTTGGTAACCTGAATTCTTGCAACTGGCACATACAATCATCAGTAAGACTTCTAAATGGATCCTGTGAACAACACTGTCAGATTCCGTATATAAAACTCTGAGGGGTTTGTATGTGTGTGTGTATTTTCTAAAAACATTGCACTGTTTGAGCTGGAGCTTTAGGGCGTGTTCACTAAAAAGTGCATTTGATCTTCCCTTGTTTTTTTGCGCGTGGCATGCATGAATGCTTTAAACGCAGGACAAATTTCAAAAGAGAAATGGAATAAACACAGCACCCAATGTTTATTAGTGTTCAGAGCAAATTTAACACAAATCTGATTTAAGCTTTGTTAACACACCCTAAG
Organism: Podarcis pityusensis; assembly: GCF_964106645.2. Classification (NCBI taxonomy): domain Eukaryota; kingdom Metazoa; phylum Chordata; class Lepidosauria; order Squamata; family Lacertidae; genus Podarcis; species Podarcis pityusensis. Next base: position 81,371,354 of record NC_138031.1, read on the forward strand.
AAGGCAAATTATATTAACAAGCATGTTCACTTTGGGAAGCTCAGAGTATAATGGACTTGCTTTCCAGCTTTCAACCTGGGAAGAATTTTCCATAGAAGAATAGCCTTTGCATGCCCAGCTGACATACCTTCCTAACACCTGGGTGGTGCCTGGGGCCTTTGCCTGATAATTATAGGCCTTTGTTCTTGTTTCTTGACAGTCTCTAATCATGAATTTTAACCGTGATGAGTTTTCTATTACCAATTACCACCCCTGTCATTTTTTCCATCGCAAGGCTCATCGTCTCAAACATTTCTTGTTGCTGCACCAACTTAAGTTTCCCCAACTTGAACAGTAATGGCGCAATCTATCAAGAAATATCTGTGGCCAAGGGTCAAACTACACATGACTAGACCGTCTGATGTCTTACCCAAAAAGTCACCATGGAGACTAGAGATTTGGATAGGTGGGATTTAATAAAGGTAAAGGTAAAGGTACCCCTGCCCGTACGGGCCAGTTGTGTCCGACTCTAGGGTTGTGCGCCCATCTCACTTAAGAGGCCGGGGGCCAGCGCTGTCCGGAGACACTTCCGGGTCACGTGGCCAGCGTGACGAAGCTGCTCTGGCGAGCCAGCACCAGCGCAGCACACGGAAACGCCGTTTACCTTCCCGCTATAAAGCGGTACCTATTTATCTACTTGCACTTAAGGGTGCTTTCGAACTGCTAGGTGGGCAGGAGCTGGGACCGAAAGACGGGAGCTCACCCCGCCGTGGGGATTCGAACTGCCGACCATGCGATCGGCAAGTCCTAGGCGCTGAGGTTTTACCCACAGCGCCACCCGCGTCCCCATTCTCCCCACCAGAGATTTGGATTGGTGGGATTTAATGCTTGCTCCCTAATGCAGATCCACAAAATGTCTATATGTTTTCCTTGATGGAGGTGGGTTGAGGATTAAACCTGCAAATTAAAATGAAAACTCCTATCCCATGTGTGTGAGAGAAGTATAAGAGTAAACAGGCTGTGAAGCTCTTTTAGCTGAGTAAGAACACTTTTGCAGCTAGGAATTCAGCAATTTCACCTTTTTATCCCCGTTTAGTTGTGGTCTACTAACCTTCCCCTCTTTGTCCACATAGCTAAGACTGAACGACATGTAGTAGTAATAGTAGTAGTAATAATAATAATAATAATAATAATAATAATAATAATAGTTTGCTTACATTTCAGTGCAGCCAGAAAATACATCAAACTAGTATGCAGGTAAAAATACTTCTTAGTTACAAAATAAAAAATTGGTTTCCAAAATGGAGTCTGGGATCTGAGTAGTGCCCAGGGATGGAGGTTTGCTCACATCACTGAATTGAAAAAGAGACAGAGCTCAGGAAGGAAGGAAGGAGATAGAATTATCTCCTTTGTTAGAAATTCCCTCCAAAGCATTAAGGAAGTGACTTCATACAGTCCCTTCTATATTGATGCAGGAACCCTATGAGTGTCAGCCCCTCATGTGCTTGTGTGGCAACCATGCCTTTGCCATTTTGACTGAAAATCCCACATTCCTCCTTTGGGTAATAGCAGCTTGGGTGAGGGAAGCCCATTTCCACTGAAGAAAACAGCTTGTAAGGGTGGGGAGACCTGTGTTGTTGCTAGTTTAGACCAGTGCTTTTTTCTGGGGGTACGCAGGGGTATTCATACCCCTAAACATTTTGTGAATCTAACAGGAGAAGAAACTAAAACTACTTTTCTGAGTACTTTTCAGAAAAGAAGATTCCATCATCTCTTATGCCTCTTTTAAACACAATCAAGAACATCCCAATTTCAACAAGGGAGTGTGAACGTGGTTTCTCTCAGGTGAATTTAATACTGACTCCTATAAGAGCTCTGTTGCATTTAAACACTGTAGCCCACTTAATGTTTATAAAATTGGTAGGCCCCCCTTTGTCTTTGTTTAAGCCTGCAATTTATGTACGGTAAATTCATGGTTTTTGAAAGGACAACATCTGGCGACGGACACCAACAGCAAGCAGAGGAATCGCGAAGATGTTAGTGCACATAACCTCATGCCAATGTGGAAGTTATTGTGAGCTGTCAACTGTGTAATATGAGGTAATGCATGTTCTTGGTACTTTTGTCCATTTACTGTATTTGTTTTTCCCAATTTGAACTATAAAATGGTGGTTTTCTTGAATCGAAATGAGAGTACCCCTAAACATTTTAAAAAGAAAAAATGTACTGCTCGAAGGCCACATTTAGTCATGGGCAAACTTCTGGGGACCACATACCAGTGGTAGATAAGGTAAGATGGAACAAGTGGGTGGAACAATGCATGTGACGCCTCATCTTTGTTCAGTAGACTACATTCCCAACCACACCAGTTCAGAGGTTTTGGCACATGCATGCCCCACGTCTCTCCATTCAGGCAAGCCAGAGGCATTAGCAGAGTTCTCGCAATTCAACAGCACAAGGAGAGTGCAGGTCAGCATCTGTGAGGGGTGTGGCTTGCAGAGAACGCCAGGGCCAGACAGAGAGGCCACGTGAGCAGCTTTTGGCTCAGGGCCTGAGGTTCTCCCCACACTTGGTTTAGACAGACCTGCCACACCTTTCAGGATCCAGTCTTCATAAGGAAGTACGGAACTAAATAATTAAAAATATAACAAAATATAGCAACACAATTATATGCAGTGAATTATAGAAAATGACTTCGCTCTGTGTGTGTGTGTGTGTGTGTGTGTGTGTGTGTATGGTGATGCTGCCTTGTATTGGTGTATCTATGTAAATTTTGTATAGTATGTATATCTCTTTTTTAGTGGTGGTTGAAATGACTGTGATGGTCGTAACAACAAATAAATTCATTCATTCATTTAACAACACAATATAAAACCAAGTGCTTAAAAACAAGAATACGTCAACATAAAGTCGTTCAAGAGAAGACTAAAGGAACCAAATGAATCTTTGTGGGCTGTTTGGAACAGCCAGAGAAGGGGCTTGAGGGAGATATTTGGGGAGGCAATTCCAGAGATGTAGGCCTACCATGAAAACAGTCCTGTCTCTGGTTGCTGGCAATTGGTTCTTTCTTAATGGCCTCTAAGACCTTTCTGTTGTAGCCTTGATTCAAACTGGGCAATGGTGGAAACGAGGAGAAAAGTCTGTGACTGTATCCATCCCTCTACCATGGAAAGCGACTTGGTGACCTTTGGCTTAGTCACCAATAATGATGGAATGGGACTTAGTCATGGCTGATGTAAATCCCATTGATTTTGGTGTGAGTTGAGTTGGACTCTCATCCCTTTGGTTGAATTGCGCCCTATGAGTTTCACAGCAATTTTAAAGAAGAAGAAGAGTTTGGATTTGATATCCCGCTTTATCACTACCCTAAGGAGTCTCAAAGCGGCTAACATTCTCCTTTCCCTTCCTTCCCCACAACAAACACTCTGTGAGGTGAGTGGGGCTGAGAGACTTCAGAGAAGTGTGACTGGCCCAAGGTCACCCAGCAGCTGCATGTGGAGGAACGGGGAATCGAACCCAGTTCACCAGATTACGAATCTACCGCTCTTAACCACTACACCACACTGGCTCTCAGGTGTTCTCCAATAAAGCTTACTAGGTGTTCTCCAATAAGAACAAGCTTTCCTGATGGATGACCCTTCCTTGAAAAACAGATTGAATGTAATTACTAATCTTCTCCTGCTCCATCAGTTTGTACAAGGCCACATCTAGACCCACCAGATTTGCCAATTTTCCTGGATAAACAGTGGCGTTATGGCCTCCTCAGAGGACAAGTCAATGTGGGGAACGTTTCCTGATGGCCGAAAGTTTGATAGCCACTAGGCCAGGCTGTAAAACAGATCATTTGTAATGAGAAGAAGAATCTGAAACAAAGATATGAATATAGAATGCTCTATTTTTGTAAAATGGGTTCCCTGGAGAAGATATTTTAAATTGATTGATATGCTGGCTCTTGAATCAGCTGTTGTGACCTTAACTTAAAGCAAGGCCAGGAGGTTTTGCCAAGAAACACAAGGCATATCTCCTGGCTGTACATATTTTAGAAGGAATCACGTATGCATGGTCACACTGAAAATGGGCCTTTTGTGTGAGGCGGTGAGGCATGTAACACCCAGGGGGTAGTGATGCATGAAGGTTGGGTTTTCAGTGTATCACACACAGAGCACTCTCAGAATGTCTCAGACTGAATGCTTCAACTGCTCAGAGAGCAGAGGTAAGGGGCGCAGCAACAGAGACAAATGGCTTCTCGGTGGCAAGAGGCATTTCCCTAATTGGATGGCATTGTCACAAAGCAAGACAATTAGCTATAGGTAGGCCATGTTTGGTTAATGTAACAGTCTGCCCATACTAGCCCCAAAGGAAGCGATGGCCGTTGAGGTGCCAGGTCGAGGTTATTATTAAAGTTCATTGAGAAATGTGCTGTGGTGGTGTCTCTTAAGCCTTAAATACTTCAGGGTAATACTTTTGCCTATGTAAAGGCTAAGCCAGGGGTCTGCAACCCGTGGCTCCGGAGCTGCATGTGGCTCTTTTACACCTTTGCCACGGCTCCGGGGCAGATACTAGCGAGGGGAGGAGGCGCATTGTGCGCCCTGACACTCCCCACTGTGGCGGCCGCTGTACTGGCTGTGACGTTGCATGGGGGCGGTGTGTGCGTTAGTCATGCACCGTCCCGACGTCACCTTCCCGCCCGCCCGCTACATTGTAAGGGGCATGTACGCTGGTCACTGTTTTGAAGGGGAGTGAAGAACACACACACACAAAAAGGTAACTTGTTAATTTAACGTCTATTTTTATGAGGAGGAGTAATTCTGAGGGGTCAAACAAAGAAATAATAAAAAAGTGACAAAAAAGTTATTTTTATAATGATGAATTTTGCGGCTCCCAGTTTTTTTTTCTTCAGAAAAGGGTCCAAGTGGCTCTTTTTGTCTTAAAGGTTGCAGACCCCTGGGCTAAGCTGTTATAGCCCTACCAGGTCAGAGGGAAAGCAAAGGTGATTTAGATGGACCCCTGGGATAAGATCATAGCCTTGAGTGCCTTTCCGTCCACTGCCATGAATGTGTCACCACAATGGACAGGCGTGTTTCAGTAGGTGCAATCCTCATGCAGCAGTTGAGGCTTAATGTAGCTGTGGCCTGAGCCGCCTTTCCAGGTGGCTGCCATTGTAATTACCCACAATGCCCTGGAGTGACACCATCACAGCTGTCAACTTACAGATTTGAAAATAAGGGACCAGCAGCCTCAAAAACAAGGGATTTTAGTCAACCAGCTGAAATATGAAGTTAAAAGGGAGCAGATAATTTTGGAGAGCAGTGCCGGTTTTTAGCCCTTCGTTTCCAGAGGTTGCTGCTCAAGACACCAGCTGATGAAACACTGTAATTAAATAACTACAAGCAGCAACCACTTTTCGCTTTCCCCCTCTATGGTTAGCCCTTGGAAGACCTGCCTGCACCTCCACCTCTGCCTCCTCTCTCTGAACTGCTTTCTCTATGGTTGCCCTCGTTCTCCTCTCAAGGCTCCTCAGCAACTCATAGGCCATGCCAGGCTGCCCATCTCATCTGGGTCCTTCGGCGGCGTAGCTGCAGTATGGCCTAGCAGGAGAGGCAGTGGCGGGCAGAAGGGAGGCCCCAGGCAGAGACACTCAGTTTGGCAGCCGCGAGGAGGATAGTGGCGGAAGGGCCTGAGGCTCCCTCCAGTCCCAGCAGGGAGGGGCTTCCGGGGGCCGAGGCTGGTGAGAGGAGGCCGACGGGGGGCGGGCGGGGCAGCCAAACAACACAGTTGGAGCCTCCTCCTCCCTGGCCGGCAGGGAGGGAGGGAGAGGAGCTGCTTCCTTTGAAACCCGGGAAATTTAAGGGACTTCATCAATAAGGGACACGGTGCTGGGATAAGGGAGTTTCCCGCCAAATAAGGGACGGTTGACAGCTATGGACACCATGGGGAATTACAATGGCAATCTCCTGGCTTTCATCAAAGTAGTAGGCCCACATTTATCATAGAAATAAAGAGAGGAGGAAAAAAGAGGCTGCCTGCCAACATGGGTGGCTGGGGCTTGCATGGTAGATCCCAACAGCATAAAGGAAGCTTACCAGGTGGACTCCAGAAATTTGCAGCCAATTCTGACATCAAGCAACAAAGCACAGACCTGGAGGTTTTCAAATATAGCCCTGACAACTCTGGACAGAGTCCATGTTCCTTGAACAGGTCTTGGCACAATTGGCAGGGTTTCTTCTTGCAGTTATGCGATAACCCAATTAATATTGCCACCTGGTGTCTGACCAGTTAGTCATCTATAGTTCGGGCTGCATTACAAGATACTATTTCAAGATGATGCCACTGTTTATATTGTCATCATTGCTATTTCAACGTTATATGCCTCAATACACCATAATCCCACTACCCTGAAATGTCATTGATGTTATTTTTTAAACTATTTTTGCTTCCTTTGAAATTCTTTGGACGTTACAGCCAAGTGGAAACCCTCAAATTCACCTTGAATTTTCAGTTTAAACAGAATCCAGTGGTAATTCTTCTCTGCAGGCTAGGTAGGAGAGCAGAAAGGAATTTTGCACAACTAGATTTTTTTTAGTGGGTTGCCACATTCTGTGGGCTCATTCATCCACATGATGGCCTTGTGGAGTCAAAGTTACTTATGCTCAGGTTTATGGATATTCTGGAGGGCGGGGAAGGAGAAATTGAGGAGGGAGGACAAGAGCACACACAACAAATATATCCCATCAAGAACTTCCCACTAGTACGGATGGGAAACATCAAGATAGATTTGGGAGTGATAAGTTTTAAAGTGCTCCTTTGTATATGAGAGTGAACAAAAACACACATGGGGGAAAAAACAAACTATCTCTGTAACTTACATATGTATTAAAACCCTGGCACGGACACAGCCTGAGGGTTGGTTGGTTGCAAAACCAAAGAAAGAGATAATATTTCAACATGGAATGTTTGTCTCACATGCCTAACATTTGAAAACAAAATTATATTCCAGGTGTGTAATAGAGCTGGCAACATTTTTATGACATTTTGATTAATATTTGGTAGACTCACTGAGGCCAAGTAAAACTGGGTCCTTACTTTGATGAAACATGACGACAATAGAACCAAAGTCTGTCTAGCCTATACATACACATTTGATCAAGTGTATTTAATACAGTCAATGACAACTGATTGTCATATTCCTGTAACCTCCACCATATGTCACTCCTATAGAAGATATAATATAATTATGGAAAAACGTTGGACATTTGTTTTCACATCAATACATTATTCATCCGCCTCCAGTTTGAAGATGATGATGATGATGACCTTTTCTTGGTTTCTTTGTCATTTTTGGTCCTACTGTTCTTCCCTTTCTTATGTGGTTTAACCTATAATACAAGAAAAGCCAAAAAAAGTGACAAAACAATTTAACATTGGCCTCCATTCCAATCATATTACTAAAAGGACACATACATATACAGTGGTACCTCGGGTTACAGACGCTTCAGGTTACAGACTCCGCTAACCCAGAAATATTACCTCGGGTTATGAACTTTGCTTCAGGATGAGAACAGAAATTGTGCAGCGGTGGCGCAGCGGGAGCGGGAGCAGGAGGCCCCATTAGCTAAAGTGGTGCTTCAGGTTAAGAACAGTTTCAAGTTAAGAACGGACCTCTGGAACGAATTAAGTTCTTAACCCGAGGTACCACTGTACTGCTATGTTGTAAAACTGAACAATAGCTTGCTTCATATCATTATGTTTGGTTTGTAAAGTTTTGATACTGACATCTTGCACTTGGCTTCTTGGCAAAGGGCATCCCATCTAGCAGCTCAAGTTTAGCATTTGGAAATGAGTCAAGGTCTTGCAAAATCTGCTTAGAGACGAACCAGTTAGAATCAAGCAAAAATAAACTTCTAGAGAAGTTGAGGTCTGACAATAGGATCTGCTTCGGAACAGCAGCTTAGATTTCCTAAGGTTTATTTTGATTAGCTAGTAGGAGAGCAACTGCTTCACATGCCTGCTTAGATCTTGTAAACTCAGGACTTGTGGAGGGGCCTACGAAGGAGAATGTTCAGCAAATCCCAAGGAAGGTGAAACTGACAAGAACAAAGGCAAGTAGACCAGCTTTCAAAGCCCCTGTGAGATAGATGAGGCCGATTTAGCGGAGGGAGTGCAAACTACTGTTTGTGGTCCAACCATTTATTTTGATATTATTTATTTATAATGTTTCTAAATGGCTTTTCTATTAGAAATACATAAAGTGCTGTAGAAAAAAACATATTGTTGCAAGCTTTTGACCACCTTGTCACCATGGACGAGCGGTTGGGGATCTGACAAAAGACTATTAACTTCTCCTAGCTCTGTGTGGGCAATTTACCTGCAGAACCATGATCCCCTGCAATTGTAATTGTTTTGGGGAAAAGAAGGTATTAATTGCCCACTAAGTATTAAATGAAATCTAGTTTGGTCCTAAGAGTTCACAGCTGGAATTAGCTGGAACTAGGGGTGCAAGCCTTCGGAGAGGGTCTTTGAGACTCTGCAGTCTGCTTATAGGAGTTTGCATGCCTCTGCTTATATAGATGTAAAGAATGCAAATATTACCAAGATACCCTAAATCTCCAGCATGCTCACATATTAAGCCTGCTAGCACTGCACTGCAAGTTTTCATTGCTTGCTAGTGGGGGTCCTTCACAGCTGTATGAAAAAGAAAAAAGAAATGGCTAGCAATTTCAAAAATGGCAACATTTTAAAAAACATGTAAAAGGTATTCTAGAAAGGCAATAAAAATGCAGTAAACTAAAATTCATGCTGGAACATTGAATATCATTTTATGCCAACTTCAAAATACAGTGGTACCTCAGGTTACATACGCTTCAGGTTACACACGCTTCAGGTTACACACTCCGCTAACCCAGAAATAGTGCTTCAGGTTAAGAACTTTGCTTCAGGATAAGACCAGAAATCGGGCTCCGGCAGCGTGGCGGCAGCAGGAGGCCCCATTAACTAAAGTGGTGCTTCAGGTTAAGAACAGTTTCAGGTTAAGAACGGACCTCCGGAACGAATTAAGTACTTAACCCGAGGTACCACTGTACTGTTTAATACTTCAGACTATTGCATGTCAGCCATCAAATGCTAACTGCTATTCCATGCCTACTTTCGAATCCTCTCAAATATCGATTGTCAGTAATGAAGCCAGATGATGCCACGTGTCAAGTTAGATACTAAATACCAGCAATCAGAATGTCAAATTAGATCCCAAATATTTTGCAAATAGACAATATGTGGAGACTATTTTACATTCAGAAATTTGTGTGCGGAGGATTTTGAGAAGAAGTTTTGGAAGCAACCATTTTCCAGATGTAGAAATGGAAATGCTGTTGTGATGTGCATTGTCTACCACCACTCTCTGCATTGCGCCTTACGGTTCTGCCTAGAAATGTAGAAAAGAACATTGCTACCCATGCCCTAGTAGTGCAAGTCAATAATAATAATAATAATAATAATAATAATAATAATAATTTATTATTTATACCCCGCCCATCTGGCTGAGTTTCCCCAGCCACTCTGGGCGGCTCCCAATCGAGTGTTAAAAACAACACAGCGTTAAATATTAAAAACTTCCCTAAACAGGGCTGCCTTCAGATGTCTTTTAAAAATAGGATAGCTGCTTGCTCCTTTAGGTAGCAAGGTCCTGGCGGGAGTGGGAGATATGGAGCTTACATTCCCCTCTGGATGACAGTCAGTCACAAGCATCACACCTAAACTGCCTCAGTTTGACCCGACAGTCTGCCTTCAAAAGGCCCTAGTGAAGTTACCTTGCATTCGTAAAGAGGGTCACGTCCAAGTTGCATCCAGTTGAGGAGCATTATTAGAGGTGTCTAATATGAGCAGTGGCACGAACACACAGAGCCAGCCTGACCACAGCCATTCGGATTTCTATAAAATGCCAGCTGGAAATGAGCTTAAAGGGTGGCTTTGTGGGGAAACAAAATAAAAATAAAAAGGGCAAGTCTTGTTTGTGAGAGGAAATCACCACGAGGGGAGAGGGGAAAAAAAAGGAGACTTATACAGTCAGCAATATATGTTCAAAAATGCAATTTCTGGATTAATAACAAAGACGCAGTTCTACTTCAGCGGTTCCTCTAGGACCTGTGCTTTTGACCCACACAGCTTATTGTACCCCATGGCTCTTAGCTGAACGGTGACTTAACGGTGCCTATTTTTTAAAAAATGTGTGATGTCTATTAAAACTAGCTGAAGCTTGTCTCGAGACCCCAGTGGAAATGAAATAGGTGTCTCAGTGGACTGTCCATTGGTTAAATATTAAAGCATCAAACTTTAATATTTAAGAGTGCAGGAAGTGTATTCTCTAAAAGAAATTCCCTAGACTACATGTTTTAAGTTGGCTCTTTCCTCCCAGCAAAGCCAACAATTTATCCCTTTCACTATAATTAAACAGATAAAAAAGGCCCTTTGAGGCTCTATCTACTGTGAAAGATTCAGGTGCTTCACTGATTATATATATCATTGCTCCAAGGCGCTTATTAATTTGCTTAAAAGTCCATGCATCATTTCACAGATTGTTTTAGCACTTGTAATCTTATCAGCTTATGTCTGAATAAGGCAGACTTGTAAAAAAAAAAAAGAGAAAAAAAAGAGTGAAAGATTAAGTCTTCCGGATTGATATACGTTATTAATACAACTTGTCTTCATTTTAAACGAGTTACCATAAAAATGGAGTAACAGAGTGTGGAGAAGGCAGATGGGAGCCATGACAAAAAGGCAGTTATATGGGTGCAAAGGTGAACAATCCATTTCACAGCAAAACTGGGGGGGGGGGTGGTGTTCAGATTTTTTGCTCCCTGTTTTGTATTGGGAAGAGAATTGTCTGCTGGAAAAGCCAGGAATTAGAGGAAAAGGCAAGCAATTGGGAGTCCAGCCGCTGATCAAGTCAGAATGACAAATTCGGCTCTGCAATTAGAATTTCACATTTGTCACTGATGGCCTTCCATCATAAGATGGTTAGGAACCTGCAGGAGCACTGTATACCTCTGCTCCCTAATGAACTAAATGGATTTCAACCTGCGTGACAGACAGAGGTGGAGCAAGGTGGGTGCAGTCTTCCCCGGGTGTCATCCCTGAGGGGGATGACATTGGTGCAGGCGGCACCCCCCCAGGACACTCCCCACATAGCTGTCAACCTTCCCTTATTTGGTGGGAAACTCCCTTATTCCAGCGCCTTTTCCCGCTGCTATCCCGGATTGTTGATATCCCGTAAATTTCCCGGATTTCAAAGGAAGTAGCTCCTCTCCCTCCCTGCCGGCCAGGGAGGTTCCTCAATTGCGTTGCTCGGCTGCGTTGCTCACCAATAAGGAGTCTGAGAACGACTGGGGGGTGGAGCTTGCATGCCTTGTGCCGATCAAATTGGCTGCGTTGCCTGGGGGCTCGCCTTTGCTTCAGCGCTTCCCAGCGGGGAGGTGACTGTGTGGTTTTCCTTGCTGCTGTATCCCTTTGCTGGGTTGCTGCGCTGTGGGAACCACCGCTTGAGGCTTCATTTGGCTGCTGGCTGGGCTTTCTGTCTTTGGGCCTTTGGCTCAGAGGGGCTCTACACTGTGTGTGTGTGTGTGTGTGTGTGTGAGAGAGAGAGAGAGAGAGAGAGAGAGAGAGAATGAATGTGTCACTTAAGCTGATAGTAGGAATGTTGTAGCTTCACACACTTACCTTCACATAATGTGTAATTAACTTGGGGAATTTTTTTACCGCAGGATGTGGTGAGGTCAGTACTTTAGATTTACAAGGGGATCTGAGAGATGAATGGGAGATACGGTTTGTTAGTATTAATGGACAGTATTAATGGACCTCTGACCATTAGGTCCAGTCGTGACCAACTCTGGGGTTGCGGCCCTCATCTCGCTTTATTGGCCGAGGGAGCCGGCGTATAGCTTCTGGGTCATGTGGCCAGCATGACTAAGCCGCTTCTGGCGAACCAGAGCAGCGCATAGAAATGCCATTTACCTTCCCACTGGAGCAGTACCTCTTTATCTACTTGCACTTTGACGTGCTTCTGAACTGCTAGGTTGGCAGGAGCTGGGACCGAGCAACGGGAGCTCACCCTGTCGCGGGGATTCGAACCGCCGACCTTCTGATCGGCAAGTCCTAGGCTCTGTGGTTTAACCCACAGTGCCACCCGCGTCCCGTATATATGTGTAGATAAGCCATATATCCTAAAGACGCCGCAGCTTGTGCTGTCTCTCATTCAAAAAAGGAAACAACAACTTTGGGTAAGTGTCTGGAATCTTGCACCACTTGGACATTGGGGTTGGAGTGCAACATTACTGAGTGATGGCACTTTGCCCAAAACCTCTAATTCAATATTGTTTGCAGCTGCAAATGTTTTGGAGCGGTCACACTGCCCCGTTTCCAGTTAGTGCCCAACCTGTAACTTCCTGCTGGTCTGGCAGTGCTTTGCAAAGAAGAAGAAAATGCACTCAGTGCATTTGCAGGGAGAAGTGGTGTCCATGCTACACAGCTTAGGCTACAATCCTGCACACTCGTTGATCTCAGTGGATGTTATATTAGTGCATAGCTGTCAAGTTACAGATTTGAAAATACAGTAAGGGATCAGCAGCCAAAATAAGGGATTTTCCAAGCACAGATATGTTCAACTTCTGAGCCCCTCCGGCCAAAGGCAGAAAGCACAGCCAGCAGCCAAACGAAGCCTCAAGCGGTGGTTCCCACAGCACAGCAAGCTGGCAAAGGGGATGCAGCAAGGGAAACCACTGTCACCTCTCTGCTGGGAAGCGCTGAGCAATGGTGAATCCCTAGGCAACGCGGCCAATTTGCTTGGCACAAGGCATGCAAGCTCCACCCCCCAGTTGTTCTTAGACTCCTTATTGGGTGAGCAACGCAGCCAAGCGACCCAGTTGGAGCCTCCCTCCTTCCTGGCCAGCAGGGAGGGAGGGAGAGGAGCTGCTTCCTTTGAAACCCAGGAAATTTAAGGGACATCATCAATAAGGGACAACAGCGGGACACGGCGCTGGGATAAGGGACTTTCCCGCCAAATAAGGGACGGTTGACAGCTATGTATTAGTGGATGTTATATGTATAGAAATGACACTGTCATTCCTTAAGGCCAAGCTAGGCAGGGAGACTGTGAACTTGATGCCACCACATATCTGAATGGTTGGGTTTTCATTTTTTTTTTTTTAAAGCAATTTATTGGGTTTTACAATAGAAATAAACATAATAAACAATATAACATTTGTCTTAACATAGTTTCACATTTTCTTTGGACTTCCTCACATCTCCCGCTCCCACTTTCATCGTTATAACATTTTGTCAGCAATTTATCATCTTATTTAGATTCTTATATCCCTTCTATGTTTCATAATCTTATAGTTCTCGAAAGGAGTTAAATTTTCACAGTCTTACTTATTTTCTTAAAAAAAAAAACTTCTAAGTTTAGTGGTGCTCAGTTATTTTGGTCTAGCATCTTATTTAGCATTCGCTCAAATTACAATGTTTTTGTAAATAATTCTTAAATTTCTTCCAATCCTCCTCAATCCTCTCTTCTCCCAGGTCACGAATTCTGCCAGTCATTTCGGCCAGTTCCATGTAGTCTATCAGTTGCATCTGCCATTCTTCCAGTGTGGGTAGATCTTGAGTTTTCCAGTATTTTGCGAGAAGTATCCTTGCTGCTGTTGTTGCATACATAAAAAATGTCTGGTCCTTTTTTACCACCCCTTGGCCGACAATACCCAAAAGGAAAGCCTCTGGTTTCTTAGTGAAGGTATATTTAAATACCTTTTTCAATTCATTATAAATCATTTCCCAGAACGCCTTCACTTTAGGGCAAGTCCACCAGAGGTGGAAGAACGTTCCCTCACACTCTTTACATTTCCAACACTTATTATCAGACAGGTGGTAAATTTTTGCAAGTTTGACTGGGGTCATATACCATCTATAAATCATTTTCATGAATGGTTGGGTTTTCAGAAGTGCATGGTTTATGCATATTTATAATGGCAGGCTTAAAATATAATGGCCCCAGCAACCTTAATTATTACTAACTTCTTGGTAGGTAAAATGCTTTGCCTCCAGTTCATTAACAGTAAAAAAAGTATAAACAACTATGAGGGGATTAATACTTGAAATGCAGAGTAAAAAGGGGAATAAGTAGCCAAGTTCTTTGCAGCTACTGGTAACTGAGCAGGGATCTTTGCTAATCTTCCATTGTTTTTAGCCTCCGTACAACCAGGAGCTGGCATTACAAGACTCTGTGGAGAAATTCCGCACTGGATGATACATGTAATGAGGTTAAAGAGCTTTGGCTCAGAATACGTGTTGTTAATTGATATCATATGATCAGCCTGAAAACCACGCAGCAGCTTTGCAAACCCACCGGCCAAACACAGTTGTAAACTAAAATGCTGCTCATGCAGTCTTCGTATAACAACAGGCCACCCCTTTGCAGCTTCACAGTTAAAAAGCTAGCCCATATAGTGGTACTTCAGTTGAAGAACAACCCCATTAACGAACTATTTGGTACAGTGGTGCCTCGCAAGACGAAATTAATTCGTTCTGCGAGTTTTTTCGTCTTGCGAATTTTTCGTCTTGCGAAGCACAGTTTCCCATAGGGTATTAACGGTTTTAAGAAAAAGGAAACAAACTTGCAAGACGTTTTCATTTTTCGTCTTGCGAAGCAAGCCCATAGGGAAATTCGTCTTGCGAAGCAACTCAAAAACGAAAAACTCTTTTGTCTTGCGCGTTTTTCGTCTTGCGAGGCATTCGTCTTGCGAGGTACCACTGTATATGAACTCCGCAAAACCGGAAGTAGGTGTCCCGGTTTGTGAACTTTACCTTGGTTTACAAATGGAAGCCGAATGGTGGAAGGGCACTGGTGGCAGGAGGCCTCATTAAGGAAAGCGCACCTCGGTTTAAGAATGGCTTTGGTTTAAGAACGGACTTCTGGAACGGATTAAGTTCATAGATCAAGGTACCACTGTATAAGTAGCAGGTTGTGTGGTAATTACAAGGGGCGGGGTCAAATGTTTATCTGTCTGTCTGTCTGTCTGTCTGTCTACCATCTATCTACCATCTATCTATCATCTATCTTTCAAGCAACTGTAGCCTACCCCCACAAACAAATAAATTAGAGGGCAGGGCTCCCTGCCAAGCCACACAGCACACTTCCTATCCTAGCCTGAGTACAGTGGTACCTTGGTTCTCAACGCCTTGGTACTCAAACACCTTGGTTCCCAAATGCTGAAAACCCGGAAGTTTTCCAGTTTTCAAACATTTTTCGGAAGCTGAACATCTGATGCAGTTGTTGGCTATTGTTTCTGGGGTGCCTGCACCAATCAGAAAGCTGTGCCTTGGTTTTCAAACATTTCAGAAGTCAAATGGACTTCTGGAACAGATTAAGTTTGGCGCTTTTGTTTTTGCTATTTATTTTGCGTTTTTGTTTTTGACGCTATTGATTGATTGATTGATTGATTGATTGTGTGACTGTGGAAATGGATAAAAGCCCCCTATCCAAACAATGACTATCATCAGTGCAGGTAAGAATTAAAAAAAAATTTTTTTTTTATCATCTACAATACTGTCTAATTTATTTTATAGTACAGTACATTGATTATTGCTTTCATGTTATGGATCAATGGTCTCGTTAGTAAAATTCATGTTAATTCATGAATTATTTCATGTTAATTCATAAAATTCATGCTGTTTTAGGGATTGTTTTTAAAAGTCTTGAAGAAATTAATCCATTTCGCATTACTTTCTATGGGAAAGCACACCTTGGTTTTGGAACGCTTTGGTTTTGGAACGGACTTCTGGAACTGATTAAGTTTGAGAACCAAGGTACCACTGTACTGCCATCTCCCCCACTTTTTTTTTTAAAGGAAGCTCTGTCCCCACTTCGCTTCCCAGGATTCTTATAATATGTTGCAATTTAAGTGTGTGTGTGTGTGTGTTTAACGTTCTAGAGCCAGTGTGGTGTAGTGGTTAAGAGCGGTAGTCTCGTAATCTGGGGAACCGGGTTCACGTCTCCGCTCCTCCACATGCAGCTGCTGGGTGACCTTGGGCCAGTCACACTTCTCTGAAGTCTCTCAGCCCCACTCACCTCACAGAGTGTTTGTTGTGGGGGAGGAAGGGAAAGGAGAATGTTAGCCGCTTTGAGACTCCTTAAAGGGAGTGAAAGGCGGGATATCAAATCCAAACTCTTCTTCTTCTTCTTCTTCTGGCTGCATTTGTACACTGCTACTGAACCTTATGCCGCTCCTCTGAACCCTTCTTGAGTCTACTTATGGTCGCCATAGGTCCTTTGGAAATTTTGTTTACTCTGTTTCTCATTTTTTCCAGTCTTGTTTAGCTCACTTTGCATTTCTTCAAGAAAATAGTCCTTCAGAATGTCCATCAATATTTTACTTTGAATTTCCAATAGTAATAATAGTAGTAGTAGTAATAATAATAATAATAATAATTATTGAATTATTTGTTCTCAAAGCTATCAGCATGAGTTTGACCAAACTGCGGGAGGCAGTGGAAGACAGGAGTGCCTGGCATGCTCTGCTCCATGGGGTCACGAAGAGTCAGACACGACTAAAAACTAAACAACATTTATACCCTGCCCATCTGACTGGGTTTCCCCAGCCACTCTGGGTGGCTCCCAGCAGAATATTAAAGGCACTATAAAACAATCGACATTAAAAACTTCCCTAAACAGGACTGCCTTAAGATGTCTTCTAAAAGTCAGATAGTTGTTTATTTCCTTGACATCTGATGGGAGGGCGATCTACAGAGTGGGCGCCACTACCAAAAAGACCCTCTGCCTGGTTCCCTGTAACCTCACTTCTCACAGTGAGGGAACCTCCAGAAGGCCCTCGGTGCTGGACCTCAGTGCTCGGGTTGAACGATGGGGATGGAGACACTCCTTCAGGTATACAGGACCGAGGCCGTTTAGGGCTTTAAAGGTCAGCACCAACACTTTGAATTGTGCTCGGAAACGTACTGGGAGCCAATGTACACACTTTGCTATGCAATTGATTTTCTGATAAACATCTTTCTACAAAACAATTTCCCGTAGCAACCCTTTCTGTATGTTGTTTATATCATCACACTTTGCCCTTGTACATGCATCTCTGGACACATGATTTGGCCAGAGAACTGTATTGCCAAATTCACAGGAGTGCTCATTTGGGAGGATGGCTGGCTTAGCAAGCCACACTCGCCTTTCCGGCATTCCCTCTGCAGCAATTGCCAGGAAGGCTGCCAGCCTCTTGGCAGCAAGCCATGAGTGCAATGAGCTTGAGACCAAACCTGTCAGCACTCCTGATTTAGGATTATCAACTTTAACACCAGTAAGAAGTATTAATTTCAACACATTGCCCTAGCAGAGAGGCCCTTTGTTACTTCCGCTGGTAGAAAAGTAAACAACAGTGCTTAACTTTTAATGTTAAGGATTGCTGAGACAATGCACCCTCAAAAATCAATCCGCACTTACAACAACCCTGTAAAACACAACAGCACTATAGGTGTGGCAGGGAAGGAGAAAATGAAGGTGCTTAGACCACCTGGCGAGATTTGTAGCTGAGCTCAGATTTCAGCAGAGAACTTCCCAGCTCACAGCACATACAGTACTTTTACAGTGAAACTCTGTCCAGGTTGACCCAGCAGAAAGTCCCACTGTGTTTGAAGGAGATCCTTCCTTAGTGTGTTTTTAGGATTGCAGCCTTAAGCACAGCACTACATCCTGTAAAACAGAGGAACTTGAGATGCTGAGTTTTGTGATTGGCTCATTCTACAACTTAACAACTGGGTATCCAAACCCTATTTTTGTAGTCTGCCTGTGTGTGTGTGTGTGTGTGTGAGAGAGAGAGAGAGAGAGAGAATGAACCTTTTAATGAGGGTGAAAGAGGAGAGTGCAAAATATGGTCTGAAGCTCAACATCAAAAAAATGAAGATCATGGCCACTGGTCACATCACCTCCTGGCAAATAGAAGGGGAAGAAATGGAGGCAGCGAGAGATTTTACTTTCTTGGGCTCCATGATCACTGCAGATGGTGACAGCAGTCACGAAATTAAAAGACGCCTGCTTCTTGGGAGAAAAGCAATGACAAACCTAGACAGCATCTTAAAAAGCAGAGACATCACCTTGCCAACAAAGGTCCGTATAATTAAAGCTATGGTTTTCCCAGTAGTGATGTATGGAAGTGAGAGCTGGACCATAAAGAAGGCTGATCGCCGAAGAATGGATGCTTTTGATTTATGGTGCTGGAGGAGACTCTTGAGAGTCCCATGGACTGCAAGAAGATCAAACCTATCCATTCTGAAGGAAAACAGCCCTGAGTGCTCACTGGAAGGACAGACCCTGAAGCTGAGGCTCCAATACTTTGGCCACCTCATGAGAAGAGAAGACTGCCTGGAAAAGACCCTGATGTTTGGAAAGATTGAGGGCACAGGGAGAAGGGGATGATGGAGGACAAGATGGTTGGACAGTGTTCTCGAAGCTACCAGCATGAGTTTGACCAAACTGCAGGAGGCAGTGGAAGACAGGAGTGCCTGGCGTGCTTTGGTCCAGGGGGTCACGAAGAGTAGGGCACGACTAAATGACTAAACAACAAAGAGGCCAAGGACCGCATTCCTTTCCAGACAACCTTCTGGGGTTGAGGGGCATTTGCCAGTGATGGGCAGAGCTACAGCCCTAAGTGGGAGGAGTGATAAATTTGAATGTATAGTGGGCTACTTTCTTCCTGCTCACCCATCCTGTCCTAGATTCAGGTAGGTAGCCATGTTGGTCTGATGCAGTCGAAATATATATATATATAGTCCAGTAGCACCTTAGAGACCAACTAAGTTTGTTCTTGGTATAAGCTTTCGTGTGCTTTCTGAAGAAGTGTGCATGCACACAAAAGCTTATACCAAGAACAAACTTAGTTGGTCTCTAAGGTGCTACTGGACAATTTTTTTTATTTTTAAATTTATATATTCCATCCTGCCCTGTTACCCAAGAAGCATGATGACAGTTCAAGTACACCTTCCGACCAGGCAAAAATATTCGAGGAGGCTGCCAAGCAGGGCTGGCAGTCGGCATGGCTTGGGAGCGTGTGTGTGTGGCCTGAGAAGGTTGCCTTTGTTAAGGAAACGCATCAAGCACTAGGCGCATATATGACCACAGCAGCCAGAATATTTTATGCAATGAGTTGGAGGCTGCGTACAATTCTTTCCGTATTGATGGTGGGAAAATTATGGGAATAAGCTCTTATGGCAAAACTAACATACATCAGAATGAGAAAGTCAGCAGAGAAGCGACAAATTTAATTAAAACCGGGTATGCTTCATTGATTATCGCAGAAGCAGATCAGCCTACCCAAATATACAATATTGTTTTTCATTTATCTAGAACGATCTCTTATAGTGGGCTAGAAAGGAGGAAAACTAAGTAGGCAAGTTTTCCATGCTACTTTAATCATTTCTCTTGCTTCTTCTGTGGTTATTTTCTAAGTTTTGTGAAAACTTTGGGAATATATGGAGTATAATTTTGCATTTATATAATCAAACACATACAGAGGGTACACAGGTCCTTAGGGGGTGTGATTGGTGCTGTTTGGGGTTTAGAGCTATCACCAGTGGCAGACCTTGGCATCTCAAATTTCAGTGGCACCCTGTGCAATGCCAAAATCCTGTCTCTTGCCTTCCATTGTATGTCCTAGTTGTGGCATTTGCTGGGAAGTCCAAGAAACTTTGCACCCAGTGTGACTGAATTGGTCGCACTACCCTAGATCCACCCCTGGGCTTCCACTTGATCTACTGCTGTAAATCTGGCCACAAAGGGATATAGTGGTACCTCGGGTTAAGAACTTAATTTGTTCTGGAGGTCTGTTCTTAACCTGAAACTGTTCTTAACCTGAGGTGCCAGTTTAGCTAATGGGGCCTCCCGCTGCCGCCGTGCAATTTCTGTTCTCATCCTGAAGCAAAGTTCTTAACCCGAGGTACTATATCTGAGTTAGCAGAGTCTGTAACCTGAAGCGTCTGTAACCTGAAGCATCTGTAACCCGAGGTACCACTGTATTACAAAAACATCATACATCCTCACATCACAAGGAAAGTGATCCCCAATAACAACAAAAACAACAAACTCTAACAAACACCTGAAATCAGCCCTGTAGAGATTTTATTAAAAAAATGTTTAATGTTTTAGTATGTTTTGATATACGTTGGAAGCTGCCCAGAGTGGCTGGGTCAACCCAGTCAGATGGGTGATGTATAAATAATAAAATTGTCTTCATTAGGAATAGGACACTCTGATTTTCATCGGAGAAACATCAGAGGGTATGAGAATCTTCTTTCCCCATTTATTCTGTTGCGGGGTGGCTGGCTCTTGGAGTCATATTCCCAGAATCTGCTCCTTCTTTGGTTGATGGATGGTGACCAGTAGTCCCCACCTGCTCTTTGCCATCACGTTCTTCCTGGAAGTCAGGGGTGGGGGTGGGTAACCTCCCAGTGGTCCTTGGTCACCTGGCCAGGGGTGGAGGCCAGAAGGTGCTGCCCTTTGGCTCTGCAGTGGGGGCCTACAAAGTTCACCTGCATACCAAGGCCTCTGTCCATTTTTGTCAGGGACTATGCTAAGGACGCGGGTGGCACTGTGGGTTAAACCACAGAGCCTAGGACTTGCCTATCAGAAGGTCAGCGGTTTAAATTGCCGCGATGGGGTGAGCTCCTGTTGCTCGGTCCCTGCTCCTGCCAACCTAGCAGTTTGAAAGCACGTCAAAGTGCAAGTAGATAAATAGGTACCGCTCTGGCGGGAAGGTAAACGGCATTTCCGTGTGCTTCTCTGGTTCGCCAGAAGCAGCTTAGTCATGCTGGCTACATGCTGTACACCGGCTCCCTCGGCCTATAGAGCGAGATGAGCGCAGAAACCCCAGAGTCAGTCACGACTGGACCTAATGGTCAGGGGTCCCTTTACCTTTACCTTATGCTAAGGAGGGCTGCACAGATGAGGAATGGTGGGAGCCTTCCCCTTCCCCGCTCCTGATGAGGATCCTGAATCTTCCCAGGAGCAGTGGGACAGTATAGATTTGGAACAGTGGTTCGCAGAGGGACATAGTTCAGAAGACCGAAGTTGGGAAGAACTGGGTGGTGAACAGTTAGGAGAAGAAGAACCGGGAGAGAGAGAGTTAACAGACTCGGGTTTGCTGGAAAGTTTCCAGCTGCTCAGTCCAAGGTCAAGGAGATTAGATAAGGTAGCTGCACAGAAGGCACAGTGGTTGTTAGATCAGGTTGCAAGACATGGAAGTGATAAGGATGACTCAGGGGGAAGTGGGTGTAAACCTTAACTGGGAGCACCTTTACCGCGAAGGGACTTTCGCTGTGATCATTAAAATCTCTTTAAATGATAAGAGACTATTTTTTGCTTTGTTCTGCTTATCCACAGCCAAAGGGAGGGAGGGAGCTGCTTCCGTGAAGCCTGACAATTTTATGTCAGGGATCTTAAGGACATTTCGATTGAACTGCCTGGGCTCCCAATCACGAGTGTACATCTTAATAACAGTAGGGATGTTTCTTTACCCCTTGGAGGAGGGATATGGCTGTATTGCAACCTGTCATCGACAGCACCCCCTTGTTCTTCATGAAAGCAAAAAGTGATCTCAGTGGTAAGGAGCTACCTACCCACCTCAATATATATATATATATCTATAAAAGGTAAGCACAGATTCATGGTCCAGTTTGGCATGGCACAGTTTTGAAACACAACATGAAAGTGCTTGAGAAGATGACTGGGTGATTAATCACCCCCCCAATTGCTTATTGAAAGCATAATATTTGAACTGGCAATTTTATGGGTCAAGGGGGGCTGCTTTAGAAGATGCACAGATTTCAGTGCCTTGATGCACAGCTACTCAGTTCAAAGAGTGGCAACAGATTTTCTTGACAGTCCCAATTAGCTCATCTGTCCAGTGGCTGTTGCTGTAAAAGTCCTCGACCAAAAGCTTTTGCAGCACCACGTGCTAAACCAGGAGCATGTAAGAACACTTGCCTTTTAAAAACTGTCTGTGTTTCCTGTTCATTTACTGCAGAAGGACATGTGTATGTGTGTGTTGCGTGCTGCATTTTTATTTAGTCTTTTTGTTTTGTTTTGGCCATGACAAATTGCAAACTTGATAAATTACATTTCTAAGCAATCTGATTCTACAGACGGAAATAGGGAAACAAGGGATTGTGCTCTTGGCTGAACATACCTCTTGCCCCCTAAGGTATAGCATCTCACTTCAGTGGGGGCAGGGTGGGGTGGAAATATCTCATGTCAATTATTTTGTTTATGCAGAAATATAAAACAGTTCCTGCCACATTTTAAATTCATTCCAACTGGCCAGAAGCCAATCTTAAAAATCTTCCACGAATCCATTCTTCATCAAGTTCAGAAAGTGTTTGTTTCTTCTGATCTGCATCCCCCAAACAGAACAAGGGTTCAAGCTTGTCTTAAGGTGGGGTTAGAAGTAGGTCTTAATTAACTAGGGTTTGCTAGTGACGATCAGTCCTGCGATTTGTCAAGAGAAGAGTGCTTCTAAGCATGTGCAAAGAGCTTTATTTGCCAGGCCTGCACATAACTCTCTCTGCTTAAAAAAAACAAACCTCTAAAAAATAATTCCACTTCCTCAGTTAATTACGCAGCTCACGCAAATTTTGCATATATTCTGTTCATTTGCATAGGTTATTCAGCTTCTGTTAATCATGGGGTGTGTGTGTGTGAAATGAATTATGCTGGGCACTGGAAATTTCACTAGATAAGGCCCATGTGCTTTCCAGCCTATTTTCTCGGATGCAAGTCCTAGGAACTTGCCCTTTAAAAGGGAAAAAAAAAGAAGGAAAGAAAGCTGAGATTCTTTGGGTGCTCAGTTCTGCACTCAGTATCAGATTCTCCGACTCATTTGCACTTACAGTGGTGTGGCAGGATGTGTCCTTCGGCATCTCTCTGCTTCACCCTCCGAAGTGGGACCCATAACAAAACATTGCCATGGTATGCGGCTATCCTCAGGCCGCCTTGGCCCCTTCACCCTCCTCTCCCTTAGGATTCTTAATATTTGGTGTGTGTACTTTTGCAGACCTCGGTGTTCCCAAGTATTATGATACTTCCCTCTTTTCATTGAGGCACTGGCTGCTCCCAAGGCATGACTGTTGGCACTTGCCACCGGAGTTTGCTATTGGAGTAGCGGTTCTCGAATGTTTTCCTTTGGGCCACACTTTCAGAATTTGCTCATGCCACACTGAATTTTTTTATTGATAAGAAAACACATACAGTGGTACCTCGGGTACCATACGCTTCAGGTTACAGACTCCGCTAACCCAGAAATATTGCTTCAGGTTAAGAACTTTGCTTCAGGATGAGAACAGAAACTGTGCTCCGGCGGCGCGGCAGCAGCAGGAGGCCCCATTAGCTAAAGTGGTGCTTCAGGTTAAGAACATTTTCAGGTTAAGTACGGACCTCCGGAACGAATTAAGTACTTAACCTGAGGTACCACTGTACAGTGCTTGATTAATAACATAGAACACAACTACTTTATAATATGATCATGGCACATCCAGAAAGTATAAAACAGGCATGTCCAACAGGTAGATTGTGATCTACCAGTAGATCACTGGACATCTGTGGTAGATCACTGTGGTCCCCCCCAAAGAAGCTCAACAACTTTGGCTCCCTTAAGAAAAGCTCAATAACTTTGACTTGAACCCCCCAAAAGGGGATTGATCACTGCCAGTTTTTAACTCTGTGAGTAGATCACAGTCTCTTGGGAGTTGACCACCCCTGGTATAAAACAATGCAGCTACATAAGGACATGTATTCTTCCCAGAATAGAATGATAGAAGAACCTCTTACATAAGCATATATACCTTAAGCATATATACAAACTCAATGAGAGGTGCCAGCTTGCTGGGTAATCTGATTTATATTAGGTCTAATTTGAGACAAACAAGCTCTCATCTCCTCATCGGCACAAAGAAGCCTTTCTCTTTTCTGATCTTTCATTTCTCAGGGTTGAAAATCCCTGTTCACAACAATATGTCATGGAGAATGGTAGAAGAATAGGCAATGTCCTTGAAGGGAAGCGTGGATACCTTTTCTGGTTGCGTATCCAAAACCAAACTGTTTTTATACTCTACTCTACACTGAAACGTCTAAGTGTTTCTTTGCTTGTTCTTGCGTCACACCCTTGGAGAACCACCGTATTAGAGGGACACTAACATTACTGTCATAATTCTCCACCTAAAGGCACATATACTTAAACTGTGTCTCGTTCATACTTTGGAAGCAAATAGGTAAGGGAAATGGCGTTACCGTGCCCTGCTCAGGTTCGCCAGAAGCGGCTTTGTCATGCTGGCCACATGACCCGGAAGCTGTACGCCGGCTCCCTCGGCCAATAAAGCGAGATGAGTGCTGCAACCCCAGAGTCAGTCACGACTGGACCTAATGGTCAGGGGCCTCTTTACCTTTACCTTTAGGTAAGGGAAAAAAGTCTGCTATTGTACAGTATGGTCTTTGTTCTGCATTTAAAGCATGGACTGGTTTGCTTTTGTTAAATGACATTTTGCTCAACCTTTGGCGACTTATTAAATATTTGAAAAAAACAAACAAACCCACTGCAATCACCTTTCAGAAACATGTTCCTATATCTCATACACTTATTCTCAGGTGTATATATGCTTAGGACCCCTATTGCATTTTTTAATTACTGTCTCCTACCCTGGGACCTTATGATGAAGGGCAGGTAAGAAATCAAAATAATACTAATATCACTAATAATACCAATAGTGATACTAATAATGTTTATAGTGATAGCAGCAAATATGCATTTTTCATTACTGATAATGAAAATAATGGGTATTCGTTGCATCCTTGTTCAAGGATGGGCCCAGAGCAAGTTCCCACAGTCATGTCACAGTGCTTTATGATCAGCTGTGCCAATAGTTCCAAGAAGATCAATAAGGTACAACTGACCCTGTTCACCTCTTCTCAGAGATCATTGACCAAGTGACTGGCAGTGGAGCACAAAGACAATATTACCCAGGTAGTTTGTGAATGAATCCACTGAATATTATTAAAGGGGGTACCAAGCTTGTTTTCTCCTGCTCTGGAGGGTAAGGCTTGAACCTATGGCTTCAAGTTACAAGAAAGAGATTCCAACTAAACATACAGAAAAACTTTCTGACAGCAAGAGCTGTTCGACAGTGGAACAGTCTCCAATGGGAGGTTGTGAACTCTCCTTCCTTGGAGGTTTTTTAGCAGAGGTTTAGATGACCATCTGTCATAGATGCTTTAGCTAAGATTCCTGCATTGCAGGGGTGGGCTAGATGACGCTTGGGTCCCTTCAAACTCTATGATTCTCTGGGTTTCAATGTTCCTTGTTGCCTCAGGATAGAAAGAAATGTTCCAAACTTAAGCCACTACAACTTGGAGGCCCATCAAGCTGTTTGCAGCTCACCGGTCATGAATAGAGGCCCACTAGGACCTTTGAGTATGACATGCCCCCAACAGAGGTGCTGCCCCTCCCTTAACACCTCATACACCCTGTGGTATTTTGTCCATCTTTGGTCCCCATCCTGCACTCAGCTCTCACCTGTAGCTCCTAGAAGCTGTCAGCATGCAACAGTGGGCACACCCTGAGAATTGACTTTGACTGGCCAGCTAAACCAGGTGAGGGTAGCTGATGGGTCTCAAACCCTCAGTGAGTAATGGTCTTCCTCTGCATGTGAAGATAGGCTCTGGTGGATAGAGCAGATGAGAGCAATAGTGAGTCCAGAGGTCAAGAAGGTGGTTTCTGCAGGTGCTGTAGAGGGAAGTGAGGGGCAGATGAGGCTTGTCAGCCTGGGAAGGGAGCCAATCTAGGAGAAGGAAAACTCTGATCCTAAACCTCAACTGCCTTGTGGGACATCTCTGGGAGAAGAAAGGGCTAAAGAGTAAACTCTACACAAATCCAGAATGGAGTCCCTAAGGTGGCTGGATAGTGCCTTGAATGCCTCCTTCCAGCAACTCCAGCAGCCAAGCTGGTGCTAAACCTCTTGCTCTGCTTTCCTTTGGACCACATCAGCGAGGCTGAGAGGGAGGTCTTGTCGTCTGGGCAGCCCAGGACCTCCATACACATTGCCCAGTCTTGCGCTTCAATTAATTGCTGAAGGGGTTTGACTTTGCCCCTGGAGGTGCACTCCATTGCTTCTCGAGACAGATGAATGCCAGTGAAGAACCTTTGAGGGTTCATAGCTCAGTGGCAGAGTATGTCCTTTACATATAGAGGACACCAGGTTCTGTTGTTGTTTAGTCATTTAGTCGTGTCTGACTCTTCGTGACCCCATGGACCAGAGCACGCCAGGCACTCCTGTCTTCCACTGCCTCCCGCAGTTTGGTCAAACTCATGCTGGTAGCTTCGAGAACACTATCCAACCATCTCATCCTCTGTCATCCACTTCTCCTTGTGCCCTCCATCTTTCCCAACATCAGGGTCTTTTCCAGGGAGTCTTCTCTTCTCATGAGGTGGCCAAAGTATTGGAGCCTCAGCTTCACGATCTGTCCTTCCAGTGATCACTCAGGGCTGATTTCCTTCAGAATGGAGAGGTTTGATTTTCTTGCAGTCCATGGGATTCTCAAGAGTCTCCTCCAGCACCATAATTCAAAAGCATCAATTCTTCGGCGATCAGCCTTCTTTATGGTCCAGCTCTCACTTCCATACATCACTGCTGGGAAAACCATAGCTTTTACTATACGGACCTTTGTTGGCAAGGTGATGTCTCTACTTTTTAAGATGCTGTCTAGGTTTGTCATTGCTTTTCTCCCAAGAAGCAGGCGTCTTTTAATTTCGTGACTCTGGTTAAAAATGACCTGGTAATGGAGTGGTATGGAAAATTTCTGCCTGAGACTCTGGAGAGCTACTGTTGGTCAGAGTCAAGAGTACCGAGCTAGGTGGGCAAAGAGTCTCTGACCTGATATGAGGCAGCTCCCTGCGATAAGTCTCCTGTTATTGCTGCTTTCCCGAAATTGCAAGAACTGAGAAGCTGCCATGTGTGCAGCTGGCTACTGCAGCACATGGCTCTTTGGTCTGGATGGATCAAACAGACTAAACATGAATTTGTTTTATTATGCTTGTGCCCTTGTCATCTCCTAGTGTGGTCCACATGGTGGCCCTGATATCTGGGCCCTGATCAGGTCTACATCTGCTCAGCTTCAGCCCTGCTTGCTCCCAAGCCGTTCAATTAAGCAGTTGTTATGAGGGTGGACTGTGTTGTTGCAACTCTACCTGGAAGGTTTTCTGCCTATATTTCTGGAAAGCGTTCAAAGAACTGTTTTGTTGTTGCTTCCCATTAGAGAAGAATGCTTCTTTTCTCCTGCCAACGTTTTCTGCACACGCGATGAGTTTCAGAAGAGGCTCCAGGTGAAGCGTTTGAGGTGCTGAAAGCCAAAAAACCAAGGACATTTTTCTTTTTCTTTTAAAGAATCACTTCCCATATTTCCTTAGGGATTCCGCTGAACTGAGTACGAGCTTGATTGAAAGAGGGAACCTTTATGCAATATTTGTTTAACATGTCTTTAATATATTATCGAACATCATAATTTTGAAAGACATTTCAATTGCACTATTAGTTCACACAGTGTTTGACTATGAATGATTTGCTGTATAAAGAGACTCTCAGCAGAAAAATGTTTTTTTTTTAAAAAAAACTTTTTTGCTCGGTAATTTGTAAGAATATGTTATTCATAAGGGGCAAGTTTAACTCGGCAAAACTCATTGTCACCTTTCCTGCTCATAGTTTAGCCAACCAGTTCCCAAACCTGGCTTCTTCCAGGTTTTCTCTCAAGTCAGCTCTGTAGCTTGCCAGAGTGACTCATTTTATACAAAACCATCACCTTCTTATTAAATTCTATTTTATTTGTATATTATCAAACTTAGCTACTGTTGTTAAGCTGTATGTAAGCAAATATAACCATGAATTTTTACCCATTACATAAATCTGAGAGGGATGAGAACAAAAACAAATCACAGTGCACAAGACTAGAATATCAGATATTGATACAAAGGTAGCCAATATGGTACCCTTCAGATGTTGGAGCATAACTTCCATCCATCCCAACAGGTGTGGTCGATAGTCAAGGCTGATGGGAGTTGTAGTCCAACAACATCTGAGGGGAACCACATTGACTACCCATCAAGAGGGTCACTAGTTTATTTTATTTCTTTCATATATATTTTTATACCACTTGATTGTAAAAAAGCAAAGCTGTTTGCTAGAGGCTTGTTTACCAATCAGTTCGTTCTAATAGTTAATATACACCTCCCATCTTTCTAAAATGTTATTTTAGTAGGTGGCCATTATATGGTATAGCTACAGCAGCGACCCACTTCTCATAGTTTATTGAACTACAGTGGTACCTCTGGTTAAGAACTTAATTCGTTCTGGAGGTCTGTTCTTAACCTGAAACTGTTCTTAACCTGAGGTACCACTTTAGCTAATGGGGCCTCCTGCTGCTGCCGTGCTGCCGGAGCATGATTTCTGTTCTCATCCTGAGCCAAAGTTCTTAACCCGAGGTACTATTTCTGGGTTAGCGGAGTCTGTAACCTGAAGCGTCTGTAACCCGAGGTACCACTGTATATTAAGGACAAAAAAGAAGACTAGACCACACTGATAGTTTGTTTAAGAGCAATGTGTTACTTTGTATTTTTGGCCAACATTTATTTTGTAACTATTTTAAGACTGTTTCCAGTAAAGCTTTGAAACTCATTCTTGTGGTGGAGAACAAATTCACCTCTACTCTGCACAAACTCCAGATCAGGGATTCCATTTGCAGCAACTCTAAGACAGACTAGTTATACGGCTCACTTGTCAAACCCTCACACACAATGTCTCTGACTTTTCCAAGTCCCACCTGATTTGGGTGCTGACACCCTCCTGTGAAATTTCAACTGCCTATAACTCTACTACGCTCAGATGGTTATGGGGTCCTCTTAGCAAAAGTTGCCCTAAGTACGTTGTTAAACTTGAAGCTGACCCCAGAGGTTGGGTTTTCCTGTTTTTGTTTTGCTGTAACGAATGTCCATGTTTTTTGCAGATCCATTGTGTAGCAAACAGTCACAAATACGTTGAAAATGAAACAAAAGAACAGCAGCAGCCACCATCCCATCCCATCCCATCTGTAATGTATCATGATAGGAAGTGAGGCAAATTCTAAGGATATTGAAACAGGACCCTTGTGATCCTAGTGTCACACCATTGATTGTGCAGCTGTGTTAAGTAAAATGGATGAGTTTTGGGGAGGGGGGAGAATGTACCTTGCAGGAATCCATTCTCTTGTTGAATTTGTCTAACATCTTTGTTGATAGTTTAACAGCCAATTTGACATCGGAAACGTCTGTTCACTGCCTTGTTGAACCCTTGTCTAGAAATCTTCCGCTTAAAACCAAAAGACAGACTAAGGGAATTTGAGACTGGCTGGTGATGGAGGAGGAGGAGGAGGAGGAGGAGGTCAGTAGCTGGGAGAAAGAACATTTTCTGCAACTCGCCTTCAGTCAATTTAACTGCAAGACAAACTCAGGGTGATGAGAGCTGTTCCAAGTGAGTATGTGCACTGACATGTCACTGAGTGCGTTTCATGATTCATCAGGCACACAGTGATTGATTGGACCTGCAGACTGGCAGAGTCCAGAACACACACACACACACACACACACACACACACACAGAGAGAGAGAGAGAGAGAGAGAGGAAGAAAGAAATAATCTGTGGTTCTTCAGGCACTTTGTGATTGATTGATTGATTGATTGATTGATTGACAGGCTGGCAGCAGCTAGATCCCTCCCTCCCACCTTCCTATGACTCAAAAATATTTGATTGCTGATTTATCATACACAGATTATTGATTGGCACATTGGCAAAGCTCCAAATTTTATACATCAAAGATTACGTTTTATTATTTGTCAGAAAAGAGACTCCCTCCTCCACCGCTTGATGTGGCCTGCCAGATTTTACTGTTGATGCATGCATGCATTTTCATAATAGAATTGAGCCCTTGTTATACAAGTGTCAGAACAGTGGTTTTCAAACTTCCTTCCTTGGGGAAACCGGTTCCAAACTGACTCATCAGCTATGGAATCCTGCCTGCTGCAAAGTATTCTGGTGAACGCCCACCAATCCCGGAGAGCATGGCCAGTGGCCAGGAATCATGTCCACTGGGCCCATCACCTCCTGGCAAATAGAAGGGGAAGAAATGGAGGCAGTGAGAGATTTTACTTTCTTGGGCTCCATGATCACTGCAGATGGTGACAGCAGCCACGAAATTAAAAGACGCCTGCTTCTTGGGAGAAAAGCAATGAAAACCTAGACAGCATCTTAAAAAGCAGAGACATCACCTTGCCAACAAAGGTCCGTATAGTTAAAACTATGGTTTTCCCAGTAGTGATGTACGGAAGTGAGAGCTGGACCATAAAGAAGGCTGATCGCTGAAGAATTGATGCTTTTGAATTATGGTGCTGGAGGAGACTCTTGAGAGACCCATGGACTGCAAGAAGATCAAACCTATCCATTCTGAAGGAAATCAGCCCTGAGTGATCACTGGAAGGACAGATCGTGAAGCTGAGGCTCCAATACTTTGGCCACCTCATGAGAAGAGAAGACTCCCTGGAAAAGACCCTGATGTTGGGAAAGATGGAGGGCACAAGGAGAAGGGGACGACAGAGGACGAGATGGTTGGACAGTGTTCTTGAAGCTACCAGCATGAGTTTGACCAAACTGCGGCAGGCAGTGGAAGACAGGAGTGCCTGGCGTGCTCTGGTCCAGGGGGTCACGAAGAGTCGGACACGACTAAACGACTAAACAACAACAACAGTTCAGCAACTAGCTCTTACAACAGCAGGTTAGAACAGAGATCTTCCAAGGAATCTGTCCACATCTCATCATGGGGCCCTTGAGAAACTTCTGAGAAACCCTGGGTTTTCTCGGATGCAGTTTGAAAGCCATATGCATAAGACCTTGCAGGTTATCAATATTTTCTGGGCACGCCTGCATTATTAGGCTGTAACATAGTCTCACAATTGGGAATAATGGCCAGTCTGCTGTGTTTATGAAATAGCAATTTCATGCAGGGTACAGTGCGACAAAGCATGAACTCTGTTCATGTGCAGACGTGCTTTGAAAACGTACCTCTGAAAGATGAGTGGCTAATTATACCAATAAGGACCTACTGCCCCTTGCTCCCTATAAATAGTATCCTACCTTCCTTTTAGGGACGCGGGTGGCGCTGTGGGTAAAACCTCAGCGCCTAGGACTTGCCGATCGCATGGTCGGCGGTTCGAATCCCCGCGGCGGGGTGCGCTCCCGTCGTTCGGTCCCAGCGCCTGCCAACCTAGCAGTTCGAAAGCACCCCCGGGTGCAAGTAGATAAATAGGGACCGCTTACTAGCGGGAAGGTAAACGGCGTTCCGTGTGCTGCGCTGGCTCGCCAGATGCAGCTTGTCACGCTGGCCACGTGACCCGGAAGTGTCTGCGGACAACGCTGGCTCCCGGCCTCTAGAGTGAGATGAGCGCACAACCCTAGAGTCTGTCAAGACTGGCCCGTATGGGCAGGGGTACCTTTACCTTTACCTTTTTACCTTCCCTTTGTTAAAATAATCGTTTACATGCAATTATTCAATTAATGCACCCCACTTTAGAACAGATTTTAAAGCAGGCATAGGCAAACTCGGCCCTCCAGATGTTTTGGGACTACAATTCCCATCATCCCTGACCACTGGCCCTGTTAGCTAGGGATGATGGGAGTTGTAGTCCCAAAACATCTGGGACACTTTCACATTATTAGCCCTATGGTGCAATAATGCAGGTGTGGGTGCCATGCAAGACTACATCATTCTCTCCTTAATGGGCTGAGTACACATGAGTTTGGAAACAAAATGGGGCCACCAAAAAATTACGGCAGAAACTTCTGTATACTCAGGATATGCACAAGCATGCAAAAATAAAATTAAAATCTAAAGATGGGAATTAAAAGAAAATGACGTTTAGCCTCTGCACTGAAAAAATAAAAAATTGCCGACAGGAACTTGTGAGCTTATAGAAGGCAGTTGAGCCTAGAGAGAAAATGAGGGAAGCTTTAAAGCAGAAGGAGCCAACATGGGACCTAGCTATATTGCTGCAAATAAAACGTTTTAAGTGTGTTTTAAGTGCAATATACAATGTGACACTAGATGGCGATGATGAGCCTTATGGAAAATTCAATGTATTTTTTAAAATGCTTTTAAAAAAAAGCATTTTCAGAACTTTTTTATATGTGTGTAGGATCCACCATGGTGAACTTCTGAAGCCGCTGGGCTACAGCTTCCATCAGCCCCAACCAGTATGGCCACTTGTCAGGTGGTTGGCATCCATCTGGGGAGACAAAGGAAGAGTGTGCCTTTGGGGGTGAAATCAAACCACTGGATTTAGAGCACCTACTGTGGCTCTAGAGACCAATATGGGAGAGACGGGTTTTGTTGCAGCTGGGGCAGATGAAGGTGTCTGGTTGTGCTGCTACAGATGCACCATGGCGTTCCTTTTCTCTGTGCTCCTCCCAGTGGTCATTCCTCCTCTGGTCACTGCTCTGGATATGCAGTCTGCCTCCAGGCATCGCAATCGTCTGCAAGGGATTCCCATACAGCAAAGTTGATGTTGCCACCCTTCATGACATGTTTGCAGACATCTTTGTACACAGTGTTTGCCTGCCAGTGGGCCTGGTCTTTGGGGAGCCTGCCATCTTCCACTCTGTGGAATGGACAGGAGCAAGCCAACATAGACATCACTGAGACAGGAGTGTGAACATGCTTGGAATGTTGGCTTGGGAGAGCACATACTTGCTTGAAACTCTGCCTGCCATGTGATGCCCAAAATCTTCCTGATGTGGAAGGCATTGAGGTGTCACCCCTGGCGGGTGCAACTTGCCTATGACTCACTTCCATAAAACAGTGCGCTCAACACAGAAGTCTGGGGTGCTAGGCATTGTTGTCCACTAATATAGATATCACCTGGTTTAGCCGGCCAGTTGAAGCTGTTTCCCAGTGTGGCTGCTGTTGCATGCTGACAGCTTCCAGAAGCCACAGGTGAGAGCTGAGTGCACAGAAACTACCCCAGAAGGTGTGTCACCCCCCTAGAGGCACTACCCCCTTCCCTAACATCCCATAACGGCCTACATTACACAGAGCGTGATCTCTTCATGGCAAAAAAAGGAGGTACATGCAAATCTTCCATCCTTTGTAGCACTTGTACGTTAACCCGAGGTACTATTTCTGGGTTAGCAGAGTCTGTAACCTGAAGCATCTGTAACCCGAGGTACCACTGTATTGCCTGCATTTGAGCCAAGGAGAAACAGGACTCTGTTAGTCCTGCTATGAGTAGGTCTTGCCCCCGCACTTGGAAAGAATTGGCCTGTTGGTGAATGTTGACATTTCCCACCACATCTAAATATTTAAACGAACCCTGTGAGAAATGTTAGAAGAGCCTGTCATTTACCTGTAAATGTTAAAGCCAACTTAGTGGCTTCCATGATGGCTGTCCAAATGAAATCCACATCGCCATCATGTACAAGCAGAAGGCAATGTGTCAATGGCAAAGTTCATGGCTAGGATTTCTTGACATTTGCCACTGAGGCAAATGTCAACATCTACCAAGTTTCTGACACCAAACGCTAGAATATAAACGATACCTTTTGCGTGGACAGGCGGAGTCCCCAGGTCCCGAGCGGCCCCCCCCGTCATGTGGAATAACGACTCAAGACAACGTGCTATGGGATTAAATTGGCCACAACTTTATTAAATTTCAAATGTGGGTAGACCTTGGCTCAGGCATTGGGCGTTCTCCCTCCCCAGTCCCCAGCCGGGGACCTAGGGAGCATCAGGGTTATCCAGTATTTGTGTGGGGGATGGGGTGAGGATTCCCAGGTAAGATCCTCGCTCTATTGTGTGGGCAGGTAATCCCTCCCCCACCTGGCCTGATCTCCTTGGCAACACTTCCCCCAGGTGGGATTGGACAAATGACTGGGGTAGGCGGAGACCTCCAGGTATCCCACCTGAGGGAAGCCAAAGCCAAGCCTATGCTGATGGAGCCACTCCAGATTCAGGGGCTGCGTGCGTCCACGCAAAGGTCGCCCCCCGTTTTATGCGGGGAGCGGTCATTCTCTCCACAATACCGAGGTCTTTGTTATTGCAGGGCACAAACGAACCTGCTTTAATAATGAGTTATTGACCCAATAAATGCTACATAGGGAGGAAAAAATATATCCTAGCATGCAACACAGATGTGCACTACTACAGCGGCCCCAATGGGTGCATACAGACGATATTTTACCACGTGGTAAAGTATTGTAATTGCATGATTAAGAGGTAACATGCAAAGATATGCATTTTGAGTGTCCCACCTCACAAGGTTTCTGGATAACCTGGCACTTGAAGAAGGGTAATAGCCCCACAAAACTAGGGTTCTAAATCACATGTGTAACCAGGATCCCCGCTCCAGTTCTCCTGCCTCCAATGTGTGGGTGGCAGCCGACAGGGCCTGCAGAGCACACCTGACTAGGGCTACAGACAAGTTGCTTACCAGATGATTACTTGTGCATTGTAGAAAGTTTATCCTGATAAATGTGGCCACCCTAGAGCTTATTGCAGTGAATCAATAGGCGAGGTTCACGTGGTCAAATGTTTCACCACAGGTAAATAAACTTACCTCTGGACGTGTAAAACTGTAGCCCTGTCCCTTAGTTCCCCTCTTACAATGCCAATTGCATGAGTGGGGAAAAGCAGGGGGTGTGGGGTGATGGACACACATTGGCCTCTACCAGACGGCCCATCCCTGAAGCCCTCTGTGCATTTGGGCCAAACCTCCTCCTCCTCCTCCTCCTCCTCCTCCTCCTCCTCGACTTTTATTGCGCTAGCCATAGGCCATGACATCATTCAGAAAAATAACAAAAGGAAAAACTGCAATAACCATAAAGATCATCAGGCACCACACATACAATATAAACTACAGTCACAGCTACTAAGATTGTTTGTTGCATAAAATAGAATAGCAGAAGATTCTCTAGTACAGTGGTGCCTCGCAAGACGAAATTAATTCGTTCCGCGAGTTTTGTCGTCTTGCGATTTTTTTCGTCTTGCGAAGCACGGTGTCGGGAAAGTTTTGGAAAAGCTTCAAAAATCACCAAAGTCTTTAAAAACCTCAAAAAAGGCTACCACACCACGTTCTATGAGTTGCTCCTCAAAGTCAAGTCGCAACTGTATTAACGGTGTTAAGAAAAAGGAAACAAACTTGCAAGATGTTTCCGTCTTGCGAAGCAAGCCCATAGGGAAAATCGTCTTGCGAAGCAGCTCAAAAAACAAAAAACCCTTTCATCTAGCGAGTTTTTTTGTCTTGCGAGGCATTCGTCTTGCGAGGTACCACTGTAAAATATGCCAAATTAAATATCCGAATCTCCTTTGCCGTTGACCGCTATTTTATCTAGTTCTTTCCTCCCGGTCTTCTTAGCTGCCAACGCATAGAGTGCTACTTTATAAGTTACAAAGTCATTTGGGTCAAACCTTTGCAGAGGGAGAGTCTCTTATACTTGTGTAGGTTCCCCACATGATCTGATACAGCAGGATTCGAAGTCGCACAGGGAGCCTTTATGTGTTCAGCAGACGTCCCACGGCAGAAGGTCAGCCTGAAATTGTGGAAGACTCCAGGGCTGGGCTGTGATAGGAACTGCATGAAAAGGAACAAGTGGAGAAGGCTTAATTGGGTTCTAATATAAGGCTCCCCCCCCCAACACGCTTGCTTTCTATGTGCAGTAACGTGTGTGTGTGTGTGTGTGTGTGTGGAGCAGCATTAAACCATTTGAACCCTTGGCTGAATTTGGGAAGGGGCTATATTACAATAAAACGGAATCTGCATTCTGAAAAGGCAAGAATGAGGCCTGAATCTTTGTGGGCAGGTGGACAGTTTGCATCCTCAAGTTATTACAATCATGCACTATGAAGAACGCTTAGCATTTCTACAGTGCTTTGGAGTGTGTGGAACAACTTCAGCATGATTATCCCAGGAAACAATATCCCCCAGCCTGGTGACCGCCTGTGTGACCAATAGTCAGAGATGATGGAAGCCGTATTCCAAGACATCTAGAGGGCACCAGGTTGGGGAAGCCTGAAGTAAGCTGCCATCACCCTGTAATCTTCAAAGGCTGTTTCACATTTTGGGATATTTTAGGCCTGCAATTAATAATAATAATAATAATAATAATAATAATAATAATAGAGTGTTCTTAGAAATGGAAAGCATAACCGAGGCAAACCAAAGTTTGCAAATGTATACCCTAGGGGTATTTCTAGCAGAGAGACAGGAATAGCAGCATTCCCGTTAATTGTACAAACCATGGTTTGCTGTCGTCACATAATGCGCAAATTAATCCTTAAGCGTCAAAAGTGACTGCCTGGGATAAGAATTACACGGAACTGGGCACTCCGGACTTGTGATCCATCCGTTTGGATGGATTAACGTGGCTTGCAAGGGATGAACAAGGGGCGTATATGCGTTTCATAAGGGCATGTGCGCACACTCAAAAAGAAATATCGAAAACAACGCTCAGGGCCAACCACGTGCAGAAGCAGCCTCTCTTTTCCCCGGGTCTCTCCCACAACGACATGCAATTAGTAGCAAAATCCAACAGGTGGCACAAAAGTATTTGAATTTTATATTGATCCATCCGGACCCGTCTCTCCCTCCCGCTCCGTTTAGAGCTCTCCAGTTGTCAGCGGCGCTCCAGAGGCGACAGACGGCAGGGCGAGGCTGGGATCCGGCGCGGAGACTCCCCCTACCTCCCCCGCTTGCTCCCATTCCCAAAAGCTCGGACTCAAAGCGCAGGCTTTCGGCTTCTCAGCCGGAGATCCCCCCATTTCCCACCTGAGCTCGACTGCCCGGCCAGCTCTTTAAGGCGCAGCGGGAATGGGAGCCACCGGCGCGCAATGAAGGCGCGGTGGGCAGAGGAGGGCGAAAGCGGGAGCCCCCCCGGTAGGCTTTGTTCTAAGGCGGGGAGGCGGGGAAGGAAACGTCCGTTTGCAAGCGGCTTTCTCCAAAGGGAGGACGGCGGAGCTTCCAGGGAAGCGAGCGGGCGAGCAGGGCGAGCGCCCTCCTCGGGCGGCTTGGTGGATGCCACGCCAGGGAACGCGCCTGCTTGGCCAAGCTCGCCGCTTCGCCAGGGTGGTTGTTTGGCGCCGGAGGGACTCCCCCTGGAGCTGAACGGAGGTGAACGTGCAGCAGAAGCTGCAGCACTTCGAGGGGTAGTTGCTCTACGCTGGGGAAATGCGCCTCTTCTCTCGAGCTTGCAAGGAAAACGAGCTTTTTCCAAGCTCCCTCCCAAGCCGCTTTTGAGTGGGGCTGCGGGAGAAGTTGCAAGAGCGCTCCCCAAAGTCGTGCGCCTCTCAAAGAGGAGGCCCTCTGTCCCAACCTGATCAATAGGGATCAGCAACCGCCCAGTCTGTCTTGCACAGGTTAAAGAGCCTGTGGAGGAGACAGTTGGGCGCAATAGCACAGGAATGGGGAATCTGTGGCCCTCTCCAGACGTTGGACAGCGGCAGACCTTCTCAAATGTTAGCAGTGCCCTGTGGGGTGCCAAAGTTTGGCACCCTCTGCCTCTCACGCTTCATTCTAAATCATAGTGGCAGCTCCCTCCTGACAGCACCCCTGAGACTCCGCACCAAGTGTGACCGAACCAGTTTGTTGTTTAGTCGTGTCCGACTCTTCGTGACCCCATGGACCAGAGCACGCCAGACACTCCTGCCTTCCACTGCCTCCCGCAGTTTGGTAAAACTCATGCTGGTAGCTTCGAGAACACTGTCCAACCATCTCGTCCTCCGTCATCCCCTTCTCCTTGTGCCCTTCATCTTTCCCAACATCAGGGTCTTTTCCAGGGAGTCTTCTCTTCTCATGAGGTGGCCAAAGTATTGGAGCCTCAGCTTCATGATCTGTCCTTCCAGTGATCACTCAGGGCTGATTTCCTGAAGAATGGATAGGTTGGATCTTCTTGCAGTCCATGGGACTCTCAAGAGTCTCCTCCAGCACCATAATTCAAAAGCATCAATTCTTCGGCGATCAGCCTTCTTTATGGTCCAGCTCTCACTTCCACCGAACCAGTTGTGCACCCCTAAATCCTTCACTGTGTTGGACTCCACCTGTTGCCAAATAGGCAGGCAAGCTGCAATCCACTTCCTTGGCCTGGGCGAAGCTCAGAAAGATTCGTCCAAGCCTGGGAAAACTCTTCACGTCCAGCACAACTGCCAGATCAAGGGGAGGTGTTGTTGCCTTCCTGCAACAGTGCCTGACCTGGTGGTATGTGCCAGTAATATAATAATAATAATAATAATAATAATAATAATTTATTATTTGTACCCCACCCATCTGGCTGGGTTTCCCCAGCCACTCTGGGCGGCTTCCAACAAAGATAAAAAATACACTAAAATGTCACATATTAAAAACTTCCCTGAACAGGGCTGCCTTCAGATGTCTTCTGAATGTCAGGTAGTTGTTTATCGCTTTGACATCTGATGGGAGGGCGTTCCACAGGGCGGGCGCCACTACCGAGAAGGCCCTCTGCCTGGTTCCCTGTAACTTGGCCTCTCGCAGTGAGGGAACCGCCAGAAGGCCCTCGGTGCTGGACCTCAGTGTCCGGGCAGAACGATGGGGGTGGAGACGCTCCTTCAGATATACTGGACTGAGGCCGTTTAGGGCTTTAAAGGTCAGCACCAACACTTTGAATTGTGCTCGGAAACGTACTGGGAGCCAATGTAGGTCTTTCAAGACCGGTGATATATGGTCTCGGCGGCCGCTCCCAGTCACCAGTCTAGCTGCCGCATTCTGGATTAGTTGTAGTTTCCGGGTCACCTTCAAAGGTAGCCCCACGTAGAGCGCATTGCAGTAGTCCAAGCGGGAGATAACCAGAGCATGCACCACTCTGGCGAGACAGTCTGCAGGCAGATAGGGTCTCAGCCTACGTACCAGATGGAGCTGGTAAACAGCTGCCCTGGATACAGATTTAACCTGTGCCTCCATGGACAGCTGTGAGAAAGCTATGGAAAGCCTCTCCTCCTAACAGAGGGGAGGAGTTGTGAGCGGGAGCCGGTTCCTGCGTCCACAGTGGGGCGTATTTGGCTCCCTGTGTCAGCTATACCGGCTGCCGCACCGCGCCTGTCAGCCAGCCAATAGGGCTGGCTTGGGGGCAGGCTTTAACTGTATTCAAGTGGCCGCGGCAGCTCTGACAGCCCTCATTCATCAGGTTCAGCGAGGTGGCTCTGTTTCGAGTCGATGGTGTTCATTTGTCCAATCATAGAGATGATGTATGATTGGCCGATATCGTCAGAAGCATTAGGGATTGGTTGCAGCTGTGAGGGTATTTGGTGACGAGCCTCTTTTGGCTCGGATGGTGGTTAGGCATTGGAATATGTGTTGTGTGTTGGAGGGCAGGTTGTGGCCATCACCTACCCTTCCCCTTGCTGGGTATTCCGATAAAGGAATCCGGCGGTCGTGGATCCTGTCCACTGCCCTGCTGGTGGCTAGGGCCATGGCACAACCCCCAGTGACATCAGGGGAAGCTTCCAGTTGTATTTGCATCAACAAGCTCCTCCCACTGGTTGTTAACCTTCGAAGGACTCCCGCTGAGCAGGGTGGAGTCATGTATAGATTGTTTGATCCAATGCCTAAGCCAATACCACTCACATGCTGTAACCAATAAAGTTGTGGCCTTCTTTAGCCCATAAACATAAAATACATGTGTCCTTGTGTCTTATTTATCTCTAAGCGGGTGGCGGGTCCTCGACTCACAACAACAAACAGTTTTTCAAAGTTTTCTTCTCTTCCTTCACGGCCTCCTTATTTTTATTCAACAGCCTCCACCTCCGAATTGCAGCAGAGACTACTACTGCCCCCCTGGATCCTTCCAGTGCCCCGGGGGAGCCGAGTATTGCCTGTTTTGGGAAACACTGACCTAGAGGGATGTTGTCATGTGTCCCTGTTGTTACAAAGGCCTGACTGGCTTCAACTAGAAGTTGGGCATTTGACTTTCAATAGAGAACGGCAATTTTGTGGCGTTCGTACGGAGCTCCCGGTCGTCTCACGGACTATTGACCCGTACACCACTAAACCGCTGCCACCAACCAGGTTCCCCCTGGTAAAATCACTTCAGTCTTAGTCAGCTTCTCAATTAATAAAGACGAGTGTATTTTATTTCAGACACAAACAAAACTTTTACGGCATTCCAAATGTTGTTGCTCTTTACTTTCTTAGTCTTATTTTCCTCTCTCTATCTCTTCTCCCTTCCCACACTCAAGAACCCATTGCCCTAACTGTCTCTCTATTACCAACTGCCTTTCCCAACCAGCCAACCCACTAAATCCAACCAACTACCCACCCACAACTTCCAACGAACTGGTCTCATGCCAGTCACCCTCTCTATTGACTTTCAGGCATTTCTTGGGCTGTGTACCCACTCCTGTTTACTCTGCGTGCTTCCTGGTTTAGGAAGTGGTGCACACATGCCAACCACAACCCATACCTATCCTGCTCTTCCTTAAGAAAGACTGCATTTTGATGGATTCCCCTCCCACCAGCCAGCTTCAATCTGAACTGAGAAAAAGTACAATCTAGCTGCAATGCTTAGATGGCACTGATATTTTACATGAGCTGGTGGTATATAAATATTTCCATAAATAAAAAGAGGATGCGAAGTGTATCCCACAATAGCAAAGATAAGGTAAAGGTAAAGGTAAAGGGACCCCTGACCATTAGGTCCAGTCGTGACCGACTGTGGGGTTGTGGCACTCATCTTGCTTTATTGGCCGAGGGAGCCGGCGTACAGCTTCCAGCTCATGTGGCCAGCATGACTAAGCCGCTTCTGGTGAACCAGAGCAGCGGACAGAAACGCCGTTTATCTTCCCGCCGGAGCGGTACCTATTTATTTACTTGCACTTTGACGTGCTTTTGAATTGCTAGGTGGGCAGGAGCAGGGACCGAGCAACGGGAGCTAACCCCCTCGCGGGGATTCAAACCGCCGACCTTCTGATCGGCAAGTCCTAGGCTCTGTGGTTTAACCCACAGCGCCACCCGCGTCCCTCAATAGCAAAGATACTTCTGCACTATCCAGAAAGCTGAATTTTTGTACCATTTCTAGAATAAACAGGAATCAAAGCTTTTTTTAAAAGTACTTAAAATTCAAAACTGAAGATACAAAATTTGCTTCATGATGGAGGGAAGAATTTCATCACAGAACAGACATAGCTATGTTGGGTTGCGAGAATCTCTGTTGCCCCTTCAGACATTTGAATAGAGCTGGGAGTGGTGGTTGAACAGCATTCAATAATATCCACCAGTGCTTGTAGAATGAAAACTGAATTTACTTCTCAGTTATCTATCTATCATCTATCCTACTCTGTTGGTGAACCATCTGGGTACAAGGCACTTTACATGTTTGACAGGTCCCTGCCCCAAGAGGCTTGCCATCTAAAAATTGACAGAAAGGGTAACTACAGTGAAAGAGGGGGGAAATGAAAGCAATGGGGCAAACAGTGAAATAATATGCCATTATTTCATTTATACATATACTTTGGTTTAGCTTCAGCAAGGTGTTGGGACTAGCGGGATATTCTAGAGGCTGACTTGGTCTTATTCCTTCACCATGTTTGCTCACTTACTAACATAACAAAATTGCTTATGTAGATAAAAACCAATCAAAGACTAATGGGTCCCTAGACCATTTTGAATCTCAAAGCATGAAGTCTACCTTAAAATGCTAGACAGCAAACCAAAGGACATATGAGGGGTGTGTTTGTGTTTTTTTGTTTGCTATGGAGCTTTTTCCTTTCAGTCTTTGGGAGATTTTGTACTGTCCCTTAGGAAAGTAAGTTTGAAAGCAGCATGAACTGGCCCTGTGACCAAATATTCATAACATTGTGTCAAATAAAGGCTTTCCCTAGCAGCACACTTACTAATTTATTGGCTCTGTATCTTTAACATTCTGTAATTAAACCTGATTATAATTAAAGTAATCATAGGCACGTTTCTTGATAAAACCCCAAATTCTAGACTACAATTAGCGAGTGTTCCTAACAAGGGTACAGTGTGCTCAGTTTGATTTACAGCAAATGAATTGGTGTTTCGTAATGTGTCAAATTAGCCGTAACAAAGATGAACTTGATTTAAAATGAAAAAAGGTGCAAATAATAGTTACACCGAGCGATGCTCCACTTGCCTGCTGGACCTTTTATTTTTTATTTTTTTAAGGCAAGGGGGAAAATGATGGTAAAGTAAGATTTTTCTCTCACCTACATCAAAACCGCACAAGGATGGTTACAACTTTGCAGCTTTTTCAGGCAAGAGGAAGGTGTGATATAAAGTCATTTCTGATCACTGCTTGGTCTGGCTCACAGTGGTTATGTCAGATTATGAACTTGGACAATATTTTGGATATCATTTCCAATGAAAAGGATCCTCACTGGTAACTCCTCATAGGAAATGATTGTTCTTTGGAGCCTGGATGCCCCAGCATAAAATTCTGTTATGCTCAAGTCATGGTTACAGACTTCCCAGAGGCATCTGGTTAGAGACTATGAGAACAGAATATTGCATTAAATCAGCCTCTAACACAGCAGGACCCTTCTTATGGCCTGGAATTGTGAACATTGCTTTGTAAATTGGGAGTTGTGAGTTTTTATTCCATTCTTGGCATATAGAGCCTGTAGTTAATATTTGAAAGAGGTAATGACGTATATAGTACATAAAGGACTGAATCATGTACCAGGAACTCCCCAGCTCAAAAAGTATTGGGATTCATCCATTGAGTAGTTCTCAAACTTCTTTCCTCTGGGCCACACTTTCAGAATAAAAATTTGCATGCGCTGTACCAAAAAATTATTGATATAAATCTTGCTCCCATTTTGAAAAGGTACCTATCCATATTCTGCAAATAAAAAAAATGTTTTGATGCTATACTGTACTATAGTACACTGAAATGTTTAAATGTTGCTTTGATTCTCCTTGAACCTTCCTGTCACACCCATTGAAAACCACTTACTCCTGGCCACCATTCTTTTGCCAGCAAATGCTTTAGAGAAGCTCAAAAGTAGGGTGGCAGACATCTCTGATCTTTTCCCTCTAACGTTTGGCAATAAGTAACTAACATTCACCCTCAGCTCCCAATTTCCACAAACACTTTAAGCACTTAGTAAGAGTCCTATGGACTGCAAGAAGATCAAACATATCCATTTTTAAGGAAATCAGCCCTGAATGCTCACTGGAAAGACAGATCCTGAAGCTGAGGCTCCAATACTTTGGCCGCCTCACGAGAGCCTCTATAATAACTGTTCTGGTATTTCCCCCTTATTCCCTCATAAAAGATAAGACATGACACAGTATTCTATAAAAGTATAAAAAGAGTTTACTCACATTCTGTTCACAATCAGATCCCAGAAGGCAGACTTAGCTTAGAAAAGTAACATACACCTGGAAACTATCTCATAAGGAGACAGTCGATTTGTCCTCTCTTGGCTGGAGGCCAAGAGAGCATCTTTGGCTAAGCAGATGTTGCTTCTTCAATGCATGTAGTCATAGAGAGAGAGATGGCTGCCCTGCCCTGTGCTTTTGTCATTACTTGCACAGGTGAGGCCACGCCCACCTCTAGTCACATGCAGAGGAAGTCTGTCCCAGCCCAGAAGGAAACAGGAAGTTTACCTGCTGGCTGGACAAACATTCCTCCCCATGTGTAAACACATTCACTCTAGAAATGTTGTACTTGACTGCTCTTGTGTTTCACATCCCACACAAACTGCGGGAGGCAGTGGAAGACAGGAGTGCCTGGCATGCTCTGGTCCATCGGGTCACGAAGAGTCAGACATGACTAAACGACTAAACAACAACAACCAGAGTCCTATATACTGTTATTGGCATCACTCTGTATTATTAATAACGTCCCTTTCATTGTAAAATGACAAGGCAATTTATGGAATAAAATCAGTGCAGTAAGAACAGCAAATTACTAAAAGCACAGATATCCAGAATGTCCAATCAGGCTGGTACAAAAAACAACAACCCAGCGCTTGGAAATAGGTATGTTTTAACTAAGTGGTGGAATACCATTATCACTAGTGCCTGCCACATCTCCAAGGGAAGGATATACAAC
This sequence comes from Podarcis pityusensis, assembly GCF_964106645.2. Classification (NCBI taxonomy): domain Eukaryota; kingdom Metazoa; phylum Chordata; class Lepidosauria; order Squamata; family Lacertidae; genus Podarcis; species Podarcis pityusensis. Next base: position 81,415,514 of record NC_138031.1, read on the forward strand.
AGCATGGGACCCATCCATTTATAAGAACGATAGTAGATCTGTGCAACATATGGAGGGGGGGGGGGAGTTGGGATCAGCCCTGCTGGCTTAGCCCCGAGCTTCCATGCAAACATTCAGATAAAGGATCAAAGTGCTCAGAGGCTGCGCATGTCCAGCTTTTATGTGCGGAAGCTCTGTGCACAAAGCCTGGTCAACACATGGAGATCAGCACAATCCCGATCCCCTTTGCATGGTGATTATGCACAGCTCAGAACATCTGCACAGAGCTAATATCATTAGAACTAGATACAGGCTAGTTCTAATACAGTATATAGTTCTATACGGTATAGATATAGTTCTATACAGTATATAGAACTATAGTCTAAGTATTGCTAAAAAGAAAAGCACATCTTTTGTAAACCTATTAATGTACGCCACAACGGTGGCAAAAATCCTCCGGGCCCAAAGATGGAAACAGCAAGAGCTCCCCACCCTAGATGACTGGCAGATAAAGATGGTAGAGTATGTTGAACTGGTGAAGTTGACGGAGAAAATTAGGAATCGACTGGACAAAAGATTTCAAAGGGACTGGAGCAAATTTATAAATTATTTGAAAGAAAGTTGTAAACACCTGAAAACATTTGTAGCATTAACGTGAAATGTTTTGTAATGTGGAAAGAAGGAGCTAATTTACAAATGAGAGGGTGATTGTTAAGTGATTATATATGGTAAAGAAGTGATTATAGAAATGTGACAAATACGTTAAAACAATAGGATAGTCAGAAAGCGTGATGGAAGGAAGTCATTGCTCGCTTGGAGTAGTAAGGTAAGCTTGGGATATGTATTATAAAATGAAATGAAACATGGAAAACTCAATAAAAATCATGATTGAAAAAGAAAAAAAGAAAAGCGCATCTTTGACTCTCACATTTGCTTCTTCAACATGGAAGGGATTGCTGCCTCTGCTTGAGCAATTTAGTGTTTTTGGTTTTACTATCATACATGTGGTGGCTGCACTGGGATTCTGTTTCACCTTTCTCCCATACTCCTGTGTCTGCTTCATGTCTTATCCTTACCCCAGAACTAGGGGTGTCACACCATAATGATGGGGATGGAAAAGGAAGCAGAAGATGCTGTTGTCTGCCTGTTCATCTGTGGTCAGAAATGGAAATCAATCAAGCGAATTTGATCACATCCTTCTTAAGTTTACGAACGACACACATTTAATTACAGATAGGTAGCCGTGTTGGTCTGCCATAGTCAAAATAAAAAAAATCCTTCCAGTAGCACCTTTAAGACCAACTAAGTTAGTTCTTGGTATGAGCTTTCGTGTGCAAGCACACTTCTTCAGATACACTGGTTGATGGACTTCCATTTCATGCGGCTCAATGTGGTGCCTTCCATGGTTCCAGTTACAGATAGGTAGCCGTGTTGGTCTGCCATAGTCAAAATAAAAAAAATCCTTCCAGTAGCACCTTTAAGACCAACTAAGTTAGTTCTTGGTATGAGCTTTCGTGTGCAAGCACACTTCTTCAGATACACTGGTTGATGGACTTCCATTTCATGCGGCTCAATGTGGTGCCTTCCATGGTTCCAGTTACAGATAGGTAGCCGTGTTGGTCTGCCATAGTCAAAATAAAAAAAATCCTTCCAGTAGCACCTTTAAGACCAACTAAGTTAGTTCTTGGTATGAGCTTTCGTGTGCAAGCACACTTCTTCAGATACACATTTAATGAAAGGGAAATTGTGCACATTTATAGCAGTGTTGGTAGATAGCACATGAATGCCTATGGACTTGGAAAATGCTGGTGGATTTGGGATGGGAAAAGATGGTCCCGAATGAGTCGGGATGCTATACGGTTCTCCTTTGAACTTAACTGATGCTGGCTGCTCTTGTAGATTTGGATATCACACATAAGGCTAAAAATAGAAATAATTGGTCTCATTGAAATAGAAATACAGGTGGACTATTAGTTTAGTTTAGTAGAACTGCAGGCAGAAAACAGGCTTCTTTAACATGTATTTTGTACTATCTGTGCTAGGTGCTGAGAAAGGTAAGAATCAATGCATTTCAGATTTGGTACTTATCCATCCATAAAATATTATTAATTGGATGCTGTACAATCTATTGATTTGTTTTCGCCACACCCCGCTGGTCAAGCAGGCAAAAATATGAACTCCTACCCTGAACAAAGAGTTATGAGTGGTAGTCAACTAAGTTTACTCAGAGAGACCCATTGTAGTTAATGCACCTGACATTTGTCTTATTTGTCAATTTCAGTGGCTCCACTCTGAGCAAAACGTAGTTGAATGCCGCCCCCTGTTCTGTTTTTAAAATATCTGCCTGAGAGGAAAATGCTGTTTTAAAGCATTTCAGCTTTAACCTGTTCCTTAATCTCTTTTACATTAAACTTTTTTTTCTCCTAGAATGGTCGTCCTGCTGGCTTGGCAGTATAAAAATGGCCTGTTAAAAACAGTAAAGGGGCCACTGTGTTTCTACAGTTACTCAAACGTGAAGAATGTTGGAAGCTGGAATGAAACCTTTTTTTGTGCGTGGGGAGGGACAGGATGTAAAAACAGGTCCCCAAAATGCCTCAATTTGTTCCAGCTGATTAGGAAAAAACAGAGCAGGTAATGTGACCTGTTTTGTTTTAGAGGAATCATTTTAATGCCTTGCCATTTTCTCAGCCTTCCCCTCCACCTCCCCAGAGCAGCCAGTACTAGTGTGGGATTCCGAAAAAGAAAAAGAAAATCAGGGCTGGGGAATAGAGATGGCAAAGTAATTTGATGCTGCTGCTGCTGCTGCTCTTGTCTGCTTTGGAAAGAGGCTGTGAAAATGTGGAGGAATGTTTGCGCTGGGTGCCAGCGGATGCCTGAGGTGAGGGGGAACTGGCGATCCCTTCTTAAAATAAAAGCAAAACACTCTTAACTCGAGAAGGGCTTTTTTATGCTTCCCTGGTGTGAAAATTATTAACAGCTAGCCAAGCAGTCCCCAGCTGGGAAATCAGACTCCTGCTTGGTCTTTTTGATCAGATTAGTGGCTCATACTAAAGGGAGCGGATTCTTAGAGAGTCTCTGTCTGAGTTTATTATGCCAACTCCCCCTTTTGAATTGGCAGCATCTGGCTACCGATTCCAATTCTTTAATTTCCCCCTTTGGTCTGCCATTTCATTATACCAAATACGTCCCCTCCTTCCTCTGTCTTCATCATGGGAAGATGAGGGGGGAAAACGTAAGGAGAAGAAAGAAGAGGAAAACAAGGCAGTGGCGTAGCGTGGAGGGGTGCAGGGGGGGCTGGCCGCACCAGGCGCAACATCTGGGGGGCGCGCGCTCGAGACTGGAGTGCTAAAATCCACGGGTTAGGAGGCGCAAATTACTTGCCTTGCCCCGGGTGCTGACAACCCACGCTACGCCACTGAACCAAGGCTCTATTGGAGCTGGCTCCAAATTAAAATTGATGTGTCACGGAAGGGAACATTGTTGAGCCAACACATATTTTTTCTCAAATCATGTAACCTGAGCTTTGAGTATGGTTCGTAAGCAGATTACTTGAGCATTTATTGCCTGGGCATTTTAAAGAAAAATATAACTTGCAGTTGCAAAGTTATATATTTTGTTTGTTCGTTGGTTGCATTTATATCCTGCCTTTCCCCAAGGTGGCATACATTCATCTCCTCCACTCCATTTTATCCTCACAACCACCCAGTGCACTTTCAACTCTAGTTATCTTCCACTTGGACTACTGCAATGCGCTGCACGTGGGGCTACCTTTGAAGGTGACCCGGAAACTACAACTAATCCAGAATGCGGCAGCTAGACTGGTGACTGGGGGCGGCCGCCGAGACCACATAACACTGGTCTTGAAAGACCTACATTGGCTCCCAGTACGTTTCCGAGCACAATTCAAAGTGTTGGTGTTGACCTTTAAAGCCCTAAACAGCCTCGGCCCAGTATACCTGAAGGAGCGTCTCCACCCCCATCATTCTGCCCGGACACTGAGGTCCAGCGCGGAGGGCCTTCTGGTGGTTCCCTCATTGCGAGAAGTAAAGCTACAGGGAACCAGGCAGAGGGCCTTCTCGGTAGTGGCGCCCACCCTGTGGAACGTCCTCCTATCAGATGTCAAAGAGATAAACCACTACCTGACATTCAGAAGATGTCTTAAGGCAGCCCTGTTCAGGGAAGTTTTTAATGTGTGACATCTTAGTGTATTTTTGGTCTTTGTGGAAGCCGCCCAGAGTGGCTGGGGAAACCCAGCCAGATGGGTGGGGTACAAATAATAAATTATTATTATTATTATTATTATTATTATTACCCTGTGGGGTAGGCTGAGAATGAATGAATGGCCCAAAGTCACCCAGTGAGCATCATGGCTGTGGAGATTTGGTGCTTGATGAAATCTCAGAAGCCTAGGGAAGCAGTGGCAGTGCTCCTGAACTGCACAAGACTCTGCTTCTATTAGAGACCTGCTGTGGAGTTTCATGTTTAACATGTTTTCTCAACAAAACATTACAGGGAAGCTTCGGTGGCCAATACTAGATGCAAGGTCTACCCTTTTCAGTATCTCATGATTGGCATCCCATCTCAGTGCATCCCAGTCCCTTTAGGGTTGACTTAGGAGTGCGTCTTTCATGGGATTCTGGAGAGACTAAGCTTTTGGTATTGGACGTGAGATTCAGTCTGCTTCCTAAGGGAAAGATTTATGGGAGAATGTGGTCACTGGCAAAGAATGAGCTTCTTTCCGACCTCCTTAAAGGTAAAGGTAAAGGGGCCCCTGACCACTAGGTCCAGTTGTGACTGACTGGGGTTGCGTGCTCATCTCGCTCTATAGGCTGAGGGAGCCGGCGTTTGTCCACAGACAGCTTCCGGGTCATGTGGCCAGCATGACTAAGCCACTTCTGGCGAACCAGAGCAGCACACGGAAACGCCGTTTACCTTCTCGCCGGAGCGGTTCCTATTTATCTACTTGCACTTACGTGCTTTCACGGGGATTCGAACCGCCGACCTTCTGAGAGGCAAGTCCTAGGCTCTGTGGTTTAACCCACAGTGCCACCCGACCTCCTTAGAGCCCCCTTTATCCCACTAACAAAGTATGCTCTGTTGAAATAAAAGGCCGTGCACTTGGAAAACAACCAGCGCTTTCTCACCTGGTGGTATCTAGCTCTCTACTTTAGTCCTTGCCACTCCCAAGGAAAATCCTTCATGTGTCTGCTCTGTGGAGGGTGCAGTTTGGCTAGCCAAACTGGTAAGCAGAAAGTCCAGCAACCTATTAGATGCTTAGCAACAGTCCCACTTTGGCAGCTCCCAGCAAGCACAGGAAGTTGTCAATTTTTTTTTTTTTTTAAAACAAGTCCTTGGTGGGCTGCCATATATGGTGGCCCAAATTCAGTTTTGTAGGACATAAGCTGTGCATGCTAGACTTGAAAGGGTTGCTTCGCTGTCCCTCGGCTGCTGGCACAGCGGTCAAATTGTGGCTGGTCCTAAGAAGTGAAATTCTTTGGCTTAGGCTATTTGTCAATAATTAATGTTGTGGTGGGAGACATTCAAGGCAGTAGCTTAAGCCTGGCTATTATTTCTGACAAGAAAGGCTTTTTTCCTACAGCGCATATAACTTAACTTATACGGCTGAGGTCTCAGCCTTGAAATTGCAAAGGTTTCTGAGGTGAAGAGAAATTGGCAGCTTCTTAGATGAGAGCAAAGCACCAAACGGCTGTGAAAGCGAAGGGTTTTTTGGTGGTTTTTTTTTTACTACTACTATTATTGTTTATATCCTGGGCCAATACTTGCGAAACTCTGCTAGGCTGGAGACAGACAGACGATCGCTGAGCAGGTATTTTGAAGAAAAGGTTGCTGCTGGAGGTGTGTACAGGCATTCCCATTTTGTTTCTGGTAAGCAAGGGGGAGTGAAAATTTTTGTATCACTTCAGAAGCTGGCAAAACCTGTTTTACCTGAGGTGACAGCGGCTGCCGTCAGGTACCTACTCCATATTGATTCGTCTGTCTAGGAACACCTGCATGTGTGACAGAGGCTCTTTGAGCACCTGCAAAGGTTTTTGGGGCACTTTCAATGGCATACAGTGCACAATGGATGTTTGAGGAATTCAGGATTTGTGAATTCTGATATGAGCCAACTTACACACACCTCATGGAATTGCTCTCCTAAAAGTATAAGGCAGGACTAGCCCCCAAACAGGCATCAAAATGCGTTTTAAAATGGGTCTTTTGAGGCCAAATACATTTAGAAATGCATTTTTTTTTTGAAAAAACAACCACATTTTGAAATACTGTGAGAGTGAATACACTTAGAAACTTATAGAAATATTTGGAGTGAAAATACATTCAAAAACACACATTTAAATTACACCACAGGCAAATAAACCCCTCCAAAAGATGCCATAGAGGCATAGATGCAGAAACAGGCCTTATGAGAAATGACCTGTCCACAGGATTGCAGCCTTGATCATTTATATTAAAAGTATTTTGTGCATAGAAGTTGTTTGCAAATGGAAGACAACTTACTTTCATGCTACGCTGCAAGCCAGAAGATGTTTCCACTTATCCAAGGAACGACAGCCATTCAAAAGGTGGAATCACTTGGTTTTTTGAAAAAAACCCTCCTTAAATTATTTCTGCGTTTCGAATATCAGATGTCATTTTGCAGTGAGGAGCGTCAGGGTCGTCCTGCTGCCATTTCTCCCCTTTTCAGAGCAATGAATGGAGCCTAGCTGACCCTGTGCTTTTCAGATGCTGATTCAAAGCAAATCTAAAGACCCTTTAGGTGTAAAAAACCCCCAGACAAACCCTGAAGGGATATAAATTGTCCTTTTTTTTTTCTTTTCGCAAGTGAGCTGCAGCACTCTGCAAGGCCATGATAATCATAAATCAAGTGCACATATGTGAGTGAGCCCATCTACACTTGCACAAACAAAAATATTTTGCTCTTAGTGTCAATGCTGAGATGTTTCCAGGGTTATTAATAGTTATGCCAAGTGGCTCCCAGCAATCGAGTGCCTATCACACAAACTGTTTCTCCAGTGGCTGCTGAAAGCCGGGCGTGCCTTAGGATTGGCCCAGGCTGCTGAAAGTATGCACTGAAACATGTTGTCCACCAAAGGCTGAAACCCCCCCCCTTTTGCTCTTTACATTTCAGGCTCAATTTCGCTGCTGTATAGATCTTACACTAATGACTTTCCAGGGCGTGGCTAGCTTTACGGATGGGCAGACAGTATTGGGTGAAACGTTCTTTTCACTTACCCAGTTAACGATACTTTTCTTTGTGGGGAGAAAGGTAAGGGTAAAGGGACCCCTGACCATTAGGTTCAGTCGTGACCGACTCTGGGGTTGCGGCGCTCATCTCGCTTTATTGGACGAGGGAGCCAGCGTACAGCTTCCGGGTCATGTGGGCAACATGACTAAGCTGCTTCTGGCAAACCAGAGCAGTGCACAGAAACACTGTTTACCTTCCCGCTGGAGCTGCACCTGTTTATCTACTTGTAGTTTTGATGTGCTTTCGAACTGCTAGGTTGGCAGGAGCAGGGACCAAGCAACGGGAGCTCACCCCGTCGCGGGGATTCAGACCGCCAACCTTCTGATCGGAAAGTCCTAGGCTCTGTGGTTTAACCCACAGTGCCACCCGCATCCCTTGCGGGGAGAAATACAATAGTTAAAGTACATATGTAATGCTGTATCATGGAACTGCGGAACTGCATTGAACTAATCAGAGGGCATTTGCCATTGATGATTCCTGGACCTCTAATAGCTTGGGCACAACCCCTCCCCCAATTAAAATTCTTCAGTCTTGTACCTCAAAAATATGTGCATAAAAGGAAGAAGCCCCCACCCTGTCAGGATGCTGTCAGTGGCTCCTGGCTGGTAGCCCAGGAAAGTATAAAGACAAGGAAAATTTCTTATAGTCCTTTTTTATTTCAAACTATGCAGAGAGAGGCTATAGAACCCAGCCTCTTGGATAATGGCATTGTCCCCAGTGATTCTCCACCCCCTGTCTCTCCCACTTTCTCATTCGTCATCATCATCACCTCCTCTACGTGTGCCACTAAGTGCCCTCTGTCTTTGAGCTCTTTGCTCTCCTACTTTCAAGGCTCGCCGGTTTCTGGGAGATGGTGGGTCTGGATTCCTTTCTAGTGACAACGTTTCAGCCAGCTGCTGCTCCGTCTCTCCCATTATTTTCCAACTTTTCCCCTCACCTGTCTCTGAGCTGTGACCTCCCGCAAACCCCTGTTCTAAATCTATACTGTCTTCCTCTTCCTCCTCCCTGGAGGGGTCAGGATGGGAAGGCGATCTCCACCATTCCTCCTCTTCCCAGACCCTGATACACCCACAGTAAGCCTAGCTCTTGTGTTTCAGCTTGACTCCAGTGTGGTGCAGTGGTTAAGAGCGGTAGACTCGTAATCTGGTGAACTGGGTTCGTGTCTCCACTCCTCCACATGCAGCTGCTGGGTGACCTTGGGCTAGTCACACTTCTTTGAAGTCTCTCAGCCCCACTCACCTCACAGAGTGTTCGTTGTGGGGGAGGAAGGGAAAGGAGATTGTTAGCCGCTTTGAGACTCCTTCAGGTAGTGATAAAGCGGGATATCAAATCCAAACTCTTCTTCTTCTACTCCTTGGTTAGTGACATCTACATCCCCCTTAGAAACAAATCTTCTCTTACATTTTTCCTGGAAAATGCCATAGTGTTGTTTTTCCAAGGTTTTCTTAAAAAACCTTAAGAAAAAATTACGGTAATGAAATTTATGTTCCCCATCCCTGCCAATCCCCTACCCCTTTTCTCTTCCACCCCTCTCTATATGAAGGCTTGCTAGATTGTAGAGGTGTTTCCAGCTTCTCCTTAACTGGAAACAACCATTTCCTGCTTGCCTGCATATAAACATAAGAAGAGGCCTATTGGCTCAGGTCAAAGGCCTATCGAGTCCAGCATTCTGCTCCCATAGAGGCCGTCCGGATGCCTATGAGTAGCTTACAAGCAGAAAATGAGCACAAGCTCACTAGTGGCCAGGTTGCCAACCGAGGCAAGATAGTTTGAGCATATAATGCCAATCCTGGCCCAACTCCCAATTAGTTTCTGTTCCCGGTCAAAGTGCTATTTTTGACCTAGGTAAAGGTAAAGGTAAAGGGACCCCTGACCATTAGGTCCAGTCGTGGCCGACTCTGAGGTTGTGTTGCTCATCTCACTTTATTGGCTGAGGGAGCTGGCGTACAGCTTCCAGGTCATGTGGCCAGCATGACTAAGCCGCTTCTGGCGAACCAGAGCAGCGCACGGAAATGCTGTTTACCTTCCCGCCGGAGCGGTACCTATTTATCTACTTGCACTTTGACGTGATTTCAAACTGCTAGGTTGACAGGAGCTGGGACCAAGCAATGGGAGCTCACCCCGTCACGGGGATTCGAACCGCCGACCTTCTGATTGGCAAGTTCTAGGCTCTGTGGTTTAACCCACAGCGCCACCTGCCTTTTTTGACCTATAAAGCTTTAAATGGCTCAGGACCGCAGTAACTCAAGGACTGCCTCTCTCCATATGAACCTACCCAGACCTTGAGATCATCATCTGAGGTCCTCCTTTGTGTGTTTTCTCCAGTGACTCCTCATTTGTGGAATGCTCTCCCCAGGGAGGCTCGCTGGGCACCTTCATTACATGTATTTATGTGTCAGGCAAAAACATTCCTCGTCTCCCAAGCCTTTGGCTAATTAAACCATCTATGGCCTTTAAAACACACACACTCCCCCTCTGGGGTAATTGTCATTGCTTGTTACTATGTTATGTATTTTTGTGTTTTTATATTGTAAAGCATTCAGTGATCCTCAGATGAAGAGTGGTATGGAAATTCAATAAATAACATAAATAATAAAAAATAGCAATTTCGTGTTTGTGGCCACCAACCTGCATGGCTTTGAAAGAAGATTAGACAAATTCATGGAGGACAAGCTATTTGGGCCTTTAAGTATGTATACTCCTCCTGGTATGTCCCACAGAGGAACTTACGGTCTTCAAATAAAAACATCCTGAAGGTCCCAGGCCACAGAGAGGTTAGGCTGGCCTCAACTAGAGCTAGGGCTTTTCGGCTGCGGCTCCAATCTGGTGGAACGCTCTGTCACAAGAGACTAGGGCCCTGTGGGACTTGACATCTTTCCGCAGGGCCTGCAAGACAGAGCTGTTCCACCAGGCCTTTGGCCAGGGCACAGCCTGACTCCCTCCCTCGGCAGTCTTCACAGAACTTTAGCTTGATGGTTGCCATCAATTTGATTTTAATTAATTTTTATAATGAAATGTTTTTAGAATGTTGTACTATTTTATTGTTGTTAGCCGCCCTGAGCCCAGCTTCGGCTGGGAAGGGTGGGATATAAATAAAATTTATTATTATTATTATATTAAGTGGAATACAAACAAACAAATAAACAACAAACCTATCCATGATGGTTGTTTACGACTTCCAGTATTTTTTCTGGATACCTGTTGCTGGGGAGCAAAGCGAGAATAGTGCTTTTGCATTCTTTTCCGACTTGTGGACTTCCCACAGGAATATGGCTGGTAGGACAGGGGGAGATTTTTCCCCCAGTTCACATTTAAAGCCACATAAATTGAATCTTCAGTTTCTAAAATAGTATGAGAAGCGAAACACAGCCATTATTTGAAATTCGCAGCTATCTGAATTTTGTGATGCAGTTTTCCAGTCAAGCAACGTTTACAAAAATGCATGCATTAGGTAAAAAAAATGAACATATTAGTAAAAATGATATAAGATGCATTATATTAAGATAAATCGATTCCATAAACGTGCAAATTAGTCAAAACGGCATGTAAAAAAAAGGTGTTTACTGGCAGAAATTCACACAAAAATGCTGAAGAATTCTCATGAGTATTTCAAAAAAGAAAATCCACAAATTGCTGCAGAAATGGGGAGAGCTGATTTGAAGACTGGAAAAAAAATGAGAAATTGGGAGAACTGAAATTGGCAGATCTTAACATCCCTACTGGTTGGCCACTGTGAGAACAGGATAATGTTAGACCAGATGAGCTTTTGATATAGTCCAGCAGGACCATATTCTTACATTTGTATGGTAGAGTGTCTACTGACTGGAATGAATGAGAACAGTAAGGCCTGCACAGATAGGAAGCAGCCTTATGCCGTCAGAGTTTTTGTCCCTCTAACCCAGTATTATCCACTCTGACTGGAAGTTGCTCTCCAAGGTCTCAGGCACAGACATTTCACACCACCTCTTACTTGATCCTTTTAAACTAAGAGATGCTGCAGATTTAACTTGGGGCATCCTTCCTGCAAAACAAATGCAACAAACAGATTCCCTAGGGACTATTTCTGCTGTATCTTTGGATCAGGACTGATTTAATGATCCAATATAAGTGAGAGATAGTAGAATGATGTGCTTCTAGAGGAAGCTGATTGGATTGAGGTGAAGTCGGGTTAGGGAAACTACAGCAATAGAACACATGCAAGATTCCTGGTTCAATCCCTGGTATCACCAGTCTTTAAAAAGAAGAGAATGAAAGTATCAGGTCAAGCGGCAGTGTTGTGATGCGCCGCTGCAAGTAGCCAATCAGATTTGGCTACACAATTACATCCATTGAGAGTGACGGTAATACCTGTTCAGTCCTGATGAGTAATGTCAGTCAATTGGCAATCACTTAGTGACAGGGGTGCCAACTTTAATAAAATATTGGGGGCGGGGCGGGGCAGGCAAGCTCCACCCCACATAATCAATCACAAGATGAAGCACACACAAACCAATTGAATGGCAATGCCCATCAGCTATTGGGGGGGGAGGGCGCCCTCTCAAATTTTTATTGGGGGAGTTGGCTCCTAGGCTTAGTGAACAGGAAGAAATCACAACTCTAATGTCAACAAACAGGCAAACATGTGTGCAGCCTGTGCCAACAAAACATTGAAAGAGAGAGACACTTTTTTGACGCTGCCATAAATATTCTAATTTAAAAAAATTATTAAAAATGTATTAAAAAAATTATTTTATTTTGATTTTAGGAACAAGTAACATTAACCAACCTCAGTAGTGGGATCTGTTTGATATGTCAAGTGATTACTATGGGTCACTGAGTGAATACATGTTGTTTTTTAGATGCACAGCTATGGTTTCTTTGTTTTTTTAAGGTGTACAGCTACAATTGTAAAGTGTGATTACAACAAAATATGACTGGAAACATATGCATTTTATGGGTATACTTTTCAGAATGCTGGAAACAACTGTGACACCCTGTTGAGTGTATATTTGTGGGCAAACCTCTGTTTGTTACTGTGTAAGGTGTGAAAGGGGACGCGGGTGGCGCTGTGGGTAAAACCTCAGTGCCTAGGACTTGCTGATTGTAAGGTCGGCGGTTCAAATCCCCGCGGCGGGGTGAGCTCCTGTCGTTCGGTCCCAGCTCCTGCCCACCTAGCAGTTCGAAAGCACCCCTAAGTGCAAGTAGATAAATAGGTACCGCTTTATAGCGGGAAGGTAAATGGCGTTTCTGTGTGCGGCGCTGGTGCTGGCTTGCCAGCTGCAGCTTTGTCACGCTGGCCACGTGACCCAGAAGTGTCTTCGGACGGCGCCGGCTCCCGGCCTCTTGAGCGAGATGAGCGCGCAACCCTAGAGTCGGTCACGACTGGCCCGTATGGGCAGGGGTACCTTTACCTTTTTAAGGTGTGAAAAGATCCTATCCAACAACTTTTGTTGCATGTCTGAGTTAGGAGAGCACTGATTAGAGCTCTGTGGTCCTCAAGATGTTGATGACTATAGCTCTCATCATCAACCAACCAACCAACCAACCAACCAACCAACTACAAGGGCCACAAATCCCCCATCCCTGGTATGGAGGTAATCTCTAGCATCATTCTCAAATGAATATTTCAATTTCAGGGCCATGTCATCTTCCAGAGAAATGTTTCCATTCATTTCTGAAATTTCCATTAGTTTCAAAAACATCTTTTCCCGGTGAGGTCACTGGAAGTCCATTGAATTATCCACACTGCTGTTGTGTTTGGCAACAAATGCAGGGCTTCCCCCCTCAAGAGTATCCTTAATTTTAGGAACCATTCTAGACCTTGTTTTGATTTTAAACATAGTTCTGGGATTTTAAGAGTTCAGCATCTGCTACCAGAAAACCGAGTTGTATCAGATGTGCTACCAGACCTTGGCAGACTCTCTCATTCACAAGGCAACATTTCCAAACATCTCCAGCTTGTCATCTTTTGTTACATGTTTCCTTTCTCATTGGAAGCCAACATGTTCTAAAAAATCCAGTCTATCTTGGAGACAAAAGATTGGTGAACCAAATGTTCTGCCATGCCCTCAACAAGGACAGGGAAATGGTACTGTTGTCCCTTGTTAATGAAGCTGTTTGGATCAAGATAGACACATGCACCCCCCCTTTAAAAAACCCCAGCAAACTGTGGATAAGCCCCTCCAAACTCCATTGAAGAAAAGCACTGAGGAGCTGGCAGCTGGCCCTACCATTAGGCAGAGTGAGGTGGTTGCTTCAGGTAGCTGATTTTAGGTGTCATTGAAGGGCAGCAAATTGTTAGCAATATAAAAACTACTACTACTGCTACTACTCACATACAACAGAGGTGCAGTAGGAAACATCAGCAAAACAGAACCCTGGAACAATTTGTTTTGTATATATCATAATCACATTGATTTGCTTTTTTTGAATTATTTCTATAGTTAGGCACTGTATATAAATGGTCTCACTCATGGTAAACAACAACATTTACACCCCAGCCATTTGGCTGGGTTTTCCCAGCCACTCTGGGCGGCTTACAGCACATAAAAAATTGTAAAACATTAGACGTTAAAAATTTCCCAATACAGGGTTGCCTTCAGATGCCTTCTAGAAGTCAGATAGTTGTTTATTTCCTTGACATCTGATGGGAGGGCATTCCACAGGGCGGGTGCCATTACCAAGAAGGCCCTATGTCTGGTTCCCTGTAACTTCACTTCTCGCAGTGAGGGAACCGTCAGAAGGCCCTCGGAGCTGGACCTCAGAGTCCGGGCAAAACGATGGGGGGTTGAGATGCTCCTTCAGGTATACTGGGCCAAGGCCATTTACCGCTTTAAAGTTCAGCACCAACACTTTGAATTGTGCTCAGAAACGTACTGGGAGCCAATCACTGTGCTGTGCCAGTGATGACATCCTGCAGCTCCCTTCTCATTGAGAGATCCATGCCACTTTATGTTTTTATATATGAAATTGTTTTTCTAAAAGATTTTTTGGGGGTCTATGCTAAAATTGCTGAAGTGTAGTAGTTGCTAAGCGGCTTTGAGATGTTTTGTAGCAAGCGGTTTGCAAATGGACATTATCAGAGTTCAAAGGCACATCAGCCCGGCAATCACATTTGAGGAAGGTGCAAAGCCAGTGGGAGGAATACGCAGGGCAGCAAGGGAGTGGCCAGGAAGTGGTACAGAGGCTGGATAGAGTCAATGGGAAACCCTGTGTATGCGGGCAACCCATTGGTCCATTGGTGTGCAGACAATTGTGGCTTGTGAGAACAGTATATTTTCTTGCAGGAGCCGCATTGAAATGAGAGGGAGCTGTAGAAGAGCACTCCTGTATGCCTTTCCAAAGTTCTCATTCATTCCACTGGGCTTCAACAGAATAGAACTTCTTCTATGTGAACTACCCAGGGAAGCCCTAGCCATGTGCTTTAAACAGCGGCAGGACAGGAAGTACCGATCAACTCAGGAAATGCGTTACTCCATCCTCTGAAAACCTCAGCTCTGTGTATTTAATGCATCTTGCAGTTCTCCCTTTCCCCCCTTGAAATGTGGCCCGTAAAGAAATGCTGAAAGTATTATTATGCTGCGGAGACCTCAAATTCTCTATGGCAGTATTTTTCATTAGTTAGCTTCAGCTTGTTTAACCTTTCCTCGTGTAAAACGATTCTTCTGGTTTTCATTTCTGTTTTGTCTTCTATGTCTGTGATTTCTTCTGGTTTTCCTTCAGCTTCCTAATAGTGTATTGTCTACCACTTAGCTCACTAACCGGGCAATCGTGTAAATATCTACTCAGGTCTATTAAGTTCAATGGAACTTAATCAGTTAAATGTGCATAGGATTGCAGCCTAAATATAGCACATTCATATTTTCATTTTTCTTAAGAATTGTTGACACGCTTCTTCCACTGAAAGGTTTATTCACCCATGTTCCACTGAAAATGTTGGTGAATCTTATTTTTTGTTTATTCCCCTATGGAACAAGATTTATACACCTCTCAGATTTATACACCCTCTAAGCTGTTTATATGACATGATATAAAACATTTGTAGGGAAATACCCTACAAGAGACTTTAAAACAAGTAGGCATAATAAAATCAAAACAGAGATAATATTGAAAGTATTGAAAACAAACACAGATAATAAGATTACATGCCTGGATATGCATGTCTAAACAAAAAAAGTATTTAGCAGGCAATGAAGGGAGCTGCCTAATATTAATAGACAGGGAGTTAAACAACATTGGGACGTGGGTGGTGCTGTGGTCTAGACCACTGAGCCTAGGGCTTGCCGATCAGAAGGTTGGCAGTTCGAATCCCCGCGACGGGGTGAGCTCCCATTGCTTGGTCCTAGCTCCTGCCAACCTAGAAGTTTGAAAGCATGTCAAAGTGCAAGTAGATAAATAGGTACTGCTCTGGCGGGAAGGTAAACAGTGTTTCCATGGGCTGCTCTGGTTTCCGCAGAAGCGGCTTAATCATGCTGGCCACATGACCCGGACAAACTGTCTGCGAACAAACATCCGCTCCTTCGGCCAGTAAAGCGAGATGAGCGCTGCAATCCTAGAGTCGTTCGTGACTGAACATAACTGTCAGGGCTCCTTTATCTTTATGAAGAAGAAGAAGAAGAAGAGGAGGAGGAGTTTGGATTTGATATCCCGCTTTATTACTACCCGAAGGAGTCTCAAAGGGGCTAACATTCTCCTTTCCCTTCCTCCCCCACAACAAACACTCTGTGAGGTGAGTGAGACTGAGAGACTTCAGAGAAGTGTGACTAGCCCAAGGTCACCCTGCAGCTGCGTGTGGAGGAGAGGAGACGCGAACCCAGTTCACCAGATTACGAGTCTACCACTCTTAACCACTACACCACACTGGGTCTTTAAAAACAACAACAACTTAAACTCTGTCTAATTCTGAAGTTCAGAACAAATACTGAAGCCATAAGAGTGCTGTTCTGCAAGTCAGCATAGAACTCCTGCCAGAAATATGGTGGGAGTCCCTAGCTCCATGAAAACTGCAATGATGTGAGAAAAGTCCATGAATACTTCACTTAAACAACTAGACATTTCAAAAGCCCTGTTCAAGCACACTGCCTTCATTCAATGAAAATTGCTTGTGCATGAGGGGGATAGCCAGTCTGCGCTCATTAGTCCTCCTCCCTCTGTCCACATTGTGAGTGAAGGCCCAAAGAGAGCAATGCGCTCCGGTATCAGCAGCATTGCCCCACAGATAATTAAAGTTGTTTCTATGGCAACATCACTGATGACAAACAAAGTCAATTCAGAGTGGGGAGAAATGCTCTTTGCATTAGCGTTGCTCTTGCTCCAAATTAGCTCCAGCTGCCTTTAATACCCTCTGACTGGCTCTGCCTGCAGCACCATTGCTACTCAGCAATACTGAAAGCAACACGATGGCCAGAAACAATTACAGTACAGAAAACTCTATGGAAGGCGTGTTCTCCCTGAAATGAGAGCACGTGTTGCGGTGGGGTCCGCCGAGCCATCCCTCTGTTGCTAGGCAGAGTTGAATGTGCTGACCTGGGGCGATGATTGGATGGCTGGGTTGCTGGGGCAAATTGCATGTTGCAAAGTGGTGGGTGGGATCGAAGGTTTTAAATACTGGGGCACTCAGCTTATTGCTTTCTCTTTCGCTGAGTGCATCAGATCACCCGCCCGCCCTGAGTTCAGGGTGTTTTGGTTGACCTTGCTATGCCTGTCATGGGGTTGTCTGCTGTTGGGGCAGGGGCCTGGAAGGAATTTTGTCCATATGGCTGATTGGCTGGTGCCATTTGGTTTTTGCCTACTATGTAGCAAATCGTCACAACTTGTAAGGTTGCAGTTAGGCATTGGTTATAAATTGGTTGGAGGAGGGGTAAGGATGGGCTGGGCCTGCCCCTCCAATGCTGGTGCGGAAGGGAATTCCATTAAAGGAATCCAGCGGCTTGCCACGATTTCGTCTGAATCCCTGAAATGGGGCTAGGGCTGGCAAGCCCCGGGGAGCATGTGGGTGAGTGGTGAGGGCCTGTGACTCAGATCCATTGCTCCCCAATATTGTTTTCCCTTCACTGGCTTCCGAGGGAGTTCGGAAGTCAGTTCTGTCCCAGGCGGGGGGACAGATAGTCTTAACCAATGCCTAAGCAACCACTCACAGGTATGTATTTTAATAAAGTTGTGGCCAAAATTATGCCAAAAACCTTAAACAAAAATTATGTATGAGTTGTGAGTTATTTTGAGGGGTGGCTTGGGGACCTCGACACGCAATAATGCAAAACATCAAAACTGAAGTCTCTGAAAGTCCTTGAATAAGTCATGGTGGCAGACTTAACCCAGCAGAGATCAAGCTTGTAAAGCTTTGTATAATTGGCAAATGTCCAATTCTGATGTCCAACTCTGAACTCTGCTAAACAGTGTTTCCGGATAGCAACTACTGTTTCGTTCAGTTCTTCATCAGTTAATTAGTTCCACAAACACTCGTAAGTAGAAAGATGTGTAATTTCTTCATTAACTGAAAATAAAATATCCCATAAAGTTTTCTGTACTGTAATTGTTTCTGGCCATCGTGTTGCTTTCGATGTTGCTGAGCCACATTTTGCAATACAGGGGTTGGTTTGTTTACACACCATTGTTACTAGCAAGTAGAAGGGCTGTTTCCCAAGCAAACAAAAAAGTGGTTCGGATGCTGCCCAGGCTGTGATTCACAAAGGCGCACTATTGCTACTGCCTGAATGCAAGGTGGTGTGGATGCTGGGCACAAAAATGCGTGTGTGTGGTTCCATGTCTCTGCCACGGCCCCACTGGGTGGAAAACCCATTGAAAGTAAGACAGGCAATTTTGTGGTGGGAAAAAATATTTGTACAATGCATCCCCCTGTTTCTGCTCAGGCCTTCATTCCTCAATCCCTTGTTATATTTCCTTTTAAGTGGCACAGAAAAGAAGTTTGGAATGCCTTATATTCCCTGATATTGTTTTAACTATCCTCCACTCTATATCTGTCCATGATTTTGGAACTGAAGCTCTTTTTTTTTCTGGGGAAGATTATCCAAGATGCATGTACCACCACCACCTAGGGAGGTAACTGCATGGTCACTGCTGATGACCACTAAGTCACCTCCCTCAGGCGAAGACTGAAACATCTTTCTGTTCAGTGGGCAAGAGCAGCTTCACTGCCATGTTGGACTTGCCCACCCATTGCTTGCTATTCTTCACCCTAGCAAACTTTTTGTAGATGAAACCAAGGGGGTACAAATGCCCGTTTATTATTTAATAACAAATTATATGAGTATTCTGTATGTGGGAGATGATAAAATATCGCACCTTCTGCTGATAAACATGGCTCGGCACAAATTTTGTCACTACCCTAGCAGAGGAGTTTCTTTTTGTCTTAATATTAGTGTTTGACTCTGTGGGGTCTGACATCTCTATTCTTTTGTCTGACAAATCTGTGCACCGGCTTGTAAAAAAAAGAAGAAGAGGAAGAGGAAAATCAATATTGTTTTCCCTGGCACATTCTCTGCAGTTGAGTTGATTTATTATCACAGTTCCCTTTCCCCTCTATTTTTTTTATCAGTCTGCTTCTATTGCTTTAGGGTTGAGTTCCTGATAATATCACAGGGTAGAAGACACCAAAGAGTTTCCGTGACCTTATCCCCTATGTGATCTTGTCCACTATGATTGTGAACTATAGCTATAAGGTGAACAGTGATTTTATCTGGACTTCATGATCAGATTTATGTTCTGTTTTGTCAGAAACAAGGGCAAAGTAGAGTCATGGATATATTTTTAAAGGAACAATATAAACTCTAGATCTACACCCCCAAAACTTTCTTCATAGCTAACATTAATAAACCAAACTAATTTCCCCTAGATTTGTTTAAAAGAGATTTGCATAGGGCTAAGGTGTGGTGTACTTGAAAATGAGAGATGCGTGAGTGAAGCTCAGCAAAAGACCTCATTTTGCAGTTATCGATCATACTGAAGAGAGCGGCCGGTATTGAAATGCTATTTACAAGCTTTGCAAACCAGGTTTCACTGTGATTTCTCAATAATCAAGGTAGATATTGTGTTATGATATCCTTTGCATGTTTCTTAGACTCCTTGAAAACGGGTTCTGGACTTTACAAACAGTGAGATGTAGAATGATATTCTGAATGCACCCACACCAACTTTCTACCCCTAATCACAGCTTTCAAGGCAGATATTGCATTGTAGTGTTCTGTGTCTTTTTAGCTCTCTTGATAGCAAGGGCAGGTGCTGAGGCATGCTTTGAACCTGGAATGAAGATTTGTAGGGCAAACAAGCACGCTAACTACTCTCAGTTGGAAATATCAAATTCCAATTATTTATTTTACAGCTTTTCTTGCCCCCTTTAAAACATGTATAGAGGTCAAGCTTCAGACTTAAAATGTAGACTGGTATCCATAATCTCTATACAATGTTATAGTAGTATATATTGCACAACTCCTGTCAAATTACAGTGGTACCTTGGGTTACAGACGCTTCAGGTTACAGACTCCGCTAACCCAGAAATAGTACCTCGGGTTAAGAACTTTGCTTCAGGATGAGAACAGAAATCGCGTGGTGGTGGCACGGCGGTAGTGGGAGGCCCCATTAGCTAAAGTGGTACCTCAGGTTAAGAACAGTTTCAGGTTAAGAACGGACCTCCAGAACAAATTAAGTTCTTAACCTGAGGTACCACTGTACTTAAGTCCCGCACCTTTTAGTTTGATTGATGATGCCACCTGAAGTTTCATCACAGAAGTCCCACCATGAAAATGAAATCTAGTGATGTCACCAGATGTCCTGCTCTGGAAGTCCCACATGTGATCTGCAGTGGACCAGTAGGGTGAGGTTTTAGCCCTCTAAGTCAAAATACAATGTTAAATTTCCTATTCTGATTGGTCTCTTGTGGAATCACATGTCAACAGTGGAGACCTATGTCTCTATAGGGCCAATCTGGCACCCTATTGCTTGTAAAAAGGCATACGTTAGGAGAAATGAGCCCCAAAATACATGCAATGTGGATTAAAAAAAAGTTCATAGATGGATGAGAAAACCAAATTTAAGATTGGAAAAAAGAGAAACTGAAATCCACACACCTGTCCACCACTAGCTGTAAGAGTTGGTGCAGCATATGTCATGTAACAGCTTGGAGACTGAGATCAGAAACTGGAAGCTGTAGATGGCCTTCTGCAAAACTGCTCTTTCCCATCTTCAGTCTCTGCTCTCGTCTGCAATATATAGATAAAAATGCTCCCCTACCTTACACATTGTCGCTGCATCCCTTCAAGGATTACAACATTATCCATGTGATCTGCTATCTAAAGGGGCTACCTAAAGGTGAAGTATTACTGTAAAGATCAAATAAATAAGTAAATAAATGCGTAAATACTTTTAAAGCAACCAGGAAAAGTAGTGATGGCGGTTTTCAAGGCCCACATTTCCCATTTTTCTGGGGGCTTCTCAATGGTATGCAGTACCGGCACTCCACCCCCACCCTCAATATTAAAAGTGTAAAGGGAAAGGGACCCCTGACCATTAGGTCCAGTCGTGACCGACTCTGGGGTTGCAGCGCTCATCTCACTTTACTGGCCGAGGGAGCCGGCGTACAGCTTCCAGGTCATGTGGCCAGCATGACTAAGCCGCTTCTGGCGAACCAGAGCAGCGCACAGAAATGCTGTTTACCTTCCCACTGGAGCAGTACCTATTTATCTACTTGCAGTTTGACGTGCTTTCGAACTGCTAGGTGGGCAGGAGCAGGGACCGAGCAACGGGAGCTCACCCCGTCATGGGGATTTGAACCACCGACCTTCTGATCAGCAAGTCCTAGGCTCTGCGGTTTAACCCACAGCGCCATCCGCGTCCCTATTAAAAGTGTAGCACTGCCCATTAAGCACTGGTTTTACACATAAACACACACACATACTCCATGGTTTGAGAAGACGACTCGATTGGTGAATCTGTTTTTTCTGTTTTTGGTGGGAGAGGCGTAATAAAATACTCTGCAAACAGTTTATCTGATCAATGGAAAATGCATTTACAAATGCTCCAGGTTAATGTGCTGAACATAGTGAAAGAATAAGTTATTGACTCTTGAGGAGTGATGTCAGTTCATGTTTTCCTGAACAATGTAATGTACAAGCATATAAAAAGAATGGCAGGAACTGAATCTTAATTCACTGGGCTCATTTGGATGGTTGCAATGAATAAGATGAGATAAGAATTGCATCCAGCATTCTAGAGGTACCTAAGCCAGAACCTTGCATCCTTGTATTCCTAATAAATGTTGTGTTTATGTATGTACACACACACACACACACACACACACGGGCTGTTAAAGGAGCTTTGCCTGCTTATGAATGTAATTCCTTTCAGCACCTTTCTCCCTCTGCAGAAGAGTGAGGAACCAATAGGATGGTCTGCCCTCAGAGGCTGATGGTTCCAATGGGTTTCTGGATGTCTCTGGGGGATTTTCCAGCTGATATGACTGGCCCTCTTGTCAAAGCCCTGGCCAACCTCTGGAACATCCAAATGGCTCTGGCTGTTGACACAATCCCTCTCCCACTTAGCAGAGCCCATTTGGCTCCCGGGTATAGTCCTGAGCTTAGGGTGAGAAAATCAGCTGGAAGATGACTCAAACACGAGTGGAGGAAAACTCTAGTTGAATGCAATTAAACCCTAGTTTAGGCTCATCACCGAGCCTACCTAGTGGCAGTGAAGGCAGCAAAGAAGACATACTTTGCTGCCTCCATTGCATCCTTATCATGTCGTCTGGCAGAGCTTTTCTGGGTCGTACGGGGCCTTTTACAGGCTGGCCCAAAGGAGGTGATAGAACCAACGGTAGCTTGCTGTGACTTGTTTGCAAAGCATTTTGAGGATAAAATTGCTTGCATCCACCAAGACCTTGACTCTGCTGTTATAGCAGATGAATCTCATGGGGTGTCCAGAGCACAGTCTAGTCCTGTTGGATGAGTTTCAGTTGGTAAGACTTGAGGATGTGGACAAGGTGCTTGGATCAGTCAGGGTGACCACTTGCGCTCTAGACCCTTGCCTCTCTTGGCTGAAAAAAATCAGCAGGGAGGGAACAGCTGGGCCAGGAAGGTGATCAGTGCCTCTTTACAAGAGGGGGTGGTCCCTGGCTGCCTGAAGGAGGCAGTGTAAACCCTCCCTGGATTCAGAAAATCTAAGAAATTACCATCCAGTTTCCAATCTCACCTTCTTGGGCAAGATTCTTGAGGGGTAAAATGGATGTTAGTAGGCAGAGAGCCTTGTTTAATAGTGGCCCCTGAGTTGGGTGACTACCCTCTCTACAGAAATTCACCAGACATAACCCACCTCTATTATTATTTTTATGAAAAGACCTCCCCTTTGTATAGTGCTTTGGAGATGTTGGATGGATTTAGATGAGTAGGAGAGGATATTCAGAAAGTGCAATGACATAAGCATTCTTCTCTAGAAAGTGTGGGGGAAAGGAGCTTTCTGTATGCCTTGTGACACCCCAGGCTCTCCCCAGATGTAAAGACATTTTTGCACAGTGACGCCTCCAGATGAGAGAATAGAGGAAAACATAGAATTCCATAAACCAGATGGTTTGAGGAGTTGGGATGAAAGCTTTGCCTAATATCTCCATTATGATTTTCCAAGGGGATATTATAGCTTATATTAATTATTTGAATGAAGTCCTTTTTGGACCTTGCAGTTCAGAAAATGAATTTTTTTTGGCATTTGTTTTCAGAGGAATGGCTGGGGGGTGCTGTATATAACAACAGCATATTTCAGTGACAGAGATAGAAGGGAATTTGGTGTGTGGATAATGTCATAATCTAGTTTCGTCACTAGGTGGCACTAGATTTAGTTGTCTGGAGCTTTCTGTGTTAGTTCTGATCTTGTTTATAGTTCTTGATTTCTATGTCCTCTAAGCCTTCTACAACAGCTGCTATATACAGAACACAATTACCCATTTCAAGTTTCAACACCAACTACAACCCTCTCATTTTTCAAGATGTCAAACCCACAGTAATAAAACTTGGTATGTACACTTAGGACTTAATTCTTAGCTTGACATGTGCTCAGCATCTTGATTCCCGTAGCCATTTGGAAAGGGACATGGCGAAGGAATGATGTCCAGAGCACACCACACTGTAATTTCTGAAGTGAGGCCTCTTTAGCATCAATTCTTAGAAGTACCAGACCGAGTTTCACCCAAACCAGGTTATGTAGCTTCGATTAAACTGCTGGACGTTCACTCGGCATCTGAAGACTTGTACTTCAGAATAAAAAGCACAGCGAAAGAACAGTATCTGTCTGATTTCCTCAGTCACTGCTCTTTCCCTGTCAGATTCCTCTAGCTTTGATAAAGCTGAAAAACTCACTGGGGAGTGTGTGTGTGTGTGTGTGTGTGTATTTTTTAGAAATGTCAAAGAGAAATATGGAATAAATTATCACAAGGGCATTAAAAGGATTTCATTTCCTTGAGCATACATATGCATTCTGCTGCGACGTGTCCTCTCTGCCTCCTAGTGTAGCCATTGATCCACAGCCTTTATAATGAAGTCTAATAACAACTCTATTACTGCCAGCCTCCTGATTGGCTCAGGCGCCTACAAAATTAGCTACAAAGAAGCCAGCTTGTCAATATTAATTCCACCGCAGAGATTACTTGTTATGGTAGAACAAAGGTGTTCTGGCTCGAGCTGAACAACTTAACTCCTTGTCTCATAAAATTTAAGCTGCTATTGATCGCCTCCTTCCATTGTGCCGAAGGATTAAACCCACACAGGCAATGGTGTGCACGCACACAAGCACACGCACAGAAGACAGACGCGCGCACACAGATGCGGAATCACTCTTCTGCATTCTCCTAAACCACCAGCTGCCCCCTCCCTCCACTCTCTCCCCCCCCTCCACTCTCCCTGGCTAAGAATCATTCAGTTGCACGAAGCAAATTAAATCAATGGATTTGCCCTAGCAGATGGGTGCTTTAACAGTCAGTTAGCCTTTAGATAATTGAGGCGTTGACTCTGGAATCATAAAATGGATGGCTCGTTTGTACATTTTACTGAAATAGATCTCGCCGAGGTTAAATAAATGAAATCCCATTTGTCAGGCAGTAATAAATGGCCTCTCCTTCTGCAAACAGCTCTGTTTGGCCTAATAAATACCGGGATGTTACAATGCTCCTCCCTTGATAGGGTTATGGCTTAATGAAATGGTCTTCCCTCTGCTTGTTTTTGCCTCCTCCTGCACTGTGTGATAAGTAGCGAACCATCGAAGCTTGTAATTACAATCTTACAGAGAACCCGGCCAATCTGTATATAAATCTCACCATCCAATTACAAGATGTAATAATTTTGCAGTCAAGCTGGTAATGAGGTCTAATACTCATGCATGTGATAATCCCCCCTGGATGCTGACTCTATCAGATGTTAGCTTTGTAATTATACTGGCAGAAAATCATTATTTCATGTTCAGCAGAAAAATGAGGTTGGTGGGAAGTTAATTTTCTCTATGCTCTGTGAAGCATAGACAAAATTTTAATGATTTAATCATTATGGTTATCCCTTTTGCAATTGACCCGTGTTACTTTGGTAGAAACATTGGCACATTTAAAAGTCCCTGTTACCCGATAAAGCTCACCAGGTATGCAGCTTTTAATGTAAGAATAACAGTATACAATTAAACTATTAACCTTCTTGATAGGGGGGAAAAATCCATGCCTTTTCATTATTTACAGATAGGATTCACTGGCATATTTATGTCCAGATCTCAGTGCAATAAATGACTAATTAAAAGAGTAACATTTTAATTATGATATACACCCTCTCATTTTCTTTGTTTACAGCAGTATTTTAGCAACTCTTTTGTTCTTCTTACCACGCATCATACACAATCTGGGGTGTGAGGGATGATCTCCCATCTCCCACACAAATATGCTACGTATAATCAGCGGCACGGCACCCTCCCACCAGCAGACTAAATGCTTTTTTGTTTGTTTGTTTAGGTTTTTATTTCCTCATTTACTTATTTATATCCAGCCTGCTCCAAAGCTTGAAGCTTCTCATGAAACTGGTGAAAACAATGCAAAAATATAAAATATTTTTAAAAACCTTTTATAGAAAGAATTCAAAGCTCCCTTTGAATTTTGACAATTTGTGGGTGGGGGGTTCCTAGTGTTAAGAAGGTTTCAAGGAACTTTGAGGATGCATGGTCTTAGGGAGATCTCAGCTCCCATTAATTTTGCATCCATATTTTTGTTGTTGTTGTTTAGTCATTTAGTCGTGTCCGACTCTTCGTGACCCCATGGACTAGAGCACGCCAGGCACTCCTGTCTTCCACTGCCTTCCGCAGTTTGGTCAAACTCATGCTGGTAGCTTCAAGAACACTGTCCAACCATCTCATTCTCTGTCATCCCCTTCTCCTTGTGCCCTCCATCCTTCGTAACATCAGGGTCTTTTCCAGGGAGTCTTCTCTTCTCATGAGGTGGCCAAAGTATTGGAGCCTCAGCTTCAGGATCTGTCCTTACAGTGAGCACTCAGGGCTGATTTCCTTCAGAATGGATAGGTTTGATCTTCTTGCAGTCCATGGCACTCTCAAGAGTCTCCTCCAGCACCATAATTCAAAAGCATCAATTCTTCGGCGATCAGCCTTCTTTATGGTCCAGCTCTCACTTCCACCAAACCAGTTGCTCACCCCTAAATCCGCCACTGTGTTGGACTCCATGGCCTACAAAGAAGTGTGCAGAGGTTTGAGAAGGTCCCTGGAAAAATGCCATCTGCTGGACAAAAACCCCCCAGTGCTGCTGGGTACCAGCAGTTGGCCAGCTCTGAGCATTCACATTGTCACACAGATCGTCATGCACAATTTTCCATGCTGAGAAGGCAACAGAGATTTGCCCTAGTGATAGGCAATTGGTCTTTCAAGTTGATGGGTAAAGGGAGAAGAGAAGAGCTGGTATCCTGAAAAGTAAATCAGGGTTGCTATAGTTCAGAAGGGGGAAATTCAGACAGAGCGCTGCATCTTCATGGCGAGACACCTGGGGGTTGTTTGCTAGTGGTGACTGGGACCAGGGACAAAAGTGGGTGGAGTCAGAAGCAAGGTGGGTGGAGCAACAGATGCATGTGCAGTGCTTTGGGCACTCAAAAGTGGTATATAAATGTTATGTATGTTGATGCAAGGGTTTGTAGCATCTGCACAATGAACCTTAACGCTTTGTATGCCAGCTATAATTTGGATCAGCGTTCACTTGGTTGATGGATATATTGGTGGAGGAGCTTGGACCCATCTATACATTCCGAGAAAACTGTATAATTCCTAGGAATTATAAGCTTGAAACCTGTCCCATAATTTCTCACACAGAGAAAACTAGTACACCAGAGAGAAGACTATGAAATCATTGCTTTTCTGCAAAGAATTGCAATCTGTGTGACTTTCATCAGGAGCCATAGGTAAGGTTGCCAGCTGACAATTTCACAAAAAATGCTGGCTGCAGGGTGGGATCAGATGGTGGAGCCAAGGAAAGCAGCATCAGGGACAAATTTGGAAGACTGAGACAGAGACAAGGAGAAGCTAGTGGATCTGCACAGAGCCTGGAAGAATCCAATAGACTAGAATCTAGCAGGTCGTCAGGGACAAAGTCTGAGGATTACTGCTCTATCACATTATGATTCTGACTACTTTGCAGAGTTCAGCCACATCACCATATAAAACTATTGCTGCTTTGTCAGGATCTACAAAGATACCGTCAATGCAGTTCCCACATATAATCTGCAATGTTCCAGCAAGCTAGAGGCAAAATTCTCACCTACCATTCTGTCCTGCCACCAAAGGAATGGCAAGGCACAATCCAGGAATCTTTCCCCGTCTCTCTTTTCCTCTCAATGTGACTATCCTTCCTTAAAAATAATAATAATAAAAAAATACTGTGGCTATTACCTTAATACCTCTGCATGAGTAAGGCTATTTTGAGTTGCATAGCAATACTTCCACTGGGCTTCAAGGCATCTTCTCTCTTCTGCCTTCTCTCATTATAGGGAGCCTTGCTCTGAAACATATTCTTATTCTCTCCTGGGTCCCATCACTACAGTCATGACTGAAATACTTCATCAAGGAAGATTATTCAGTGTGCCCAAAAGTTGGCTAAACTCTGAGTCATTCCTGTCACCCGTGGAAGCTCATTATGCATTTGAATCCCATCCATGGAGAAGGTTTTATTTCTTCTTCTCCTTTCTCTAGTTTGCAAGCCGTGTTGTTCCACAAGAGAGCGGCTGTCTTGGCAAGCCAGCCAAAGAGGGACTCCAAGAAGGAGTTATGTAGATTTGCCTGGCAAAGATCTTTCTCCAGTGAGGCTGAGGCCGATGTTCTGAAGAAGA
Source organism: Podarcis pityusensis (assembly GCF_964106645.2). Taxonomy (NCBI): domain Eukaryota; kingdom Metazoa; phylum Chordata; class Lepidosauria; order Squamata; family Lacertidae; genus Podarcis; species Podarcis pityusensis. The sequence goes on from NC_138031.1 coordinate 81,443,087, forward strand.
TCCCCCAGTCACCACACTCTTGTACTCCAGTCAATTGAAAACAGAGTTTTTAATTTGTCATTTTGGATCGTATTTACTATAGGATGACAGCCAATTGTTTTAATAACTGCTTTGTATTGTGCGTGTTTCTTTTTTTTTTCATGCATAATTTTTATTAATTTGCATAATGCAAAATACAAAAACAAAATATAAAAGTTCGATTCTCATTTTCACAGGTTTTTAAGTATGACTTCCTTCAACCTTTCCACAAATCATCCGTAATAATCTTTTATAAAAGTTCGCATTTCTTAATTTGTAATGCCATTAATCATTCTAGTTCTTCCATTTCTCTTTAGACAATACTCTTTTCTTTTTACAGAGCTCCTTTAAAGCCCACTAGTGTTATCTGTCCATCACTTAAATTTTCCAGATATTTCGTAAAACTTTCCCAATCCTTAATGAACCTCTGGTCTTTTGAATATCTAATTTTCCCTGTCATCTTATCCATTTCCGCATAATCTAATAGTTTTGCTCTCCATTCCTCAATTGTCGGTAGGCCCTCTGATTTCCAATTTTGAGCTAATAAGACTCTTGCTGCCGTTGTTGCATACTGGAACAGCTTATGATCTTTCTTTTTTATCTCCCTTCCTACCAATCCCAACAGAAAAGCCTCGGGTTTTTTAACAAAAGTATATCTTAGAATTTTCTTCATTTCGTTATATACACTCTCCCAGAACCCTTTAACCTTTTGGCATTCCCACCACATATGGTAGAAGGTCCCCTCCCTTTCCTTGCACTTCCAGCATTTATTACAAGTTCCATACATTTTGGCTAATTTTGCAGGAGTCATTGTATTGTGCGTGTTTCACAGCTTTTACTCATTTTTAAATTTTGTTTTATCATATTGGTCTTACATTTTTGTTGTCTTTTTTTTTTTAAAGGAACACCGGGGTAGAAATGTTTTTTTCTTTTAAGCAGTCAACACATCTGGGGTATTTTCAGGGGAAGTTAGCATAACCCTCTTCAGATGATTGACCTGGATGTGTGTGGGCAAAGGTGTGCAGAGGGTTTGGGTGTGTGTGTGCATATTGGGATCCCATCCTGCTACACATTTTTGCCTCCATGTGTCCAGGGCTGAGGAACCAAAGAGGGTCGTGGCAAGACCTGGGTGCAGCCTGGCATAATATATTGACAGAGCCCTTGGCTGTGTCTGCAGGCCCGCCCATGAGGCTGTTGGGATGCGTCCGGGGAGATGGGGGCATTTGACAGGCCCCCAGCTGACTCCAGCCACCAGCCGGGCAAACTCCAATTCGCGGAACAGCATTAATCAGTGACTCAAGCCTCAGAAGCCTTCAGAAACTGAGCACGCTCTAATCAGCAGAGTGAATAACTCTTCACAATGGAAGTGGCGGACAGAGGCATATGTAAGCATATTTACAAGCGTTTTTTCAGCATCAGGACAAAAGAAAAACATGTCTGCTTCCCTTCGTGTCCAAGCAAAAAGCAGCATAGGCAAAAGCAATATACAACGGAAGTTCCCAGCAGACTGTGCTGGAGGTAAACAGACATGTGACATACAACAACTCTACATGCCTGTTCTAAAGGTGGAATGGAACTATATCCTAACACAGGCGTCCTGAGGCATTCGTCTCAGGTGGTGGAATCCTGCAGGGTGGTGGCCCAAAGACTGCCCCACCCTCCCCTGCCACCACTACTGAAAAAGCAAGGAGAGGTGGTAGTAGTGGCTTTCAGAAAGATGTCGGAAGATCTTGTGGAACTCCTGAGAGAGCTCGCCAGAAGCTACTGCCGCTGCACGACCCTGGTAAGCAAGGCTTTGGTGGTGGGGCAGTGGTGGGTGGCAGCAGGACCTCCCCATTTTGCCTCAGGTGGCAAAAAGGGCTGGGCCACCTCAGTCTGTATAAAAGGCGAGCAATTTATGCAGTGTAGTTTGGCCCACGGTGGCAGCATGTGTCATTAACAAGCGTCCATCAACTTTCATTGTATCAATAACTTCACCAAATGGCCCAGCAGTTTACCTTAATCATACTCTGCCCATCTTCCAAACTAAGAGAAGATACAGAGCTCAAAAATTGATCTAGATTTTCTTGCTATTCAGGGTGGTTGTATATTAGCAAGGTTAAAGTTAATAACAGCTGGAATACTTATCTCTAAAAATATATATATTTTTAAAGCACCCTGTATGTATATTTAAAAATAAACCATAAAACGAAAAGGTGTTTGGTTATTATTATTTTTATGGGCCAGAGTAACTTACATGACAACTTGTTAAATCAATTTTATGTTTCTTTCAGATCTACTATTCAATATTTTTTAAACTGTAGATACCATGGCAACCCCATTTCTCATATGGAATGTATGTTGCCTTAGAGATAAAGAGCTTGTGTGTGCACAGGTGGAATAGAGAACAGCATGTGTTATGTACTGAGTTGAATAGGATCCAAACTGTAGCAGTCTGATTGGTCCTAGAACAATAGGATCCAAAAGGCAGCAGTCTGATTGGTCCTAGAACAATAGGATTCAGAATGCAGCAGTCTGATTGGTCCTAGAACAATGCAGCAGTATGATTGGTTGGCAGGAACCACCCAATCCTGCTCCAGATAGAAGTGAATCCACAACCTGATTGGCTTACAGTAGAATTCCAGAATTAGCCAATCATGTGCAGCCCATTGTGTAAATAATGTATATAAAGCAGATACTGTGAGGGGACATTTATTCATTCCTCCTCACCACTATGAGCTGAATAAAGAGCATGAAATCACTTTGCGACTCTGAGTATATTTCACTGGCGACGAGGATGGGATCCCGCTGAGCTGACTGCCACACACAGCACCGCAGCACCGCCAACTGCCGCACCGCTGCCTCGCACCGTGTATCCAGGCTTCAGCTCCGGGGCACAAGGAACTCAGAATGGCAGCCAACAGCAGCTTCTCGCCATTCAACCCAGCATCTGGAGACTGGGAAGCGTACGCCTCCCGTTTCACCTTCCTCCTAGAAGCCAAAGGGGTCACCGACGAAGAAGACGCCAAGAAGAGGGCGATATTCTTCAGCGTCTGCGGAGAGGAGACGTTTGAAATCGCCCGGGCTCTCCTTGCGCCTGAAGACGTCGCTACTGTTCCATACAAAACAATAATGGAACAGCTGAAGGGGCACTTTTCGCCGCAGCCCTCAGTGGTGGCTCGTCGAAATGCCTTCTACGCAAAGCGGCAAGCCCCTGGGGAAACCATAACTGGGTTTGTGACCTCTCTCCGCCAAGCCGCCCGGTTCTGCAACTTCTCAGAGCTGGAGAACATGCTTCGTGACCGCCTCGTCGGTGGCCTGAAGGATGAGAAGCTGCAACGACGCCTCTACGCTAAGAAGGACCTAACGTTCCAGGTCGCTCTGGAGGAGGCCCTGGCAACAGAAGCTGCCGAGAGGTCGACCCAAGAGGCACGGCCGAGCCTGCCATCCCAACCGAGGGTCCACCATGAAGACCTCACCGACGACTCAGGATCCGACAGGGAGGAGGTGCACCGAGTACAGCAGCGCACTCAAGCAGCGCACAGACCACAGCTGCCTCGACGAGAAGGAGGGAACTGCGCAAGCTGCGGGGAGAGTCACGAGAGGAGGACCTGCCGTTTCCGCAACGCAGAGTGCAGGCAGTGCAGAAAATCGGGACACATCGCCCGGGTGTGTCGGGCTCGGCCCACCCGACACCAGGCATCAGATGACCAATCTAAGAGCCCCAGGTCCCGGGGCCCAACGCACCAAGGCAACTCGACGGAGCTCACGGACTTCCAGGTATACCAGTTGCCCCACCCCAACGTAGAGAAAATTTATGTAGAGGTACAGATAGAGGGGGCCCCATGCCGCATGGAGCTTGACACGGGTTCAACTCTATCCATAATCTCGGCAAGGACCTTAAGGAAACTGTGTCCCACTGGGGGTCCCAAACTCAGGCCGGCCCCATTCACCCTCCGGGACTCTGAGTATATTTCAGCATGTAAACTCCACACTCCCCCTAACATTTAAATGTGCACCTCAATCATATTTTTCCTAGCTCATATCCATTTTTGTGTCAAAAACAAAACTTTTGCACCAGCCAGTGCATTTTTTTGGCATTGTTTTCTGATGAAATGTGTACAGAGAAACATTCCCAACAAACTCTGTTTTATCGCATTCCATTTTTTATTTTATTTTTTAAACTTAAAGGCATATTGTTCTGGTCTCAAACTAATGGGATGCAAACTCATCTTACCTCAGTCCAAAGGTTTACCTATCAGATACACTTAAGCATCTCCTGTGCATATTAAGTTCCCCATTGATTTAAATGGAAGGAGCTGGTCTGTGCATTCATTTATTTTGCACCGGCAGATGGGCTTCCTTGAGCTAAATGTACAAGGAAGATACTCCAGTAAAAAGCCTGGGGCTTCCTTGTTGAAACAGAATAGGAGATCACCAGTGTTAGTCAAACCCAGAGTAGATCCACTGAAATCAATGTCCATTGATTCTAATGAGTTTATTCTGAGGCTGACTAACGTACATTGATTTCAATGGGTCTGCTTTGAATATGACTAATGCTAGATATCAGCCAATGACTCTGTTTATATTGGGAGAATATTTGTATAAATCAATATTGGCAAGTTTGGTATCTTGATGGTAGCACCATATATACGCATACATAGGAGTACGTCTCATTGAACTTAGTGGGACTTCTGAGTAGATAGGCACGGGCTTGCCTTGTAACATTTCACTTGCTTTGGTTAACGACTGTAGCAGGCAAAAATGAAATAAGATATTTCAAATGTATAACCCACTTTTCCTCCTCGCAGAGAGCTGAGGGCAGCTCATGATAATTTTTGCTTACAATTTAAAGAGCAATGTAATGTCTTGCAGACAGCACTTAAACCCGCAGGTTGGAGACTTCGTCAAATTGATACCAGAGCAATCTCGCATAACAACTTTGAAAATACACATGTTTTATACACGCTCACATAATTGGATGATGTGCAGTTACCACACAACCTCTGTATGTTACGTAGTAATATACACACACATCTTACATAGTAACTGCATATTAACTAAATTTTAGGCTTGTAAATTTGCCCAGACACCAACAGAAGCACAATTATTCATTAGAAATAGTGTGTCACATATCAGACTATATAGAAGGGGCTGGAAAATAATGAAGTTTGACAAAAGAACTGTTTGACAAATGCGCAAGCATTGCTTTATGTGCCTTTTTCAACACTTATTTGGAACTGGAGGGCTGTGCATAAGATTTACAAAATAGTACTTTAATGGGGGTTGTATGGGGGTTCTGGAGGGTGGATTTTAGCCATCTTAGTAGCAAGACCCTAGAAAGATAACAGCCCCTTCCTCTCACACACTGATATTCTTTAATTTAGAAATAAAAATATATCTTTTTGGGGGCATAATATTTACAAGTAACATGTAACACAAAGCACTTCTGGGATTTTCTCATTTGATTTTATAAGTGGTATCAAGACATTCTGGGAGGGGAATCAAGCAAGGGTCCCTTTGTTCCTCAGCCCCACTTTTACTATATCCTCTGAACATTTTACAATGGGCAAACTAAGCAATAGATCAAGAGGGGAGAGCAGGTGGTCAACATGTTCACAAATGATGTGGTGTTGCTTTTCATGGACTCCACAAATGCATATTTTAAAGTATATGCTAGTTCAAAATAGTTGATGGTGCTGTATACTGCATTTTTGTATTTTAAGTATTTGACATCTTTCTAATAATATAGCTGGTTTGCTGTTGTTTTATGGAACTGATGTGATGCCTGAAGAACCTTTCCTACCCTACATTAATAAAATAAAATAAATAACAAATGAAGCTTTGTAAGGAGAAGTAGAGTATGAACCATTTACTTGAATGAATGAATGAATGAGGGAAGGAAGAAGAATTTCCAACCAAAGAATAATGGATAAGTAAGATAATGGACTATACCAAACTGGGAAAATTAACAGCAAAATTAAGAGAATCTAATGGCGAGTGTTTTATGTAAGAATCAATGCCTTTTTCAGGCTATTTAAAGAAATGTTATAGTATGGTGAATTCACGAGCAGGATTTGAGCTATGGGCAACAGAAGTAATAATATTATAATATTGTGGTTACGATCTGATAGATAGAAGGGGCGAAACAACAACTCCATTGAAAAAGGGGTGGGAAGTCGACAAAAATAAGAGAAATGTGAGATTGTGTTCTGGCTGTATATGTTTAAAATACTGAAACTTAACTTAAAAAAAATAATTCATTAAAATATACATTTAATAAGCAGTTTCTAAAATAAGGCATACATCTACTATTCCCCCTTCCCCTTATTTCCTACTCACACACAATGAGGTTTTCCTGGGGTTTTTGCAACTGGAATTCAGTGTTTTATGAAGAAATAAGAAACAAATAAACTGGTTCTTTAGCCAGGAAATGCTAAAAAGAGAGAGAAAAGAATAAAGAATTCAATCCTATTTGAGTCCTCCCCCACTTCTTCTTTTGTTTAGAGTACAGTGGTACCTCGGGTTAAGTACTTAATTCGTTCCGAAGGTCCGTTCTTAACCTGAAACTGTTCTTAACCTGAAGCACCACTTTAGCTAATGGGGCCTCCTGCTGTCGCTGCACCGCCGGAGCACGATTTCTGTTCTTATCCTGAAGCAAAGTTCTTAACCTGAAGCACTATTTCTGGGTTAGCGGAGTCTGTAACCTGAAGCGTATGTAACCCGAGGTACCACTGTACTGCTATAACAACCTTAAAACAGGATTCAAAGTAGATATCCACACACCCAAGAAAGCTTTTGACTCGTGTCTCTTAAAAAATATACCACAGTATGATTCATGGTGGAGCTCCTTTGACACTGTTCGGAATGGCAAAAGGAACTTCTGATTTAGCTGGGGGATCTGCTTCTTAAAGGGGAAGAGGTAAACAATGAAAGAGACCTCCCCACTGGGTACAGCTAAATTATGTTTGTGGGCTGGTGTCCTACCAAATCAAACACAGCCTGCTAGGCATTGAGAAGATCACACTATGTTGTTAGTGGGGTCTGTGTTGGGCTTGGCCTGGGGTAGAGTTACAGGGTAGACTTGTGAAGATTAGGGAATCCAAGCAGATTGTATGCATACCCTCCAACATTTCTCCAGTGAAAATAGGGACGTCGTATTCCATAATAAAATAATAATAATTTTATTATTTATACCCTGCCCCAGCCACTCTGGGAGGCTTCCAACATATATAAAAACATAATAAAACATTAAATATTTTAAAAATTTGCCTATACAGGGCTGCCTCCAGATGTCTTCTAAAGGTTGTATAGTTACTTATATCCTTGGTTCAGGGGCTGCATAACTTCACACCCTCCAACAACATTGGGAGATGCTAGATGAAGGCTGCACCGGCCTGCATGGTGGCAGGAGACAAATACTGGGGGGACAAATATTGGGTGGTGATGGTGGAAGACACTTCCGCCACTAGAGTTGGCGCACCTGGTTCCCATGTATGATTCCAAAGATGAACGCAAAACCTGGAATCCCAAGAGCCACTTTAGGCATAGAGTGATAGTTTTGGTTCTTCCCTCCTTCTGAACACCACACCTTTGTATCAAAAGTACTTTGGCATGTGGCATATTGGACTCTTGCTGAAATTATGGAACACCAAATTGGGCACGTGGAATCCAGTCCCATGTAGGCTTCTTTGGCGTTTGGACCCTGGCCTTAGGATGATCCCTGCTTATAGGAGACACTAGGGAAGTGCCTTTGCACAGACATTGTTTCTAAGCCATAACAGGACACGTCTTCTTAATTGATAATCATATCTATTGATTTATAGGAGACACGTATAGAACAGCAGTTTTGTTGTACTGACAAAGCCTTGCTGTCAATAACGGCTGTGACGAATGGCAGAGGCACACCTGTTGCTGATCTGCTCCGCTACATCTCAGTCACTCCCGGTGGCTTGAAAATCAGGATTTATCTTTATTTATCGATTATGCATACTTTGAATTACTTGAGTTTCTTAGGCTATCACAGGCTAAGAAACTGGCAGCTTTCAAGGCTGCAGGCAGTTTGCAAGCTGTACCCGCTGAATTTCACAAGGTCTAGCTTGCTAGATCAGTCAAAAGTCCATCTGGTCTCACAGCCAATTTTCAACAGTGGCTAGCCATATACTACCCCACCCTCACTGGCAACTCACAAACAGGATATGTGATGGGTGCCCATCTCCTGTTCTTTGTTCTGCACACCTGGTATTCATCAGTATACAGTGGTACCTCTGGTTACGAACTTAATTTATTCTGGAGGTCTGTTCTTAACCTGAAACTGTTCTTAACCTGAGGTACCACTTTAGCTAATGGGGCCTCCCAGCGCCACTGCACAATTTCTGTTCTCATCCTGAAGCAAAGTTCTTAACCCGAGGTATTATTTCTGGGTTAGTGGAGTCTGTAACCTGAAGCGTCTGTAACCTGAGGTACCACTGTACTGCATTTGTACATAGAGGGTCCATTTTATTTTCCTGGATAGCAGCCACTTACAAACCTGACCCTCTCTATTCCTTTTTCAGATTCCTACTTTATTTCACCTGCATTACCTTTTGCATGATTTATACTCTCATGAGAGAGGGAAATTTTTCTTGCTTAACTCTTTGGACCACTGCCACAGCCAAATAGGTGCAACCAGCAACAAAATGTTCAGGATTCTGTCCAGTCACCTTTGCCCTCTTTCAGAAAACTCAATTCCATTTCCCCAATTTTCTGCCATCTCTTTCTCCAAAATTCAGTGAGGATTCCATGACCATTGAACCTACAGTAAAGTAAAGGGAAAGGGACCCCTGACCATTAGGTCCGGTCGTGGCCAACTCTGGGGTTGCGGCGCTCATCTTGCTTTAATGGCCGAGGGAGCCAGCGTACAGCTTCCGGGTCATGTGGCCAGCATGACCAAGCCACTTCTGGCAAACCAGAGCAGTGCATGGAAATGCTGTTTACCTTCCCGCTGGAGCGATTCCTATTTATCTACTTGCACTTTGGCGTGCTTTCGAACTGCTAGGTTGGCAGGAGCAAGGACCAAGCAACGGGAGCTCACCCCATCGTGGGGATTCGAACCACCGACCTTCTGATCGGCAAGTCCTAGGCTCTGTGGTTTAACCCACAGCGCCACCTGCGTCCCATAGTAAAGTGAAGGTAAAGGGACCCCTGACCATTAGGTCCAGTCGTGGCTGACTCTAGGGTTGCGGCGCTCATCAGCCTACAGTAGTAGGTCCTTATTGGGCTGTTTTGGGTTCTCTCCATTTTGGGTTTTTTACACACACACACACACACACACACACACACACACACACAGCTCCCTCAAGCCTGCTGACACCTCTGTATTGAGCATTTAAAATACCATTTTGTCTATGTAAGGATCTGTGCTTGGAGAATGCATTTGCCATTAGAATTAAGATAACTTTGTGAACGAGGAATGCAATGGGAGGAATTCAACATAGCACTGTGGCAATTGTTTCAGCCTTTCAGATTGCCAGATGGAATGATACCCCCTCTTCCTATCCTCCATGCTGTTCTGGGGGTTCTTCTAACCCCCCCAAGCCAATTTGGGGGGCAGGCTCAGGGTGCACATGAGGAAGAGAGGGGGAGAAGTCCTGTGGCACTAATGGAAGTTCTTGCAAAGGCTTCTGCTAGTGGGACCAGCTAGTTAACTCCTGACCAATTTATCTTAAACTAACACTGGGTCTCTGAAGCAAGGAGATAAAATGGGAGCTGAAATAAATGTTTTTGCCCTGAAACACTTGCCCCTGAAGGAAATCCATTGCCACCAGCAAGGCTTCTCCAGCAAAAGGAATTTGAGAAATGTATCTAGAATTTGTACTATACAGGGGTAATAGCTCCATATTTAGCTCCACCACATGGAATTGCCTTTGTAAAATGTGCACCTCACCATGCCAATAAATCTGCATTGACGGAGCAATAGATCTAAATATTATTTTTGTGCATCGTAGCCCTGAAAGTATTCAGCAAAACAAGACACCCAGGACACCAAACTCAATATGGAACTATGGATTTATGTACCCCTTGCCCATAATCATGCCCATGTTTTGTCTCTATTCTTCCAAAACTTTCCTCTGATAGATATTACCCTTTAAATTGAGCCGACGACCTCCGCCCCCCGCCCCCCCACCTCACAGATGCGATTGGGTTTAGGAAATGAGCATAAAATAGCACTTTCAAAATGTACCAACTCCCATTAACCATCATTTAAATATTGTCAATCAAATCTGTTTGCATCTGGTACTGATGCCATGTGAAATTTATTTACTGAAAACTTTCAGTCACACATGGGGGATTTTACAGATGGTGTCTCTCCTCATTTAATTCCGCTCTCCCCTCCTCCCTGCCCCCCGACATTTCCCTGCCCCTCTGGACACCCAGACTCCAGCTCCAGGTGCCTTCAGCCCCCCTCAATCTGATTCTTTAAAAAATATATAGATCTAATCAGCTGCATGTTAAACAAGAGGAGCTCTTTTATGTATGCTATGTTAGGACAAGCTCAGCATCGCTGTAGATCACTAGAATAAACAACTCTGGCTGATTCAATTACAATGCCTTGGCCAAGCCTTTATCTGCTGGTGACATCATTTCAATCAAAATGTAAAATAATACAATCCAATAGATGCAAGGGGAGAGAGATAGGACACAGCCTGCTGCACTTAGTCATTTAATAAAAAATAAAAAAAACACAAAATAAAAAAATAAAGTGGAAGGGAGCTCCTTCTGACAGGCTTCTAGGACTTCCATTTCCCAAACTCTATTACCTTGTATAATAGTATTCAAAAGAATTGAATGCAGGAAATTGTCTATTACTTTTTATTAGTCGAAGCTGTTATGTAGGATTCAGCCTACTGCGCTGGATTCTCTTTCTCTCCCCCCCCCATTTAATTAACGAAACCATGAAATCTTTCTATTGGTAGGGAGGCAGGTAGCTAGACATTCACTCCAGAATGGCTGTTTTGACCGGAAGGGTATTTCCTTTTCTTCCTCCGTGAACATTTTCATACTTGAAAAGAAAAGAAAAGAAATTGTTAAGCAGAATGGCGTGCAATGCCTTGTAAAAGGAAGGGGAAATGGAGGCTAATTTTCTTGGTCAACTGACCTGATAGAGCAATTCTATGCTTGTGGGCTAAACTCAGATCTTCTAGTGTGCAATGAAAGCAGTCAAGTGCTTTCAATCAAAATAATAATGGCACGTACTCCAGTTTCCCTTACTTATTTCATTTCTTTCAGACCATTTTCATCCAGCCCTTCTCCTGAATGTATAGCACTTGGAGCAAGGTGCGCCCATTTAACAACAACAAAATTAAAATAACAACAATCAAATAACAGTTGTTGTTAAATGGAGGCCAAAGCAGCAGCAGCTAAAACAGTCTAAAAAAAAAAGAATATGGCCTTAAAAGAAAAAGAAAAATTAAGCTTGGCAGGTCAAATATCGGCCTGATTTTAGAAAAAAGTCTGATGGAAAATGGAGAGAGAGGAGGCCAGATGAGCCACTCAAGGTAGGAAGTTTTAAAATTTGGTTGTGGCCACAGATAAGACTCTCCGAAGTGTCTCTCTCAACCAGCAGTGCCCTAGCTACCACCAGAAAACAATTAAGAGCCTTGCCAACAGACCTCAGTGACTGCATTTCCGCACTGAAGGGGGTTAGACTAGAACTCTACAATTCTATGTCTAAACCACTGAGCCGATCAGAAGGTCGGTGGTTTGAATCCCCGCGACAGGGTGAGCTCCCATTGCTCGGACCTAGCTTCTGCCCACCTAGCAGTTCGAAAGCACGTCATAGTGCAAGTAGATAAATAGGTACCGCTCCGGAGGGAAGGTAAATGGTGTTTACGTGCACTGCTCTGGTTCGCCAGAAGTGGCTTAGTCATGCTGGCCACATGACCCGGAAGCTGTCTGCGGACAAACGCTGGCTCCCTCGGCCAATAAAGTGAGATGAGCACCACAACCCCAGAGTCGTCCATGACTGGACCTAATGGTCAGCTGTACCTTTACCTTTACCTAAGATAAGGCAAGATCAGGACCTTGGACAAGTATTGGTTCAGGTCTGCAGTTAGCAGTGTGCAGTTGATAATGTAACCCAGGAAGCATGTTGGGGTGATCGGAAGTCATAATGGAATCTGTGATGTAGGAATTTAATTAATTTTCTTTTCTTTTTGTAATTTGTATTGGATTGTTTTGGTTGATTGTTTTTGCAAAATTAATAAAGCATTAAAAAAAAGGACTGCTGTTACCAGTCCTTCAGCGTAGAAAGAAAAAGCAACTGGTCTCAGCAGTGTCTCAGCAGTATACTCTGGAGTCAAGATGAAAGCCCTGGCCCCTGAGTACACTGGACCCAATTCAAGGGCTGGTGACTTTTTCTGCAGCCATCGGCTTATTTTAGGCAGCGTGGTTTCAAGTTGCAGGGACATTTGAGGGGAAAGTTCCTCACGTCTTTCTTGATCTGCTAAAAAGCATGTGGTCCGGACATTGGAATCTGGTGGCAGAGATGTGTCCTCAGGGGTGAGGATGAGATGCAGAACCCAGTGCCAATGGCTCCGTAAAGGAAAGATCAAGGAATGGCTCCATCTCCTCCTTGGGGCTCGTGTTTTGTGTGTGGGGGGGTCGGGGACGGGGGGCTCTACATTTCTGTATCCTTCTGCTGTGCTGAAGAAGAATTCTATGAAACAGTGGGTATATCCGGAATCAGTGTTCACTATGTCTGTTTGCGGACTACTTCGGCAGCATTGGACGTCATAAAACAAAGCTTTACAGCTTGTTTTCACCCATTTCTTCTTTCAGAGACTTGCACAGTCTACAAAGACTTTCAGAGACTTATAATACTTTCATTTGGTTCTATATTTTCAAGAGAATTCATCAAGAGTGCATATTTTGTGACTTTCAGAGATTTATAAGATTTCTGTTTATTTGGTTTTGCAGAGTGCATTTCATATATTTCATACTGTTCAAAGTTCTGTATAGATTATATAAAGAGTTTATATTGACATCGCATTGTTGTACTTGGTCATCGTGTTGCTTTGGATATTACTGGTTGTGGGACCCTTCTGGAGTTGGCCCTACTAGAGAGGAAGTGTGTTTTTCTGCATCAATTTGCTCGCCTCTGGGTGTCACTGCTATTTCAAGTGAGGTGGGTAGCTATAGGGAAAAATGCAGTTTCTGATTTGAGAACAGCAGGATGTAACACCTGGTAGACTGAGGAGAGAACTCTAGAGATCATTCTTCTCTGCCAGTACCTCTCTTTGCTGCCACCACTTTTCAGAGGGACTAATCCAGGAGACACACCAGTTAGCCATTGGGCCACCTGAGGGTTCCCACCCTCACAGAGACTGCCTGACACCATCTGGCTGCTAAGCATAGGTGCCAACTCCTTGGAGCCCTTTGTGCCTGAGCACCCACAAAATTCCCCATGAAGGGGCCAGGCATCCACACTACATGGCACCCATAGCCCCAGGCAGCCAGGGTCACGGGGCCAATTTGCACTTCTGCTGCTAAGCATAAACCTTGCAACTCATTTGAAGCTGGTGACTGGCCCCTAGCTGCTGATGCAGCTCCTGTGAGACAGGATACCAGCAGGACGATGGTTAGAGTAATAATAACAACAACAACAATTCATTATTTATACCTCGCCCATCTGGCTGGGTTTCCCCAGCCACTCTGGACGGCTCCCAACAGAATTCAAAAAACACAATAAAACATTAGACTTAAAAAACTTCCCAATACAGATGTCTTCTAAAAGTCAGATAGTTATTTATTTCCTTGACAACTGATGGGAGGGCATTCTACAGGGCGGGCGCCACTCCGGAGAAGGCCCTTTACTTGGTTCCCTGTAACATCACTTCTCGCAGTGAGGGAACCACCAGAAGGCCCTTGGAGCTGGACCTCACTGTCCAGGACTGAACAATGGGGGTGGAGATGCTCCTTCAGGTATACTGGGCCGAGGCCATTTACGGTTTTAAAGGTCAGCACCAACACTTTGAATTGTGCTTGGAAACGTACTGGGAGCCAATGTAGGTCCAACAGCCATTGCTTCTGAGAGTTCTGAGCACTGGGACACCTTGAGACCTTCTGCTCATAGCAGCAGCAGTGGCAGCTGGGGAGAGCACCCTTTACGAAGATGGAAAACCTTATGTTGTATGCCAAGTCAGATCTTTGGTCCATTTAGCTCAGTATTGTCTACACGGATTGGCAGAAGCTCTTCTAGGGTTTTAGGCAGGAGTCTCTCTCAGGGAATGAATCTGGGAACATCGGCATGCCAAGCAGATGCTCTACAACTGAGCCACAGCATTAGAAATCGCACCTTCTTAGTGGCTCCCTGCAATGCAAACTGCATTTAATTCGCTTGCTGGGAAATGCAAAGGGCGATTAAAATCAATAGCAGTCACTTCCATGGGAATATTCAAGATTGAAATATAACATCTCATTTTGATACAGTGGACCAAAACAGCTTTGTTATAGGATTTGAATTCCAACTTGGATAAAAACTTCCTGTCCAATTTCTGCTCTTACTTACACTGATTGTTTTCAAGGTAACAACATCTTTGAAAATGAATGGATAATGATATAATCTGCTCCGTCATGTAATCCCGAAACTTACTTCTGAAATGCAAATTAACTGGTCACACAATTAGGGTTCAGTTCACAGTCCATTCATAGTAGTGTCCATGCTAGGTAAGTCCCTCTGTGAACTGTTAGGATCATCCTACTTGTGTGTAGGACCCTGGCAGAGACACATGCCTGACTGACTGGCATGTTCTCTCCCTCCTGGTCGGTCGTTCAGGAGCTTCAAAAGCCTCCTCCAGCCTAAACATCACAGTGACTGATACCAAAAGGCATTAGCATGCTTAGGGATCCTGCAGAGTGTTTGTAGTTTGCGCAACAGAACTCAGTAGCACAGCATTTGGCTAATCTACTTTATTTACATATAATACACTCAAGAGCCAGTGTGGTGTAGTGGTTAAGAGCGGTAGACTCGTAATCTGGTGAACCGGGTTCGCGTCTCCGCTCCTCCACATGCAGCTGCTGGGTGACCTTGGGCTAGTCACACTTCTTTGAAGTCTCTCAGCCTCACTCACCTCACAGAGTGTTTGTTGTGGGGGAGGAAGGGAAAGGAGAATGTTAGCCGCTTTGAGACTCCTCACTATCCTCACTATCCTCCTCACTATCACTCCTCACTATCCTATGGGTAGTGATAAAGCGGGATATCAAATCCAAACTCTTCTTCTTCGGAGCATTCTGACTTAGATCCTTCCTCTTTCTCATCAGACAGCAAAGAGAAAGAAACAAAGGACAATAGTCCTACATCATGGAACACAGTAACATAAACATCCTGTCTCCATCACTTCCCCCTCTGTGAAATGAAAGCATACACCATCATTGATAGACAACAATCCCATGACTGCAAACACGGAGCAAGAATCCTAACATGAACCAGTACCACTTAGATCACGAGTGCTTAATTCTGCGCCAAAGTGGTTCTGTTTTTATTTATGAAATGTTGGAGGGTGTGCAATGATGGTGACAACAACAACTGAAGCAACAACAGTGACAACAAACAGGAGCAGCAACAAAATATTGTGGTGCAGGGTGTTGCTGCTCAGGATCCATCAACTCCTTTTTGTTCCTCTTGCACCACTTTTCCACCCTTAAAACAGCAGCTAGCATGCTATGGTCAGTGAGCATGTGCAGTCCACATTGAATTGTTTTGGGGATTCCCTCTCCAGAGATGAGGAGCTCCTCATTTATTTATTTTTGTACTCTGAAAAAATTGGGGTTTCTCTGAGTCTGCTCATGTGCCCGGGGAGTGATATTCTGGCTACCTAAAACCCCCCACAACCACTCACATACTGAGTATCAGAAACCAGCCACCGCCATCACAACCAGTGCATGCATTTTGCACTACAATTCCGCACTACAACACCACAATTTTAGGTATGTTGATTTGGAAGGAGCTGCCATTGATTTCAGTGAAACTTGCTTTTTGAGCAAGCGTGATTGGAATTGGTGCCTTATAGTGCAATCCTATACATGCCAACTTAGACGCTGAGATCAATAGGATTTGCTCCCCAGTATTGGATTGCAACTTTCGTATTTTTTTTATCCCATATGGACATGGCAGAAAGTGAAATCAAAAGAGGTAATTATCTTTTCTGAAGCTAAATTGAGCAGAATGATTGGATGATGGGCTTCTTTTAGCGGAACAAAATTCTCCAGGGGGAAAATACAATCAAATCAATTTTATTGGCACTGTTATAAATGATATGACTACTTAATAGGGATAAATGCCAAGAGACAGATTAAGTCAACTGTTTTTTTTCAAGCTGCTTTTAAACACTAGATACATAATATTATTTTTCATGTTTGCTGTTCAGTTTGAAATAATGTAAGTCACAGAGACATGAACAGCTATTGCAGTTTAATACTGTGTTAAATAACACAGCAATTATGCTACCGTTTTGTTGGTTCTACCTTTCAACGAGAAAAGATACTATTGGGTAGAACGCAAAAATTAGTCAAGTTCAAGAGCACAATCCCCACAAAGGTAATGCACCTTTAACTCATTCTTAATGAAAGTATTAAGCAGATGATTCAGTTTCTACTGTTGAAATAAATGGAAATGATAAGTGCTGAACTTTGGCTGGATCTTGTTGCAATAAAGCAATTCTCTCAGACAAAGTGTTCAGCATCAGGGTAGGGGGAATCTCAGGCCCAAGGGGATGAGTGTGGCCCTTAAGGACCGTCCTTAAATGTATACAAGTTTATGGGAAGGAGCTAGTTGAGTGGATCGTGACAATGGTGAACCTCTCTCTACAAGAGGATATAGCCTGGAAGACTCTGGTGAGATATCTATTAAAAGGTAAAGGGACCCCTGACCATTAGGTCCAGTCGTGACCGACTCTGGGGTTGCGGCGCTCATCTCGCTTTATTGGCCGAGGGAGCTGGCGTTTGTCCGCAGACAGCTTCCGGGCCATGTGGCCAGCATGACTAAGCTGCTTCTGGCGAACCAGAGCAGCACACGGAAACGCCGTTTACCTTCCCACCGGAGTGGTACCTATTTATCTACTTGCACTTTGACATGCTTTCGAACTGCTAGGTTGGCAGGAGCAGGGACCGAGCAATGGGAGCTCACCCCGTCACGGGGATTCAAACCGCCGACCTTCTGATCAGCAAGTCCTAGGCTCAGTGGTTTAACCCACAGCGCCATCTGCGTCCCTTGAGATATCTATCAACCTACACCTAAACTGTGTTATAATTTCTGGCCAGTCTCAGTAACTCCTAATTGTGGGCTTGTATGTGTGGTGGCTCCTGGATGAGGTAGATTATCTAGATCTGTTTCAATCTGGTTTAAGGTGTTGGTTATGGAACAGAGACCGTTTTGAGATCAGATTACACACTTGCAATATCTGGTCAATACTATTGCATGGAAATGTTTTCAGTTTTAATTGCAACTTCCCAGAATGTTTGACCCGGCCTGAAACTGTTGACATGAGTTTCTTTTGTCGTACTGTACTTGAAATAAGAAAAGCTGTATACCCCCCAAATATCATGGTAGCTGGGGAAAGTATTGCTGAATGAACTTTTTGTTGTTGTTGTTGAATAATTCCTTGTTCCTCAGAATACTGTTCGAATCCCCGCTTTAAATAAACCAGACACTCTTAAGTTATCTTGACAATCCCTCTGAATAAACCATTTACTATATATGCACAATCTTGGTTATGCTCTGAAAATGGAAATGAGTTGGATAACCTGTTACACACCACCCATATTTTCACTTGTGATAGGGGGGTTGGGAATCAAAGAAGATAAATGTATAGTAATATAAATTGAAGAAAGTGGGAAGTTTTGCGCTGCTGAAAGAAATACTGTAGTTAAGTTGCAGAAGAAACTTCAAAGCTTCAAGATACTTAAAAATATTTATTGTCCAAAAAAAAAAATAAATAAAAATCCCCATTCTCCCCCACATGACGGTTGCACCCAGCTCCTGCTGAGAATATTTTCTCTTCAGCTGTTAGCAGACAGCATTGAGGTCCCTCAATCTCTTTGCAATGTCTGGGTTCAGGTCCAGCAGAGAACCCTGTCCTTTAAGAAACATATTTGATTGCCACTTTATAGTTATTTGTTATCATATTTTAATTGTTGCGAGCCACCTCTGGGGCTGTATTTGGTAGGAAACTCAGCAACACATGCATAGAACGATGTGCTCACCCCCAGGGACAAAGCCTTTGAGCACTGCTCCTGCAAATAACTGAACAAGATTTCTGCAGTGTTCTGATCTGGGCCCAGCCCACATTCTCGTTGGCTTCTAAGGTTCCGACTATAAGCTAGGGCCATCTTTCCAGAATATCAGATTGCCCCTGGGCACGCCACACTTGGAGTTAGAGGCTGAAGAACTTCCCCTAAAGCCTCTTTGAATAGGAAAGGAAGTTACTCATCCTGAATACTTTGTTTTGGTACAAGCATTCAAACCCTTAAGAATGCAGATTCCAAGAGAAAGAGACCAGGATCCTCAAGGTAACAGAAAGGGAATGGGACTTTGTGCTGACCACCAGGCAATTGCTTTTCCCTACCCCCCCCCCCATCGTGACACATACTTTAACTGGCAAATCCAAGCCGCCCCTTGCCCAAGATTTCACCCTTCAGTAGACTCCTCCTCCTCCTCCTCACCTAAACTATCCTCGAAGCAGTTCTGCTCAATATATGCTCCTGCTATACTTACCTCCTTCCACAGCAGGTCAATCTCCAAGGCTGGTACCTGGTGAAGAAGTCAGAGACAGTTCAATGGCACCCTAATGTAGAGTTGGAGACCATAGTTCTGTCCCTTTAAATCTGCAGCTCCACTTGTGGGGTGTGGTCAGGACTCTGGGAGTACAGTGGTACCTCGGGTTACATACACTTCAGGTTACAGACGCTTCAGGTTACAGACTCCACTAACCCAGAAATATTACCTCGGGTTAAGAACTTTGCTTCAGGATGAGAACAGAAATCGTGCTCCGGCGGCGCAGTGGCAGCAGCAGGAAGCCCCATTAGCTAAAGTGGTGCTTCAGGTTAAGAACGGACCTCCGGAACAAATTAAGTTCTTAACCCGAGGTTATATATGCTCTACTAGGGTATATAAATGCTCAGTTAAGCTCTAGAGTCTGTTCCTGAGAGTACTTAGCAAGAGGTCTGAGATCCTTCAGAAATGGAGTCTGAGCCTTCATTGGTTTGATGGACCTTATACCCAGGACATGGAAGCAGAGCTTGAAACCTTTCCTTTTCTACTGTATCTGAAAGTCATTTCACAGATGGGCCTGGCTTTGTACCTTGTGGGATCAAAGCCCAGCCAGACACACAGGTGGTTATTCGAAACCACTCGATGGGTCTGTCCCAACAAGACTTTATTTACTGTCAATTGGCGTTGACCCCAAATTCTTCTGAAGGCAAACTTGGTAGCAAATCCGGAGGCTCCTGTTTGGGCAAACCACGAAGAGGTCCGAGGCTTCAAGGGAAACTGAGTTCTTTTAATAAAGCTAGAAAAAAATGCCATGGGAGGGTTTTGCTTATCCCCGCCCCTGATGAAATGTACATCAGTTGAAAAAGAATATTTGCTTTTGCACTTAGCATGAAGCGGTGAGCAGGCCATTTGGCTTTGTGTGCAGTGTAGACCAGCCATAAAAGAATTCGAATACTTTCTATCAAAGTAACCAAATATTAATTCACCACAAAGAAAAACAAGAGCTTGAAAGACCAAACAACTGAGATCTTAAGCAGAACTTTCATGTTACAGAACGACTAGAGAGGCCCTTCTATGGATCACTGTCAAAGAGTAACAAAAGTGTTGTGATCTGTGATTGGCTAGAACAGATAGAGTACCGTATTTTTCGCTGTATAACACGCACCTGACCATAACACGCACGTAGTTTTTAGAGGAGGAAAACAAGAAAAAAATATTCTAAACGAAACAGTGGATATATGATTTTTGTGGTTCATGCTGTGGCCACAGACGTGATCTGAGGGTGAGTTTGGGGTAGCCCAATGCAAAAATCCTGAGGATCCATGTGGATCCATGCTTTGTAACCAGGTTTTTGCGCCATTGCAGCCCCATGAAACAGTGGGTGCATGTGTGTTTTTTGGTGCAGGCTGTAGCCATGGATATGCTATGTGATCTGATGGTGAACTTGGGGTGACCCAGTGCAAAAATCCTGAGGATCCATGTGGATCCGTGCTTTGTAACCACGTTTTAAGTGGGGAGGGAAGGAAAAGCATTCAAGGGACAAGGAGCACGCGTGGGGTGTGTGGAGAAGGATGCTGCTAATAATGCAGGCGAGGGGTTTAAGGGGAGAAGGAACACGCGTGGGGTGTGTGGAGAAGGATACGGCTAATAATGCAGGCGAGGGGTTTAAGGGGAGAAGGAACATGCGTGGGGTGTGTGGACAAGGATGCGGCTAATAATGCAGGCGAGGGGTTTAAGGGGACAAGGAGCACGCGTGGGGTGTGTGGAGAAGGATGCGGCTAATAATGCAGGCGAGGGGTCTAAGGGGAGAAGGAACACGCATGGGGTGTGTAGAGAAGGATGCTGCTAATAATGCAGGAGAGGGGTTTAAGGGGAGAAGGAACACACATGGGGTGTGTGGAGAAGGATGCTGCTAATGATGCAGGAGAGGGGTTTAAGGGGAGAAGGAGCTCGCGTGGGGTGTGTGGAAAAGGAGCTTTTCGGCAAGCTGAGCGGGGAGGGGGGAGGGAAAGAGCACTGTTGCTTTAAAGGAGCCAACCGGACAGCAGCCACTTACAGCAGTGTAAACAGCTCCTTTCCTCTCCCGCTTTACTCCTTCTCTCCCTCTTTGCTGCTTTACGCAGCTAATGGCGAATCCCCTGCAACCCAAGTCCTGCTCAGCGGATCAGCTGAGACACTGGGAGAATCGTAATTTCCCCCTCATCCCGTGCCCTCCTGTCCCCAGCAGCCTTTTAAAAAACTTTTTTACTGGTTTTCACTGCGCTCGTGGCTCAGAGCCCTCCTGTGCTCTGCCGTCCCTCTGCAGCCTCATTGCTCCGTTTAGAGAGCGCACGGACCTTTGCTGGCTGAGGCTGCAGCAGCTGTTGCTGGCTACGCGGCGCTTTTCCCGGCTCGCTATGGCTCCCGTCTGTCCCTTCTCCCGTGTAAGCGGCTGCTGCCCGCTTTGCTGCCATGGCTCTCCTCCCCTCCCTCCTCCCCGGCTCCTTCCCCTCCTCCTGGCTGTAAAGCAAGCAAAGCAAGAGTGGGACAGAAGCCCTGCAAGCGGCTCCCGCTTTGCTTGACTGACGGCAGCCATGAGTGCATTCGCTCCGTAACACGCACAGGCATTTTCCCTTACTTTCTAGGAGCAAAAAAGTGCATGTTTTGGAGCGAAAATTACGGTAGGTCAGTGGTGTCCAAACTTTTTTCAAAGAGGGCCAGATATTTGATGAAGTGAAGGGCCGTGAGTGTCGACCAAAGGGCCGACCAAAGTTGTTAACCTTTTTTTAAGGGTTGAAGTTGTTGAGGGTTTTTTTAAAGGATTTTACCCCAGGAAATAAACTGCCACAGGGGCCGGATTAAACCAACTGGCAGGCCAGATTAGGCCCTCCTGGAATGGACTTTGGACATGACTGGAGTAGGTGTTTTCCCCACTGCATGAGCAAGATTGAAATACGGTGAATCTGCAAATGGACAACTGTGTTGGCCATAACGTTACCATACCCAGTATATGATCCTCATTTGACAATGAAAAAGAGAGGAAAAAAATGCTTAGCAAAGTGGTAGGAAGGATGGTGGTGGGGGATGGTTCTGAACAGTAGGGATTAGCTACAAAAGAGGTCAAAGGTGCATGTGATTCATCTCTCAAATCACTGCTTTTTTAGAATGGCAAAGTAAATTTAGAGAATATTTGGTTCGTCCCTAAGCCTTATGCCAGAGCCATGAGGCAGACTGAGGTAGCCAGCTCAGGAGGTGGAGTCCAAGGAGTGCCTCCATTGACACTCTCTCTCTTGCCACCAGAGAAGCAATGGGAAGCGGCTATGGTGGCTTCAGGGTTCTGGCGAGATCTCATGGGGCTCTTGCGAGATCTCATGGGAAGCCACAGCTGTGTGACTCTGGTAAGTGAGGCTTTGGTGAGGGTGGCACGGTGATGCCATGATGTTGGGATGGATTGCCAGAAGAGAAACTGCTTCATTTGAGCCTTTGAATCCACTAAAATAATATCCCGCGTTGATTCAGTGTGCTAAATTGTAGCTGAGGACTGCTCATATTGGCCCCCCAGGACCATTTATCAGTCTTTTCAATTATCACTGAGATAATTGTTAGTTTGCTGACAGAAGTAGCAATCACAATGCACTTGAGACAACATCAACATTTTAAACAATTGAGGGATTCACCCTTTTTATTTCGGGGAGAGAAGAAAGCATGCATTTAACTTTTCCCTCCTTAAAAACAGTTGCTTTGAATTGCTTACTTTGGACCGTGCACAATTTGAAATGGGGTGTTTAGACAAATATCTCTAGTATTGTTTCAAGTATGGGGACACACTGAGGGTCTCTCCACTTGGAATAGTTTTCCTAGTCATTTCAGTAGGGAGAGCTGTTCTACAGCGTGTGCCTGTTGACTGTCTCCTTTCCATTGCAACGGCGCGCCATCATGCACCGCAACACCGCATGCCCTTGTAAGCACGTACAGAATATCAATTGCTACTCAGACATTTATGGAGCACTCTCGAGTGTTAAAATCACTTCACACACATACATTATTTCAGCATTGGTTTTAATAATCCTGTAAGGTAGATCAATATTGTTATACCCATAAAGCGGATGAGGGTGGAGACTGGGGCTCAGAGAGAAAGAAAGAGAATAGCTTGCCTTAGGACATCTTGAATTTGGGCTAATGGCCAGGATCTGTGCCAGGGAGAAGCAAAGATCTCCAGTGCTGAAGCGATGATTCTTCAACATCAACTTCATTGGACTGGTCATGTTGTGTGGATGCCTGATGATCGTCTTCCAAAGCAACTACTATATTCCAAACTTACAAATGGAAAGCGTAATGCTGGTGGTCAACAAAAGAGGTTTAAAGACTGTCTCAAGGCAAATTTTAAAAAATGTAGTGTAAACACCAACAATTGGGAAACACTGGCCTGCGAGTGCTCCAGTTGGAGAACAGCCTTTACCAAAGGTTTTCATGGGCTTTGAAGACACTCAAACCCAGGATGTAAGGGAGAAACGTCCTAAGAGGAAGGCACGCTTGGCAAATCCACACCGTGATCAACTCCTGTCCAGAAACCAATGTCCCCACTGTGGAAGGACGTGTGGATCCAGAATTGGCCTCCACAGTCACCTACAGATTCATTGTTAAAACCGTGTTTATGGAAGACAATTTTACTCGGCTACGAGTAATTGCCAAAACTGTTTCTGAGAGTTGAGCCCCTACTTTGAATACTGTAGCTTGTGGTGTATCAGGGAGAGGAGGCCTCCATTTGGTTGCTGCTCCAAGGACAGCATATTGGTTTTTCTGAACAGACAGGGCTGCAAAAGGCTTGGGTTACTTCTGAGTAACAGTCCGCTTGGCTTTGTCCGCCTGGCTTCTGAATTTCTGGCCGGATTCTGAATTTCTGCCAGATTTCTGGACAGCCAATGGCATGGCACTGTGATCACTACACCATTAGTAATACAGAGATAAGAATGAGTTCCAAACCAATATTTTCTTCAGAAAGAGTTAATTTCAAGTTGGCTTTGAACATGGTGTCTTAGATGATTGCACATGACTGCACCATCAGTCTCGAATCTATATTTTTGCATATGGAATTTTACATCATAAAAGTATAAAGTCAGATAACACATAGTCATCTTAGGACAGATTGCTCCTTAAATTATATCATATCAAGTTTGGATAATATTAATGGTTTGCAAATTATAATAAGAGATCTGTTATGTTTACCTCACCCCCCTCAAATCTGTCCCCTGAAAACAATACAAAGTTTGCATGTTCTTCCTGCTCATGCTTGAGTTTTTATATACAACATTCAAACTAGTAGTGGGGTAGGAAAGCTGAATTTAATGCCAATATATTTCACATCTGGCAACCAATGTTCCCATTTGGTTTTAGATAGTACATGGGTCAAGGAGTCTAAAAAGCCCAGGGCATGAATTTTCATGGCCCTCTAGTGGTGATGGTGTCTCATTTACCAGAAGTAATGTATTTAGCATTAACTCTGGAAGAGTATATTTGACCAAAGGCTTATTTTGCAGAACACATCTGCATTTACATTAAAACACCATAATTTTAAAAAGGATGGCCAAAGGATATCAATTTAATTATTGCATTTGACGTGTGCATAAACGGATGACTATTTGTTGGGGATATCATTGATCATTATTATTTACTTTTAAACTGCTGGATCCCATTTTGCTATACCAATTAGGGATGGTCAGCTGGTGGTCCGGGACACGGGTGGTGCTGTGGGATAAACCACAGAGCCTAGGACTTGCCAATCAGAAGGTCAGCGGTTCGAATCCCCACGACGGGGTGAGCTCCTGTTGCTCGGTCCCTGCTCCTGCCAACCTAGCAGTTCGAAAGCACGTCAAAGTGCAAGTAGATAAATAGGTAAACGGCGTTTCCGTGTGCTGCTCTGGTTCGCCAGAAGCGGCTTAGTCATGCTGGCCACATGACCCGGAAGCTGTCTGTGGACAAACGCTGGCTCCCTCGGCCAATAAAGTGAGATGAGCGCCGCAACCCCAGAGTCGGTCACGACTGGACCTAATGGTCAGGGGTCCCTTTACCTTTACCTAGCTAGTGGTCCTTGGGCCAGATCTGAGCTCTGAAGCAGCTTCATCTGACTCTTGGCCAACCGACCAAATTTTAATGGCAGAGAAAGAGAAAGAAAAAAGTTCCAGATCCACTTGTTAAGGAAAGAAGCAATGTGTCACTGGGTATAATTTCGTGTTTTATTGTATTGATATCTCATGCACATTTTGGAAAGTTGAGCAACCTCCACCAGCTTCTAGATGGGATCATTCAGGAATTGCATCCGTTCCTCAGTCCTCCCCAACTGATGACCTCATATCACCAGCATGCCTGAAAATCTCTTACAGTTAGTTGTTGGTGACTGTGTAATATTGCTGGACTTCTACTGAGGGAATGGGTTGCTCCAGACCCTAGACTAGTGGTTGCAGAACAGAGTGGCCCTCAATAATATAGAAGTTGGCCATCCCTAGTTATGAGAATAAATGCAAAGGTGGCTGGGTAATATGAATGAATAAGGAGGGATCAATGTGTTTTCTCCTCCTCCTCCGCTTTCTCTCTCCCTCTCCTTCTCTCTTTTCTAAACAAGCTAGGAGTTTTTATAATTCATCACCTGGCTGACAGATGAGTTCTGCTGGAGAATATTAGAAAATGTCTCAAATCTCATATATATGCTAATGGTATGCTGAGAGTGGTTGGTGGTGTGCCGGAGTTTTTAATCTGTCTCGACCAGTGTGGAAAGTGGAGGAGACAAGCCATTGCACTCGACAATTTATGATCAAACAACTGAATTGTAAAGAAAGAAGGACATGCAGAAAGGGAGAGTAATTTTCTGATTTAACAGCGTTGTTACTACAAATAAAGAAATCTTGATTTTGACTGCACTCGACGTTAAATGAGTTTCCTGCACCCTGCTCTGAATTTTTCATTTCCAGATTTGTACGAAGCACCCTGCTTAGATACAAGTGACAGATGAGGCACTGATTGCATATGGAAATCAAATGTGTATAATAAAGCCATCTTCTGTTTATTAAATAAACACATGTAGATGACTTCAGTGGAGAATGCACTGATAATTCCTCATTGTGTTCCAGTTTCTGCAAGTCACAAAGAATCTTATTTAACAACCACAAATGGCTGGATGGAAGCTTTTCTGTTTATTACCTTATAACAAACCAGAGGGCTTAATGTATGGCATTTATAAACATTTTATTTGGATTCTTGATTCCATGCTTTAGCTGTAACATTACTGTAAATCAGTGTTCACGCCATTACGGTTTCAGGAGGATGCCTCATCATATTCATATTTTCCGTACAATATTACATTTTCATTATGGAAATGGCAAAGATTAGCCATGGGGTGACTTCAGTATTACTCAAGGATGTGAATGTATTTGAAATGAAGTTGGAACATTTAGTGCTCTGTGATCTGCAATTACACAATTGCCACATTATGTAACAGGGGGAAATAGACAGAGGCCTTCTCAGTGATGATTTGCCAGTGCTTTACACATGATTTAGACCAATGCTTTTCAAACTTTATATCCTGACAGAAGGCTCTCCATGTTGACTTATCGGCCAAAGGATCTCAGAAAGTCAGTCATGAAATTCCTGCACAGTGAAGAGGATTCTGGGACATGTCATACCCATGTCCTGTGGAAAAGCATAAGCCTTTCTGATATTTTTGTGCCGTGAATAAGTTCAGAAGTAAGTTCAATGCTTCTTCCCAGACATCCATTCAGAACAAGGGCAGGAAGGAAGCAGTGGCCTGACTCTGAATTGGCTTTGCTACACTGTCAAATAGCCAATGTTGTAGAAACAATTCAGAGTGAAGGCAGGCATCCCTCAGCACACATTTTATTCACACAAGATCCTGGGTGAGCCTTTTTGGCCTCACTCTTAGTCTGTATAAACTAGGAATGCACCAAAGAAAAACATCCAACACATATCCCACCCCCCTGTGCAGGGCTGGGAGGGATTAGCAGTGATGGGCAGATTGCCTTTCAAGGATGCTTATCCAGCATTAGTGCTCTTCACAATGAAAAACTTCAGAAATGTCCTTGAGAAACCCCACAGTTTCCTGAAATACAGGTTGAAATCTACTGATCCAGACACTTGGCATCAGAGTTTTATTTCAGCTGCAGAATTTAAATCTACTTACTACTAATTATTGACTACTGCTCACTTTCCCCCTCAAGCTAATAGGCTGCTCTGAAGAACAATGCTGTGAGGTTTCCTCCATAGATATTCCAAGAGATATTTTAAAGCTAGGCCTGCTTCCATCATTTATAATGATGGCCAATCAGAGGGCTGGCCAGAGGTAGAGGTGCTCCTAATGAGTAATTATGAGGTCTCAGATGCAGTATGAGAGCGGAGCAACACCGCCTCTTCCCTGTTTAGGATTCAGAACCCTCTTTGGGTGCCATATTAACTAGGGTGTGTGTGATTGGCAGGCCTCATGCAGCTTTTGGATTGGCTAGATCTAGAAGTTTGGCCTTCTCTTGAACAGTTCTGCTCCTTAATGGTTTTCTGTGCTTAAGCTTTTAGCTCTCGCCTTTGACTTTGAGGGACCTTGAGTTGAAGAACATACTCACCCCTTGTTCAATTTGTATACAAATGTCCACAGTGAGTGCCATCTTCCCGACCTTAGCACAATGGCACCTGATCCCACTCTCTGGCACCAATAATAAAAAAAGAATGGTTCTGAACCTGGGCTAGCAAGGTCTGTAGAGCATGAGACTCTTAATCTCAGAATCATGGAATTGAGCTCCACGTTGGGCAAAAGATTCCTGCTTTGCAGGACGTTTGACTAGATGACCCTCGTGGTCCCTTCCAATTATGTGATTCTATGAATGGCACTTCAGGTGCCTTGCTGGTTTTTTTGTTTTTGGTATTTAGATAAATAGGCCTTGGTAGGAAATCTCCAAAGCCGGAATTAAGATTGCCGGAAGAAATCTCAACAACCTCAGATATGCAGATGACACAACCTTGATGGCAGAAAGTGAGGAAGAATTAAAGAACCTTTTAATGAGGGTGAAAGAGGAGAGCGCAAAATATGATCTGAAGCTCAACATCAAAAAAATGAAGATCATGGCCACTGGGCCCATCACCTCTTGGCAAATAGAAGGGGAAGAAATGGAGGCAGTGAGAGATTTTACTTTCTTGGGCTCCATGATCACTGCAGATGGTGACAGCAGCCACGAAATTAAAAGACGCTTGCTTCTTGGGAGAAAGGCGATGGCAAACCTAGACAGCATCTTAAAAAGCAGAGACATCACCTTGCCAACAAAGGTCCATATAGTAAAAGCTATGGTTTTCCCAGTAGTGATGTATGGAAGTGAGAGCTGGACCATAAAGAAGGCTGATCACTGAAGAATTAATGCTTTTGAATTATGGTGCTGGAGGAGACTCTTAAGAGTCCCATGGACTGCAAGAAGATCCAACCTCTCCATTCTGAAGGAAATCAGCCCTGAGTGCTCACTGGAAGGACAGATCCTGAAGCTGAGGGTCCAATACTTTGGTCACCTCATGAGAAGAGAAGACTCCCTGGAAAAGACCCTGATGTTGGGAAAGATGGAGGGCACAAGGAGAAGGGGACAACAGAGGATGAGATGGTTGGATAGTGTTCTTGATGCTACCAGCATGAGTTTGACTAAACTGCAGGAGGCAGTGAAAGACAGGAGTGCCTGGTGTGCTCTGGTCCATGGGGTCATGAAGAGTTGGACACGACTAAACGACTAAACAACAACAAGGAAACCTTCCACAGTCAATAGATATCATTAAGTCCCCCACTCCCAATAAAAACAAAATTTTAGGAATAGCTATTTTATTGCACTCTAGAACATTCCTCTCCAATAATCACAGTGGAACACACTGTACCTTCTGCCCTGCGTCTGGTCAATAAAGTTATCATGTAATTATTACGAACTGGTGTTCAATTATTAATTGCTAGCTCTAGGCCTGTCTGTG
This sequence comes from Podarcis pityusensis, assembly GCF_964106645.2. Classification (NCBI taxonomy): domain Eukaryota; kingdom Metazoa; phylum Chordata; class Lepidosauria; order Squamata; family Lacertidae; genus Podarcis; species Podarcis pityusensis. The sequence goes on from NC_138031.1 coordinate 81,471,810, forward strand.
GGCTTAAGTACAACATCACAGCTGAAAGTGCTAGCTGAGTTTGTCAGTTGGGTGGGAGCAGGGAAGAGGAATGGAGATAGTGTCAGCATGAATAATTGAGCATTAATAATTTTAGCTGTATTTAGCAATCATTTTCCACACTCATTACTTGGCCAGTGTGCCTGCAGCTCACAAGTTGATTGAGCTCTCCCTATCCCCACAAGAACTCTGAAGAATAAAAATCACATGTGATTGGACTGGGTTGAAGACAGACTAGGGAGTCTTGCAACAGTGCTCTCATTCATTCTCTCCCCCAATACGGGTGAACCCACATTGGGGCTTGATGGTGTTTGCAAGGTCCATCCTCAGCTGCTAATTGCTCCAATTAAAATAAATCACCTTCAATGCAAACTTCCCTCTGTCTTCATTTCTCACATAGCGGTTTATGAAGTTTTGAGGCATTGCTTTCTGTCGCCTTGCAGAACCAAGCCCCTTGATTTTTTGGGAAGTACAGAACAGACGCCAAACAAGTTCCTGAACTGGAAGATAGCAAATCTGTAAGAATTCAGAAGTTCCTCTGCAGGAGGCGCCTTACTCATGTAGGGACCATTGCTTTATCGGAACGCCTGGTGAGACATAGACTTGCAGTCTGGGGCAAAGTAAAATTGGGATAGTTTTGACACAGACTGGTCTCCATTTTTTTATCATATAAATAGGGAGAGTTATATAAATACTCCTCCCACGACTCATTCCTCTTTGTGGTTGGGTTGTATAGACTCATCTTAAAATCTTGGCTATGTACTTGCATCTCCTTAATTTGTTGCTTATCCTGAATATGCTCTGTGTATGGTTCTGTTATTGTTTGTATGGTTATGTATTAGTTTGTATATATGTTTATGATAAATCAATAAACAAAATACACCCCACCCCGAACTGCATGGGTAAAGGAAACCTTATATTTACATTGTGCCAGGGCTGGAGAGTTGCTACTGCTCTGCCGGTGGAAGTTACTGTATCCAATGTCTGTTCATCTGAGGAAGGGAAGTGGAAACTACATGGAACCAGATTTTGTTTTTAAAAATTGTGTAACTATGGCAGATAGCTGTCCAGCATTCAAGGAAACAGCATCATTGTTGACAATAATGTTCTTTAACTGTTATAGGTTGCAATAGTCCATGGGTGGCTGTCACAACCTGCCGTCTTACCAGGGAAATATTTTCTAGAAGATGAGAAGCTTGAGAATTTCAAGATTTGATCCTCCTTTGTGAAATGATTCGGAACTGAACAAGACTTGCCTTTTTGTGGCTATCTGCTCTTGCCTACTGCGCCGACTGATTCAAGATAGCTGGGATCTTCAAGGAAATCTACTAGAGAACATATTTTGTGACACTACTCACATGTATGGAGTACCAACACCGCATGCTTGTCAAGATATGAGTACTGGCACCTCTTTTAAAAAACCCAACAACACCAAAAGAAAAGAAAAAGAAAAAGAAAAGAATGCACACCAGATATTAGTATCTGGGAGAGCTCCAAGTTTTTGCTTCCACAATTCTGTTTACATCTATTCATTTCTAAATGATCTCTCGCCTTTCTCCTGCTCTTGCCATTTCTTCTCCCAGAATGATCCCACTCACTCCACTTGTAACTTCTGCACTGACAGGAAATTATTACACATCATTACTCTTCGTAAAACACAATTTGCCCAGCCTTCTCAAATTATTCTCCAGAAAATGTGAGGGGGTAATAGAAACTGTCCATTCTATTTACATTTGTCAGTCACTCACACTATTTTCTGCACTGTGCTACATTTATGCCTCTCCCTTACCCCCAGTTAGAAAAGAAAGGTTCCTTTTAGAAATAGCAACAACAGCAGCAGCAACAACAACAATGAGCTTGGGAATGAAGAGTGAACAAACTAGCAAACCCCATTGTCTTTATTCACAGTTTTGTGTTGCCATAGATCAGATCCGTTATTTTATTTAAACTTCATTGCTTTTCATGTCTTGTGCATTACAGAATAGCATGTGGGAAACAGCTTCAATTTGCAGGGGCATGTTTGTATTTACTTCTCTGTGTCCATTCCCATTCACTTTCTCACACACACCTCCATTCACATAAATATGTCCCCATTCACAATACTTATGTTGGATGCTGGGCATAGCCTGAGGCCCACACCACAGCTGGGGAGTGAGTGGGCACTGCCAACCCCACACCCTCCAACTTTCCCCCAGTGAACCGCCTCCCGCAGTTTGGTCAGACTCATGTTTGTAGCTTCGAGAACACTGTCCAACCATCTCGTCCTCTGTCGTTCCCTTCTCCTTGTGCCCTCCATCTTTCCCAACATCAGGGTCTTTTCCAAGGAGTCTTCTCTTCTCATGAGGTGGCCAAGTATTGGAGCCTCAGCTTCAGGATTTGTCCTTCCAGTGAGCACTCAGGGCTGATTTCCTTCAGAATGGATAGGTTTGATCTTCTTGCAGTCCATGGGACTCTCAAGAGTCTCCTCCAGCACCATAATTCAAAAGCATCAATTCTTCGGCGATCAGCCTTCTTTATGGTCCAGCTCTCACTTCCAGACATCACTACTGGGAAAACCATAGCTTTTACTATACGGACCTTTGTTGGCAAGGTGACCAGTGAAAATAGGGATGTCCTATTCAACAGCAACAACAAGAAGCCTGGATGATACCTGGGTCATTGTTGTCATCCTGCATCTGTGAAAGCAGAATGTCCTTTGCCTAGGTAATGGCTTTGGCTGGCAAGTGAAATACCACACTCTAGCATACCCAAATCAGTTGCTCTGTGACATAGAGGAAAGCATGGGCTTCCCCTCCACCTCCCTCACCTGACTGGTGCACAGGAGAACAATAGCAAGAGTTGTTGTTTTTCTGGGAGTTGGAGGAGACAGAGCCTTGCACTGCCCTGTGCTGGACCTTGGGGTTTCTCTGGAAACCTAATGTAGGAGCACAATCTGTTGGGGTGTTAATAAGCACTTGGAATCCCAGAGTCTCTTACCGCTTGGAGATTGGGGTGGCACATAACAGCATTTCCCCCCTGAACTCTGAGAATAGCTTTTGCCTGTCTGAGTGGAGGAGAGGGGTGTATAGTAAGTGAAAAACAAGCCGACTGTACGAAGGTAAAATTAACACCTGCCCACCACTGAAATCTGAGCCCTGTAACATTGCCCAAGAAGGACTATGGCTGTTCTGAAGTCTCTGCGTCATTACTCCCTTCTCTTGTTGAGTTAACTGCGGTTGAATCCTGACAAGACAGAAGTTCTGTTTTGGGGGCACAGGGTGTGTGTGTGGGGGGGGGGACTCCTGGTCCTGAATGGGGTAACTGTGCCCCTGAAGGACCAGGTGCGCAACCTGAGAGTCATTTTGGACTCACAGCTGTCCATGGAGGCACAGGTCAATTCTGTGTCCAGGGCGGCTGTCTACCAGCTCCATCTGGTACGTAGGCTGCCCGTGGACTGTCTTGCTAGAGTAGTGCATGCTCTAGTTATCTCCCGCTTGGACTACTGCAAGGCGCTCTATGTGGGGCTACCTTTGAAGGTGACCCGGAAACTACAACTAATCCAGAATGCAGCAGCTAGACTGGTGACTGGGAGTGGCCGCTGAGACCATATTACACTGGTTTTTAAAGACCTGCATTGGCTCCCAGTACGCTTCCGAGCACAATTCAAAGTGTTGGTGTTGACCTTTAAAGCCCTAAGCAGCCTTGGCTCAGTATACCTGAAGGAGCATCTCCACCCCCATCATTCACTGGTGTTTCCCTCACTGCGAGAAGTGAGGTTACAGGGAACCAGGCAGATGGCCTTCTCGGTAGTGGGGTCCGCCCTCCCATCAGATGTCAGGGAAATAAACAACTATCTGACTTTTAGAAGACATCTGAAGGCAGCCCTGTTCAGAAAAGTTTTTAATGTTTGAAGTTTTATTCTGTTTTTAGTCCTCTGACTGGGAAGGGCGGGGTATAAATAACAAAATTATTATTATTATTATTATTATTATTATTATTATTATTAATTGGGGACATGGGTGACGCTGGGGTCTAAGCCACTGAGCCTCTTGGGCTTGCTGATCAGAAGGTTGGTGGTTTGAATCCGCACGACGGAGCGCGCTCCTGTTGCTCTGTCCCACCTCCTGCCAACCTAGCAGTTCGAAAGCACGCCAATGCAAGTAGATAAATAGGTACCACTGAGGTAGGAAGGTAAACAGCATTTCCGTGCGCTCTGGTTTCCATCACGGTGTCCTGTTGCACCAGAAACGGTTTAGTCATGCTGGCCACATGACCAGGAAAGCTGTCTGTGGACAAACACCGGCTCCCTCAACCTGAAAGCAAGATGAGCGCCGCAACCTCATAGTCGCCTTTGACTGGACTTAACTGTCTAGGGGTCCTTTACCTTTTTACCTATTATTGCATTTACTTGGTAGTAGAGTTATCATTGGCAGAATCACATTTTCCCCCTGCAGACCTGCATGTTTGATGCCTCGTGTGCCTCTCTGTGGCTATAGTATGCGTCCTAGAAGATTATCCTAACCTGACTTTTACTTTGGAAATAGATATATAGACGTTTACTTAGCAACTGCAAGCCTCCTTCCATCCTGCCATCTGGAGGGGAAAGCAATGGAACCAAAATTGACTCTGCTCTACTGTAGTCTGGCACTGAAGCAGAATAATCCACGTTCTGAAACCACGGCTCTGCAACTTCCAAGCTTGTAACTTCTGTCTGCCGAAGCAAAATCTGAACAAAATCTGTTGTGTTTCCTAAAATAGAACATTATTCTCCTAATCTAAAATAACATGAATGGCGTTTAAAATAAAAAAGACCACCAAGTAAATGGCCTGTAATAATATGCATGAGAAGACCATAATGGAAATAAGTGCTCATTTACTTCAAAGCAACTTTTAAAAAAGAAAGCAAACAGAATAGGGCTCTTTCTACCTTTTCACCGTTAGCAAAGTCATATTGTTTGACTTTCATGCACTCTTCTGTCAGATTCATTCTGCCTCAATGGGAGATGGATGATGAATTGGCCACCTCTTGGAGGCGGAGAGAAGGAGATGCTAAGCCTTGGTCTGGGAATTGGCTAAGTACTTCAGCGGAGCTTCAAGCTCTTAATCGCTCTCAGCAAGTTGGCCTCCTTGATTTATAAACTGGGGCAGTGATTAATGATCTTTTAAGTGGACCAGGCAGGCCCAAAGCTTCACAAATCGGACCACTCAAACATGACGACCACTTGTAAGAGAACGATAACAGCTTTTACATTCACCATATGGTGTATATATATATATGTGTGTGTGTCTGTGTGTGTGTGTGTATGTGTGTACACACCCACACACAAAATAAAACCTATTCTGCTCAGCTAATATCAGCTGGCCAGCGTGATGAGATGACTGAACCTCAGTGAATTACTCATCTGGCAATTGTCCAGGCACAGAGTTAGGCCTCACCCGGATAGCTAGGTTGCATCAGGAGAAGCCATGGGGAGGAACTTGACTTAGAAGTACTATATTTTTCACACCATAGGACGCACCTTTTCCGTCTTAAAAACTAAGGGGAAAAGTCTGTGCGTCCTATGGAGCGAATGCAGGGGGGGTGGGAGGCAGGCAGGAAAAGCCTCCAAGAGCCCCACACAAGCTTCGCATGGCTCTTGCGGGCTTTTCCCCAGGAGGGAGAAGGGACTGACACGGACAGTCAGTCCCTTCTCCCTCCTCTAGAAAAGCCTTGCGCAACCTCTCCAGCTGGGGGGAGGTGGCGCAAGGCAAAAGAGGAAGCCAGGGCAGCGAGCGCAATCCATCCCGCTCGCTGCCCTGGCTTCCTCTTTATTCCCCCCCTTGATTTCCCCCTCTAAAAACTAGGTGTGTCCTGTGGTCCAGTGCGTCCAATAGAGTGAAAAATGCGGTATGTAACTTACAGCAGCATATAAGAACATTGGTAGTTCCTATTTCTTCACAATGAAAAAAAGCCACTTGATTTCAAAACTGCATGATTACAAGCATCCGAGGGAGAAAAATGTCTTAATATTAGGATCAGCTGGATCTCACATGGAAGCTTCCTTGGGCGTGAAATGGCAGCCTTTGCAATTGGTCACTTGAAGCTGTGGCATCGGCCTTTGTGTTGGCAGCATTGCTCCACTCACCAGACAATTTGATCCTCCTCATCTGGCCATAAATGCATCTGGGTGATGTAGCCCACCTGGTTTAGACAACAGGCCAACAGTGACCTGGAGACGGTGCCAGAGTTCGGCACTGGAAGCTTGCAATGACAAACTTAAAAATTCATCACCCTGAGTCAAGTCCAAACACCGCCAAATTGGGAGCCCAACTTAGAACAAGTTAACCCTGGCAATTTTACTCCTTGCCACCACAGCTATCCCTCCTAATATCTGAAAAACCTTTCCAACCTACAGTGGCTCCATTAATAAGGAGACTTTTGTTACTTTGTAGGATCTGAAATGCTGATAGGATGGCATTCCAAGATTTAGGGAGCTTCCAGGGTACTTTTCCAGGGCATCGGAAACTGCAAACCATAGATATGCTCATGAGAGAAAATAACATCATGTAAGCCTACCCTTCTGAAACAAGCCAGGGGACATTTGCCCATTACTATGCTGGCCTTCCTCTTGCCCCATTTGCCCCTGCCAGACTGCCAGGTTTCCTAGCCACGCCTGCCCTTTTATCTGCTGCCTCACAGCAACCTTGTTCCTTGCTAGTAAGAAACAATATAATCAGAAATAGTTCTGTGCTAGATTTTTATTTGCTGGGAGAGGGTTGTTTGTTTTACATATGGGAGCATTCCAAAATATGAACCCCTCCCAGCTGCACTCTGAAGTATGTGGCCCATTCGGTCACCTCCGAACCTCATTCCCATCTTATTCTGCTGTGTGCAGATCCAAACTCCCATGGCTTTGGAAAAGGGGTAGACAAATCCGTGGGGGGTATTAGCAATGATAGATAAATTCAGTCTCTGATTACCAAAACCTTGATGCAAAGCAGAAGAACTAACTCCAAATTATTCTGCCAGGAATATCTGGGGGGACGGGACCCTCCCGGCTTGCCATCGCTGCCACCTGAGGGCTGAACTACATGGATCCTTGAATTGATGATCAAGCATGGACAGCTCTTAGGTTCTTAGGCTTAGCTCCTACAACATATTTACAGTGGTACCTCGGGTTACATACGCTTCAGGTTACATATGCTTCAGGTTACAGACTCCGCTAACCCAGAAATAGTACCTCGGGTTAAGAACTTTGCTTCAGGATGAGAACAGAAATCGTGCTCTGGCGGTGCGGCAGAAGCAGGAGGCCCCATTAGCTAAAGTGGTGCTTCAGGTTAAGAACAGTTTCAGGTTAAGAACGGACCTCTGGAATGAATTAAGTACTTAACCCGAGGTACCACTGTAGTTTAATTTAAAGTAGGACTCGATTTCCCGTTTCTCTGACAATGCCAATCTTGAGTTCCTCCTGTGGTTTAGAAGTCAGAAATTCTAACGATCATGAGCTCAACTGTATGTGGATCTTACCTTGAATAACAATTCTGTCTTCTTTGGCTGGAGAGGGAACTGTTTTCCTCGGTGAACTGTACGAACAACCATTTTTTTCTTATTGGGGAGCCTTTGGAAATTAAGAGAGGGGTCCATCAATGCTACACTTGTCAGGCTGAAGAGAAAGCACTGTGCAGGCTTCATAATTTGCAGCACGTTTTTTTAAAAAGATAATGGCTGTGATTGGACAGAGTGATGATAACGAGCACAGGAAAGAGGTGAGCGAGGGCAGTTTGCTGCGAAAGAATCAATAACAGAAAACTAACTTCTGCTAAGATAGGAGAAAACAGCACTCCCTAGAGGAAAATTCCAAAGCGTTTTCAATCTGGACTCCACTCAGGGGAGACCTCCCGCCTATGTGAATGCTGAAAAATTGCAGACCTATTTTCTGAAACTCTGTTATAACAAACTGCAAACTGAACCTTTTTGTTTCACCATTTGGTAATATCTTTTCCAGGAGTATTTCCTCCTCCCCACCCTCAAGAGCTTCATAATATATTTTCCAGGAGCTTTGCTGAGGAAAAGGAGGTGCTGCCGAAGCAATGAATTATCCGTATACTCTAGTGATCTCAAGATGACATAAAATTCCTTTTTTATAAAATGTTGTAGCTTTGGGCTTATAGGAAACCTAACTTCAAACTGGAATTTGTCTCCTGGGGCTGAGGGTGGGGGAGAGAAAAAGAGAGACAAAAGAGAGGGTTTAAAACACAACACTGGTTGAAAACAGACAGTGTTTTCTGAGCAGCGTGGGTGTTAAATATCAGCACTTAATGGTGCCATACATACAGTATTTGTGTATACAGAGGCTCTGGTTAAACACAGTTTGCACGACATTTATAGGTATGTATGAAACTTTCTTGGCCAATTTCTTTCATCCTGCTGAGACTATTTTATAAGCTGGGCTCAAAACCTCTCAATTTTTTTCCTAACCAGAAACCTCCCAACACACCTTGACTTTTGGCTGAATTAACTCAGAACTTTAAAATGCTTGACTCCCTTGCCAAAATAAATTTATTGGGGATTAGGGTGCCCAATCACTGATTTTTCTGTTGTGAACCACCCTGGGATCTTTGGATGGAGGCCAGTATACAAATTTAATTAATTATCCCCATCAAGATTATCCCCATCAAGATAGCATCCTCATACACACAACCTTACATTATTCTCTAGATGTGACTGTGTGCCATTTGCTCATGTAGGGAATCTCCCTGCTCCCACTGCATCTGGTGACCCCAGTTGCATCCATACAATACCTTCAAAGCACATTCCACAGGCATCTGCCCCCTCAAAGAATTCTGGGCACTATAGTTTGTCAAAGGTTGCTGGGAACCGAAACGCCAGAATTATTTCAGGGGGTTCATGTGCATTGAATGTGGTTTAAAGATATAGTGCAGGGGTAGGCAACCTAAGGCCCGTGGGCTGGATGCGGCCCAATCGTCTTCTCCATCTGGCCCAAGGATTGTCCGGGAATTTTACATGAGTAGAATGTGTGCTTTTATTTAAAATGCATCTCTGGGTTATTTGTGGGGCCTGCCTGGTGTTTTTACATGAGTAGAATGTGTGCTTTTATTTAAAATGCATCTCTGGGTTATTTGTGAGGTATAGGAATTCGTTCATTCCCCCCCCCCCAAAAAAAAATATAGTCCAGCCCACCACATGGTCCGAGGGACGGTGGACCGGCCCACGGCTGAAAAAGGTTGCTGACCCGTGATATAGCATGTTCATAGCCGATGTTTTAGTGTGGCCAAAACCTGCCCCTCACCCCTGATACCACATAGCTTTCTTTCCTTGCCAGGGATCCTTTGAGGGAGGAGCAATTATCCTTGGTACAGGGGAAACTGAGACTCATTTTAGCCCCGGAGATCTTTGCAGTGCACAGCCTTTTTGCTGTCCCCATTCCCTACTGTAAGGGCAAGCAGGCTTCAGGCTTACAGGGCTGGATATAATGTGTAGTTCGGCCTTGCAGACAAAAGTCATGCTGGAGATCCAAGATGCAGAGTGCTTACTTGCAAATGCTTCATCACAGGACCCCTTGAGGAAAATCTCCCACCCGCCATTTATGCTTACAGAAAAAGACCACAACGTTAGTCAACTCACAGTGGGGAATGGTGAAAACAGTGTTGTTGTTGTTTCATTTGCTTTCAAGAGCCACAGGTGCAAGTTTCAAGAAGGAGGAATTAGAATAAGTTATGTGCAGGCATTCTTGCTATACCCAGGAGCATAAATGCTACAGATGAGACATGCAAGCTCTAGTTTTAACTCTCAGAGGTTAAACGGATGGCTTAAACATCCATTTCCCCTGTAAAGTTAACTTCAGCGTTCCCATTCCCATAAGGAACACCAAATTTGAGAAATCATTTAATACGCTTTGAATCTAATCAGAAATTATATTCTGGAGAATGTGACTAGAAATTGCCTTTTCCGTTCTGATGGACGTGTCTTTGGGTGTTTTTGCCAAAGTCTAAAACTCCAACGCTTCAGCAATTATGATAGAAGAATGAGGAAGATCAATGCAAAATATGTTAGGCATTCCCAGCTGTTCTCTTTCAGCCATGTGCCTTCTTATTCACACACAAACACATACTATTCAGAAGTCCCACTAGAATTCTGCAATCTGGAGGGGAAAAAGGGCCCACATAGTAATAAGCAGGAGTAATTTCTTTCTGCCAATTATCAGATAAGATGCACTCGAGATCCATCTTGCCGTTTGGTTTTCTAACCAAAGGGAGGCTTTGCTAAATCATTTTGAGTTTAAGTAAAAAGACTTAAGTGCTTTAATCCTCAGGCACACATGCATGGATGTGTAGATATATGGGAGCCGCATACAATAGTCATAACTTGCTGTAGAAGGCAAGTGAGTGATTCTCAAATAAGGATTCACAGTAAACTGACGTTTACTCCAAGAAAGGTAGAGGTATTGTGGTACAAGAAAGGTAGTGGTATTGAGGTAAGGGAAAAGAGGGGAGCACATCAGCAGAACTTCTTTCTGAGCAGACGTGATAACGTCATCTTGATATTTTAATTTTATTTTATTCTCTATGGTCTTATGGAAACTGTTTAGAGGTTATGTTGATTGGGAGGTATAGGAATCTTGTCAAATAAAACTAAGCCATGTGAACCCATGTTAGTCATACAAATGAAGAGAAAGAAATATGTTCAATGGTACTTTTAAGAAACTTTTTATTACACCTATGTTTCATAGGAGACAGTTGACTCCGTCAGCTGCTGAGTCAGAACTGGGGAAAGGAAGGGGCAAATGTCAAATGGAAGCTGCCCAAGAGGAAATACTTGGAACTTCTTGAAGTGACAGCAGTAAGACAGTGTGCAAAGAAACCATAGTCCCCGTTTAGCCCCCACTTCCAAAACTTATATGCCATTTTATAGTCCCAAGTTAATATGGAGTTAGCATCAAGGGGCCATCAAACTCATTTCTTATGCTGAATGATGTAGGATTTCCACCATATCTCCAGAGTCATTCTGACTTCCACCGAAAGAAGCCCAGAGTGGAAAGACGCATCAAAAGTTTGAAAAGCAAACAGCTAAAACCTTATAAAAAACAGTTACCGTTTCACATGTAGCCATAGGAAAATGATAGAGTATACTTAAAAATTTCAGAATATTGTGCTTAAAAGTGTTCAATTTTTTTTTTTTTTTTTTTTTTTTTTTTTTTTACATCTAACTAGATTGCAGCCTAGCCAAAGAAGGAAACCTTTGTGATTTCTGCTTTTTGGCAGGGTTTACCCGCTCACAATTCCTGCCAACCTAGCAGTTCGAAAGCATGTCAAAGTGCAAGTAGATAAATAGGTACCACTCCGGCGGGAAGGTAAATGGCGTTTCCGTGCCCTGCTCTGGTTCGCCAGAAGTGGCTTAGTCATGCTGGCCACATGACCCAGAAGCTGTACACCGGCTCCCTTGGTCAATAAAGTGAGATGAGCGCTGCAACCCCAGAGTCGGTCATGACTGGACCTAATAGTCAGGGGTCCCTTTACATTTATCTTTACCCGCTCACAAGGAGGACTTAAGCAGCCTTCTCAGGTGGCGGAATACTGAGGGGCACCAGAAGCTGCCAACACTCGACCCTGTTAAGTGAGAATTGGGTGGGTGAGGGAGGGAGACAACACCTTTGCACTTCACTTCAGGTGGCAGAACAGGATAGGCCACCCCTGCTATTCAGACATCCAATGTGGATGGTATGGTCCAGTCTTCTTCAGCTGCCTCTCTAACTTCTCCTTTGTGCTCACCAGCCAGAGAGGTGTTTTTTTGCAGCAGCAAACTGTACTGCTTTGTGGAATTAGAAGTTTATCATTTTTTAAAAAATGCTGTGGCATGTGGTATCCCTAACCCATCTTCACCACAGAGTTAAAATCAATGTTTCCGAAGCTTGACATGAATTGCCTGTTGAGAAGGAATCTGAGTTGAATGCCAAAAATGGTACATCAGGGCAAAACCAGGAAATTGTCATAAATGCTCTGTGTAAGATGACTTTTTCCATTTAACAAAACACCCACTATCAGCCCTTTTGCAAGTTATTTTGATACCACCTTATTTCGTTCTATCTGGAAAAATACAGAGCTGAACATTGAAAGCTAGTCAACGGTGACTCTGTTTTCCGTTTCACGGAATCCAACTGTTCAGAGTAAGTGACTTATAGGTCTTTTTTTTTTTTACAACTTTTTTTTTTAAAGCCCACATCTGCTGCAGACAGACTATGATTTGAAAAAGCTGATGCAATAGCGCAGCAAAAGTTTATTTTGCTATGGGTTGTTTCATCTCCAACCAGTTGCAATATTGATTTCTCTCGGTGGATTAATTATCAGAGGTAGTTCCAGTCTTCTCTGCAATGGGCGGGAGGGAAAGCGATGTTTTCATTTAAAGGAAGTCTATTGACAATTGTGCACCAGCTTCCCCTGGGTTGCAGAATCAATGGCACTGGAAGACCCGTGTCATAAAAGTAGTGTGCATGACATTATTTATGTTATCATAGACACAAGTAAATCTTGCTTTGTTTACACGATTCTAAAATTTTATTTCTATAGGTTTGCCGGATGATGGTGCTGCCATTTACATAAACAGAAACAAGTGTTGAGATATGGGCTACTTTAACAGTCACTCTAGGCCAAGGGTAGCCAATGTGGTGCTTTCCTGATGTTGCTGAACTGCAACTCCCATCAGCCTCAGTCCTGGCTAACAGGGAGTTGCTGTCCAACAACCTAGCTACTCCCACTATAGGCACTATAGACGCGGGTGGCGCTGTGGTCTAAACCACTGAGCCTCTTGGGCTTGCCAGTCAGAAGGTCTGCGGTTTGAATCCCCATGACGGAGTGAGCTCCCGTTGCTCCGACCCAGCTCCTGCCAACCTAGCAGTTCGAAAGCACGCCAGTGCAACTAGATAAATAGGTACCGCTGCGGCAGGAAGGTAAACAGTGATTCTGTGCGCTCTGGTTTCCATCACGGTGTTCCACTGTGCCAGAAGAAGTTTGGTCATGCTGGCTACATGACCCGGAAAGCTGTTTGTGGACAAACGCCGGCTCCCTTGGCCTGAAAGCAAGATGAGCACCACAACCCCATAGTTGCCTTTGACTGGATGTAACCATCCAGGGATTCCTTTACTTTTTTTACAGGCTAGTCATCTGTTTTTTTGAGGCACTAATATTGGGCACAATCTACTTTGAAAGTCTCCATGCAAGCACTATTTATATTGTCATAGCCCCATCTGGGTCCCATTGCCTAAGAGGACCCAGCAGGGCCTAGGAGTCTCCAAATCTCTGAGGACCTCTTGCATGAGAGCAGAATCCACATACAAAGTCAGCCAGTACGGAGGTCAGGGAATCCAGATGATCACAGAGCCAAGGGCACAAACACGGGGTATGAAACAGGGCCAATGAGGAGTGTGGCCTGAGTAGAAGGATGTGGACTGGGGATAGTTCTGGAGGCCAGAAAGAGAAGCCTAGAGGGCCTGAGATTCCTCACCCTTGATCTCTATATAAAGTGCAAGCAGTCTTCTGCAAGACTGTTTCATCCCAAATGCATTTCATTCCATATACATAATATGGTTCATCTTACACTGGAAATGGTTTCTTTGTAGCCCCATATTGCTGCCAGGTGAATTTCTAGAGCTCTTTAAAACACCATTATACTATTTGTCCATTATCCTCTTAACCCTTTGATGTGCAGAGATGGCTGCAGTGCTTACTAAACTCATTTAAAAGTATCTTTGACTCTCGAATCACTTTGTTCTCTGCATTAGTAATACCGGGCATAATCCTGCTTGATTTGCAAGATTCAGGTTGAGTAGCTTATAGCTTTTGAACCATCAGCGGCTCAGAGCACTCGCTAAAGGGGTTGGTGCAATTCATCACATCCAAGCCAATGTATATGCAACAGACCCAATAAATGTGGACAGTCTGTCTTGTTACTTGAAATTCAAGTGAATAGCTGACTTTCTCAGATGTGCAAATGTGGTTTGTGCACAAATGGCAGGATTTTCCTCTTTTTCTTTTTGGAAAAGTTTGTGCGGGGGGATAAAAAAATGGAGGGGGAATCAAATTCCTAGACAGTAGTAAAAGAATACCGTATTTTTCGCCCTATAGGGCGCACCGGCCCATAGGGCGCACCTAGTTTTTTTTTTGGGGGGGGGGAATAAAGAAAATTTAGCCCGAGCTTCCCCCGACCCCAGCCCCCAGAACAGGCTGCTATCTGCAAGCCTTGGGAGCCCGGTGGGAACTCCCACCCTGCTCTCCAGGCTTGTGGATATCTGCCCGAAGCCCGGGGTGCGCTGCTCAGTGCGCCCCAGGCTTCGGGGTGCAGGCTGCTATCTACAAGGCAGGAAGCCTAGGGAGCCCGGCGCACCGACCCCTCTCGCTCTCCAGGCTTCAGCGAAAGTCTGCATTTGCCCCATATAACACACACATATTTCCCCTTCATTTTTGGAGGGGAAAAAGTGCGTCCTATAGGGCAAAAAATATGGTAGATACTTAGGAGCCTGCATCAAAACTTCCTCAGCAGTGCAGGGATTTTTAATTCCCAACTTCACCATGTCAAATGTTCTTTCAACTTTGGTGGCCTGCATGTGGAGAGGAGATGGGGAACCCCCCCCCCCAAGTTGCTGGACTATAACTCCCAGTTGTGGCTGAAGGCTGTTGGGTTTCCCCAGCTCTGACGCAGGTTGGATACTTCTGCAGCCTTGGTGGTTATTTGGTTCAGTGGTTATCCCCAGTCTAATCATGATCTTAGTCCTGCAGTCTCCCCATCATCCTCTGTCCACCTGCTAGTATGCTAACTTCAAAACTAGTAACAGGAATAAAAGCTTCTTCCCCTTGTCCCCCATTCACTGGGCATTGGAGGAAATCCCCATCGGTAACAGTCCAATCAAACCAACAGAAATCCTGTCCCCCCTTACATTGAGTGTGACTGCATGACTAGGATGATTAGGATTGAAACGCACTACAGTTTCAGTTTATCAATCAACAAAACAAGCCTGCATCTCTTTGTGGTTAAACATGGCACCAAACGGGATTTCGAATAGTTCCTTGGAGAAAATCCAACGTTACTTATGCATGGGAGAGCTGGACCATAAACAAGGCTGATCGCTGAAGAATTGATGCATTTGAATTATGGTGCTGGAGGAGACTCTTGAGAGTCCCATGGACTGCAAGAAGATCAAACCTATCCATTCTTAAGGAAATCAGCACTGAGTGCTCACTGGAAGGACAGATCGTGAAGCTGAGGCTCCAATACTTTGGCCACCTCATGAGAAGAGAAGACTCCCTGGAAAAGACCCTGATGTTGGGAAAGATGGAGGGCACAAGGAGAAGGGGACGACAGAGGACGAGATGGTTGGACAGTGTTCTTGAAGCTACCAGCATGAGTTTGACCAAACTGCGGGAGGCAGTGGAAGACAGGAGTGCCTGGCGTGCTCTGGTCCATGGGGTCACGAAGAGTCGGACACGACTAAACGACTAAACAACAACAACAACAACAACAACAACATGGCGTGAAGTAAGGTCGCTTCTGGAACTGCAGGAATTGGCTGCACACAGTGTGCTTCAGAGACTCTTGCTACTCTAAACAAACCAGGATCTTTCAAACAAAAAATGCAGCTGACAGTATTAAGTGCGCAGAGAGCATCTCCAGAGAGGAAATTTCACAAAAATAAAAATAATTATTTGTGCCGTAGATTTTTCGAGTCTCTCCTTTTCCATTTTAGTCCACACTTTGGGGTTCCCTTTTCAGTTTTCATCAGTTTAGTTTGGTGGCCTTTTGGAAACCCAAACTTCTTAGCTTAGCCCTTTCCCCTAATGTTTGCATTCCTTTTTTCCCCCCTCCCACCCTACTCCACAATGAAAGACAACAGATAATGATACATTTTAATTGATGAGAATATTATAAAAAATTTAACCCTGGTTGATGGATTCCAGTTAGAAATCAATCACTGTCTCTTAATTCTCTAATGAATCCAATGATATAAGAAATGAAACATTGCTAAAAGCGCCCACACAGGAGATCCCAAATGACGGGAAGCCTTTTGATTTATTATACAACAGATAAGATCGGCATGATACAGCATCCTGATGGTTTATGAGCCTATGAAAATCCTTGTAATGAAGGTTATTCTCAAACTCATAAAGTTTCATATTCCAGTGTGTACTCTATCATCGGCCTGTAATGTGAAACTCAGATTGATAAACATATTAATTATACCAAAAAAAATTGTTGGGTTATCAAAGAAGAGACACTTTGCAGATGGAAAGTTGAATGCAAAGGAGTACCGGTGGCCACAGAGGAGAACGGTCTGATATAGCAGTCAATATTTTATTATCTAAGTACTGGAAAATTGAGTGGAACATTTCACTGAGGATTTATTATAGAATGGCTGGTGAAATTCCTGCCCACACCAAGCAAGCTAGTCATAGGGATGGTTTGACTTCAGAATCTCTGTGCATTCCCTTCGCACAACCAATGAGGAACAACCCACAATCTGCACAAAACTTACACAAATTCTGCGGCCTGATGAAATGATGCGAATCAATCAAATTTAAACAAGGAGTACAATGTCAGATTGCTTCTAGTAGCCATGAAGAGGGAAGGACTATGCAGTCCACGCAGCAGTGGGACGGCGCAGGGACATAATGGAGCACTAAGGAACTCACAGCTCTTTCCCTCCAGACAACATTAGGTATAGGAGTCTTTGCAGAGTAGGCAATGACAGGAATCCTATCCTTCCAAAGGCAAGTCTCCTGGAAGGAGACACTGGCAACATCCTCCCTCCCAGTTTGTATTTTGGAGGGTGGGTGAAGTCAGGCAATGTGTCTCTTTCACTGCAAACTTGGAAGTGAGGGCATGGGAGTCAATATTTGATATCTGTCTCCTCCAAGACAGCACTAGGATTGCAGAGGAGTGGAGGACTTGCTGTTCAGGGAAGTTTTTAATGAGTGAAATTTTAATGTATTTTTAATCTTTGTTGGAAGCCACCCAGAGTGGCTGGGGAAACCCAGCCAGATGGGCGGGGTACAAATAATAAATTATTATTATTATTATTATTATTATTACTTCATTTCTCTTCAAGTAATCCTAGCCAATCAGGGATCACATGCTGAATGCGATGTGATGCTGTAATGCCAGATATATGTAGCTATTAGCTGATTCACTGTATGTAAATGAAGTCCATTTGGATGGAGAGGAATGCTTCTTATAGAGGTCACATGGGTGACCCTAGTCAGCCAGGGATCACAAGATCATGAAACTCACAACTGTCTGCAAAACTGCCAATTTAAAGGACTGAATAAGATTTTGTAAGATTTTCACAAAACAGCCCCCTTAGGCATTAGTTACATTGAAATCCACAGGAGCCGTGTGATTTCCATTAGTTCCATTAAGTGAGCCTCGCACCGTTCCCCCTTAAAATATTCCTAAAAAGGTGCACTTTTGGTTGAGTTAAATTTTAGACTTTAAAATATACGAGTGCAAGAACAGCCATCAGGTTTCAAGAGGCACTTAAAAGCTGCTCTCTGCGTTGGCCTTCAGCTGTAGAAAATACATTTCACAGCGAGAGAAAAGCCCCTTCTGTGAGCGGAGGAGAAGAGATGCATTTGGGACTCTGCAAAAATGATGAGCTGCATGAAAATCCCATCTGATGTTTAGATTGATTAGTTATTCAATATTTCTCCATGCCAGTGTGCATGAAGTTCAGCTTCCACCCCCCTCTTTCCTTGGGAGAATGGGGAAAGGTTTCGTATTGTAACAGACAAGGCATTGTCAATTAAGTATCACCTTCAATTTCCTTGTTTATGATCCTGTGGCTACTAAGCATCAATAATTTCTGCCCTCCAAGTTGTCACGGGGAAGATTGATTGTGCATGTCATTCTTGATATGAAGACATTTAAATGAAATCACACCCTTCTGTCTATATCAACCTGGCTTTCTGCAAAGCAAAAACAACTCTATCCACTTACAAATGGACAACTTGCAGAGGGGAAAGAGGCAATTCCTTTAAGCATATCCCCTTTGTATGCACGGTGCATGTTTTATTTGGCTTAAGAGATGGAAGTGTGGACCTGGGAGTCTCTCATTAAAGTTTTGCCTATGTGTTGAACACATACAGCGGGCTTTGGCCTGCCACCATTTCCCCAACCTTAGTCCATGCCATACAGTTTGCAATTTGAAGATGATGATGGTGAGATGTTGATACTGTTACTATTATTATTAGTACTAGTAATAATAATACCTGTTTTACAGTGTTATTGTAAGGAGTACAGCGGTACCTCGGGTTGCATATGCTTCAGGTTGCATACGCTTCAGGTTACAGAGTCCACTAATAGTGCTTCAGGTTAAGAACTTTGCTTCAAGATGAGAACAGAAATCGTGCTCCGGCGGCGCGGCAGCAGCAAGAGGCCCCATTAGCTAAAGTGGTGCTTCAGGTTAAGATCAGTTTCAGGTGTTTTTTTTAAAAAAAATAATATTTATTGATAATTTCAGAATTACAAGAAAAATAAAAAATAAAAACAACACTACAATACAAAAAAAGAAAACAATAAAAAAAGAGAAAAGCACAAAATATAAAAACCAATACGACAATACAGCAAAAGAAAGTAGAAAAGAAGAAAAAAGAAAGAAAAAAACACAAATCCGAAATTGCATATCCATAATTTCCATTTGCTTGTTTCATTGACCTCCTCACACCTCCGTTTTTGTGTTCTAGTTTAGTAATTATTTCAGCAAATTCTTTCCATCTTTCTCAATTTTTGTTATAAAATTTATCTTGACAATTTAACCTAATAATTAACTCAACAAATCCTTACCATCTTTCCCCATATTCTGTTATTCAGATTACCTTAATTTATTTAACCTTATCTTACCCCTAAGTGCCTTAAAACTTAAATCTTAGTTTTCAAATATACATAGCTCCTGATATCATTTCTGCTAGAGTCGTATAGTTTCATTCCCACATTTTCCCTAATATTCATTAACTGATTCTAAAATAAAAAATTTCCATTATAAATTCTCTACCAATCATCATCCAGCGTCTCTTCTTCCTGGTCTCGGGTCATGTCAGTCCTTATTGTCCATTCCATCTAGTCCATCAACCTGGAAGCCTTATGTCCGAGGCCCTTAAATCTCTTCCATGTCCCTTCTGCAATTCTTCTTCATCTTGTTTGTGCTTGCCCTTTTCCTTGTCTTTTGTTGGTCAAGATCAGTTTCAGGTTAAGTACGGACCTCCGGAACGAATTAAGTACTTAACCCGAGGTACCACTGTACTAAGATAAATAGTTAGTTCCTCCTCACCACAGGGCATTAAGGTATCACTGCGCACCTCAAATTGTGACTCTATACAGACATTTGCTCCTGCACTTTGACCGTATGTCAGCGCAGTCTCTTAAAAATATATTATATAATTTTTATTAAATTTTCTATTTTACAATTTCAAATACACATTTTACATCCTTAAGATATCACTGACTTCACTTCTTCTCTTTCCATGGTTCATTTTACATATCTTAAATCCCTGCATATTTTACAAAAAAACCCCCAAAAAACGCTATACCAATTGGTTTTCCAGCGTTGCATCCATAAAAAATTATTTACACTCTTCAATTTATCTAAATGCTGCCAGCATTTTCAGCTTTACACAATTATTTCCCATATATTCAATAAACGTTTTCCAATCTTCTTTAAAGGTATGTCGTTCTTATTGGGAAATAATAGGGCCAATATGTGTTTAGCCGGTTAAGTGTCAAGCTAGACACTAGATTTTAGGTACAGTGGTACCTTGGGTTAAGAACTTAATTCATTCCGGAGGTCCGTTCTTAACCTGAAACCGTTCTTAACCTGAGGTACCACTTTAGCTAATGGGGCCTCCTGTTGCCGCTGCACTGCTGTTGAGCGATTTCTGTTCTCATCCTGAAGCAAAGTTCTTAACCTGAAGCACTATTTCTGGGTTAGCGGAGTCTGTAACCTGAAGCTTCTGTAACCCGAGGTACCACTGTATTGGTTTCACATGCCTTGCACCCCCGTACAACACCCACCAGTAGTGAAGAAGAGTCACTTGACAATTCAATGGCTCCCCTCCCAATGCGAATGGGTAAAAGTGTTTGGGTGAATGGTGTGAATTTTTCATTGGGGCTGGTAGAGTCCTAGATTAAATGTTAAACTGCCAGTAGTCTTTTTGTACATGCATCTAGGGGATTGTTGGAATGGGCAATTCTCTGTAGGTCAGGCATGTCCAAAGTCCATTTTAGGGGCCTAATCTGGCCCACCAGTTGGTTTAATCTGGCCCCTGTGGCAGTTTACTTCCTGGGGTAAAGTCCCTAAAAAAACCTCCACAACTCCAATCATTAAAGAAGCTCAACAACTTCAACCCTAAAAAAAAGGCCAACAACTTCAATCATAAAAAAACCCAACAACTTTGGTTGGCCCTTTGATTGGCCCTCATGGCCCTTCATTTCATCAAATCTAGCCCTCTTTGAAAAAAGTTTGGACACCACTGCTGTAGGTGTAGGTCAACTGAGATACAGGCAGTGTTTTTGGTCTAAAAAAAATGTCTCAGGGTACACTCATTTTCCTACTCATATTGAAATACTACCCCTCAATGAGGCCAAACTTAGATTCACAAAATATTTAGGGGTATGCGTACCCCTGTGTCCCCCCCAGAAAAAAAGCACTGGATACGGGTATGTTTAGTGGGTGTGGATATTGTATGTGTCATCCTGTTTTATGGACTTTGAAGTTTTATCTGTATTTATATTGCATAATTTATATTATTTAATTTTGTTTGATTTTATTTGTGAACTTTTTCTGATAAGAAGTACACAGCCACTTGA
Organism: Podarcis pityusensis; assembly: GCF_964106645.2. Classification (NCBI taxonomy): domain Eukaryota; kingdom Metazoa; phylum Chordata; class Lepidosauria; order Squamata; family Lacertidae; genus Podarcis; species Podarcis pityusensis. The sequence goes on from NC_138031.1 coordinate 81,492,652, forward strand.
AATGAAACAAAAATATAATTTTCAGCACTTTTTATTTCTTCAGGCATTTCAGGTGATGATATTTTTAGCTGGCTGAAGGTTTTTATTCTTCTTAATTTTACTGGATTGTTTCCAACACAGTGCATGGGGAGTTCTGCTCACGCAACAGGGCTTCCCTCTTTGTCTCCTCTGTCCCAACACACCCTCAAAATCTGCTTCAGAGCATCCTTCAACCCTCTGGAGCAGACTCTGAGGGTGCACTGGGTGGGTGGGGGCTGCAGAGGAGAAGAGAGGTGGAGAGACCCCCACTTTGCAAATGGAAATCTGCTGTGCAGGTGGAATAAAACTCCTTGTATTGTTGGATAAACCCCTTGTACTGTTAGTTGAGTTTTATCATTTCTTTGTATTCTGGCCTGAAATGAATTTCAACCCGAAGTGCAGTTTATAAAAACATAAAAACAAAATTAAAGAAATGAAATAGTTTCCGCGGACACATCTAGAAAGCAGCTAGTTTGGGGGCTTCTGGCTTTGTTCACCCAAGACAGGGGTCAGCAACCTTTTTCAGCCGTGGGCCAGTCCACCGTCCCTCAGACCATGTGGGGGGCTGGACTATATTTTGAAAAAAAAATTGAATGAATTCCTATGCCCCACAAATAATCCAGAGATCCATTTTAAATAAAAGGACACATTCTACTCATGTAAAAACACCAGGCAGGCCCCACAAATAATCCAGAGATGCATTTTAAATAAAAGGACACATTCTACTCATGTAAAAACACCAGGCAGGCCCCACAAATAACTCAGAGATGCATTTTAAATAAAAGGACACATTCTACTCATGTAAAAACATGCTGATTCCTGGATCGTGCGTGGGCCGGATTTGGAAGGCGATTGGGCTGCACCCAGCCCCTGGGCCTTAGGTTGTCTACCCCTGACCCAAGACATTTTGTTGAGCTTTCTGAGGTGGCGAAGAAATTCAGGGTGAAGTGGTGCTCAATCAAATTCTCAGTGCAGCTAAGCACCAGGCATCAGATGAATTTGTATGCTGAATCAGGTAATTATGGATTTCAGTACGACCACTACAGAGGGATGGCTATTGCTTTTTCAAAGATGATCTATCTGGCTGCTTCTGGAAACACAAAACTGTGCATGAATACTTGACTTGATCTAATGCAGCCTGGCAGTCCTTATGTGTTAACTATCATTGCTAAGAGCTATTAGTAGAGCTCCACTCTATGGTTCTGCCCCCAACTCTTTTTATAGAGTCATCAAAGGTAGTGGCTATCATATGTTGTACTAGTGAACAAGCTACCGTATTTTTTGCTCTATAAGACGCACTTTCCCCCTCCTTAAAAAGTAAGGGGAAATGTGTGTGAGTCTTATGGAGCGAATGCAGGCTGCGCACCTATCCCAGAAGCCAGAACAGCAAGAGGGATCGCTACGCAGCAATCCCTCTTGTTGTTCTGGCTTCTGGGATAGCCGTGTGAAGCCTCTTCAGGGCAGGGGGAGCGTTCCTCCCGCTACCCTGAAGAGGCTTCGCACGGCTATCCCAGAAGCCAGAACAACAAGAGGGATCACTGTGCAGCGATCCCTCTTGCTATTCTGGCTTCTAGGATTCATAATATTTTTTTTCATGTTTTCCTCCTCCAAAAACTAGGTGCATCTTATGGTCTGGTGCATCTTGTGGAGCAAAAAATACAGTAAGTATTCTTCAATAGTACTTTTGTCTGCATTGAACCTACCGCCAATCCAGTGAACTGGGTGATCATCAACTCCAGTATTACAATACAGCGAGAAAAATGTTTCTCCACTTTCTCCACATTACGCATCATTTTATAAAACATCCCCTTTATCCCACCCCTCATTTGCCACTAGTTATTTCCTGAACTGAAAAGCTGCAAACGCCTTTGCCTTTCTTTGTAGGGAAGGTGCTTCTCAGCCTTGATTATTCCGGTTGCCCCTTTCTGCACCTTTTCCAGTTTTTTATTCTCTCTTTCACCTCTCCGTGCCTCACATGCCATCTCCCTCTTGGCGTCTTCCTTCCTCGCACCCCCCCCAACAGATTAAAGGTCATCATGGTTTTTATTCCAAAAATGAATGAATCTCAGTACAATGTAATCCCAAATCTAGATTCCTGACCCTGTTGTTTTATGAGAGCTGGGGCCTCCCTCCTTTCAGACCCGGATTCCTCTGACTTCTTTGACACGCTTCACTAGAGCTAATAGCTTCCTATTACCAGTTACAATTTAGCATCTGAGCTAGGAGCTGGAGGAAGAAGGGGGGGGGGGGAGAGAAAAGAGTGTAAATTATACGGCATTGCAGTGAACAAAGGTTTTATTTCTCCTGAGCACAACTCTTTGATAGGAAAACGGGGGAGACAAATGTGTTGCTAATTTAATTAAGTAGTATGAGATTGCAAGGTCTGCAGATGCCATTTAGGGCTGGATTAATCAAGAGCAGGTGATGAAAATGAATAGTCACACATAATGTTAGCATTTTTAACAATCCGACACAGTCTAATGGAATCAAGTGTCAGTTAACAACAGGGCTCAGTTTTGCTTGCTAATCCAAATTTATCTCCACTTTCTCTCTGCACATCCATGTGAATCAAGGACTCGACACTCGTGCTCCTTCCCATACATTTATCTGGGGCAACCTTAGCTATTTTTAATGTTTGCACAATATCAGGGTCTCCCCCATGCCCCACCCCAATCTTAATCCTGAAAGGACAAAATTGAATATGAAGGCATCTCAGAAAGCAATGCATTAATATGCAGTAAATTTAGCATACAGCACATTCTGTGTAGGTCAAGAGGGAAGAGTGGGGGTCAGGGCAGATCCCTTTGGTTGAAGACCAGATTTTGGATGGAAAGGTACCTCCAGTTTATTCCCACTCCGCACCACAAAGCTTTTGAAATTGTGAAGATATGAATCCATTGAGATTGTCTTGAGTGCATATGTCGAATCCAGACGACATTAATCCCAAACCATTGCATCACCATGTTTTACTTGCTGTGGAGGTCTGTTGGTGAGTGTGCAATCACATGTCTCCAGACGCTCCTAGATCCTGCCTGCCCCTGCTCTCTGAAGAAGCTGGTGAAGCTGGAGTCTGTCCATTTCAACAGCCTTCTGGGGAAGGGAAGAGGATCTCAGGATGTGAAGCATGAAGCGTGGCCCCCAGACCATATCCAAACTGCCCAGTTGCGGCATAACTGAAAAACAACACGCTACCTTATGCTTGTTGGAAACAGCTGTGATGAAGGTGCCTTCACAGTTGCCTTTGCATTGCCTACAGCTGTTCCTGGTGGGGAATAGCCTGGTGAACCAAAGCTGTCCCCTAGTTGTCCTTGGCCCAGCCCAATATTACCTCTGTTTCTTTCCGCAGTAGCTCACTGCACTCATTTTAGGGCCGCTACTGCTACAATCAGATTCAATTATTACAAACCTATTACACCCAAAGAGCTTTGTCTGTTTCTGGGAGTCATTTATCATCTCTTAAGCCATTACTTTCCCAGGTGGCCCTCAGCGTTAGGCACACCATGCTGAATTCTGTGGTCCAATACATCAGTGACTTAGCATTCTTCAGTAGAATAATTGCTGTTGATCTTCACTGGCTTGGGCTACTATTGACCACATTCTGTTCCACAGTATTGGCTATCTCAATGTAGCCCAGGGGTCGGCAAGGTTTACCGGCCATGGGCCGGATCACTCCCACGGAGATCGTCCGTGAGCTGGACTGGCGCAGCGCGGCACCAGAAATCGCTTCTGCGCATGCCCAGATGCCAAAAACCATGCCTGCGCAGAAGCAATTTTTGACATCTGGACATGCTCAGATGCAATTTCCGGTATCTGCATATTTCCGGTGTCGCTTGGCGAGTCCCCGCACCTCACTAGCAAAGCACGTGGGGGACTCGCCGAGTGGGCAGCTCGGTTCAGGGTGGCTTGTGGGCCAGTAAAACAGTCTTCATGGGCCGCATCCAGCCCAACCAGACCCCTGATGTAGCCCTTAGTGAGAGGTAGAATGTCACAAATTAATGAGTGTAATGACCAGTGATTCTCATTTTTTTCCCCCTCTGGGCCACACTTTCAGAATAAAAATCTGCTTTCACCACACCAATGTTTTATAGAAATATACAATCCTAGTTGTGTTTTCTAATGTATCACTTGATGCTCTTGCTCTCATTTTGAAAAATGAAGAAGTGTGTATGCACATGAAAGCTTATACCCAGAAATAACTTTGTTGGTCTCTAAGGTGCTACAGGACTATTTTTTAATTTTTTATTTCGACTGTGTCAGACCGACATGGCCACCTAACTGAATCATTTTGAGAAGATATCTATCCATATTCTGCAAATTAAAAAAAAACCTATACTACCTTGAAACATGATTGTCCTGCAATCTTCTCACTACACTTGCTATCGTCTCCTGCCACACCATTGTGGCTCACCACACCCTTGGAGAACCACTGGTTTAGACAAACTTATAAATGTATGCAAGCCCAGATAACTGGGAGTAGTATAATGGAGGGTTAACTATATTTTTTAAAAAATCTGCTGTTGAAACGCCTCAGTAGCCCTGCGTAGTTTCAGTCAGAGTCTGTTTTTCCTTTGTCGGATGTGGCTATTAAGTCCATTAGCAAATATACATGTATTTAAAATAATTATTAGATGTATTTTGAACTTCTCAAGAAAAGAAACAGACAATGCCAATTAATGTTTCCACTGAAAATGTAAATAAATGGTGCAATATGCCCAGTGTTTTTGCTAGCCTCATTTACCTGAGTAACAACAGAAAAAGGGCCTTAATTGCCGTGAATGCCGTTAAGAGTTTGCGTATATATCCAAAGAAAAACTGACAACATTGCAATGCCTCTACTGGTGAATGCGTCGCCTTTTCTTTTCCTTTAAGGAAAACTTAGTCACATGATCGCCCTGCACGACATCACAAATCTCCCATCTCTGTTTTGTTGGTCTTATATGCATGAATAATTTTCCCAGTGCTTGTTTGTAGCACAGCCAGAGAGAGAGAGAATTACTCCCTCACAATCTCTTGTTGTCCTCAATCAGCATTCTGTTGGCTTGAGCTGGCTTACAACGGTGTAAAGACATCGGTGGCATGTGTTATAATATATTGAGTATTGTCCTCTTGAAGAACGCACGAAAGAAAGAACATTGTTCAACCAGGGAGCAATTCATTGGGTTTTTCCCAGAAACTCTTGGGTCAAGTTTTTATAGGCCTATTTGATTTTCAAATTCTTTTTCCTCCCCTTTTTCCTCACAGTGCGCCATAGTGTCCAAACTTGTCTACATTTACTTCTCATGTTTTGTGCATGGTAGATGTCCTTTAAAAAGAGTATCTCAAATAAGTCTTTATTCTTGTTTTGTTGGCTCTTCTTCTGTGTTTTCATGAACTCTGGCCCCGGCCATGGCAACTGCAAGAAAAATGTTAACATTGATTGACAGGATTGAAAAAGCCTCCGTCCCTATCCGCATTTCAAACACTTTGAGAACAATGGGGTTTGGTGTGATTGAATTAATGAGATAGCGCAGACTGTCAAAAGAGCACACATACTTTACATAAACCTGATTATCTTTACATGGCAGAAATGGAAAAGAGAGAGAGAGAAGAAGCAGGGAGTAGAGGGTTGGCTTTCAGTCTTACCTCCAAAGGAGCCATCAAAGTGGATGCCCGGGCACAGGGAGTGATGTGCCGACTTGGTTGGCCTTTCTCTCCCCAACTGAGCCTGCTTAGCATACATCAGCCATGGTCTTTAACAAGTCTATTCAGGAAACTAGGCCTCAAACAACACTCTTTTCACTGCTCAGCACCTCTCTTGCTGATTCCCCTCCCCTCCCAGGAGCCATTGTTTAACTTGAACTAAGCATACATTCCAACAATTAGAACTGATCTGGCTCCTCCTGCCCTAACTTAACCCCCAAAGACTGAGATCACTCATGACTATAACACACATTTAAAGAGGTGAGCCCCAGCTGGTGCTTCCTTTAAGGAGCAGAAGAATAGTGGGAAGAAGGCTGGAGAGAAAACATCTTTCCATGCGCAGCTTCAAATTATATTGGGCTCCTCTGGGAAATGTCTCAGCCACCGTCAAGTTCTAGGGGTGCAAACAGTAAGAATGCCACGCCGCCAGCTTTTAAATGGTTGCAGTATGGCTAGCGTTTGCTTTCAAAATGGTGACCCGTGCAACATGTAGCTGTGGCCCATGAAACTGTCCATCAGTTGTGTCTTTTGTTGTCTGTCTGAGACTGTAAAGCCAAGTGGGTTGTCAAGAACTTGGCAGGTGAACTGGGTTTGGCTAAATCAGACACAGGTTCTGTAGGCCTGCCTTAAAGTTTGAATATATTTGTACAATTTCCAAGCAAGTGGAATGACATTTACTCATGCAATGGAACTTCCCTTCTGATTTTCTGCTTGTGGTGATGCCTTGTTACCATATGCAAGTCTCTGCTTTATATTGTTTAGTTAATTTGTCTTACTTTTTATATCCCGTCTTCCCTCCAAGGCACTTAAGACAATGTACATGGTGATTTGCTTACTGTAATATTCATATCCAATGAGTAAAATCATTGCCTGTCTATTTCCACTGCCATGCATCCCTGTGATCAGGCACATGTGAAGACCAGCAGAAGACCTGCTGAATCAGATCAAGGGTCCATATTGGCCATTAATCTGCCTCCCACAATGGCTTGCCAAAACCATTTGGGAAGCTTACAAGCAGGCCATGATATGATATCAAAGGTTTGTTGGTGTGGATTAATCTGTGAGGGCTGCAACCATTAAATGATGAACATTGGTAAGAGAACCAGCTGCCATGCTTTTGCTCCTGATCAGTTGATTGGTTGGTAGCACCACATATTTTCTAAGAAGGCTCTAAGCACATAGCCCATGACTGAGAGTGGGGAAGGGGACAGTTTGATCTGTAGGAACCAGCAGCCTGGAAATCAATACTTTATCACCTGCCAATATAGTATTCAGATCAAGCTGTTCTTTAAAACACAGAGGAAGCCAGTAAAAAGTTGGTAACTCTAGCGAGATTTTGACAAACGTTTTCTTTTGGATCACCCTATCCTGTTAGAATCCTGGGACGCGGGTGGCGCTGTGGGTAAAAGCCTCAGCACCTAGGGCTTGCCAATCGAAAGGTCGGCGGTTCAAATCCCCGCGGTGGGGTGCGCTCCCGTTGCTCGGTCCCAGCGCCTGCCAACCTAGTAGTTCGAAAGCACCCCCGGGTGCAAGTAGATAAATAGGGACCGCTTACTGGCGGGAAGGTAAACGGTGTTTCTGTGTGCTGCGCTGGCTCGCCAGATGCGGCTTTGTCACGCTGGCCACGTGATCCGGAAGTGTCTCCGGACAGCGCTGGCCCCCGGCCTCTTGAGTGAGATGGGCACACAACCCTAGAGTCTGTCAAGACTGGCCCGTACGGGCAGGGGTACCTTTACCTTTACCTTTACCTATCCTGTTAGAAAGAATAAAAGTGTTATTTCAAGTGTAGATATGAGTGTATCTGCATAGGATGAGATCATGTCTAAATTAAAAGTTGCTTCTTGCACCAACTAAATAATTTTGCCTGTTTGATGTTTACTTTCCTGTGTGAGATATCAGCCTTTATTTGAGATTTGGCAGCACTAACAACTTGCAGGAGCTTTCTTTATCGCAGGGGTGGTTTTCTTTGCCACTTTGCTTTCTGCGAAGAGCATTCTTCGCACAACAGACCCAGTATCCTCGAGTAACCGGAAATCATTAATAATTATAATTATCACTAGTGGCGCAAGAACAGGGGAAGCTTTGAGGCTGGCACAATGTCCTGGCCAAATATGTTTGACTGGATGAAAAACATTTACGGAGATTAACACCCGCCGAGCTTGGTCACTGGTGGGTTGTCGCAGATTAATGGAAATGTGCGACAACAGCCAGCAACATTAGCAAAGCCTTTATCTTGGAGGCTCATAAATATTCTTCTACACCTCTGCTAACACCCATGTTTCAGGCTTCCCCCCCACCCCCAATAAAGAATTAAGATAGCTAACTCCATGCTTATTGTTAGCATTATGCAAACTTGGTTCAGGTCTCCCACCTCCTGCCCCTCCCCCTTGTCTGGACCTCTCTTGCTCTGGGGATACTAATTTTTTAAAAAGAAGGTAATGAAGCTATCATCTTGCTAAGGACTGGAAATACTTGCTTATACTATACTATTTGAAGAAGGGTTTCTCCCCTCTTCCCCCAGTAATGAAATAGTGGGCTGAACCCAAAGACTGTTCTGTTAGGGGAAACATTTCACTTTTGGGGAACACAGAAAGAGCTTTCAGTGGGAGGGTGATAAGCTTCTTATTCATGTATAAATGTCCATTCTTGGGTATGTTCAGATATGTGCAGTTTCCGTACGGGAGCATCTATGCTGTGGTAACTTTTAAAAATATCATCAGAACCATTGCCGTCATCTGCAACTAGGGAGAGTGAGTTCTACAGTCCAGGTTCCTGGAGGTCAATGGCTCAAGTTGAAATCTGAAGTGCAAAGCGTGTCCTCCCTAAAAGAGGGCATGTGTTGTGGTGAGACCTGGAGACTGACCTTCTTAGAATCATAGAATAGAATCATAGAGTTGGAAGAGACCACAAGGGCCATCGAGTCCAACCCCCTGCCAAGCAGGGGTGGGTTTATTGGACAGCCACAACACCCGACTTGTAGGTCCCTCGTTGCTGGGTTTAATCTGGCCAATGGGGGGGGGGTTGTCTCAATGGATCGAGGGACCTATAAATACCTATCACGTGACCCAGAGCGTCCTCTTTCGGCTCGTGCATCGGAACACCCGCCCACCTCTCCCTATATTTAGGGCATTTTGTGATTGACCTTGCTATGCCATCATGTGTCATCTGTCATTGGGACAGGGGCACGGCAGGAATTTTCCCCACTTGGCTGATTGGCTGTTGCCATTTTGGTTTCGCCTGCCACGTAGCAAATCATCACAATTTGTAAGGTTGCGGATAGGCACTGGTTCAGGTGATAGGGATGGGGGAATGGTCTCGCTATCCCTATGTGAAGTGTATTCCGTTAAAGGAATTCAGGGGCTCAACTTGGTTTGGTCAACCCCTGAGAGGGGGTTGTGCCCGTGCCTGAGTCCAGGGCAGCATCTGGGGAGTGGACATAGTCTGTTCCCAGGCTTTCCACCTGCCTCAGGTGTTCCCCCCGGCTGACCTATGCTGGTGCCCTGGGTCAGCGCTGCCTGCAAGGGTGCAGGGAGCTAGTCGAACCAGAGCCTATGCAACCACTCACTTGCTGTAATCAATAAAGTTGTGGCCTAAATTCTGCCAAAAACCAAACTAAAATTTGAGTCAAATGTGTTTTTATTTAGGGGAGAGGTCTCTGGGTCTGAACATGCAAAAAGCTGAAGTCCCTGATCTGTTGACAAAGGAAAAGAAGAAGACCAAGCCTTCTAGTATTTCTACTAACACTGTGCCAAATTTTCACCTCTGAATAAGCTCAGAACAACTCTCCCACCCACTGGTTTTAAGGGGATGAAATGTTTTCATGAGCCACTCCCAAATATAATTTTCCAGTTTTCTTTTACTTCTAGGTAGCAGCCTATAAGGCCCTTTTTCTTTTTCCATCTATGAGTCCCCCCATCTAAATCAGGGATGTCCTCACAGTCACAAATAGAGAAAACACCATGCTAATCTTCTCTCCAAAATGCATTCAAATGTACATTTTGATGCACTTCCAGACGCACAGCTGGGCCACTGCCACCTCTTTTGCTGCATTGCACTATGACACTTTCTGTGCCACAGCATCACATGCCAAACAGGGAGCATTGGCTTGGTTGGCATGGAAACAGGGATGCAGCCCCTCTTCTCCCACCCACATATACACATCCTTTCCAATAACTTCTCCACAGTTGCCAAGATGTGCAGTGGGCTTGTCAAGGGGTCCAAAAACTTCTGCAAAACTTTTATGCAAAGGATTTGTGCCGTTGACATGAATACCGTGAGCTCATTTAATTATTTGAAAGAATGACCACTGGCTGTGTAGACTCAGTCTGCTGGCTAGGAATATAAGGGTTAGGAAAAACATAGCATTTAAAGCCATTATTGCAGGTTCTTCATCTGCTCATGAGACTAGCTTCCTGCTGGCTTCACAGATAACATGACAGACAAATATTTTATACAATCAAATGCTGGGTAAGCTGTCAGTCTAGACCTTACTGCATTCTCCAGGTGAGCTACCTACTTTTTCAAATAAGTATAATATGATGTGAATCCATTTTTACAGCCATTCTTGATATTTAAGAAAGGCTACGGGAGAAACATACAAGGAGGTTTTAGGCAAGGAGGTGACACAACAGGAGCTAGCCAATCAGCAATGTCTAAAGTTGGCTTTTATTTATAGGATTGATTTAGTTCAGAGCTTGACCCTGGAGAAGATAAAGGTACCATGTTCGAAGTGTATATAAGGGTGTTTTCATTCTGGCCCACTGATCTACAAAGGTTATAACTGTTTTTAACCTATGAATCCCTGAGGAATAACCACATGTGAGCTGAATCATCAGGGTCAGTGGTTTCCCTGTGCTTCCAAAATTGCGCCCCCCCTCCATACAGAGCATTTTCTGTGCTTGTTTTGCTTTTTAAACAACTGCTTCCCATACTCTGTAGCATGAAGAAAACAAAGCGGGGAAGGGGTTAAGGAGATACGCTGACTGCAGTTTCTCAATCAGCTTTGTGAAGCCTCAGGTCACCTTTGCTCATAAAAACTCTGCACAAATATTTCTTTCTCTATGAAAAAAAGAAAAGAAAAAAAGAATTCTAATCTGCACAGACTGGTGCCACTCCGATTATTACACATTATTAAAAATTAATTTGGGGGGGGAATTGTCTGGTCTTCGCAATCTCATGGGGAGATGCTGTGACAAAATCCTCAGTCCTATCTTGATTACTTAATGCCTAAAATATACTTTTAATACTCTTAATTCATTTCTTTTGTTCCCTACTTCCCAGCGCATTGCTGTTTTCACTGGCTGCAGAACAGTTGTTCTGTGTGCTTTAACTAATGGCCCTCTGACATAGTATATATTAAGGATTACACTTGCAAATTAATTATGTAAATTAAACAAGAATCAATCACGATTACTACCCCAACCTGATCGTCTGCATGTTTACTTGGTGAGACATATCAGAGGTAAGCGTGCAATCCAGCTTCCTCATCATGGAAGCAGCTCACTGATTAACTCCCCATTTAACCCAAAGAGAACCTTCCCCAGCACCTTCCTGTCATCATGGTCAGCAATTCATAGCCATGATTGTGGCCTCCATCCCAACCAGGCCCTTGACCTCTGCAGGGTCCATAGGACTTAGCTTAGGACGCAGGTGGCGCTGTGGTCTAAACCACAGAGCCTAGGGCTTGCCAATCAGAAGGTTGGTGGTTCAAATCCCCGCGATGGGGTGAGCTCCCATTGCTCGGTCCCTGCTCCTGCCAACCTAGCAGTTCAAAAGCACATCAAAGTGCAAGTAGATAAATAGGTATCGCTCTGGTGGGAAGGTAAACGGCGTTTCCATGCGCTGCTCTGATTTGCCAGAAGTGGCTTAGTCATGCTGGCCACATGACCCGGAAGCTGTACGCCGGCTCCCTCGGCCACTAAAGCGAGATGAGCACCGCAACCCCAGAGTTGTCCGCGACTGGACCTAACAGTCAGGGGTCCCTTTACCTTTAGGTTTCATTTGTTTGTACAATTCAATAAGGAAGGGTCACTTCCATCACACTGAAGACCACTGAGAGTTTTTCCTCACTCAATCAAGCAGTATACAGTGGCACCTTGGTTTTCTAATTTAATCCATTCCGGAAGACCGTTTGAATTCTGAAACGTTCAAAAACTGAGGCGTGAAGGGTGGTCTGCAAATTTAATAGAGAAAATTGAGAAAAATAAAGTGGTACCTCAGCGGAAGCCGTTCGACTTCCGAGGTGCATTGGAAAATGGAAGCATTTACTTTTGGGCTTATGGCCTTCAAAAAACGAAACGTTCGTCAACAGAGATGTTCGAAAACTGAGGTACCACTGTATAAATCCTGGTAAATAAATTTTAAAAAACCATGAGTTGTATTATTTCTTCCCCTTCAAAAGGAAATCTTTTTTAAAGATCATTTTATCTGTTCTCATTTTACAGAATTAAAACAGTGACCGAATGGAATAGATGGTGCTTCCTTAAGCCAAACTGGGTCATTGGTTTGTCTCACTCAGTATGGTCTACTATAAATGGCAGTGGCTCTCCAAGACCCTTCCTAAGCTGGCTATCTGAGATCCTTTAACTGGAATCTGAACCTGCTACCTACCACTGAACTGTGTAGTCCTGAGATGGGGGTAGGCAGTGTGTTGCCTAGGCAACAGTGGGGATGGGTACCAAAGGCCCATGCTGTGAGCATTGCCCATCCTCCCCCCTACACACAGAGTAAGGAATCAACTGACTGGAGTGCGAGGGGGTGCTGAACTTATTTCTCCTCACCTCAGCAGGTCTTACTATTCTTATCTAGTTAGGTCATCCACCCAACTACTTCTGCCAGAACTGGGCCATATTTTTTCAAACTTGGGAATGCCTGGTACCATAGGCACCAACTCTGGGGGCCCCTGAGGGCCAAGGCACACACTAAATGTCTGACCAGTCAGCCCAACACGGTGTGCGCATGATGTCACATGGTGCGCTGAGGCCTGATGGGGTGTGCTACCCCCTGTGAAAGGCCAAACAGGCTCATTGCTTCTGTGGGAGGGTCTGGTGGAGCCCGTGGGGCCTTTCGGAGGGTACACCGGGCCTCACTGGGCCTTGGTGCACCGTATGTCATGCATGTGCCACAACATGTCATGTGACATCATGCAAGCGACACACATGATGTCACAATTGATTGCCCAGGAGCAAATCCAAGGTGTAGTTCTGTAAATGAGTCAGGAAGCCTAGAACAATGAATAACTAGGATTTTTTTGTGTGAAAGCATGGAGTACCGGCATCTATTTTAGACAGCTATGATGTGGCCACTGCTCCATGCAGTGGATTACTGGACTGGATTTTTGCAATGCAATCTGTGTGGGGCTGCCCTTGAAGATAACTCAGAAACTTCAGCTGGTCCAAAATGCAGCCGTCAGATTACTGACTGGGGTTCCATTTAGGTTTCATATAACCCCTGTTTGAATATAGTTGCACTGGGCCCAGTTCAAGGTACTTAGAAGACGGTGCAATTCCTTATGTGTATTACTCAGAAGTATGCTTCACTGTGCACAGTGGGTCTTAATCTCAGCTAAGTGTGTGCTGTGAGCTGCTCTGAGGTTTACAATTGAATTGAATAAATAAATAAATATACAAATTTAATAAATAAAATTGATGAATACAAATAAATACTGTTATTTTATTTATTAAATTTGTATATTTTTAAAATTTGTATCAACCAATTTTATTTATTAAATTTGTATAACAATTGCAGCCTAATAACACAATCCTGTATATAAGTGCTCAGAAGTTAGTGCCATTGAGTTCAGCAGAACCTACATCCAGGGAACGGTCCATAGGATTGCAGCCTAAATGAGCTAGAATGCTCACTCAATTTATAAATGCCTTTCTTTTACTCTTTCTGTTCCACATCAACAATGGTCACGCATGCAGATAATTAGAGCAGGCCAGGTTCAGCAGCAATTTAAATATTGTGTGTGAAAAAGTTAAATGGCTTTCGTTTCGGGATGAAATTAAACATAGCAGAATTCAACAGCATGCAAAGTGGCCATTGCTCCATGTCTCTGGCCTCTTTCTCATGCATTGTACTTGAACACAATGTGAGCCAATACACTGGGAGTTGGCCTGCCCCTTCTACAGCATGCTGACATCACAGCATACCTTGTACTGAATGAGACATTATGAGGAAGGAGGGGGGGGGGGCAAGCGACACGGACCGAGAGCAGCTCCATGTTGCTTGTAACATCTTGTTGCATGGTTTGGGCCGGTAGCTTCGGGGTTAATTCTCAGTGGGAGACTGAAAGCAAGGAAACAATCTGGATGCTAGTTTGTAAAAAAAAACAACGAATTTTCAGTGCGTAGCCCACAGACGATCATTGATTGCGGTAAATAAATAAAGCCACTTCTGACTTTTATTGTTGTAGGGAGTAATTATAATTCACACAGCCAGACCTTTTGTGCCACGGAAAGCTTCGTTTGTGGTTTGCATGAGCAGATACATTAACTCCTGTAAGCTCTTTTCATTAGAATGCGATTACTCATTGAGGACTGATCAATATATCATCTATACAACATCTTGAAAGTGGATGTCTGGTCTCATTGTGGGCTTACTGATAATGACTTCTTTATTCAAGGCAGCTTGTACGAACAAGAAGATAAAGAAAAGAGGGGAGAATTATAGCATATGCTTGTGGAAGTATTGTAAAGGATATAAACAAACAAACAAAAAAGGTAATAGGAGAGTTACCGGGTAGGGGATGACAATTCCGGAGGAAGAAGGGAAGAGGGCAAGGGAGTAAAAAGTTAAAAAGAGAGGGTGTGTACGGTTTGTGACCATTTCCAAGAAGTATAATACACAGTGCACAATGCTTGGTGGAATCTTCTTTTGAATAACAGCATATTTAAGTGGAGTACATAATCTTTTCAATTTCAGCATTAGAAACCATGCTTGGTTTGATGACAACGATGATGACGACGATGACGATGATGATGATAATATTATTATTATTATTATTATTATTATTATTATTATTATTATTTATATCCTGCACATTTGGCTGGGTTTCCCCAGCCACTCTGGGTGGCTTCCAACAAAATATTAAAAATACAATAAAACATTAGACATTAAAAAACTACCCTAAACAAGGCTGCCTTCAGATGTCTTCCAAAAGTCAGATAGTTGTTTATTTCCTTGACATCTGATGGGAGGGCATTCTCCAGGGCAGGCGCCTCTACTGAGAAGGCCCTCTACCTGGTTCCCTGTAACCTCACTTCTCATAGTGAGGGAACCGCCAGAAGGTCCTCAGAGGTGGAGCTCAGTGTCCAGGCAGAATGATGGAGGGGGCGACAGTCCTTCAGGTATACTGAGCTGTGGCCGTTTAGGGCTTTAAAGGTCAGCACCAACACTTTGAATTGTGCTCAGAGCTGAAGAGCCTTCAAATGGAAATAAAATGGTCTTCTCCAAACACAGCTGCCTTTCTCCGACATACTGGCTTCCCATTTTTTTCCTCTTTGCTTATACCATTTTTATTTTATTTTATTTTCTTCTTCTTCTTCAAGGAGCATGATCAATGCACAATAAGCTCTTTCGGAACCTCCTTCATACCAAGTTTGACGTCTGTCCATCTGGTTGAGTATTGTCCCCTCAATGACTGCCAAGGTTTCAGAAGGTGAAGTTCCCAGGGCTAGCTGGAGATCCGAGGACTTGAACCGAGAACCTTTTGCATGCCAAGAATATACTCTACCACTAAGCTATAGCCTTTCCAGTCTTATGCAACAGAGTCAGGTCCTTCTCCGAAGGCGCATACAATGTTATCACTTTGATTAGCCAGTTCAGCACTGCAATGACTGCACTGCATGGAAGCTATGGCCTGGGATTGAAATGCTTATCTACATACAGTGGTACCTTGGTTTTCAAACTTAATCCATTCCAGGAATCCATTTGACTCCCAAAACTGTTCGAAAACCAAGACACGGCTTCCGATTGGCTGCAGGAGCTTCCTGCATTCAAGCAGAAGCTGTGTCAGATGTTTGGCTTCCGAAAAACATTTGCAAACTGGAACACTTATTTCCAGCATTCAGGAGCTGATTTGTTCGACAACTAAGCCGTTCGAGAACCAAGGTACCACTGTTTGTGCTAATGGAGTTTGCCACAAAGCATAATGAGGCCTGGAAGAGTATCACATCCACATTGGCTGTGTGCATGTATTGCTCGTGAGCAACCAGGACAAATGTTTCATAGGCACCAATCTGAACAAAATATGGGGGGCATCCTCACACACACTTCTCCCCATCTCCACACATCCTCTGCCTCACACAACTGGGTGCAGGTCTTGCCTTCCCCCCAGCTGCTTGCCCCCCACCTGTGTGCTATATGTTTCTGCCGGCTTGCTCATTGTCTGAAAAGGTGGGTCTTTATATTCCTTACAATGGCACCATCCATGCACAACAGGGAGGTACCAGCAGACTCGGGGTTAGCAGACCCAAGGTTAGCAGAAGTACAAAAGGGTTTTCAGGGTTTTTAGGAAGGTGGAGACTGTGGGAATGTTCAGGGATGCAGGAGAGGATATATTGTCTGATAACAGCCTTTCCAATTTGTGTTAACAAGTTCACAATTTAGCAGAGTAACATTCCCCTTTTTAAACTTGCAGCGGATGCATTTGCTCAGGCTCGCTAAAGCCTCTATAATAACTGTTCTGGTATTTTCCCCTTATTCCCTCATAAAAAATAACACATGACACAGTCTTCTATGAAAGTATAAAAAGAGTTTACTCACATATCATTCTGTTCACAATTGGATCCCAGAAGGCAGACTTAGCTTAGAAAAATAACATACGACTAGAAACTATCATAAGAAGACAGTCCCTCTGTCCTCTATTGGCTGGAAGCCAAGAGAGCATCTTTGGCTAAGCAGATGTTGCTTCTTCGATGCATGTAGTCAAAAGAGAGAGAGATGGGTGCCCTGCCCTGTGCTTTTGTCATTACCTGCACAGGTGAGGCCACACCCACCTCTAGTCACATGCAGAG
Organism: Podarcis pityusensis; assembly: GCF_964106645.2. Lineage (NCBI taxonomy): Eukaryota > Metazoa > Chordata > Lepidosauria > Squamata > Lacertidae > Podarcis > Podarcis pityusensis. Next base: position 81,509,367 of record NC_138031.1, read on the forward strand.
GAAGTCTGTTCCAGCCCAGAAGGAAACAGGAAGTTTACCTGCTGGCTGGACAAACATTCCTCCCCATGTGTAAATATGTTCACTCCAGGAATGTTGTACTTGACTGCTCTTGTGTTTCACATCCCACATAGACCCACTCAGGAGTGAGCATGCTCAGTGGACAAGGGATGCTGTCTGTGGGAGTGATGGAAAACCAGGGATGGGGAGAGAAAATGGAGTTGACTGATGTGGAGAAAGCATGGTTAGATTTCTGGAACACTGAACAGGAGCAATCCATGCTGCTTGGGAGTCTGGTAGTTCCCAGGTGTGAGCAGTTCAGTGCTGAGCTTTCCTATTTTTATGACTTTAATCTAGCTGATGATGTAGTATAAACTGACCCAAAGCTGAAATGCACTGCTTTACAGTGGAACACAGTTGTGTTTTATTACAGGTCCTTCCTTTTATAAACTATCTTTCAGAATCAAATAAAGCATGGCAGGGAACTGTGCGTGCTATAAATTATAGAAAACACTAGTGCAAAGATATTGCTTAATGAATAAATTAAACATTCAATCATAAGACCAATAACAGAGGCAGAAAGAAATTAAGAGATGTAAATACAAAAAAAAAAAAAAAAAAAAGCAGAATGAGGCCAGATATTAAATGAATAACTGGTAAGGCAGAAGCAGAGGGTCCTAGAGGCAGTCCAGATCAAAGCATCAGAGTGATTGGATAAAAAGAAAGGTGGTTTGTTTTACATTTCTTGCATTGGGGTGTCAGGATAAAGTACAAGTTGTCAGAGCTTAGTTTAGACCTGGAGGGTATTAAGAAGCTGTAGGGACTTACAGACTGAACAAAAGAAGGTGTGCTCTGTTGACCAGGCTAGGGCAGAAGGATGGGCTCCTAGTATTTATTCACGCCTGGCCAATCTAGAGGCTGCCTGCTGCCTGCCAATCTTATGCAACCTTTCAGTATATGAAGAGGATTCTGAAACCTGAGTACATGCACTCCTACATAGATGCAAAGGGATGTGCTTGGTTCATTTGTGGCTGATATTTCTACTTGTTTATTAGAAGGTTTAACTGAGTGCCTTCTTATACTTACTTTAAATTTATAAATGGATTGTGGAAGCTTTAATCAATTTTATCAGTAGAGTAGATTATATCCCACCCCTTTCGCTGACCAGCACTTAAGGTAGCTTACAGCTAAAATCCCATTCCATTTATCTGTTGAAGCTACAGTGGTACCTTGGGTTACATACGCTTTAGGTTACATACGCTTCAGGTTACAGACTTTGCTAACCCAGAAATAGTACCTCGGGTTAAGAACTTTGCTTCAGGATGAGAACAGAAATCGTGCTCCAGCGGTGCAGCAGCAGTAGGAGGCCCTATTAGCTAAAGTGGTTCTTCAGGTTAAGAACAGTTTCAGGTTAAGAACGGACCTCTGGAACGAATTAAGTACTTAACCCGAGGTACCACAGTATGTTGTACACAATCTCTTCCCTCACAGATTTTTTCTTTACAGCAATCCTGTGAGGTAGTTTCGGCAGAGAGGTTGTTAATTGGCTAAAGGTGACAGATGTATATGTGTATTTGACATACATGCGTGCAGGAGATCAAAGGTGGGAGAAAATTCCTGATGTGGAATAGAATGTCCCTATTTTCATCTGAGAAATGTTGGAGGGTTTGTTATTAACAGCATAATGGGAAGCGGGTTTCTAGGACCAAGGGGAAACTGCCAGGCTCCCCTGTTATTGTTGTAACACGCTTTGAGGTTTTTTTTCTACACTCAAGTGGTATATAAATTTTATGAAATACAGTGGTACCTCAGGTTAAGTACTTAATTCATTCCGGAGGTCCGTACTTAACCTGAAACTGTTCTTAACCTGAAGCACCACTTTAGCTAATGGGGCCTCCTAAGCACTATTTCTGGGTTAGCGGAGTATGTAACCTGAACCGTATGTAACCTGAAGCGTATGTAACCCGAGGTACCACTGTAAGCTAAATATTTTGCTACTGCCAGGAACCATAATGTTGCCAATATGACCTTGTTATATTGATAGTACTGGGATGTTTATTTTAGTATATTCTTATATTTGCTAATGTGTTCTGCTGCTATGAATTTCTTTTTGCACTGTTTGATTTCAAAATGAGTTCCTGTTTTCATTCTTGTAAGCTGCTTTGAGCATGTTTCTTTTTTGTGGAATAAAGGTAAAGGGACCACTGACCGTTATGTCCAGTCGCGGACGACTCTGGGGTTGCGGCGCTCATCTCGCTTTACTGAGGAGGAAGCAGGCGTTTGTCTGTGGACAGCTTCCGGGTCATGTGGCCAGCATGACTAAGCCGCTTCTGGCGAACCAGAGCAGCGCACAGAAACGCCATTTACCTTCCCACCAGAGTGGTACCTATTTATCTACTTGCACTTTGACGTGCTTTCGAACTGCTAGGTTGGCAGGAGCAGGGACCAAGCAATGGGAGCTCACCCAGTTGCGGGGATTCGAACCGCTGTCCTTCTGATCGACAAGCCGTAGGCTCTGTGGTTGAGACCACAGCAGCATGCAAAATGGAAATTACTAATGAATGAACGACTGCCTCAAATATACACACTTCAGCTTTACTGCACAGTGAATGTGGCTCGTGCTTTCACATCAGATGGAAGCTGGTTTGAAAGAAAACACATCAAACAGCTGTATGTCTCAAGAAACTGCAGAGCAAATGTGGATTGTGTCTAACGTTATGTGTACACAGCTTCAAACGACACTGATGGGAGCACACTGGATCTGGAGTAAATGCTAATGTCTACGTGGTCCATCAAAAACAGCTGTTGGAATGTAAAGAAACTGAAGGTACATTCTTTCACCTTTGGTGGACGTGCCCAAGGATTAAGGTTTTCTGGGAGATGATTTATAATGAATTAAAAAAGGTATTTAAATATACCTTCTTGAAGAAACCAGAGGCCTTCCTCCTGGGCATAGTCGGCCAATCGGTGTTAAAGAAGGACAGAACTTTCTTTATGTATGCTACAACAGCAGCAAGAATACTTATTGCAAAGCAGTGGAAGACACAAGATCTACCCACACTGGAGGAATGGCAGATGAAAATGATGGACTATATGGAATTGGCGGAAATGACTGGCAGAATCCGAGACCAGGGAGAAGAGTCGGTGGAAGAAGATTGGAAGAAATTTAAAGACTACTTACAGAAATATTGTAAAATTAATGAATGTTAGAATGATGTCGGATTGAAGTTAAGTGGTTTCTAGCTGTAATGATATAAAAGAATATGGAAAAATTGGTTTTTAATACGTAAAAAATTAATGTTATAATATATCAAGATTAAAGATCAAGATTAAAAAGGAGGGAAAGGAATTACTGGACTAACAAATTGAACTGGAATACAAAAGAGGGAGGTATGAGGAGGTCCGGGAAACAAGTAAATGTAAGAGAAGTGATGAAAAGATGGAATTGTTTTTAACTGTTTTTTTTTTGTACTTTGTATTTTTCCTTTTTTATTGTTAATTTTCTTATTAATGTAATCTTTTTCTTTTGAAATTTTAATAAATATCTTTTAAAAAAAATCAAAAACAGCTGTTGGGGCTGTTCTACCATAGTCTTGTCCTCCTTCCCCCCCAAAACCAAAAATTGCAGCCCTTAGCTGTTTGGAGAGAGTAGTTGCTTCCTACATTCTTCTTTCCAAACAGTTGGCCAGGATTCTCATCCATTTTTTCAACACAGCTGTATGCTTTCATTCCTGTTTCCTTTGGTTGGATTGCAAGCAGGGACCGCCAATGAGCAGACTTCTTTACCCAGCTAGGAAGATACATGGGTGCAGGAATCAAAAATTACAATTTGTAATCCCCATGAATTTTGAAAAGGTTCAATTTGATTTATGAAGATTTAAAAATAAAATAAAATAAAAAAACTTGGCAAAGAGCTGTTAAGTGAATATAATTTGGCCTCCTTTCAGAAAGCTCTTGTGTAAACTGGCAAATTTATGCATTTTAATAACTCTCCAATTTGTTTATTTATTATATTTGTCTCCCATGAGCTCAGGGTGGCTTACAGCAATTTCATCAGAGCTGTAATCTATCACTGTCTGTCCCCAAAGGGCTCACAATTTAAGTAATGGCTTGAGGAAACAATGCCAAACTCTCCCGTTAAAATCAGTGGGACTTATAATCAGTTCGGATCCTGATTATTTGCTGTTGTCATCATTGGCCAAGACCAAAAGAGATTCCTCAACCAATTGGAATATTTGATTATTTTCTGTTAACACCTGACCCTCATACTATGCCACATTTTGCTTCTGAAATTCTTCTCAGTTTCAAAGTAAGTTTTCCACATGCCTCATGAGTAGGCCACTATTTTGAAGAGAGAAAGAAAAAAAAGAAGAAATCAAAGCCCCTTTGGGTGTACAGTTACCTAAATTGTGAGGTACTGATCATTCTAGATATCTTCAAGCACAATTATTTGGTCAAAGTTAATCCAAAATTGGTCAACGGGAGAGCTTTAAGCTTATGAAATCAGTAGGATGTGAAAGTACTTAACCCTGGTTTACTTATTTATGAATATTTATGAACCACTTACTCTTTGGGGAAGAGGTCACATGACCCAGAAGCTGTACGCCGGCTCCCTCGGCCAATAAAGCGAGATGAGCAGCACAACCCCAGAGTCGGCCACGACTGGACCTAATGGTCAGGGGTCCTTTTACACACACACACACACACACACACACACACACACACATATATATATTGTACACACAAATAAATTTGTACATTGCATTAACAAGGCAATTGTCATCATAACTACAGTTCAATGTCTGGGTGCAGATTTAGTTAGGGTTTTGTTTTGTTTTTTAATGAAACCATACAAATTAAAATGTTTCAAAGTAATACTTGCATAAGCAGAGCAACAGATGATTATAACTCACCACCACCACACAGCCAGCCTAAATCCCTCAAAACAACCACTCTTTTACTAGTTTGGACAGCTCCACCACAAACTGCCCTGCCACCCAGTTCCTTCTGTGGCTCCATGCCTGACCCAACACATTATTCCAGCTCCAGTGCTGATCAGATAAGCAGAGCCCAGGGAAGAACCTACATCAGTTCCTCCCTCAGGTCCACTTCCGGGGACTGTACCATTGAAATAAATACTGGCATGCAACCATATGCAAAACATCACATATTTGCTGCTGCCAGGAGTGCTGGAAGGAAAACCTGCTCCCTGCTGCAAGGCCCATTTCCATCTGGCCTAGGCAGTGGGACTCACCCTGAACAGCTAAAAGAGGCTCCTGGGAGACTGGAGGGACATTGCTGGAGCAACTCTTGGGCTGGGACAACTGGCTAAAATGTTTTAAAATGTTTTTAATGGTTTAAATTTTGGTTCCTCTGTTTTGTTGGGTTGGGGTTGGCGGTTATTTTAATTTGGGTAAAACTGCAAATCTCCTCCTCCTCTTCTTCTCCCTCTTCTTCCTCTTCTTCTTCTTTTGATTTATTGATTTATTTATTGTCTGTATAAGATATTCTGTTTTTTTAAATGTTTGATGTTTTATTATGTTTTTATATATGCTGTAAGGAGCCCAGAGTCGCTGGGGAAACCCAGCCAGATGGGTGGGATAACAACAACATTCCTGAGTCACACACAATCTATCCCTGCCTCCTGCCCCACACGTCTTCTCCTCACCCATCCTAACTCATGCCTCCCTGCTAGTAGCAAAGTAGAAACTGTTGCCTGAAATTACAAAAGTTGTAACCAATACCTATATAGTTGCTCTTCCTCTTCCCTGCCCCTCTCTTCATGTTTTCCCCTACTGATGGCATGCCTAAAGATTTGTAAGTCAGAGCTTTCAGATAGAGGAAAGACAGTGGAGGGAAACACAAACCAATGCGCTCACACAGACAATTCAAGCAGAAGTTTGCGACAGAGGAAAAACAGAAAGGTTGAAGGAAAATGATTAGCTGACAAAGACTTTGTAAAACCATAGCATGTGGAACAAAGACTAATTAGCTGTTTTATGCACATCTGGTTTGAAGGTAGTAATGCTGTGTATTAGTACGTTCAGCAGAATATTCCGGAAGGTTTTCCACAAATATAAAAGTAAAGCATAAATCATTATTACTAGGTGACAGGGTCACAATAGCATCAGATGTTCATTCAGTGCGTTTTTATGACTGGGGAGGGGCAACAGCACATAAATTCTTTCTCTCATTTTCTCACATACGTAATTAGGCATTCAACCTCAGTGAATGCAATATGCAAGGGGTGTTTATGATACTGTAAATTTAGGTAAAGGTAAAGGGACCCCAGACCATTAGGTCCAGTGGTGACTGACTCTGGGGTTGCGGTGCTCATCTTGCTTTATTGGCTGAGGGAGCCGGCGTACAGCTTCCGGGTCATGTGGTCAGCATGACTAAGCCACTTCTGGCGAACCAGAGCAGTGCACGAAAACACCGTTTACCTTCCTGCCAGAGCAGCACCTATTTATCTACTTGCACTTTGACGTGCTTTCGAACTGCTAGGTTGGCAGGAGCAGGGACCGAGCAACGGGCGCTCACCCCATCGCAGGGATTCGAACTGCCAACCTTCTGATCGGCAAAGTCCTAGGCTCTGTGGTTTAACCCACAGCGCCACCCGCGTCCCGGTGTTTAATCATAGAGAAGAGAGTGGTCTCTCTTTCACTAATAGTGAGAGTTGGCTGAATCAATAGAATTTGTGCTATCATTTCATCCTATACATTTCAGAGAGGAAGCTAGTCTGTTGAGCCCTGTGGTACCAAACTGACCATTTTTGGAGGTGACAAGTTCTGTGGACCAAAATCCAATTCATTAGAGGCATGGCACATTCTCTTCAGTATAGTGATATATGCATCTATCTATCTATCTATCTATCTATCTATCTATCTATCTATCATCTATCTATATCTATCATCATCTATCTATCTATCATCTATCTATATCTATCATCATCTATCTATCTATCTATCTATCTATCTATCTATCTATCATCTATCTATATCTATCTATCTATCTATCTATCTATCTATCTATCTATCTATCATCTATCTATATCTATCATCATCTATCTATTTATCATCATCTATCTATCATCTATCTATCTATCATCTATCTATCATCTCTATCTAGGTACAGAGAACAAAACATTTCTAAAGTGTGGTCAAAAGGCTTTGCAATGATAAGAGCACCTATTAGACTGCTATGCAGAACCAAATGTACATCAGATAAGAACAGCAGTCGATTGTTGTAATATAATCTTTCTTTCTCGCTCTGCTAATCACCTAAAGAGGAGCAATTATTTCCTTTAGGGTGAATGATAACCCCCAATCTCACTTGAGTCTGAACTTAATAGATAGAATCAAATTTGCTAATAAATTCTAAGCAGATTCATGCGATAGCATCAGTTTGAAGTGTTTTTGTTGAACTTTGCTGCCAGCAGTAGAAAGTCTTGGGAAACTGAAATATACTCCCACTGGTATCTGAATGTTGCTGTTTTTAAGTTTCAGATTTGTGTTCACATTGTCTTCTACAGAAACTGACCTGTTACAGATGGGTAGCCGTGTTGGTCTGCCATAGTCGAAATAAAAAAATTCCTTCCTGTAGCACCTTAAAGACCAACTAAGTTAGTTCTTGGTATAAGCTTTCGTGTGCATGCACACTTCTTCAGATACAGATGTGTATCTGAAGAAGTGTGCATGCACACGAAAGCTTATACCAAGAACTAACTTAGTTGGTCTTTAAGGTGCTACAGGAAGAAACTGACCTGTTTCCTTTAGTGGGACATTGTTGGCAGCTGATGTCATATGTAATATCAGAGGAAGACGGAGCCTCTGATTTGCATAGCTGACGTTATTTGGTTCTGTAGCAGTGTTGCTCAAGTAGAGAGACAGCATCATGGGTACTCAAAAGTATTGGAAGGGACCTCAAAGATGATCTAATCCAAACCCTGCCATTTCAGGAAACCCAGTAGTACAGCATCCCTATGTAATAATATTGATGATGATGGAAGTATTTATAACCTGCTTTCAAAACAGCAAGAATGTATAGCAAAATTTTGAAACAATGCATGAAAACAAAAACGTGTAAAAACAAGGATAAACCAAACAGCCGAAAGCAGTGCAGCTAACTTAACTGAAAGATTTTATTTAAAAGCCAGGTTTTGGATGCTCACCAAAAGAGGCAAACAGTTAGGCAAACATATTAATCTTTGTGGGAAGTGAATTCTACAATGTAGGTGCTACAGTCCATCCTTGGTCCATCCCAGGGTAGGGTATGAAGGTATATGAAACAACCACTTTGCTGAAACTAAGCAGCCAGTGCCAGCTGAGAGACTACCTGGAGTTTTCATGTACACTGCTTTGTGTTCCATGATGGAAGAAAGATGGTGCCTTAGACCTGGACCATGAACTCCAGTCTGGGGTGATGTAGGAACTAGTAACTAGGAGCCATGGAACCATCAAGAAGCATGCACTGAAGAACAGATCGGGATAGGATTGCAAGCCAGGAAGCAGGACTGAAGAATAATCAAGGTGGCATCAATGCATCAGAGCTCAATTACTGAAGTAAGGCTCAACAGAGAGAGGAAGCCTTCATGTTCACTGCACAAGAAGATCCAATGGCCGGCTTGGGTGGGCAGAGTCAGCCCAGTGCTGGGTGGTTCTCTGAGAAGGCTACCACCTCATCCCATGGGGCAGTGGCCTCATCAGTTCCTGACTGTGGGATATAAATGAACCAAATCTTTCTTCCAACACACTTCTTCACTCCACACTTCTCAGCCTCCTGAGACTCCATTCAGGACTCCACTCCACCAGTGTGGTGTAGTGGTTGAGAGCGGTTCTCTCATAATCTGGGGAACCGGGTTCACGTCTCCGCTCCTCCACATGCAGCTGCTGGGTGACCTTGGGCTAGTCACACTTCTCTGAAGTCTCTCAGCCCCACTCACCTCACAGTGTGTTTGTTGTGGGGGAGGAAGGGAAAGGAGAATGTCAGCCGCTTTGAGACATCTTCGGGTAGTGATAAAGCGGGATATCAAATCCAAACTCTTCTTCTTCATTATCCTCTTTGGCTCTCACCCAGGGCCCAAACAAACTCAGAGCACCAGCCCACCCCAAATGTTAGAACAAAGAGGAGTCTTGGAACCTACTGAAACCCGCTATGTCTGAGAGAGCTACTTCAGGCTGCCTGCAGCAGAGCTGCCAATTTGTTCGACAACTAAGCCATTCAAGAACCAAGGCACCACTGTAATAAATTAAATAATGAACAATCTGCTGCCCTTTCATGACATCCAAAATCTGCTGCCAGGGGGGTTGGAAGAACCTCACTCTACATTACGGTAGGGTTGCCCCTTCCATGGCCGATATTTTCTGCAGCCCTGCAGAGAAAGAGTGATATGGTAGAGAAGCTGGAACCACCATTAACAATTTTCATGGAGGGACCCAGATAAGCATCCCAGAAAAAGCCAGGGTGTTAGAAAGCCACTGAGCGGACGGATAAAAACGCAATCTGACGAGGAAATGAATTCTAACCTTTATTTTAAGCGTGCGGCAAAAGCGCTTGTAAAAACACCGCACCCCATTACAGCTGCTTTGGAAGAGCTGAGCAGACAAAGGCTGTGCTATGCAAAAATACCCAACCGGTTGGCGAAAGTGCAAGATACAATGCTCCTCGCCCTCTCTTCAAATTCATCTTTTTGCTGCTTGCAAGGAAGGCAGGGGAAGGAAGTAGTTTTCAGATACATAACCTCCAGCTTTTGGGCTCACCTGGTGGGCTCCCCTTACCCACGGTGCCCTGAGTGGATGATTAAAAAGAAATGGGGGGCTTAAGTGAGGGGTAAGTGCAGGGCCTCTGGAGCTTTGCAGAGCACTGAACCATGCTGCTACAGCTGTCTTCCAAACAAGCCCGACATTCTTTATTTATTTGTTATGAAATATTTATGGATGTTATGAAAGGTTTAAAATAATGTGTCTGTCTCTCTCCTTCCTATTTCCCTCCTCCTCTCCTCCCGTCTCTTTTTGCCCTAGCACACTCTTTTTCTAATGCATAAATAATTCTGGCCTGTGGACAGTGGGACAGCACATTAGGTGGGATGTTTTCGCTGTATCACATTCTTTCTGCCTGAGAGAAAATATCATTCCTAGTAATTTTCTACACTTATACAATCTGCGTTGACAGTAAATAATTGATGTATGAATTTAGGACTAAACTCCAACACAATATGACTTTATGTCAAAGGGTTACTCCCAGCAGATTTTGAGCTAAATCATCTTGCAAAATGGGTTCTTTCAGTGGGAAAAAAGGCTTTTTGAATTATTTTAATGGAAAGATGGGACCTCTGCGTAGCTTTCCTTTTGATGAGGTCTTGTTTTGCATGACTGGTAATAAAACCAAGCAATCTACCCATTATAAGATTGGAAATGTTTCATTTGTGATCACAAATGGATTTTTTTTTTAGACTGACACAAGCTGTTTTTGTTCCTTTCATTCTTCCCCCCCTTTTTCTATCTATTTTTTTTTATATTGTGGTAAGAGAGAGTTTGCATGTGATAGGGTGCCCTCTGCTTTTCATCCCTGTATCTTCCGCACAAAGTACAATTACATTTTAAATTACAAGCCAGATATATTTGCAACTTAAAGATACATAACAGGGAAGAAAGGCTTCAAATAAAAAGATTACAAATCTCCTCCGATTGCCTCAATTAAAATCCTTTTCATCCCTAAGGGAAAGTAGTTACCATCCAACAGAGGGTAAGAAAGCAAAAGAACAGAGAATGGAATCTTTCATGATACAGTTGGAAGTAAAGCGTTCTATACCTATTATAGACAAGACAGGAAGATCAAAGGAAAGACATTACTTGAATGACCCATAGTCAAATACTATTTTTGCATTTTTTATAAAATGTACAATAGATAGAAGAAATGAATGTTCTGGATTTCCTTTTAATATTCTGCTTTTGCATCATTGCTGATGCAGCAGGAATATGTAGAGTGGGTTTTTTTTTTTACATTAAAAATATAATTACAGACTTTGAATAAATGTCAGCATCATTATCTTTGTCATGATTTCTTTGCTGCTTAAAAATTGTAATGACACTTGTTCACTTAAGTTAAGCCTCCACTTACAGGAAAATAATTGAATTTGTTGTGACAGGTAACCTGCATGCCGGCAAAAGTACCTATTGTGAAACTGGACAAAATTGCCTCTTGGGACAATAACAAAACAAAAGCCTTGCCTTTTCTTTATCAATGATGGAGGAAATATCGAACCGAGACCATGTGCTGTAGATGGTGGTCCTGCCTCTAAGGAAAAAACAACAACAATAATAACAATTTGAGCTTTCATCAAGAAGAAAGAAAGAATACCCTGTCCCATTTACTTGGAAATACAAACCAACGTTTGCAATATAGCAACCCTACAGGAAGCATCAAGAAACATTTCCATGTTTTGATGATTCCACGTGGTGACCATAATGTGTAAAGAGCTGCTCTTTTTTTTGATTTGTTCCGTTGCATAGAAAATTTCCTTCCTTCATGTCACATTCCTGGGAATGGTCAGTGCTGACATAGCTTAGAACGAAACATAAATAATCCACATGGTGAGAGGCTCCCATGTACAGTGGTACCTCGGGTTACGTACTTAATTCGTTCCGGAGATCCGTTCTTAACCTGAAACTATTCTTAACCTGAAGCACCACTTTAGCTAATGGGGCCTCCTGCTGCCACCGCTGCACGATTTCTGTTCTCATCTTGAAGCAAAGTTCTTAACCCGAGGTACTATTTCTGGGTTAGAGGATGTAACCTGAAGCGTCTGTAACCTGAAGCATATGTAACCTGAGGTACCACTGTATTACAACTGTTGAATGGAACCACAGCCACGCAGAAGAGTTTTCATCAGCTTCCATGCAATGAACATTATTATGTATTTAGTCTTAGAATTTATGTTGAGAATTTCCATTCCACCTTAAGGAGCAAACGTGTGGAACTGTTGCGTGTCACATGTCTGTTTACATTCCAGCACAGCTTGCTGGGAACTTCCATTGTGTATAGCTTTTGCTTTTCCCGTTCTCTCCGAGAAGATGAGAGAGAGAGAGAGAGAGAGAGACGACATGTTTCTTTGTCCTGATTTATGATTAATAAATCTGTAGTTGTAGTATGCTTCCACAAGCCTCATGCCTATTCTGTGTGCGCAGTTCGCTCTGCTGATAGTGTGCCCTGGCTTTGAAGCCCGGGTCACTGATTTATGTTAGGCAGAGGCCGATGGTCTTCGCAGTTGGATGACTGGAAGATGGTTCAGCTGGGACTAGCCAGCTGGCCTCTCGGCCCGCTGCATGCCAACACTTCTCACCATGCTATCAACATTCAAGGCAGTTTTACATATGAGTAATTTTCTACAGGACTCTGGAGTCGTCAGATACACGGGAAAGTCTTACTTACATAATGAATGCATGGGCTGTATGCAAAGCAGCATGGAGTCACATTCCCACCAGGGCAAAGACCTTCCCCTTGTTCAATGAGACTTTCTACCCCTCTCATCCCCCTGTGCACCCTCTCAAATCTGTTCTAGAGGTTCGCCATGTCACGAAGTAGTGATCTTGTGAGCAAGTATCACTGGGTGGGGCCTCTCAGGCCAGTGGTAACAATTAGTCCCCAAAGTGGGAGCATGCGATGGGGTTGTTTAGTTGCCAGCATCCCCCAGTCTCTATAAATCTTTGAGTTAACCTGCCAAGGGAGGGAGAGAACACGCCGTGTTTTAGACTTGCTGTTTGGTAGCTGTTGCCAGAGAAGAAGTCAGCAAAGCCTGGTAACCCGTTCGGTGCCTGCGTGTGATTGATTAGTAGCTTGGAGGGAGGACTCAGGAAAGTGACTCCCTCCTTGACACCCCAAACCCCACAGAGCAGATTTGGGGAGGTGCTCAGGGCAGACAGGGAGAGGAGGAGGGCGAGTCCTGTTATGCAAGCAGAAATCCTTGCACTGATGAGATGTGTTGGTTGGATGCCACCTGATATGTTAAGGCCACAGTTCCTACGAAGCAATTTACATGTGGTGCTGGAAAGTCCTTCGATTGCTCACGTGCCCATTGAGACTGAAGCAGACTTAATGTATGGAAGATTGCGGCTGTTTGCCCCAATCTATCAAGGGATACCTGTGCATACGCCTGTTGGGCAGATGAAGGATTATGTCTAATATGGATGACACTAGGCCTACACAAGGAAACACAACTAAAGAGGCGGTAGTGCAATCTGGCTTTAAAAAGTCTATGTTAGAATCAGAGATATGTGACAGCTTTTGCTCAGTCTAAAAATGTCTTGGTTTGGGGGAAGGTGAGGGTAGGGTGGTTGCTGTTCAGCTGCAGATGCTCCTGATCACAATCCAGTCTGAGTCCACACCTGGTTTTAGGACCAAATTGTCCTCGGTCACTTGACAGATGCCCTTTACTGAGGAAGGGCGAGGCGAAATGTGACTCTGCTGCTTCTCCCCGATTACTCTGCAGCTTTCGATATACCATCAACTATTTCAATCTTACTGGATCAAGTCCATGGGTTGTGGAGGCCCTGATACAGTGGATCCACTCCTATCTACATGGTTGGTTCCAGAAGGTGGCATTGGGAGCCTATTCCTTGTAGCCCTGGCAGCTATGCTGTTGGGTTGCAACAGGGTAGCATATTTTCCCCAGTGTTGGTCAACATGTACATGAAGCCATTGGGAATGGCCACTGGATTATCTAGAAGTGCCACCAATATGTTGATGAAACCTGGTTCTATTTCTCTGTAACATCTGAATCAGGTATGACAGTGTAGGTTAGGGGTCCCTAAATTAAGGCCCACGGGCCGGATAAGGCCTGAGGGACTCATTTATCCGGCCCATGGCGACCCCTGCTGCCCGCTGCGGCCACCCGCTCTTACTGGTGCTGCACTGCGCGGCTGCCCACTTCCGGATATTGCATGCACAAGTGTTATTTCCAGTGCACATCCGGGTTGGAGGAGGCCCATGCACATGTGCACAATCTACTTCCAGTGCTCCTCCGACCCAGAAGTGCGCCGGAAATAGCATGTGCGCACGTGTATGGACACTCGCTCCCCTGCCCTTCAGCCCGCCGTGCAATTGGCACTGGAGACACCGACCTGAGATGCAGTAAGTTTGCTGACCCCTGGTGTAGGTCCTAGATTAGTGCTTGGATGCCATGGTGAGCTGCATGAGGGTCAATAAGCTGAAATGAATCCTGACATGATGGTGACCTTAGAATCACAGAATTGTAGAGTTGGAAGAGAGCCCAAGGGTTATCTAGTCCAACGCCCTGCAATGCAGGAATCTCAAATAAAACATCCATGACAGATGGCCATTCAACCTCTGTTTAAAAACATCCAAGGGATGAGAGTCCACCACTTCCCAAGGGAGACCGTTCCACTGTACTGCCAGAAAGTTTTTCTGATGTTTTATAGGAATCGCCTTACTTATAACTTGAAGCCATTGTGGGTGGGCAGTTCACTGGTCTTGAAATTAGGCAGATTGCGGGTGCTGGACTGCAGTGTTCATGCAATAGGCCTGATTTGTGTGATCTTCCCACACATAAATATATTAACAAAGTCATAATACTTCAGCTTCATTTGTGGCAATGTGAGATTTCTTTTTATTCTGCTTCCTGCAGCTGAAGACAGAAAAGAGGGATGATGAAAATCTGCTAATATCAGGCAACTTTCCTTTAAATTAATTCCATAATATTGAACCCAAAATGAAACACCTTATCTAAACTCTTGTCTAAGCAAGTTGCACTTACTGCTAAACACATGTGGGGATGGCCCTATAGAACATCTTCTAAATTAAACAGGGCAGGTCTGGGTGCAACTTGGTGATCTACTATGCTGAATGCATCCCACCAGCTCTTCATGGGTGATTCCCCTCCTGGCTTTGCATAGGCAGGCAAGCTGTGAAAGAAAGACTTGTTTTTACTTATTTATCATACACTTGGTAGCCCCTGTAATTTGATTTGGCGGGTCACAAACTGCGTAGGCTTGGACCAGACTCTGTTAGTTTGAAAGGATTTTTTTATATATCCCAATGCAATAGGAATAAGGTTTTTTTTATCAGTTAATTTCTTCTAAGATCAGAAGAGGGGGCTGGAGACAGAAAATCCGAAGCTCTGTGCAATGCAGCTTACTCAAACCTTGCCTGGATAGCATGTGCTTTTCCTGAAGAGAGGACAGTGACTCAAACGAGTGGGTGGAACAGCTTGATGTTTTCTGGGAATGTGGCACGCTTAGGGGAGGTTTGAGCTGTAGAAAAGGTCTAAAAGATTCAGCGTAGAGAAGAACTGGGAAGAAAGATGGCTAGTTGGTGGCTTTTGCTTTAAAATGTGTGAATAAAAAGCTCTTAGAAAACAAATGCTGCCAACAAAAAAAGTTTATTTCATTGTGTGGTCTTTAGCCTTAGACCAGCTCAGCTACCATACAGAACTGTTTCTATTTGCATCTTAATAACAGGAGATATTAGAGATGTTAATGATGTATGGAAGTGAGAGCTGGTCCATAAAGAAGGCTGATCGCCAAAGAATTGATACTTTTGAATTATGGTGCTGGAGGAGACTCTTGAGAGTCCCATGGACTGCAAGAAGATCCAACCTATCCATTCTTAAGGAAATCAGCCTTGAGTGCTCACTGGAAGGACAGATCCTGAAGCTGAGGCTCCAATACTTTGGCCACCTCCTGAGAAGAGAAGACTCCCTGGAAAAGACCCTGATGTTGGGAAAGATGGAGGGCACAAGGAGAAGGGGACGACAGAGGACAAGATGGTTGGACAGTGTTCTTGAAGCTACTAACATGAGTTTGACCAAACTGCGGGAGGCAGTGGAAGACAGGACTGTCTGGCATGCTCTGGTCTATGGGGTCACGAAGAGTGGGACATGACTAAACGACTAAACAACAGCAACAATTAAAGATGTATCAAGAGAGCAGGAGTGTTTTGTCTGCAATAAAAGGGGGTGGCAGATGAGCTGAGCCGTGCCATACTGTTGGTTTCAGTAGAGTATGGTGGAAGAAGCAGTGTCGTGTAATGGATATTGTTGGGATGACCAGCCTTCAACCCACCAGCAAGCACACCAGCCATGTACTGAAGCCTGTTGCTCCTCTCTCTCCACCCATCCTGAGCAAAAGAGAAAGTTTAATGGAGCTTCTGGCTTCGTGGACCACAAATTGAGGCTGAGGGCAGGGGAAAGTCCTGTCTCATGCATGCCTCTTTGAGCTTCTCAGCGGAAGGGCAAGGTCAGTGCTGACTCCAGAGGGTGACAAGTTTGTGCATTTGCTGGGTCCCCAAGACCAGCCAAGGACTTGTTGCTCCAGGGGCACCACCATTATCACTGGGCATTGAACGTCCCCCTAGATAGTGAGAGCCAGCATGACAGAATTATTGGTTTGCATATCCCGACCAGGGTTGGTCCTATTATTAGGCTGACAAGAGGCAGCTGCCTCAGGTGGCAGCTGCTATGGGGCAGGGAATGGCAAACCTGTGTGTACTTCATTGCCTGCCCTGCACCCTCTAATCCAGGGGCTCCACCTTGTTCTGTGTCTCAGGAACCATATCTGGGTGTGACCCTGGCCCCACTTGAGGCGAAGAAGCCCCACAGAGGGCACCTGGCCGAGGACTTCCGGGGTGGCGCCATCGGCAATGGCGGACTCCCTCTGAACTGGAGGGACTAGCTCAGCGCGAAACGGGTCTTCTCCGCTACGGCGAAGCGGGGACCCCTTTAAAAATCACAGGCGGATGAAGCCTGTGACCATGGGACTCGGCGGGCACCTTTAGCGCCCCCCCAACCTGCAAAGGAACCCACTAATGGGCTCCGTAGTGAAGAGGGGGAAGTGGCGCGGTGCTGTGAGTCAACTGCTATTTCCGTGGAGTGAAGCCGCATAGCCGTTGCTGGAGAGCGCTGCCTTTTTCCTGGGACAATTTGGATTCTAAAATAAGCACCCGTGAGTACTTAAACTTTGAACAACTGGACTTTAAATAAGGACTTGCGAGCAGAAAGGAATTGGACTTAAAAATTTATTTCAATTTGGTACTGAAACGGGAAGGTCTAAACAGGAAGTCAGCCTTCCGTTCTTTTGTAGACAGAATAAAGCAAAGACAACATAAACTAGAGCTCAGAAAATCGCCTCTAAAGGATTGGATTTCATCATTTAAAATTGTGGAACCCCCCTTCGACAGCAGGAGAAGAAGGGGGATCTTTTTCGGACTGTTTAAACCTGCAGAAGTGAATTTAAAGTAAAGTAACTTTCCACCGTCCTGATCCTGGAGCGGGGTGTCAGGACTGACGTTTGAAGCTCATTGACCAGAGACAAACGTTTTTGACAGATAGCTAAAAGAAGAGAAACATAGTGATTCCACTGTTTCCTTTCGCAGTTTAAAGGAACAAATATTGACAAAATATCTCAAAAAGGAAAACTTTGTTGCAAGAACAAATAGAAGTTTCCCCCCTAGAGGGAGACTGTGAAACTGTAACTAATTCCAGGGAGCCGGCAGCTGTTACAGATTACAATCGTGGGAATAGACATTTGACCTTGCAGGACAATGTATTCAGAAGCTCTGTTGTGTGCTTTCTATAAAACAAATGCCCTACTGGAACAGTTACATGAGAAGACGAATTTGATGGCGAATTCGATTAGAAATTTTGAACAGGCAGTGGGAAACTTTGGACAGACAGTGGGAAAATATGTGGAGCCCACCCAGGAATTAAATCAGGAGTGTGTCCTGACAGAACAGGCCCAACAGGAATATGAGCTTCCGGATTTGACAAATGAACTTGGAAAAAGCCAGATTTGGAAAGAAAAAGTTTGGGTTGGCTTGGAAATGGGGGGCTGGATTGACCCCCCTATGCAGGGATGTTTGGACTTTTCAAATCTGGCAATGGGCTGTGAGATGTTTGGGATTGTGGGGGCTCTTAATTTTGGAGGGTTTTTGAAACATGTTTTTAAATATCACATGGAATTTAGTGTCGAATATGGAAAAGGGGCTGATCTGCCGAGAAGGGTCAAAAATATTGCTAAGCTGGAGTTCCCACGAGCAGGAGACAAGGGAAAATACAGTTACAAATATGAAGAAGAGCTGCGGAAGGGACATGGAAGAGACTTAAGGGCCTCGGATATAAGGTTGCCAGGTTAATGCGCTAGATCGATGGGATAATAAGGACTGACAAAACCCGGGACCAGGAGGAAGGGACGCTGGATGAAGATTGGATTTGTTTTTATTTCTTTTTTTTACTATTAGGACTGTTTTATAAAATTGATGAATGTTAGAAAAATGTTGGAATGAAATTACTCGGCTTTAGTAAAAATGTTTAAAGAATTATGAAATAATATTATGGTTATGAGAAGTTGGTAAGGATAAGATTTAAGTTTTAAGTTTCAAGGTTTTTTTTTTATAGAAAGATAAGATTAAAATAGTTTAAGGTAATGTAATGACAGAATATTATGAAATATGGAAAGGATTTGCTGTGATAATTAACAACTAGGATACAAAAAAAGGGAGGAGGAGGAGGTCAAAGAAAGAAGGTAATGACAGTTGAGGATTTGAGAATAATGGATTTGTTTTTAAATGTTTTTAAATGTTTGTGGTGTATTTTTGTTTTTTTCTGTTCTTTCTTATTTTGAATTTGTATTTGTATTGTTGGAAGTGGTTTGTTTTTCTCTTTTTCTACTTTGTTTTTTTTTTTTTTGTAACTTTAAAATCCCCCCCCCCTAATAAATATCATTTAAAAAAACAACAACAACAGAGGGCACCTTGCCTTTTCTGAGACCCCACCCTGATCCTAGAACTGGTACTGGACAGGATACAAACAGTATTAAGTAAAGCGATGCTGTCATTTATTGTTCTCTCACAACCTCAGCCTGATAGGAACCATTAGCTGCTTCTGTTCTCTCTTTGGTTGACTGGTGCATGGCTTCTGCCATTCAGATCCACAGGCAGTCATCAAAGGAAAAGGGAAGTTCAAGCTATGGTAGCTGAATACATGCAACCACAAAAAAGCATCTGAGGAGAGCAGAAATACATTGATTGCTGCGATCTGTGTCTCTCTGTGATAGAAACTGACTGTGTCATGTAAACTAGTCAGTCAGTATGGGCCCCTCTCCTCTCCACACCCATCAAATGGGCCTCATTTCATCCCTTAGCAAGCAGAAATAAAGAACGATCCCAGGTGTGAGCATCCTCCTCTAAGGTGTTGGATCAATGACCCATCTTCAGCATGCGTTGCTTTCTCTCTTTGTCAGTTTCTCCCTTTGAACACTTGAGCATCTTCAAACCTCCCTCCCCAATAAATGCTAGAGGGCAAAGCCTTCTCCCCCTTCCCTTTTGAATGTTGCTGATACACCAAGTTCTTTCCAATCTCCAATAACAGGCCCCCTACAATATAACTGGAAGGGCCTGGCTGCCAATCTATAATGTTCCTGGCCATGATTAATCTGATAAATAATAAATATATCAATCTAGTCTTTTAGACAAGGACAAATTCTTACCAGCGGGGAGGCGCGAAGCCTCTTTTACAGCTGCCTGTAGTGCTGGAATTAATTATTTAATGCTTAATTCTTCGGGAAATGAGAAAGTTTTGATTAATGTTGTCCAGTGTCATTTCTTGCTTGTTTGATATGTGTCAGATAATTTTTTCCTTGGCAGTCGCTCTGAAGAACCCAGAGGCAACTGTCACCGGGATCAGACACTGAATTTCGAGAGATTAATTGAAGTGAAAATTTAGTAGTTGAATGTTCCGTTAAGTGCTGGCCTGAACTAACCTTTTCATGGGCTAAATTTAGCCTTTTGCGTGGGTGGGTGTTAACATTAGCCTTCCATTGCCCGTTTCCCAAAATGTTTATATTAAATGCTTCAAGAAATCATATTTTTCTTGTTGTTCTTTTGAAATGGCTTTGTGTCCACATGATTTATCTCATAGAATCATAGAATCATAGAGTTGGAAGAGACCACAAGGGCCATCGAGTCCAACCCCCTGCCAAGCAGGAAACACCATCAGAGCACTCCTGACACATGGTTGTCAAGCCTCTGCTTAAAGACCTCCAAAGAAGGAGACTCCACCACACTCCTTGGCAGCAAATTCCACTGTCGAACAGCTCTTACTGTCAGGAAGTTCTTCCTAATGTTTAGGTGGAATCTTCTTTCTTGTAGTTTGGATCCATTGCTCCGTGTCCGCTTCTCTGGAGCAGCAGAAAACAACCTTTCTCCCTCCTCTGTGTGACATCCTTTTATATCTATTTAGGGTGGAGTTGCCAGCATTTTTCCAGGAATGCTGGTCCTCTGAGTGGGAGCCAGAGCAAAGAGAGATTCTTAGCAGAACTGAGTAGATAAGAGACAAACCTGTTGTGAATATGGTTGGACTCTGGTAGAATCTGGTACATCATGGCTTGATGTTTACTGGCTTTTCCAGACCCTAAACATTAATTATCTATCACAGGGATGGGAGAACCTGAGGGGAGAGCAGGATTTACTGGACCGCATCTCTCAACCGCGTCACTGCCCCACTACCTTGCTGCCCTCCATGTATTGGAGGAGAAGGTCTAAAGTGAGGATCCTAAGGTATATACATGGACTTCCTGCTTCAGACCTTGTATTTCAGACACGTTCAATGGGTCGACCGCGATCAACAGGTAGATCCCTGGAGTGCTCCAGGTCGATTGCGGGATTAGAAAAAGTGATTGCCTGTGTGCTCCTGATGAATCGTGCCGCGCCACACCCTGTTGCTATGTCAAATAATAATAATAATAATAATAATAATAATAATAATAATAATTTATTATTTATAGCCCGCCCATCTGGCTGGGTTTCCCCAGCCACTCTGGGTGGCTTCCAGAGGGCCTTCTCAGTAGTGGCACCCACCCTGTGGAACGCCCTCCCACCAGATGTCAAAGAGAAAAACAACTACCAGACTTTTAGAAGACATCTAAAGACAGTCCTGTTTAGGGAAGCTTTTAATGTTTGGACTACTGTATTTTAATCTTTTGTTGGAAGTCACCCAGATTGGCTGGGGAAAGCCAGCCAGATGAGCAGGGTATAAATAAATTATTATTATTATTATTATTATTATTATTATTATTATTATGCTCCCTAAATAGTCAGCATTTAGCAGACAGCATTTAGGCTGTCACCTAAAGCCAAGTGCTTTGAGACCTAGTGCATTTTGGAAGCAGTTTTATTACTCTCAATTCACTACTTAAGAAACAAAAGAAATGGGTAAAAATTTGCTGGTATAGTTGCTACTCTACCGTGGGTTTCGCCTGCCGAATTAAGGCAAATGGGTCTAAGGGATGTTGTGCTGGGCATTTCCCAAGCTTTGGTTTGTGTCTGTTTTTTTTAAGAAACATTTATAATTTGGGGTTTTTTTTTTTTTTTTTTGCCAAAGTGGATGAAATTTCCAGGCATGTTTGACCTGTTGCAGGAGTTGTAACCTATCAGATTTGAAAATTGCAGTTTTCCTGCACTGGCAGCCTATATAGTTTGGAGATGGGGAAAAACACTGATCACTCAATGTCCTCTACTTTTGTGCGGGTCAATTGGGCTCAAAATTGCAGAATCAAGAGAGGAGTATCTAGGTAAGGAAACTAGAAAAGTCCAGACAAATTGGTCTACTGGTTTTTGTGGTTTTAAGTAAGAAGACAGGCAGCTGGATACTATACTAGGGCTGGTAGGCTGGTGGAACAGTACCCTGTTCACCCTGATGGCCCAGCCTCGACTTCAATTTGAGTTCTGAATAGTTCAAAAAGCTGACTCAATATTTTCTGATATTTTGGTTGATCAGGGTATATTCTGCTGTAGATTTTGGATTGCTTCCCTTACTGGACCAACACAGCTACCTCTGCTTTTTTGTATTTCCTTATCTGGTATCCAGAGGAAAATTTAATATAGATTGTTAAGGAACCATAGCATCAGAGGTTTGATCTACTTTAGTAAGCTACCACGGACTGAGAGTGTTCATACCATGGACTCATGATCTACAAACACTGTAAAGTCTCAGGATGGTATGGGACTGGTATAAATGTCAGACAAAGGGTTCCCAAACTGTGGCCCTTTTCATTCATGTGGTCTGACATGGGCCTGTGGCTATGTGGTTGAAGAAAAGCAAGACAAATCCATCTCATTAAATATTATTATTGACTTTAAATTGTATTTCAATTGTTTATTTTATTTCTTATATTGACTTTTATAGCATTGCAATTTGAATTCTAAAAATACAATAAAAAGTTATAAGAAATAAAAATACAATTAAAGACCACACAGCTTCTTACAAATGCTACAAATAGACAGCAAAATCATTAGGGGATCTTCTAAGTACCTCAGCAATTTTCAGGTAGTGGGGGGAAACTTTCCATAGGGGGAAAGTTTGGAAATCGCAATACTGGGCATCTTGATTTCCTTTGCCTGGTTAACAGATCCAGTTCCTTCTGCTTGCAGCACTTTGGGCTCCTGCTTCCACCTCAATCCACTGGTTGGAGGGATCTAGCAGGTGAAAGGCCCCTAAATTGTCCCTGAAAGCTACAATGATGTTGTAGAGATCATCTGTGTTGTACCAGCACAAGATGTCTGACTAGAAGTCAGCGAAAGTAAAACAAGCAGAGAAATCCCCAATTCAAATATTTGTGGCAGCCTTAGTCAGTTAATGGGGGTGGCAGGGCAAATGTAGGGACATATTTACTCAAATCCACAGGCCTTCTGATCAACCCCTCCACAAGTTTTATGTCTCCTGGCCTTCTTACTGTTAAATAGACACACATGGGTTTACTCTGTAAGGGAAAGACCCAAAAAGTAAGGGAACTGGGTCACCTCTTTCCCCAGTTATTTGTCTACTGGGGTGTGGGGTGCTAGACTTCATGAACATTCAAATATGGAATGAGTAGCAGGGAGTGCCTGGCGCTGTCCAGGAATTTGTAGAAACCCCCAAATATTGCAATTTCCGAGTAACTTGCCAAAAATTGGGTGAAGTCATGCCGAAGTCACATTTTGGTGTGTCATCTTGATTCAAAATGGTTTTTGGCGTTCAGACATTGGTGAAGATGGCTGCCTCCCACCTCAGGGAACCCTCACACCAAGTTTGGCAATTATATATTGAGGGCCGGCTGAACCTATGTCTCCCAATGGATGAAGTCAAGTCAAAATCATCTTGATTCAAAATGGTGACTGGAACTTGAACATGGAAGAAGACCACTGGCCCCACCTGGGGAACCTTCAAGCCAAATTTGGCGATGACATTTTGAGAAGTGTCCAAACCCTCAGAGAACAGGCAGGCAAACAATTCCCCCAAATATAAAGTAGATCAAAGCAAACAGAAAGGAAGACTGAACCAACAGGGAGTGGAGGACCATAGGAGTCTGCTCAGACCCTAAGATCCCACATGGAGGCCATGCTTACAAAGCTGGCAGTGGGTATAATTAGTTTGGCACAAACATGAGGCAGGGCCTTTTCCTTGATAGGTCCTTGTCCAGGAAATGCATTCAGCTCCATACCTATTTTATTTTAGGCAGGCCCCAAAGACATATCTTTTCCAATCTCCCTTTGGTTAGATAGTTGCTGTGGATTTGAATTTGGTTTTCTTACATTTATGATGCAGACTGTTTTGTGTTACTTTGTTTTTAGGGCTTCCTTATAGTTTTCCAGTTTTAAAAATGTCTTATATGTTTTTGGTGAAGTTACTTTATTGTGTTTTGTTATAATTTTTTTTTATTGTGAATTGCTTTATGGCTTGGTCCTGAAAATCAGCTTTGGAGAATAATATGCAATAAATAGATGAAAGATTTTAATATTGAGATTATGCAATATTATGAACTCTATGAATATGATATAAAAGTATGATTTGGGGCACAACCAAGCTCAGATTGAGAAGTTGGAAGTCCTATTGATGTGAATGATAAAGGCTTAAGCCTGCGTGAATCTCTCCAACTGAAGTTGGTGGGATTTTAAAGTGCTTAAATTTGGCAGGATTGTACCTTACATTTCCTGTACCCAGGGCCGGATTTAGGTTTGATGGGGCCCTAAACTACTGAAGGTAATGGGGCCCTTTATATGACCAGTTGTCCTTTGTCAACAACTAATTGTCGCTGTTTTTTTGTGTTGAATATATGCTATACGGTAATTTATGGACCTAATAGGTATCTCAAGCCATTTGCACACGTTGCCATGCAACCAGTCCATGCAGAATGTAGGCACGCTATATATAGAAATGAGCAAACCAGTGATAGTTTAGAGAGCAGGCTAGCAGGCCATTACTTACATCATATGATCCTACACAACACAAAACACGGTTGTCGTATGTTGGTTTTATTTTATTTGTTTTTTATCTTATATTTTGGAAATATACATCCAGTTTTTTTCCTTTAATTTTTTTGGGGGGCTCCCAAGAGAGTGGGGCCCTATAGCTTGTTTAGCTTATACATAAATCTGGCACTGCCTGTACCCTATGAAGATGGATTGTTCTTTACCCCATATATGGAATGATGCATATAAATAGTTTAGAACTGTCTTTAGGCATGTTTTGTCACGTGGATTTATCTTAACTAGGCACAGTAGAAAGCACTCTGATACAAGCTTAAACATTTAACGACAGCAGAGAACAAATCAATGCGTATAAACATCTCTGTATATTTTTGACATTAACCCCCCCCAAACCTTTGTGAGATCAAATCTGTTTCTTGTGGCTCTTTTCCGCAGAAATGTGTACTTAACGAGGGTGAAATTCATAATCATGCAGAGACACAAACTGGGAGCCAACCTTGGAGCAACAAGCTCACCTTTTCTAAAATAAATAAAGCCCGAGAACAGAAAAAGGAAAGATTTGCAATGTGTGAACGCGACTTCAAAAGTTGAATCTGTTTAGGGAATTTGTATTTTCTGTTCCTATTTGCATTTTAAATAATTAAAACATTAAAACTGAAAAATTTATAAATGAGGGCTGCTAAGAGAATCCTGCTTGGCAGACAATAGAAAATAAATTATTACCCTGCTAGGTTTGCTTTAATGTCATATCCGTCACTCTCCCCAAGGTGGGTTTATTACCATACCAGGAGCCCCCCTGCCAATCCCTCCCCCCCCCGCACTTTCACTCTCTGCTACTGAAGAAATCCAGGTCTCTGGGGGACTTTGATCTCATTGTGCAAACTAACCCAAACCAAACCTTTGCTGTTCTCAATATTTTTTTCCCCCGTTAAAAAAATTGGGTGTGTTTGCAGGGGTGTGAATTCATGTGAAGAGTGACAGAACCCTTTGTCCGGCACAGCTTTGGCTGGTTGTAACAAGCGTCAAGACATTAGACACAACAAAAGCTGGATTGACAGTATCATCAATCACAGGACTGACAGTCGACTTCAGTTTGTTTGTTCCACTCTGCATAATAAGTGATTGGATCAGGTTTAATTAGAAATTGGGTAATCAATCATTGCCAACGAGGCAACTCAGCTTGGGATCTAGATGTTGCAATGGGGGAGGGAGGGGAAACTTCCCTCTAAAGGTGGGTAAATACACAAACGGGGAAGGTCTTCCGCTGACGCTTTGGAAGAGAGTATGAAGATGTCTACACAGTGGCACATCGTAGAGTCACTCGCATCTGTGCAATTTCCATTGGACATCTGCGTTTTGACATTTTACTTCCACTGCAGAAACACTTTGCAGGAGAATATAATGTATGAACCTGTGGGAGAAAGACAAAACAATTCAATTTATGTATGGAAGCCATTTAAACAAAATAAAAAGTCATCTTCTCCTCCTCCAAAAAAAGAAAACGAAAAAAGAAAGAAGACCAGATGCTGCTGCCCTGATGAGTATTTAATAATAATAATATTTAACATTTGGATTTTTTAATTTCTCACATATACTATATCAGCTTTCCTGACAACAACAGACCCACAAAGTAGATGCGTGATATCATCTCCATCGTGTAGTGCCTACAAAGACTGATGGTTCGAAAACACCTAATAAACCTCCCCTTAAGACATGGAGGGATTTTGTAGTAAAAAAAAATGCAATCAATTTCACACCTAATGAGAGTTTGGGCAGATATACACTAAACATTAGAAGCACGTTTGACATATGTTTAAAGCATGTGACTTCCCACAATGAATTCTGGGGCCTGTGGTTTGTTCAGGTTGCTGGAGATGGTAGCTCCAGGGTTGGATTCGATGGTTGTTTGAGGCAGCCACAATATATGGAGTGTAATAGGTAGATGGCGCAGCATCTACTGGGATGAGATGTGGTGAGGTGAGAGGGCAATGAGGTGGGAAGAGATCCCAGTGCTACCAACCTGGAGCTCTCAAAACCCCACACCAGGGGTGCCAACTTGAATAATTGATACATGATGGGGAACATGCACACCATTTGAATGGCAATGCCAATCAACTTTTGGGGGCCTATCGTCATCAAAAACTTTATTGGGTGGGAGGCAAAGTTCCCTCAGCCCCTAAGAATTGGCTCCTATGCCCCACACCACCTTGCCTTATTAAGGTAAACGACATTTCTGTGCACTCTGGTTTCCATCACAGTGTTCTGTTGTGCCAGAAGCGGTTTAGTCATGCTGGCCACATCACCTGGAAAGCTGTCCGTGGACAAATGCTGGCTCTCTCAGCCTGAAAAGCGAGATGAGCACCGCCACCCCATATCCGCCTTTGACTGGACTTAACCTTCCAGGGATCCTTTACCTTTTCACCTTTACCTATGAAGTGGGCTGAGAATTATTGGGAGATTCCTCATGGAGTGACAATTCCCTGCATGTTTTATATTTGTGCTTCGAGCCCCCAAACCCATCCTGAAATAAAGACACAGTGGAGACAGAATTTAGTTTAAATGTTAATGGGCAAATTTTGGGCACAACTTTATTGAATACACAAATGTGACTGGTATTAGCTTAGACACTGGTATCAAACTATATCTGGCTCCTGCCCCACCCTGCAGGAAGCCTGGAAGGGTAAACAACCAGCAGGGGGGATCTCCGTCAGTGTATATTGACTGGTGCTCACCCCTGGGGTTCCCAGGGGTCCTGGCATGGCCCTAGCCCCTGTCTGGGCTTCGGACGAGATCCGGACCCCCAGATTCATTTAACCGAATACCCTATTCATTGGAGGGCAGGTGATGGCCGCACCTCCTCTCCCCACATTCCCCTAAACCAATGCCTAACCGTCAAACCTTACAAAGTTGTGACGATTGCTAAGAGGTAGGCAAAAACCAAGTGGCCATAGCCAATCTGCCACATTGGAAAAAATTCCTACCTGGCCCCCATTCCAAAACAGGTGACCAACCAAAGTCCAAAGCAAGGCCAAACACGACCTAATAAACGGGTGGGTGGACGGGTGTTCAGCCATGCGAAGCAAAAGGAGGTCCCTACGTCGCGCTGCCAAATAGATATCCCCAACCCCCAACCTTGCCATGCTGCTGATTGGCTAAAGGCCATTGGCATAACTGTGGCACCACTGGCTTGGAGCAGGGCAAGCCCCGCCCACAAGCTGGTTAGGGAAGAATTTCAGGGCCGAGCACAACATGGACCCTCTGTTAGGAGGATCCAACTTCCCATAATTCTTTGGAGGAAGCCATGACTGTTAAAGTGGTATATGTATACTTTAAATGTATGACATAGATGTGTCCAGACCACAGGACACAAGCTATTTCAAAGGCCTGAATGAACAAACATGTGGTATCACAAAGATGGTGCCAAGCAGGCTGTTGCATAATCAGAGCCACAACCATCAAGTCCCTCTTCTTGCTAAAGGTACAGGAATTTGAGGAAAGAGACAGGGTGAAGGCAGAATATGTCACATTTTATGTGACATAAGTGATTTGAGAATACATCCATTACAGTCTTCTGAGGCATTTGTTTTCAAGACAGCATATGTGTGTTTAAAGGTAAAACCACACCTACCATATGCTTCAACACATTCCACATGAACTGCATTAGGAGGATTTTGGGAATCGAATGACAGGACAGAATTTCAAACAAAATGCGCTCTCCCAAGCTCACATTCCCAGCATGTTCACGCTCCTGTCCCGGACATGTCTACACTGGCTTGGTCATGTCCAAAGAATGGAAGATGGTAGGCTCCCCAAGGACGTGCTCTACGGAGAACTGGCGGTTTCCCCCCTACCTCAAAACTATAAAGGCTGCCAGGGCAGGAAAACTGCACTTTTTGAAATTTGATAGGTTACAACCCCTGTAACAAGTCAAACATGCCTGCAAATTTTATCCACTTCTGCAAAAAAAACAAAAAACAAACAACCCTGCCCTGTAGGAATCCCTTGCAGACAAACACAGTGGCTGGAGACCAGGGTGGATTTGATTTAAATCAAATCGATTTAAATCACTAGTCAGTAAGACTTGATTTAAATCATTTATATTTTTTTTTACAGAAAGATTCATTCTTGCTGGTATAATCTTAATATTTACAACCAGATGAAGGTTTCATTTTTGGAATAATAAATTTTCAGAGTAGTTTTTATAGTTATATCAAGCATTACTGATTTGGTTGTACTATACAGTGGTAACTCGGGTTACAGACGCTTCAGGTTACAGACGCTTCAGGTTACAGACTCCGCTAACCCAGAAATAGTGCTTCAGGTTAAGAACTTTGCTTCAGGGTGAGAACAGAAATCATGCGGCAGTGGCACGGTGGCAGCGGGAGGCCCCATTAGCTAAAGTGGTGCTTCAGCTTAAGAACAGTTTCAGGTTAAGAACGGACCTCCAGAACGAATTAAGTTCTTAACCCGAGGTACCACTGTATTAGAAATACATAGACAGACTATTACAAATAGAAACTGATTCCCCCTAGTGGAAGCCTTTGAAACCGGTTGTTTTACAAGAGCTGGGCTAGGGGAATTTCCAGCTGCAAGTTAAAAACCGTGAGACTCTGGGGCTGACCTTGAATCTTTTAAGTGTTATGGTAAATGGAAGAGGAAAAACAAACCAGTCAACTGCTGACAAAACATTAAGGTCTGGGAGGACTTGGCAACAATCCAGAAGAGGTCCATCATCAGGCCCCCCTGCTCCTTCTGTTGCTGCCTTTGTACCAGTATATTTAAAACCAAGAGGAATGTCGACAGAAGAGGCTTTAGTGGTTGCATTATATAAGATAAATGACTCATTGGATCAGCTTAACAGGAAAATGGACACGATAAATGCGAAAGTGGATGTTTCAATTACTAAAATTAACCTAAATACAGAAAGTATAAATAATACCAATACAGAAACCACCCAGAAGTTGATACAGGAACCTACTTTGATATGGCAAACTGCGGAGGAAGCCAGGGAAAAAGCTGTTGTTGCTGAATGTAAAGTAACACAACTGCAGAGAAAGAGAAAGAGAGCTCCAGCCCTACAGAGGCAATTTGATGAACATAAGTTGACGCTTGCTATGACTGAACCTAAAGAAAAACAGACGAATTTGAAGATTAGAGTTCACCTTTGGTGGACATGCCCAAGGATTAAGACACTTTGGGAGATGATTCATAACGAAATGAAAAAGGTATTTAAATATACCCTTTTGAAGAAACCAGAGGCCTTTCTCCTGGGCATGGTCGACCAATTGGTGTTAAAGAAGGATAGAACTTTTTTCACGTATGCAACAATAGCAGCAAGAATACTCATTGTGAAGTACTGGAAGACACAAGATTTATCTATTCGGGAAGAATGGCAGATGAAGTTGATGGACTATATGGAATTGGCGGAAACGACTGGCAGAAATTCGAGACCAGGGAGAAGAGTCGGTGGAAGAAGACTGGAAAAAGTTTAAGACTATTTATAGAAATACTGTAAAAATAATGAATGTAAGAAAAATGTTGGAATGAAGTTATATGGCTCTAGTAGAAATGCTATAAGGAATTAAGTATAAATAGATTAATAGAGTATTAAAGGGAAAAATAAGGTTAGAATATGTTAAGATAATTATAGGATAGAAAACAGAGGAAGATGGAAAGGAATTGCTGAAACAATTAACAGAAGTGGAATAAAAAAAGGGAGGTGTGAGGAGGTCGTGGAAATAAGGGAATGAAAGATAAGATATTGAAATTGTTTTGTGTTTTAAATGGTTTGGGTCTTATTTTGTTATGCTTTTTTTGTTTTTTCTGTTTTGTTGTGTTTAAACGGTTGAAAAATTAATAAATATTATTATTATTATTTTTAAAAAGAAATACATAGACAGATAATTATGAAATTATTGTGATGGTTAATAAGTTAACTGTTTATACTTTGGACAACTTTTCTGCTGTACTTTACTGAAAGGAGAAAAATAATTATTTCCTTAATAACAATGTAAACTATTTATTTAACTAAAACAATAACATTATAGCATATGTACTCATGTTTGTTAACTGATGTGGCTAAACGGTTTTAGACTGAGTTTTAGCACACATGAAAAACTTAATACAAATCCTTATTTCCTGATGAATAGCCTTTGGACTATAATGTAACTTAAATAGAAAATTATCTTTAGAAAGATTTTTCCTCCAAAAGCATTTTATTTTAAAAATCTGATTAAAAGAAAACCTGATTTAAATAAAAGAAAATCCGATTTAAATAAAAAAAATCTATTTTTTAATTTTTAATTTTTTTTTAAAAAAATCATTGATTTTTATCTACCCTGCTGGAGACTGGCAGCGTATCCATAGCAGTGACCAGAGAAGAAATGGCCGCTGGGAGAAGCGCAGAAAGAAGAAATGCCATGATACATCTGCAGCGGCACAACTGGATGCCTTTATCTGCCTCCGCTGCAACAAAACATGTCTCTCCCGCATTGGTCTCTACAGCCACAGCAGGTGCTGCAAACTTCCAACAGCTTGACCTCACCCCCAAAGGTGTAATTCTCCATTGTCTCCCAAGTCAGACTGATGCCAGCAATGATAGGCAGAGTGAGGTGATCTCTTCAGGTAAGGATGGAGAGATCTCTCAATTTCATCTCTCTCAGTTTCTCTCATTCTTCCAATTTTAAACTGAGCTCTCCACACATCTGCAGCAATCTGCATTTTTTATAAAAAATCCTTGTGAAAATGTGTCGCTGTTTTTGTGCAAATTTCTCCTGATAAACCCGTTTGGGTATCCGGTTTTGACTGATATACATTAAAGGCAATGGCCTTTAATATAGTGCATTATTATACATTAGTGCATTATTATACCTAGACAGCATCTTAAAAAGTAGAGACATCACTTTGCCAACAAAGGTCCATATAGTAAAAGCTATGGTTTTCCCAGTAGTGATGTATGGAAGTGAGAGCTGGACCATAAAGAAGGCTGATGGCCAAAGAATTGATGCTTTTGAATTATGGTGCTGGAGGAGACTCTTGAGAGTCCCATGGACTGCAAGAAGATCAAACCTCTTCATTCTGAAGGAAATCAGCCCTGAGTGCTCACTGGAAGGACAGATCCTGAAGCTGAGACTCCAATACTTTGGCCACCTCATGAGAAGAGAAGACTCCCTGGAAAAGACCCTGATGTTGGGAAAGATGGAGGGCACAAGGAGAAGGGGACGACAGAGGATGAGATGGTTGGACAGTGTTCTCGAAGCTACCAGCATGAGTTTGACCAAACTGCAGGAGGCAGTGGAAGACAGGAGTGCCTGGCGTGCTCTGGTCCATGGGGTCACGAAGAGTCGGACACGACTAAAAGACTAAATAACAACAACATTATACATTATTTTCACCAATATATTCATCTCCCTGTACGCTTTCCTCTACTGTATGCATTTGTGTAAGCATGGGTTGGTTGGTGAGCAGCATGGCAACATTCAGATAAGTGTGAATTTCAAAGGGCGGCTGTCTTCTGGTTCGCATATTGCTCTGGAAAGTGCAAATTTGACAGATTCGCCTTTAAATGCAAACTGAATCACATTTCTGCCCCTGTCGCACTAGCCTGAGGCAAACGATTCTGGCTGTAATGAAAGGGCAGTACATCATTAGCTATTTGCTTTACTACTATAATATTTTTACGGCTGCGAAAAGGGAGAGGCACTGGTGGGATTTGCTGAATTAGGTGCTAAAATAACAACCTGCCTTGGGTACTGTGTATTTTGACGGTGGCGGCATTTGCTGCTCTGCCTCAGGTGGGAAAACAGCTTGAGCTGACTCTGGTTACATCTATCTTCACTCTAGAGAGATGCGAGTGAGGCCCTGAACGGCGAAAAGCTAAGCACCGAAGATGTGAGACTGAGGAAGTGTGAGCAGGTGCAAAACCCTCATGTAAACTGGCCTTAAGAAGTTGCATCAAGTTGGAAGGAATGAACAGGGAGAGAGACTGGCTGGAAGCCAGTCATGGACTTAAGGCAAAGATGGTTAGAGGCCTCATGGAGCTGAAGAAAGGAGGGACAAGGAACAGTTGTGGCTATGGATTCGTGTTTTTCCACCTGACTACTGGTTTTCCCAGTAGTGATGTATGGAAGTGAAAGCTGGACCATCAAGAAGGCTGATCGCCAAGAATTGATGCTTTTGAATTATGGTGCTGGAGGAGACTCTTGAGAGTCCCATGGACTGCAAGAAGATCAAACCTATCCATTCTGAAGGAAATCAGCCCTGAGTGCTCACTGGAAGGACAGATCCTGAAGCTGAGGCTCCAATACTTTGGCCACCTCATGAGAAGAGAAGACTCCCTGGAAAAGACCCTGATGTTGGGAAAGATTGAGGGCACAAGGAGAAGGGGACGACAGAGGAAGAAATGGTTGGATAGCGTTCTCGAAGCTACTAAAATGAATCTGACCAAACTGCGGGAGGCAGCGGAAGACAGGAGTGCCTGGTGTGCTCTGGTCCATGGGGTCATGAAGAGGCGGACACGACTAAACGACTAAACAACAACAAAGTAGAAATGAGCCTCAAATATGGAAGGGACAGTTTCTTATATTTCTTGGTTTTTAGCCCTTGCACAGATTTGATTACATGAAGATCTCTGGGCATCACAGATCAAGGGCAAGGACCTTTTCCCAGCCTGGGGTCCCCATTCTGTTGTGAGCAATCATCTAGGAGCTACATTCCTGTGGCCATGGTGAAAGCTGTCATGGCTAGAGGCAACAGAGGGTAGACAAATGGGTGCAATCCTTAATTTTGTACAGCAGGCTCCATTTCAGCCATCCAAAGTCAGAGGGTTCGACACGCTTTATCTAGGGAAGCAAGAGGCACCACCACAGTAAAATATAACATCGCCAGATGTCAAATGTGGATATCAAGCACAGTTGTACCTTGGATCCCAAACGCCTTGGTACTCAGACGTTTTGGCTCCGGAATGCCGCAAACCTGGAAGTGAGTGTTCTAGTTTGCGAATGTTCTTTGGAACACAAACGTCCAACAGGGCTTCTGATTGGCTGCACGAGCTTCCTGCAGCCAATCAGAAGCCGCACTTGGGTTTTCAAACATTTTGGAAGTCGAATGGACTTCCAGAACGGATTCTGTTTGACTTCCAAGGTACGACTGTATCTGATTAATATTTCAGAGAATGGTGAATATTCAACATTTTTTTAAAAACAACAACAACAACAACCCTGAAGATTTTGTTTTAACGTCAACTTATTTCATCTCTAACAGTTGCTTTATTGGGACCCAGCAACACTATACATTTAAAGCAGCACCATTCTACATTAAACAGCCATGCCCCCCCCCCAATAATTGTAGCCATTGCAATTTGGTTGCTTATTTATTTATTTAATTTCTATACCTCCCTTCATACAAGGATTAGGTAAAAGGTAAAGGACCCCTGACGGTTAAGTCCAGTCGCAGACGACTCTGGGGTTGCGGTGCTCATCTCGCTTTACAAGCCGAGGGAGGTGGCGTTTGTCCACAGACAGTTTTTCCGGGTCATGTGGCCAGCATGACTAAGCAGCTTCTGGTGCAACGGAACACCGAATCCAGAGCAGCGCATGGAAATGCTGTTTACTTTCCCGCAGGAGTGGTACCTATTTATCTACTTGCACTGTTTTTGGGCGTGCTTTCGAACTGCTAGGTTGGCAGGAGCTGGGACCAAGCAATGGGAGATGACCCATCCACCTTCTGATCGGGAAGCCCAAGAGGCTCAGTGGTTTAGACCACAGCGCCACCACACTTATTCCCAACAGAGAGCTACGATTCCAAGAGTGGTTTAACAATCAATCCCTCTTCCCAGGGAACTCTGGATATTGTAAATACAGAGCTGAGTAGCAACAGTTTAGCAGCTTTAACAAATCACAGCTCCCATGATTCTTTGGGGAAAACCATGGTTGTTAAAGTGGTATATACTGATTTAACTGTACAGTGGTACCTCGGGTTAAGAAGTTAATTCGTTCCGGAGGTCCGTTTGTAACCTGAAACTGTTCTTAACCTGAAGCACCATTAATGGGGCCTCCCGCTGCTGCCACGCCGCCGCTGCACAATTTCTGTTCTCATCCTGAAGCAAAGTTCTTAACCCGAGGTACTATTTCTGGGTTATCGGAGTCTGTAACATGAAGCGTTTGTAACCTGAAGCATCTGTAACCCGAGGTACCACTGTATTATGCAGAGGGGAGTTCAGTGTCCTTTGGTATAAATGTTTCAGACGTCTCTAGTCCATTTTGGCTAGGCATGTCATAGTATATCTTAGGGTAGAATAATGTTCCAGTCATTTATATTTATCTATTTTAGAGTGATACTTACAAATCCATGGATTTCTACATCATGGATGAATCATTTTGTACCTGAACCAGAAACATTTTGTCCTGTCGGTTTGCTGACTTTCACCAGATTCTCAGTTCAAATATAATTTCTGTTCCCTCTAGGCCATGCTGGTTAAGGGTTTCTCTTGGTGTCCTCACAGCTCATTTTCTTTAATCCTGGATTAGCCTTGTTGCACTCTGCTACCTTTTCAAGTACTGTAATGACTCTCTCCCCTCCCCCCCCCAATACAGTTTGAGAAAAAGAACCTATTACCCATTTTGACCAAAGCAATTCTTAATCATAGTATACCCTCCACAAACATTACATGGGCCTATACAGGCAGAATGCTTTTTCTGCACCATCTTGACATTATTACAAGGAAGTTGACCTTCTCACAGAGAAAATTTGACCTCTGTGATTTTGTCGTTGCTTTTGTATGTTTGTTTCCAGATAGAATGACTTTGCTGCCCAATGCTAAATAGTATGGTAATGTTCCCTTAATTTGTGAGGCGAAAGGTTCCCTAAGAAATACAAGAAAATTTTAAAATCAGAGTCAATTGACTGGAATATGGGCACTGTGTTGAACTGTTAATCCTCAAAGCTTTGCACATAATCCAATATGACTCAGATATTCAAAATAGATTCTGATTCCTCCCCAACCCCCATTTATCTCTGCAAGTTTTGGTTTATTGAATGGCATGTACGTTGTCCTATTGCTCCAGAGCCTGGTCTAAAAAAAATTGCTATGGAGGTAAAAGTCTGAACTGCGCCCCCTACCCCCAACTGTGAAATTCAAGCAACTCCCCCCCCCCCAATAAATTCCATTTCTCAATTTACAGGCATTCATTTTATCTGAAAAAATGAATTGTCCACATCTTGTAATCAAATTACTATACATTTAAAATATATATCTTACAGGTATAGGTCTGCCATACATTTGTAACAAAAGATAGTTTCAGTGGTTGTGTACATGTGAATGCCTCATTTTTGGTATGTTACATAAACTTGGCCATAAACATTAGTCAGAACTACATCATTTGCCAACGCTCGTTATATGGAAAGTTAACTGTGTGACAAAATGGAGGGACGAGGCAGGAGTCAACTCACTGCAACATTAAAATTTCAACACATCTCTTTCCTGTGCAAAAGATGCTCAACAAAATTTTCACATTCACTTTTCCCAATGAGAGCAATCACAACTAAGCATAGCTGAAACAACTGGCTAAAATCTCCTGTTGGTGTGAAAAATTCACAGGACGAACAGGTTCAGTACCAGGCAGAACCTTTCGGTCTCAGCCCTTTGGTCATATGGTTCTGAGAAACAAAACTGTCTTTGAAATAAAAAAAGATGTCATTGACACACTGGGTGCTCCTTGTCAGGTTTAATGGTGGTTGCCGGACAATAATTTAGACTGTGAACCTCTGACATGTAGACTTTTACATATGATTGTAATGATGGCCAACTCTGTGGGTGTGTATTAATTACATCAAATTTAATAATGAGTGTTAATTAAATGAATGACATACAAGTTATAAGAAATATAAATTGAATTTTGAGGACTTAAATATTGTAAAAAAGAATTCAGATTAAGATATGACAGTTAGTAAGTAAAATGAAGATTTCAATTGTTAG
Source organism: Podarcis pityusensis (assembly GCF_964106645.2). Taxonomy (NCBI): domain Eukaryota; kingdom Metazoa; phylum Chordata; class Lepidosauria; order Squamata; family Lacertidae; genus Podarcis; species Podarcis pityusensis. Next base: position 81,545,590 of record NC_138031.1, read on the forward strand.
CAAACTAGTAATTTTTCAAACCCCCCCCCCCAACCTGCCCGGGCTACATGCCCTTTTTGTCCATGCTCTCTTGGATGTCTTATCTTTTGGTGGGAGCTTTATGTCTCAGGATCTGAAAAAATCAAAACCAATGGAATTTCTCTGGGGAAATCCAGCACCATCATAGTTTCTGTTCACATGACTTAAGCTTGTTTTTTTAAAACAACAACAACAACAACAACTAGAAGCCCTGGATTCTCCATCTAAAAGCATCAATACTTAGTATGCCACAAGCATATAGAATTGTGATTTCCAGGTGAGAGGGCACAATTGACAGGCAGATTTGGGTTCCCACAAATTTTATTTTAGATCGAATGCAACATGTGCAAGAAGGCTGCTTAAAATTACTGCTGGGTTCTGTATCCAAATACAAGCACATCAGAGCGTCTTTTGCTTGTTTTTGCTGATATTATTTTCATACAAGAAAACAAGCTTTAATAATACCAAAATCCCAATTCAAGTCTTTTAATGATGGTAGTGAGGGCAACATACAAACTAAAAATAGGCTGGGTGAGATCTTGCACTCTTGCCACCAAACCGGCAGCTGGCGTCGATGAGACGGTGTTACAAGTTTCCCAACAGCTGCCAACTAATGTTTGATCAGGGATAAAATATGCCAAGGTGACAAGATCTCGCTGCCCTGAATTTCAGGGACCGTCATTAAAAATGCAGCAAGCCTCATGCAAGCCCAGAAGGTCCCATGTTCTCTCAAGATACAAGGGAGAGAGACAAGTTCACAAGATGTCAAAAACAATATCCATTTGTGTTTACTATGCAAACCCGCTGAGCAACCTTTTGATGCATGTTTGTACGAAGGGACCATTGAGACTCTTTTTTTTTTTTTTTTAAGGGGTGGTCTATTTAGGCTACGCATGTTAGGGAAAGGAAGAGAGGTTGGCAGTCAGGCCAGAAGGGTCAGCCCTGGAACCACAAAAGGTGGCTGTAAATCTGTTTGTGAACTGGGCAAAAGATTTCCTCGCTCTCTGGGTTCTTTGGGGGAAAACAATGCAGAAAACAGATGCAATGTGTATGGCAGGCTGTAGTACCATTGCAGGTTTGTGCCTGTCTCCCCCTCCCCCTTTAATAATATATTGATGTGAGCAGCTTGGGCACGCCAAGCAAATTCTCAACGTAAAAAGTCAACTGTCGGAACGAGGCTCATCACTCTGGCAAAGTGCATTCAGGTAGAACGCCTCTCGAGGCGCAATCCCTGGCAGCCATATTGTTCAGAGGGAAAGGGATTGCTCCATCTAATGAGCTCATAAATGTTTATTAAAGAATGTTTCTGCCAGTTTACAGAAAAAGCAGCTGGGTTGCAACTTGGCGGGTAATTGGCTTTGAAGCGATTCGGTGATAAGGTTCCCATAGGGTAATTGAACTTATTCTTGCTACTAATCTAACGCTGAAAAAACACTTGGGAAGGAAGGGAAAGCTGAAGCTCCTAGAACTGCGGTTGCAGGAATGCCAGATGTATTTGGAGAGGTGCCTTTTTGTTACTGTACCGCTTCATTTCCCCCCCTCGTCACTTAATGGTTTGTGTAAACCCCCCCCACACAAAAAAAAATCAGTAGATTTTTTTCAAACTCTTTCTTCTCACAAGGAGGAGCCTCCAGTTTTCGCCTTAGATGAAAACTGACGGCAACTCTCTCCACATAGCTCTCATTATTTTGCCTCCTGCGTAAAGAGTTCCTTCAACAACCTGACTCACAACAGGAGTCTCAGTAGATGGAGAGGCACAGAGGACAACACTCACAGCATAGCTTGACGAACATCCTGTGTTAATGTTGTCCCCACAGAGAGATACTTGGAACACCCCTGAAAAATATGGCTCGTTTTTTTTAAAGATCAAAACTCCTGCTGTGTCAAAATCTGCCCTTCAGTTTCTTGGAAGTTTTCTTTCCCCTGTAAAAGAGGCTTCCAGTCGTCTGCCCTGTTCTCAGGGATCTTGAGAATTCCTTTAGAGTTCCTGTGGGTTTTGAGCTTAGCTTAAATGCTGCAAGGTGGCTGAGAGAGAGAGGTGTGTGTTTTCTTCCAGCAAACATGTCCCCAGCAACTTGCAGCCTCCTTAGCTGCCCATGCTTCCTGATCTGAAAAAAAAGGCCCAGTGGGAGGAGTTACCCCATGATGTCTCTCCTGGGCTTGAATGGAAGTGTGGGCCACCAGGAAGGCTGCAGGCTGCAGACTGTCGCTGTTGTGATTTGTAGAATGAACACGAATACACCCACAAACACCTATCAGCCACTACGAAAGTGAGGAATGCATGGCAAAAACAATGCACTCCACACATGAGAATTCCACTGATATTTTTGCTGGCCTTCCAGAAGTTTTGAATGCTTCCCTCCTCTGACCCTCTCATAAATCAATGGAGACTGGTTAAAAAAAAAAATGTAGGAGAAATTTTCAGCACACCACTGATCAAAACTCTTTTTGGATCTTTCAAAATTCCCCAGGTGTTTCATGGAATCAGAAACCTCTAGCCTTGTTGCGGGGCAGGAGAGGAGGAATTGATAGAAATTTCAGCACTGTGCAGCCCTTACAAGTATTTCCTGGACATTCATGTATTAAGACTGACGCTGCTGCCAGTTAGGTGGCTCCTAATGATATTCACGCATTGCTTTTGTGTTTTAACCTACAAGGTTAATTGCAATTAACCTTCTACACTACTGGGAGTATTTCACTTTTTCTGCATATAAATCGTCCTATATTCCACCCGTACCAGTAGGTGCTGTGGGTGGCGCTGTTTGAAGTTCGACACATGTTCCTTATAGTGCTTGTGGTGGGGGTCATTTTATGGCTCCAGATTATTATTTTTCAAAAATTAATCTTTTAATTATCGCTAAAATGCTTCTCTCTCCCTATTCTTCTCTATCATCTATCTATCTATCTATCATCTATCTATCTATCTATCTATCTATCTATCTATCTATCATCTATCTATCTATCTATATCTATCATCTATCTATTTATCATCTATCTATCTATCTATCTATCTATCTATCTATCATCTATCTATCATCTATCTATCTATCTATCTATCATCTATCTATCTATCTATCATCTATCTATCTATCATCTATCTAATCTATAGCTTAGGGCCCCACTCTCTTGGGGCCACCCAAAAAAATTAAAGAAAAAAACCCTGGATGTACATTTCCAAAATATAAGATAAAAAACAAATAAATTAAAACCTACATACAGCAACAGTGTTTTGTGTTGTGGAGGCTCCTATGATGTAAATAATGGGCCCCACCTGCTAGCCTGCTCCCTAAAATATCACTGGTTTTCTCAGTTCTATATATAGGGTGCCTACATTCTGCAAGTGCAAATGGCTTTAGATATCTGTTAGGTCCATAAATTACCATATAGCATATATTCAACACAAAACAGCAGCAACAATTTGTTATTGCAAAGGACAGCTGGACATATAAAGGGCCCCATTACCTTCAGTAGCTTAGGGCCTCATCAAACCTAAATCCAGCCCTCTGTCTATCTATCTATCATCTATCTATCATCTATCATCTATTATCTATCTATATCTATCTATCTATATCTATCTATCTATCTATCTATCTATCTATCTATCTATCTATCTATCTATCATCTATCATCTATCTATCTATCATCTATCTATCTATCATCTATCTATCTATCTATCTATCTATCTATCATCTATCTATCATCTATCTATATCTATCTATCATCTATCTATCTATCTATCATCTATCTATCTATCTATCTATCTATCTATCATCTATCTATCTATCATCTATCTATCTATCTATCTATCTATCTATCTATCTATCTATCATCTCTATCATCTATCTATCTATCTATCTATCTATCTATCTATCATCTATCTATCATCTATCTATCTATCTATCTATCTATCTCTCTCTCTATCATCTATCTATTCTATCATCTATCTATCTATCATCTATCTATCAATCTTCTACCACTGGGGGCTGCCCTGATCTGTTGTTCACAACCCCTGCTTACACCCCTACTGCTACTCCTTGCCAGCCCCCTCCCAGAAGCTCATCCAACCCCACATCCTGTCACAGCTCACCCTACTTTCTCTCCTTCCCAGAGCAACAGGCATGGTGGCAGCAGCAGAACTGGAGAGGGGGAAATGAAGGAAACTTTCTTTCCTATGTTCCCCTACTATCATGCCTGCTAGTGAAGGCAGTGACAGGGTGTGCATGGCTGCTGCTGTTGAAAGGAAAGGAAAAAGACTGGATTTTAAAATCCTCCCAACAGCAGCTGTCACAGTGATCTCTTTCATCCCCCTCCCCCTATTGGTGGCTTTGCAAACTGCAGTGTGATGACAGACTTACAATGTTACTATATACAAAGATGTTTATAGGTATAGGAAGTGCTTTTTTCCTGGGGGGACCCAGGGGTTTGCATATCCATAAACATTTTGTGAATCTAAGTTTGGCCTCATATTTCAATATGAGTAGGAAAATGAGAGTACCCCTAAACATTTTTTTTAAAGAAACAAAGCTCTGTGCATAGCACCATGACACCACCTTATTTCAAGATTTATTTTTGTATAATGATGCTACAGTGGTCTAACATGATATTACAATAATGTTATATATATAGTTAAAGTTATAAAAAACATTTTCATCCCTTCCACTTTAGCAACATGGTTAATGCTGGTGACTGGCAAATTGTTGGTTGTTTTTTTTTTTTAAATTAAAAATAGACGAATAAAGTGATAAAATGGCAGCCACTGCAAAAGTTAAAATGAAGGTGTTTGGAGCTGTGACACATTTTCTTGTGCTTCCCCTTTTTACATCACTACCCATATCAAAATTTCAGCCTTTCCAAAAGATGGGAAAGTAGCATTAAAGGCATCTATCCCTGTGGAGACTGCTTTCATGTTCCCTTCATCTGAAAAAAGTCAGACTGGATGCATTCTATTTTAATCTAGAACCCTTGTAGCAAAATAGGAACTAGCACTGTGGCGAAGAGATCTCGTCTGAAATACCACTAGAGGGCCTTTCCCGATCCCATGTCTTTGTAGCCCTCACAGGGCAGCTCATTTTGGCACCATTATATCACTGCCAGTTCCTTCAGTATTCCAGAGCATAAGACCTTAGTAACATGAGCAACATCAGGACCACGTGCTATGATAACCTACTTCAGTGATACATGTTAATTTTACTTTGGCCAGTTCCCTGTGGCACATCTATTCCCTCCATTAAATTCAAGAACAATATCCTTCCTTCAGCCTTAGTTTAATTAATAGGTTTCCCAGGAACTTGCCCTTTTTGCAACTGGCAGCTGATTTTTTAATTTCTAAGAACCTGAGGTGCGAGCCCACAACCTTGCATTCTAAATCCTCATCTAGAGATGAACTGCTGTAATTATATGTTAAATATGCTTCAAATCTGTAGGGAGCAGTAACTCAATAAAACCATGAGCAAAATTTAATGGGAAGCTTAATTATAATAATAATATCATAAAATCCTAATGAGGAGAAAAATGCAGCTTCATTTTATTTTAGCTTGGACACCTAATATAAGAAGGGAGCTTTTTTTCTCCTTTGGTACAATGGTAATATTCTCTCGAATTTTTGGAAAGATTAGTTTTCTCCCCTATGGTAATGTGTCTGGTTTTCAATTACTTTCTTATGAATGTAATAAAATATTTGGCAAACTCTTAAGAGCACATGCAGAAACAACTATATTGGAAAAATGGATGGCTCAGTTAAAATAGTGCACTTTCACGCACACACATACTGGCCGTACGAACTGACTTACTCACCTGTTACCTGTTACCTGTGTACACAGAGGTACTCCAACACCTCATTCCCATGTGGATTTGAAGTTGCTTGTGTCTCTATTTTTTGTTTCCACCTACTTGACACCCAACACCATCCAACTGGCAGTCCACACTTCCCCCCATTAAATTTGGGAGAGGGACGAAGCTCCATTGCACAACTGGAACATATTGTCCAGGGCTTCAAATTACGGGACTTGTTTGATTAATCCCACCCATTATTTCTCACCTGCTGTTTTGTGCCAATCTGTTGGATTGAAAACTTGTGTTTCGAAACAATTTTTAAAGCTCTTTTGCCCACTGCAAAACAAGATTGAAACATGGGAGAAGTTTAATGTTGTGCATTTCCACAGACATTTTTTAAAAAGATGTTCACATGCGCAGGTAAACAACAACCTGTGTGCATGCCCACAATGAACCTCAGTTTTTCAGAATGTACAGAGGATGGGGAAGCACCAGGACTATGAGAGAAGGAGTAACCTTCTCATTTCATATCGGTCCTATCATCTTCTGTACGCTTCCAGTCTGAGTGACAGAGAGGTGAGTTGCGAAAGGCTGCTTAACCCTTTCCCCTCCAGCTGTTTCTCAGCTCAAAATTGTCCTCCCTAATTTTCTCTCTTAGCAAGGGAAAATAAACAGGGGACCCTTATCTCTCACCTCTTCCAATGGGAAACCATATGTCTCCAATTTCAAGCAGATGGCAGAAAGGGAAAGGGTTAAGCAGGCTCTCTCCATTCCTGTTCTTCATTTTTGAAGTGCAGCCTCCACACCTGCTTTTCAGTACAAGGGGTGGGGGAGAGAGAGAAGGTACTACTGAATGTTTATAGCCCTATTCTGGCATTTGGGATGAACACAAACGGAAAGTGGGTGGAGGGCACACACAAGCTCCACCCACCCCAATGACTCTATACCACTTCAGACCTTCTCACATTCTGCAAAAAGGTTTGAAGGAGGGTTCCAGACACATTCATGTGAACATGCTTAGAAGCCTTCTTTCATTGTTAACATTTTTTTCCCCTAGTATGTGTTTGTGTAAAGACATACATGCATCACAACTGAGGATAATGGGACCTCTATTGCAGAAAGGTTTGTGCCAAAAAAAGGACAAAAGACGATCTATCTTGGTTTATATAGACACTTGTAGCATATGTAGTCATTCTGATGTCCAATTTTACGTATTACCATAGGTGTGGCAGCAAAGGGGTGAGGGAGAGAGTTTATACTCCTACTGTCAGAGACATCCAAAATGCAGTAATGTTGATTGGAACAGAGATGCTTTGTTCCCCTTCATGCCTTAAGCGACACTTTGAGAAGAATACAGCATACCAGAGCATCCATTATTATCTCAGCAGAATGAAGGATGGCAAAACCAGTCTTTCAATAAATGATTACTTATTTATTATCACAATTTCCAACTCTTCCCTTAAAAAAAACACACACACACCACCCCAAGTCCATTACAGCAATTATTTGTAAATAAGCACAACATTCCTGAACACTCAGTCCCGCTGGTGGAAGAAAAGGTTTAAATGTGGAGTACATTAGCAAGGCATTGAGATTGTCAATAATGCATGCTTGACACCATTTAATTATTTGGGAAACATCTGTTGAAGAGAAATATGCTCCAGAGAGGAAGAAGGAAGTCAAGTGCATTAGTGGCTGTGTTAACCACATCACACTCTGAAGAGAGAGAGAGAGAAAGGAGGGGAAAACCCTTCAAGGATAGCCCAACAGTCAGGAACATTACAAATGCCTTCCTCGTTTTTTGCACATCTGGATAAACACGACAGTGGCCTATTTACTTATTTCCTGCTCTTCCTTTCAGAAAGCTCTTTGGGGTTTACATGGGACTCCCCAGTGGTCTCCCATCCAGACACTGATCAGGTCCAGACCTGCTTGGCTTCATCAGTGCTACAGCATCTGGTGCTCTCACGCCGACCATCCCCTTGTGGGATATTCCTTGGTTTATCCGAATACAGGGCAATAGACTGGGTTGTAAGAGGAAGCCATGCAGGGAAGTGATTTTGGCAGCTATGTCACAAAGATAATTTCACTCCTCAAGGAGACTCACCAGAGTCTGAGCCTAAGTATCCCTGGAAATGCTGCAAGATTGCCTTTTTTGGTGGAGCAAGAGTTCAGTGTACTCTGCCTTGAGTGGACAGTTCAGATTTCATGTCTAAAAACTAACAAATAAAAAATCTTTTTTTTTTAAAATGAAATTGGGCCTTATTGGTTAGTAGGGGGCACTGGCACCAACTCCAGGGGGACCTGGGCACCCGCAAATTTTTTGCTGTGGGTGCCCGGCCTCCGCATGTGCCGCCACCATTCACCGTCACCACCCGCCACACACTGCCGCTGCTACTTACACGGTGCCACAAAAAAGAGGAAATACATAATGGAAAATGAGGATGTGAAAACTTGCATCAAATTTACACATGCTAATTTATATGCCCGGCTATATAAATTTAGAAATAATGGCTTCAGTTTCAGTAGAAGTGCAATACACCTTGCCATAGTGGGGGAAGACTGACCAGCTGACTGCTGATGTGCAACTTCAAGTCCCACCTTACACACTCCCTTCTTTGTTGCTGTTTAGTGGTTTAGTCATGTCCAACCCTTCGTGACCCCATGGACCAGAGCATGCCAGGCACTCCTGTCTTCCACTGCCTCCTACAGTTTGGTCAAACTCATGCTGGTAGCTTTGAGAACACTATCCAACTATCTCGTTCTCTGTCGTCCCCTTCTCCTTGTGCCCTCAATCTTTCCCAACATCAGGGTCTTTTCCAGGGAGTCTTCTCTTCTCATGTGGTGGCCAAAGTATTGGAGCCTCAGCTTCAGGATCTGTCCTTCCAGTGAGCACTCAGGGTGGATTTCCTTCAGAATGGATAGCTTTGATCTTCTTGCAGAATGGATAGCTTTGATCTTCTTGCAGTCCATGGGACTCTCAAGAGTCTCCTCCAGCACCATAATTCAAAAGCATCAATTCTTCGGCGATCAGCCTTCTTTATGGGCCAGCTCTCACTTCCATACATCACTACTGGGAAAACCATAGCTTTAACTATATGGACCTTTGTTGGCAAGGTGATGTCTCTGCTTTTTAAGATGCTATCTAGGTTTGTCATTGTTTTTCTCCCAAGAGCAGGCGTCTTTTAATTTCGTGACTGCTGTCACCATCTGCAGTGATCACGGAGCCCAAGAAAGTAAAATCTCTCACTGCCTCTATTTCTTCCCCTTCTATGGCCATGATCTTAGTTTCTGGTCATTCAAATAGAAGACTGTCAGCTGTTCAAACAGATGGCTGTAAAAGTGGGACACCCTAATAATTAAACAAAAGTTGGCAGAAAACAACATTATTTAAAGGCTGGTCCACATGCAACATCAGCCAGCATCCCAGTGGCCACTGGACATGGACGTGTCCACTGTGAATCAGCAGGCCAAGGACACAGTTGATGCCAATTTCTATGGACATAGCAGCTATCTTTTTCCAGTTGCCAAATTCATGACAATTGCCGCTGACTATATCCATGATTTGTGGTTTCACACGCTGTATCTCTCCATGCACACAACACATCCAGTGCTTCAAAGCCCTCCATGTGGAGGGTCCCGGTGGAGCCAGCCCCATAACCAAAGTACCATCTGTTCCAGCACAATGATGTTGACAACAGCCACTTCCTGGTGCTGATTCGTGGGAGTGCATTGACCCGTTTTGTACCTTGCGTGGTCATGCAAATCATGGCCAGGAAGAAGTGGTTTGTCAAGCTAAGTCAGATATTGTGTCACAAAGTGGCTGCATCAAAGGGGGTAGGGGTGGACAGTTGAACGTTGCTGAGTGTCATTCAGAAAGGTCCAAAACCCTCATCAACAAACAGAACAAGAGAGATCTGTCTCAGGATTGGCTGAAAACTAGCTTTTGAAAATATTTGCTCATCAGATCTCTTTTGATGAATTCCCCTCCAAATATTTACTAGTCATTTGTTTTTATGTGTGTAGTTGGGAAAGTTGTTTAATGCAATTAACTAAAGCAAAGGCATTTCACTTCAAAAGGCAGGCAGGGAAGAAAACCCTTTGCTTTCTCTGAGCTTTAATAATGCCCTTTGCATTATTGGTACCCAGGCTTTCTTTACCCATGCATATTCAAAGAGTGTTTATACCATTTAATTCTGGCAATTGAGGACAAAACAAAACACAACCATGCTTGACTGTGGTGTGAGAAATTGTCTTCTCATTCCAATGAGCAGGAAAGTATGTTTGTGTGTGTGTTGGAGGGGGTGTTGATCACACAAATTCTTATACAGGCTTTGATGTACTAATTACCCAAGGCGGTTACATTCTTAATTGTATGTTACCTTAACAAAAAGGGGACTCTGACAGAACCTGGGGAAAAAGCACACTTCTTCAACTACAGTGTTACTTGGAGGGGTTTTTCCCTTGTCTTCTGTCTGGAAGGCACAATGCTCAATAATTCAAGAGGAGCAAGAATCAACATATCTTACAGCATATTTGATGTGCCAACAAACAGACTGAAGACTGTTTCATTTCAATTAGCTCCTTTGTTGCCAACAAAAGACTGACAAACACACTGAGTGAGAGAGGCCAGGTGTTGGTTGTGCACTCCTGGTTTTTGCCTGTTGCTGTTTGTTTTATGTCGGTCCTCCAAAGATCCCTGCTCTTCCACCTTTGCCATATTTAAGCATTCATTGTTCCCCATATATCCTCTTACCTGGGATCAAGTGATTCCGTCCTGCACAAAAATAAAAGATTCGGACTCGTTTTTCAAGACCCTTCTGATCTCCTCAGCTAATTGGCTCAGGTGTAAGCCAAGCCAGCAGGCCTGTGACTTTGATGTGACATTTTAGAGCTGAGCACCTGGTAACATCCTTGCTTGTGTGTCAAATACCAGCCGGCCTTGCCTGCTGCTTGAGCCCGGCTAATAAAAATGCTAGTAATCACGTTGTATTACAAGGCTCAATTTCATGCTGTTACTTTATTGCGAGGTTGTCATTAATTTTGCAGGGTGAACCTGGAATCTGATCTGACCTGTTTTTAATAAGTGTGGGTTTGTGCGCAAAGTGTGTTTGCAAGTGACAGAGAGGTGACTGCCAGCTGTTCCTTCTTTACATGCGGTGCTACCTTCGCCTTTGATCAATAATGCTGTTTCACTTTAAAAGAAACTTTTTTTCCTTCTTCTGCAAGGAGGCAGAAAAAGGGGCCTCCTTGTTCCTGTGGTTTATTTATAAAGAATATACAATTATGCAAAGGTCAGGCAATGGAAAATAATTTCTCTTGTGGCTTTTCTTGACATGACTCTGGTACTCTGCCCTGCAAACAGCTGGGCCACTCATTGCTCAGAAGCCTCCATGCCTGTCCTGGACAGTGCTATTGGGAGGGCAAGAGAAGAGCTTTACAAAAGAGAAGCAGGGCATTTTGAATGCCACAAATATTTCCCAGAGAAATGCACTGGCTAGACAAGAATGGAACTGGAGAGAAAGTCGATCAAGCACAGGTCCTTTCAGAGAGTCTGTAACAGAAATCTGTCAGGGCCCTCAAGTCATTCTTTCTTGCCACATGGTAGTTCCCCTCCAAACTGTTTAAAGGTTTGATCAGCTGGGGAGAGTCTTGAAGGCCCTCACCCATCCTCTTCCTCCTCCAAAATTTGATGACCTCCGTTACTTCAACCACTCACCATCCCCACTCTTCAACTTTCCTCTTCTGGACCAGGGATGCAGATCTTGTAGGCCTCCAGATGTTGCAGGATTCCAATTTACACCAGCCCTAGACAGCATGACCAGTGGTCAGATGTTATGGAAGTTACAGTCCAGTAACACCTGGAGGGTAAGAGGCTCCCCATTCCTGCCCTAAACCCCTTAGCAATGTTTTTATCCAGGGCCCCAGGTTTGATCTTGCTGCTTCAGGGGTGCCAACATGAATAAAATATTGTGGGGGCCCAGGTAAGCCCCGACCCACATAACTGATCACACAACACAATGCACACACACCATGTGAATGGGAATGCCCATCAACTTTGTGGGGGCCTGGCCCCCTCAAATATTTTATTGTGGGGAAATGCCCCCATGGCCACTAGGAGTTGGCTTCTATGTGCTGCTTAGTCTACATCACTTTTATTGTCTACCACTTTCACAGTAGAGGCAGATCAGCCATGCTCTTAAGGTAAAACAGAGCTTTTAAAGAGACAGAGGCCTTTGATGGGTGGAGGCTTAGCAACCCTACTGATATCCTTCAGCATTTCACAGGTAGCCTTTTTTAATTGCAGTGCCCCTTTTATGGAATATTCTCTCAACAAAGAGGCCCACCTGGCACCTACATAATGATATTTTGGAGGATGGATGGCGACTAATGGCTTGAGGTTGTATCCTGACAAAACAGAAGTACTGTTTTGGGGAGTAAGGGGGCAGGTAGGTATGGGGGACTACGTAGTCCTGAATGGGGTAACTGTGCCCCTGAAGGACAAGGAGCGCAGCCTGGGGTTCATTTTGGACTCACAGCTGTCCATGGAGGCACAGGTCAATTCTGTGTCCAATGCAGCTGTCTACCAGTACACAGGCTGAGACCCTCCCTGCCAGCAGACTGTCTCACCAGAGTGGTGCATGCTCTAGTTATCCCCCACTTGGACTACTGCAATGCGGTCTACGTGGGGCTACCTTTGAAGGTGACCTGGAAACTACAATTGATCCAGAACACGGCAACTAGACTGGTGACTGGGAGCGGCCGCTGAGACAACATAACACCGGTTCTGAAAGACCTACATTGACTCCCAGTACGTTTCTGAGCACAAGTCAAAGTGTTGGTGTTGACCTTTAAAGCCCTAAACAGCCTTCGCTCAGTATACATGAAGGAGCATCTCCACCCCCTAAGGTCCAGTTCTGAGGGCCTTCTGGTGAGAAGCCAATTTACAGGGAACCAGGCAGAGGGCCTTCTCGGTAGTGGCACCCGCCCTGTGGAATGCCCTCCCACCAGATGTCAAAGAGAAAAACAACTACCAGACTTTTAGAAGACATCTGAAGGCAGCCCTGTTTAGGGAAGCTTTTCATGTTTAACAGACCATTGTATTTTAATCTTTTGTTGGAAGCCGCCCAGAGTGGCTGGGGAAAGCCAGCCAGATGAGCAGGGTATAAATAATAAATTATTATTATTATTATTATTATTATTATTATTATTATTATTCAAAATGTTTTATCAAGAGAAAGTGCTGGTGGTGAATATTCAAGATAATTTTTATTTTATTTTATTTGCAAATTGCTGGTAAATACGGAGAACTGAATGTAAGATGGGCAAAATGAGAAACTGAGAGAACTGAAATTGACAGATTTGTCCATCCAGGGCCGGCTCATGTGTGAGGCAATGTGAGGCAGCCGTCTTGGGCAGCAGGATCCACAGGGGTAGCAGATTCAGACCCCAAACAGAGCATCACTTGTTGCTCAGTAGCTCACCCTGCTCCCACCCCAATGCTGCCTTTACAGCAGCCTCTCAGTGAATAGGAGGCACTGCTGATCTCCTCCCACCCCTAGGGAAGAAATGGCAGGGACTGTCTTCTGGGGTCCCCTGGACTGTGTGCCCACCTGGTGTGATTTAGAGCAGGCCTCCCCACTCCCCATGATGGTTTTTGATTCCCACTTCAGTCATCAGGTAATGTCAGGAATGAGCCAGCTCCAAGTGAAGAAAGCAGCCAGGAACAGAGAGACTTAGAGGTAAGTCAGACAGGGGAGAGCCAACAGCTGTAGAATTCGGCTCTTTCTGACCTTGTTGAGCAAGCTGATAAGACAAGTAGCTGAAAACAGGCTAGAACACAGCCAAAGCTCACCGGAAGCACAAAACGGCATGAAAAAACTCAGAGACAGCCTGTCTGAAAAGGAAGAGGTAGGAGCTGAGCCAGTAAGTCCACACAGCCGGCGAATGGGAGGGTTGCAAGACCGGAAGCAAAACAAGAGATGTAGGGTGCGAAAGTTCAATATTTTCTGTAGACATAGGAAGGAGTCTTCAGAAGGGTCATCTTGAGTGATGATGCCGGAGGCTTTGTTAGAGCCGTCCGGAGCTATCTGTTTGTTTTTGCAATAAATCCTCCTTTTTAATTACCTACGCTTACTGTGCTATCAAGCTGAGAACCGGAACTCCTGACAGGTAAGGTGGATTTGATCCCCCCTACCATGACCCTGACGTAGGTCTTTATTCCTTGCTTGTCCCTGATGTAGATATTCACTCACCCCTTCTTCTCTAACAGGAGAGGGCACCATTTTGTGGTTCGCCTCATGTGCCAAAACGTCTTGGGCCAGCCCTGCTTCCATCCCCAGCTGTAGAAATTAAATATATATATAGATATAGTTAGAAGGAATGTATATGACTTCATTCAGAACAGAATGAAGCATTTCCACATTCGCTGCCAGGGCCAGAGAACTGTGCATTGCAATAAGACCAGGTCATTGGATAAGTTATTAACTTAACACTAGATATTACAGAGGAGGAAAGGGAAAATTGGCATAAGGCTGCCTTTTCCAATGGCAGTCCCATGTTTCTTGTAATGTTTCATTCTGCCCGTAGCAGAAAACTTGTTCAGTCCTGCTAGTGCCAATTACTGCTAGTTTAACTGTCAGGAATTACAGCAGAAATCTTTGGTATGGTGATATTAATTTGGCCATGTACACATTTACAAATATAACATTTCTAAAGAGCAACAATGCTTGAGCAGGGTCCAACACGCTACATTTTCTCATCCCCTAAAGGTTCCATTCTAATGGTGTTATTAATTTTATCAGCAAAGAAACATGCCAGATGTTCTAATCATTAATATGGTACAAATTTAGAAAGACACCGGAGCATCTTTCTGGGACAACAACAACAAAGATTTTACCTAATTGCTCAGGTGTTCCATCCACATTTAAATACTCCTGCTGTGGGAGTACTTCTGTTCCTATATTCCCTATCACTGAAACCCCCAGAAGTGTAAGAAATAGAAGAAACTTAATGATAATGAATTCAATTGGGCACATCGAAAGCGGAACTGATTGGCAGGATGCCGGAGACAAAGAGATCCCTGACGATTGTTAAGAAAACAAAAGTAATTGGATTACACAAAGAAAATAAGATAAACATTCATTAAAATTACAGTAATAGACTATGATTAATGAACACATATGAGTGCAAACAGCACATGTTCTTTAAGCCCTGCAAGGCCTACCTGCAGTGGTGTAATTAATAATTTTTAATCTTTCAGTAAGTAATTGTTATGCACGCTGCAGTTCAAAAGATATGCGCTTGTTTTCCCGACACTGATTTTATCTGTGGTTGCTGTGGAGCAATCAAAGCTATCATAGCAGCTAATGAAATTGTTGACTACCCTCTTGCTGGAAATTTTAAAGTTGTGATATCTACTTTAAAGTAGCTTTAATGCAAAGAGAAATGGAGGCAGTGAGAGATTTTACTTTCTTGAGCTCCATGATCACTGCAGATGGTTACAGCAGCCACAAAATTAAAAGATGCCTGCTTCTTGGGAGAAAAGCAATGGCAAACCTAGACAGCATCTTAAAAAGTAGAGATATCACCTTGCCAACAAAGGTCCGTATAGTAAAAGCTACGGTTTTCCCAGTAGTGATGTATGGAAGTGAGAGCTGGACCATAAAGAAGGCTGATCGCCGAAGAATTGATGCGTTTGAATTATGGTGCTGGGGGAGACTCTTGAGAGTCTCATGGACTGCAAGAAGATCAAACCTCTCCATTCTGAAGGAAATCAGCCCTGAGTGCTCACTGGAAGGACAGATCCTGAAGCTGAGGCTCCAATACTTTGGCCACCTCATGAGAAGAGAAGCCTCCCTGGAAAAGACCCTGATGTTGGGAAAGAAGGAGGGCAACAAGGAGAAGAGAACGACAGAGGACGAGATGGTTGGACAGTGTTCTCGAAGCTACCAGCATGAGTTTGACCAAACTGCGGGAGGCAGTGGAAGACAGGAGTGCCTGGCGTGCTCTAGTCCATGGGGTCACGAAGAGTCGGACACAACTAAACGACTAAACAACAACAACAATGCAAAGAGAAAAGCATGTGCATTGGATAAGCAAGATGTTTCTTGGACTGCTCCAGTTCTAGTATGGAAAGCTTAAAATTACATGTACTGAGTTCAGTGGGACATATTCCCAGGTAAATGTGCATAATCTTGCAGCATTACACCATTAATGGTGAATACTAGGCTGTAAAAGAATACAATGAAGAAGGATATACAGACAGTATAATGCAACGGACCAGCTTTTCAACGTGGGCCCATGAAACCAGGGTTCAGTCCCAGCTTAATCTAGAAGGCAACTTAGGGGAGGAACAGCCAACAAAAAGGAAGCATTGCTGCATTGTGGTGCTGGCTCAAGAGGAAGGATTGGGAGAAGACTCAGAGGGAACGGCTGACAGCAGTGGTGGGCCTTGGGGTCTCAAATTTCAGCAGCGCCCTGTGTGACACCACAATTCAGCACCCCTCTGCCTCTTGTGCTCCACTCTAAATCATAGTTGTGGTGCCCCTGAGGCTCCACACCCAGTGAGAGCAAACCAGTTGCAGTCCCTTAAATCCACCTATGCTGAGAGGGGACTCAGGAAGAAGGGATGGGGTTTTTTGACCTCCAGCATCTGCCACCTGAGGCAACCATCTCACACTACCTAATGGCAAGGCTGGCTCTGGGTGCATAAAGGAGAGCCCATCATTGCTGTTGATGCTAAAAAGGCATTTTCTTGGTTTCTTGTTTATTTGGGAGAAAGTAGTGGAGATACATAACAAGGTGGGGATCTCACAGGTGACCATGCAAGAGAGCCAAACAGAAAGCTCCAGAGAGCCAGTGTAAATTCTTCAGACTTGTTTATCACCACTATACTTTAAAGAGAGCCTTATGGATTTCTCATTAGCTGCCACATTTTCCTTGATTGAACTAGATATTTGTCATGGATAGGGGGAAGAACTTCTTCTCCTTCTCAAACCAAACCTTTCCGAAAGGAAAATACCACCCTAAAATATAATTCTTTCCATGAGAAGCTTCCCCCACTTTTTGACAAACATTTGCTTTGTGTTGGGAAGAGGGTTGCTGTTGAGTCGGTTTGTGGCTTACATTAATTGCTCCTTGAAGCTACAGTGCATTTTTGCTCTCAGGTGCTGATGCTGGCAAAGACAAGCGTGCTTTGTTGAGATGCTTGCCAAGGAAGGCATTTTACATATCATTCTTAACTGTAAAACAAATCTAGGAATTTCCCTTTGCTAATCTTTAGCATTTCATCTAATGCCCTCCAGGAGAAGAGCCACTCCCTCTGCTGGGGATAGTTCTATATACATCACTTTGTCCTTACAATGGAAAAGATGTAGGCTTGTTCTGGAAAACAGAAGATGACAATTTAGATACCACCAAATGCTTTAAATGATAGCTAGAGGTACAAAATGTCTATGGCCGTCTGCAAAACAAACAAACATAAACCCAACCTTCTATAGCAGGTGGGGGCTAGCTGAGGAAGAAAGCTAATTTTAATTCAAACCATGGTAGAAGATTGCTCATAGGTTCACACGTAAGGAAAAGTTGTGTGGAATCTCCCTGAGGGATTTTTATTACATACTATAAAGCTTTATCCTTATCTTGAGGATATAATCTTAACACAACGCCCTAGCTATGCATGCAAGCATGTGACAGTAAAGCTCTTCCTGCGGAATTACCCTGATTTTACTTTACTATGGCACTTGACCACCCACAAAGGGGTCCATTGGTGCCCAAAGGCTGGAGAGTTAATATTGGCCAGGCTTGTTCTCTGCTAGCATCCCATTGCTCTGTTATCTGTCTGTTCAGCTCCTGAGCCACTTTGGCACTGGAAAGCTGAGTAGGAAGGGAAAGCCATGGAGTATTTGGGAACCTGAGGTTTCCCACCTAAGAAAGAACCTTTCCCTCCAAGGAACTGAGTGTAAGAGCAGCACTAGGCATTGATTCATTTGTGACACCAGTAGCCATAGAGGCTATGGAAAGGCTGGACTGGAGGTGGTGACAGGCTTAATAATAATACTAATAATACTCATAATATATTTTGTTGCTGTTGTTTAGTCATTTAGTCGTGTCCAACTCTTCGTGACCCCATGGACCAGAGCACGCCAGGCACTCCTGTCTTCCACTGCCTCCCACAGTTTGGTCAAACTCATGTTCATAGCTTTGAGAACACTGTCCAACCATCTCGTCCTCTGTCATCCCCTTCTCCTTGTGCCCTCCATCTTTCCCAACACCAGGGTATTTTCCAGGGAGTCTTCTCTTCTCATGAGGTGGCCAAAGTATTGGAGCCTCAGCTTCAGGATCTGTCCTTCCAGTGAGCACTCAGGGCTGATTTCCTTCAGAATGGAGAGGTTTGATCTTCTTGCAGTCCATGGGACTCTCAAGAGTCTCCTCCAGCACTATAATTCAAAAGCATCAATTCTTCGGTGATCAGCCTTCTTTATGGTCCAGCTCTCACTTCCATACATCACTACTGGGAAAACCATAGCTTTAACTATATGGACCTTTGTTGGTAAGGTGATGTCTCTGCTTTTTAAGATGCTATCTAGGTTTATCATCGCTTTTCTACCAATCATAATATATGTGGGGGGCCTATTTGGACTAAGCACTGGATGCTTGCTTACATGGATCATAGCTGTCAACTATTCCATTTTTTAAGGGAAATCCTATTTGGAATAAGGGAATTTCCCTTTAAAAAAAGGGAAACGTTGACAGCTATGGCATGGATGCGTGGCAAGGACCAGCACAGAGCTATTGAAACTCTGAGACAATAGCAAAGCATCGTGTATTGTGATTGTTCAAAGCTCTAAAACGATTGTTCATTTTGAGTCATGAACATTTCTTTCTGTTTCTTTAAATTTTACACTATCTTAATTATCATTTTTCCCTGTTACTGCCCCCGTCCCCGGGAGGGAGCAGAATGGAGAAATAGTGGCTTCCCCTGCCAGTGTTCAGGAAATTGAGAGTTTACTGACAAGACATAATTTGCAACCTATAGAACAACTGACAACCTGAGCAAAATGCTCACACTCTCCCAGATGTTACAGAGGCTGCAACACCTGGAAAAGCTGCAGGGAAGAAAGCAGGGTGACCTCTGCATTTACTCTAGCAGCAGCTGTATATTCAGCAGGCAGGATGCATTGCTATAAACTACAGTTATCTATCAATCCCATGCTCTCCTAATTTATGGCACTAGCCTGGAGAATAAGCGACTGAGAAATATGTGCAACAATCTCTTGGGGCAGCCTAGACTTCAAAATAAACTTCATCGTAACTTTCTGAAAACTAGATTGAATATACCATATTTTTTGCACCATAACACTCACTTTTTTCCTCCTAGAAAGTAAGGGGAAATGTCTGTGCGTGTTACGGAGCGAATGCCTGCGGGTGGCTGGGGGGATCTGCTGCAGTCATGAGCAGAGGATCTATGGTTCCCCTTCCTTCCCTCCTCCGTGGTTACAAAGCATGGATCCACATGGATCCTCAGGATTTTTGCATTGGGCTACTCCAAACTCACTGTCAGATCACATGTCTGTGGCCACAGCATGAACCACAAAAATCATATATCCACTATTTCGTTTAGAATATTTTTCTTTTCTTGTTTTCCTCCTCTAAAAACTACGTGCGTGTTATGGTCTGGTGCGTGTTATAGAGCGAAAAATACGGTAATAAAGAGTAACTTGTTTGAATATAATATCAAAATTATTAAGGTCTTGCAGGTACATACATTATTACTCCTGCCCCATGCATGAGCAAGTTTCAAGCACAATGTATTTTCCTCTTAGAGTTGCCAAGTCTGGGCCTAAATTGGTAAAGTGTTTAGCAATTACACTCTTTTATAAGCATTTCTGAAGTGTGGGAGGCAGGCACCAGGAATCTGAGTTCATTCAAGGCTTTGATTAGACGTGGAATGTGCAGAGGACTTGTCTCTTTCATACATTCTTTGCTGTTAGATCTTCCATTTCCTTCCCTTCCTTCTTTGAAATTCACTCGGGACAGATCTTGGATAATGCACAATGGAGGAAAACTATGGCTTACTCCCTCTTTTAGATCAGTCTCTGCAACTCTCAGAGAAATTTCTTCAAAAATAACCCGCGGATGGTTCTTGACTCCAGTCTGCTTTTGCACCTATAACTAAAGTTGGTTCCCCTATGTTTTTGAGGGGGTGTCTTGAAAGAGGAACCTATTGTCATATGTGGTGGTCTTGCAAACATGTGTGCAAATTTCAGGAAGAGATACTGAAGGAAAATTCTGATATAATAGATGTACCAGTGCTTTTAAACCCCAAACTGTATATCCCCCCCCCCATTTGTATCTGCTCATTTTACCATATCACAGAGCTGGAAGGGGTCTTCTGGGTTGTTTTTTTTATTACATATTTGCTTCCATAAAGTAACGCTTACACTCCCAGCCCCATGGCTATAATTTAAATAGAGTTACAGCTTATCTCACCATAGTGGGTGAGACCATGATCTGTGTGCCTGCACAGCCTGCTATCCATGTACTAACTGTTGATAGAAAAATCTTCTCTCTTCTTATGGCTCTTTATCTTTAAACTGAAAATCAGTAAGTAGTAAATACTCACCCCAAAATAGTGATAGGCCTATGGCAGCCTGCAGAGAGACTTTCTATACATCACGGGTTAGGAACCCCAGACCAAGGGGCCTCTCTGCCTGGTCCTTAGGCCTCTTCCAAGCCATACTTGCTTTTGAGCCATACCTCTTACTGGCTTTCCTTTGCACGGTCCCCAAGTGTTTTTTTCCTAGTCGAAACATGTCCTTGAACTCTGATCACACAAAATAGAGGGGTCTGTGGAAGTCTGTGTCAGTAGCAGGTGATGTGGTTGGTTGGAGGTAGAATCATAGAATCATAGAGTTGGAAGAGACCACAAGGGCCATCGAGTCCAACCCCCTGCCAAGCAGGAAACACCATCAGAGCACTCCTGACATATGGTTGTCAAGCCTCTGCTTAAAGACCTCCAAAGAAGGAGACTCCACCACACTCCTTGGCAGCAAATTCCACTGTCGAACAGCTCTTACTGTCAGGAAGCTCTTCCTAATGTTTAGGTGGAATCTTCTTTCTTGTAGTTTGGATCCATTGCTCCGTGTCCGCTTCTCTGGAGCAGCAGAAAACAACCTTTCTCCCTCCTCTATGTGACATCCTTTTATATATTTGAACATGGCTATCATATCACCCCTTAACCTCCTCTTCTCCAGGCTAAACATGCCCAGCTCCCTTAGCCGTTCCTCATAAGGCATCGTTTCCAGGCCTTTGACCATTTTGGTTGCCCTCCTCTGGACACGTTCCAGTTTGTCAGTGTCCTTCTTGAACTGTGGTGTCCAGAACTGGACACAGAACTCCAGGTGAGGTCTGACCAGAGCAGAATACAGTGGCACTATTACTTCCCTTGATCTAGATGCTATACTCCTATTGATGCAGCCCAGAATTGCATTGGCTTTTTTAGCTGCCGCGTCACACTGTTGGCTCATGTCAAGTTTGTGGTCAACCAAGACTCCTAGATCCTTTTCACATGCACTGCTCTCAAGCCAGGTGTCACCCATCTTGTATTTGTGCCTCTCATTTTTTTTTGCCCAAGTGCAATACTTTACATTTCTCCCTGTTAAAATTCATCTTGTTTGTTTTTGCCCAGTTCTCTAATCTGTACTTACCTGACCTCTCAACAACTGTGCTACTGTTGCTTTCTGAGATGAAAAGGTGGAGGGGCAAGGTGATGGGGAGGGTGGTATGGTACAAATGCACTGGCAAGAGTGCCGGATCAGCTCCTTTGGTCCACCATCTCACCCTTCCCATGACTCAGCTGTGGGGAGGTCAGGTTGGGCAAGTGCCATTGCAGCAACTTGCGGCCCACTTTGTGTAGAAGCTAGCTTGGTGTACAAAGTCTCCTTTTGAAGGAAAGGTGAGCTGGAATAAATAACCAATATATACAGTTCACATTTGTTACTCTGTGCACTTGCGCCTGTGGCTGCACTTACCAAAGACATGTGCCCCCTGCAAGGTTGCCCAGAAGCAGATGTGGCCCTTGCTATTGAACATAGCAGCAGCTGTCCTCCAGGTACCCCCAGAGATCTCCCATTTGCCTCAACAATGCAACCCTTCCTCATTCATAGTCCCTCTGTCAGCACCTATTTTCTAAGGGCACAAAAGTGGCAGGGTGTCAATGAAGGCCAGTTACCCGTTCCTTCTGCTGTTAGACGAGTGGACAAGCAAGTAGCAGTCCTAGCAGGCAACAACAATGAGAACAGGAAGGGTAAAGGTAAGGTAAGGTAAGGTAAGGTAAAGGGACCCCTGACCATTAGGTCCAGTCGTGGCCGACTCTGGCGTTGCAGCGCTCATCTCGCTTTACTGGACAAGGGAGCCAACGTTTGTTCGCAGACAGTTTTTCCGAGTCATGTGGCCAGCATGACTAAGCCGCTTCTGGCAAAACCAGAGCAGCACACGGAAACACTGTTTACCTTCCTGCCGGAGCGGTACCTATTTATCTACTTGCACTTTGACGTGCTTTCGAACTGCTAGGTTGGCAGGAGCTGGGACCGAGCAATGGGAGTTCACCCCGTCGCAGGGATTCGAACCGCCGACCTTCTGATCGGCAAGTCCTAGGCTCTGTGGTTTAACCCACAGCGCCACCCGCGTCCCTGCATCACCATAGGCGGAGCTATAAAATCTTGACAATTGCTGCTATAGTCACCCAAAAGCCTCTAAAAATGTGACAGGCTACTTTGCAAGCTGTGATGCCCACTGGAGTTCTCAGGTGTAAAAAAATTGGATGACCCATGAGGTCTTAAAAGTGGGCCAGGCTCCACCCCACCTGAAATCAACAAGTTTCCCTTGGCACATTTTCTTGGTTTGGGGACTCGGCCTTCATTACAATGTGCGTTTGTTGTATAACAGATGGCATTATTTCTACAATGTATTCATTCTATAAATGTTGGCAGACTCTCAGAAAAGCCTATTAAATCCTGGTCCCTCTACGTTCCCTCCCCTTTTAGTTGTTTTTGTTTGGAACTGTAATAAAGTCAGTTGTTTGCTTCAAGCAGTACTAAGATTTAAAATAGGAACTCCTTTGAAGCAGCTTGGAGCTGCACCCAGCCTCTAGGTTATTAAGCGTGTTCTCTCTGTTCAGCTTCCTACACATGGCTTATTGTTTAGGAGAGCTACAACTGGATGTTTCCATAATAGACATTTCAATTTGTCTTACTTTAGAACTATGTAATTACACATACACAAAACACCACGGCATACTGAGGAGGTTACAAGGAGAGGCAGATTAAAGACTGTACAAGAAAGAGCCACAGCAGGTTTTCAGGAACAACATGTAAAGAATGCCTCAGAGGGGAGGGGGGCGGAAAGAGAAGTAATAGAGCACTGAACTGATTGCCTCAGAGTCAAGAGATGGAATGTTCTGGTCCTTGAACTTCATAACTAAGACCCCCGTTGGTGCAATACATACTTCTTTGAGTTTCTCCTTAAGAATTCTGGGAACTGTGGGTTGTTAAAGTGTTGAGAGTTGTTAGGAGACCCCCTATTCACACTTCTGACAAGATGGATTTTTGAGGGACACAGGTGGCACTGTGGTCTAAACCACTGAGCCTCTTGGGCTTTGTCAGGGAACTGCCATCAACTCAGAGGAGAAAGGTGGAAGGACAGTTGTGTTATAGGGAACCTCCGAAAATCTTGCGAAGCAGTTCCTCCTCTGGCGAGGAGGAAAGCCCCACCTCCAATGGAGAGGAGGTGGTGGGACCAGGGGATGCTAGGGAGAGCTCCAACACCGAGCCTGAGCAAACTGGAGAGGAAGGAAGTACCCCTTTGCCCATTCTGCGCAGTAGGTTTTGGCGGAGGGAAGGGAGGAGAAGGTTGGGGGGTCACGCGACTGTTATGCCGGGGGAGGTAAAAGGACTGACCACTCCCAGATTCTGCTAGCGACTGAGGCAGACATGAAGTTACGATGCTCTTCACTGTAAATAGTTTGCACTAAGAATAAAGCCTGGAAAAGACAGGTCGTTTTTTTTAAAATGATATTTATTAAAATTTCAAAAGAAAAAGATTACATTAATAAGAAAATTAACAATAAAAAGGAAAAATACAAAGTACAAAAAAGAAAAAACAGTTAAAAACAATTCCATCTTTTCATCACTTCTCTTACATTTACTTGTTTCCCGGACCTCCTCATACCTCCCTCTTTTGTATTCCAATTCAATTTGTTAGTCCAGCAATTCCTTTCCCTCCTTTTTAATCCTGATCTTTAATCTTGATATATTATAACATTAAATTTTTACGTATTAAAAACCAATTTTTCCATATTCTTTTATGCCATTACAGCTAGAAACCACTTAAGTTCAATCCGACATCATTCTAACATTCATTAATTTTACAATATTTCTGTAAGTAGTCTTTGAATTTCTTCCAATCTTCTTCCACTGTGGAAAAGACAGGTCGGAGTTGCTCTTGAGCAACCACACCACCACCTGACTGGCTTGCTCATCGAGAGGTTGGAAGTTCAAATCGGTGCACTGGGGTGAGCTCCCGTTACTCTGTCCCAGCTTCTGCCAATCCAGCCATTTGAAAGCATACCAGTGCAAGTAGATAAATAGGTACCACTGCAGCAGGAAGGTAAATGGTGTTTCCATGCTCTCTGGCTTCCGTTATGGTGTTCCGTTGCACCAGAAGCAGTTTAGTTATGCTGGCCACATGACCCAGAAAGCTGTCTGTGGACAAACACCGGCTCTTTTGGCCTGAAGCGAGATGAGCACCACACCTCATAGTCACCTTTGACTGGATTTACCCATCCAGGGGTCCTTTACCTTTACCTTTACTTATTCCCATCACAGAGCTACAGTTCCCTAAGTTCCCCTGGAAGAGGGATTGACTGTTAAACCACCTTGACAACCGTAGCTCCATAAGAGGAATAGGTGTCTGCTAGCAATACACAGCACCTGTAACAAATGATAGGTCCCAGGATTCTTTGGTGGAGGCCATGGCTGTTTAAAATGGCGTGACACTGCTTTAGATGCATAGCTCAGATGAGGCCCAGATTATGGTTAGGCAACTGATGTCCCTTGGCCCCCATGAGTCCCACAAAATCAATTTTAGCTGTCCCTTTGCAAGTTTACCATTTTGCAAAAAAACAGCGAAAACAAGGTGTGGTAAAATGTAGTCCACTTGCCAGGAAATGAAAGCCGCATTCACAAACCATGTGAGAGAAAAAAGATTTCACATTTTAGGGATAAACCCTCACCCCATCATACCATCCTCATTGGAGAAATGGCACTACACTTGCTAAACATCTATTGGCTTCTCTCAAAATTCATCAGATATTTTGCCTGAAGAGAGCCCTCCATGTTTGTTTTGAATTTCACTTTTGGTGAAAGCCAGTGATAGCTTAGCGCAAGGGTAGGCAACCTAAGGCCCGTGGACCAGATGCGGCCCACTCGCCTTCTAAATCCGGCCCGCGGACGGTCCGGGAATCAGCGTGTTTTTAACATGAGTAGAATGTGTCCTTTTATTTAAAATGCATCTCTGGGTTATTTGTAGGGCATAAGAATTTGTTCATATTTCCCCCCCAAAAATATAGTCCGGCCCCCCACAAGGTCTGAGGGATGGTGGACTGGCCCACGGCTGAAAAAGGTTGCTGACCCCTGGCTTAGGGGATGTGTGGGATTGCTCTGAGGAATTCCAGTAGCCTTATGCAAAATTATTTTTTTCACTTTCTGTTGAAATTCCTAGAATCGTAGAATTGTGGAGTTGGAAGGGGCCACAAGGATCATCTAGTCCAACCCCCTACAAAGCAGGAATCTGCCACCCCACGTGGGGCTCAAACCCACAACCCGGAGGTTAAGAGCCTCATGCTCTGCCGACTGAGTACTTGATGGAGAAATGTTGAATGGTGAGGAGGCAAATGGATGTATTTCAATTAGGGAACTGCATTAAAAGCTTCTGTTCAGAAACTGTACTATATATATGAAAAGGAAGGAAGGTTGTTCTCAACATATGGTATACAGTGGTACCTCGGGTTAAGTACGTAATTCATTCCGGAGGTCTGTTCTTAACCTGAAACTGTTCTTAACCTGAAGCACCACTTTAGCTAATGGGGCCTCCTTCTGCCACCGCACCGCCAGAGCACGATTTCTGTTCTCATCCTGAAGCAAAGTTCTTAACCTGAAGCACTATTTCTGGGTTAGCGGAGTCTGTAACCCAAAGCGTATGTAACCTGAAGCATATGTAACCTGAGGTACCACTGTATGCTGCTCTGAGCTTATCCTGTCCCTCGTGTGCCCATTTTGCTGCCCATTCTCCCAGTTTGCTGAGCTTCTTTCGGAGCACTTCACAGCCTGCTTTGGTTTATACCTTCCTGAATAAGAGGATTAAAGTGTATTATCATTGTTTTAGGTTTGGTTTTAAATACCGCTACAGCATCTCTTGCCTCCTTTATCAGCTTTACATCTCAGTTTAAGCAATAATGTTCTAACATATGTCGTGGAGAGGAAAGCATGCTACAACAGGATAATCCGAAAAAGAAAAAGAAAAAACAACCAATCCTTAGAAACCAACTGATATTTTCATTGGTGGCCAAAACAGCTTTAGTTGCACCTGCACAGAAGAGATTATTCCTCCCTTGCTTTGTGAACTGGCAAATCGCCATTCTTGGAGCAACACGAGTTGTGGTGGTTCTCTACACATAGATTGTTGTTTTTTCTCACACACCTCTTTCAAGCAGCACCACCTGTTTAAAGCGTTTAGACCTTTCCCTCAGGTAGGTTGCAATTAAAAACATGTTAATACTCATAATTGCCACACCCCATGTTAACATCATAGGCCCTCGCAGTGGCTGAGGGTGGCTTAACTGTGATATTGAAGAGCGATTATTTCAAGACTTGATCTGTTATTAGCATCCTGTTGACAATGAAGGCCTCGGGTCAGCAATTGTGGTACACGGTCGGCAGTCAAGAGATCAAACAGAAAATCACACAGATAGCATAAAGAGATAACCATATATTTGCATCAGCTTGATGAACTAAGGAGAGGCTGCAGAGAAGTAACATAAGTAGTATAGCGCCAAAGTTTCTCAGACCAGAATTTTCTGAGAAATTCTATTGCAATTTTCTTTTTCTGGCTCTGCCCTGCAACTGTTGGACAATTTGGGGAGGGGCATGGCAATTCAGTGAAATCCCTCCCAATTTCCCTGCCCACAAATAAGGTATAGAAGTTAGGCTCCCACCTCCCGCTGGAGTGGTACCTCCTTAGTATTGTTGACTTCAGTGGTGCCTCCACAGTGGTGCCTGTAAAACTCAAAAAGTGAGGCATGATGGTGTTGGGCAGTTCCTATTGTTTGTCTCTAGGGACGAGGGTGGCACTGTGGGTTAAACCACAGAACCTAGGATTTGCTGATCAGAAGGTTGGCGGTTCGAATCCCCGTGACAGGGTGAGCTCCTGTTGCTCGGTTCCTGCTCCTGCCAACCTAGCAGTTCGAAAGCACGTCAAAGTGCAAGTAGATAAATAGGTACCGCTCCGGCAGGAAGGTAAACGGCGTTTCCGTGTGCTGCTCTGGTTCGCCAGAAGCGGCTTAGTCATGCTGGCCACATGACCCGGAAGCTGTACGCCGGCTCCCTCGGCCAATAAAGTGAGATGAGCACCGCAACCCCAGAGTCGGTCACGACTGGACCTAATGGTCAGGGATCCCTTTACCTTTACCTTTATTGTTTGTCTCTAGCATCTGGTAAGAAGAAACTATGGCATACCTACATCTTAAGATGCTGAATTCTACAAGTGAGTTTTGTATTCTATTTCCTTTTCTCTCTCCAGCTGTGAGTTTCATTGGATATGAGTTCTGACATTTTGAGAGAGAAAGCCAGATGGACTGACAAGATTTTCTCTCTATTAATCCTTTACACACCATTCATAAACCTCTGCAGTGCCATCTTTTCTTTTGTTAAGGTCCAATTTTTTTACCCCTCTCTGCCCCCTTCAGCCCAGGTTGAATGGGATTATTTCCTTTGCTTAAATTCTGTGCTAGGGATAATGATGCATTAGTTTCCATTCTGCCCCATAGTCATCACACGCAACACTGTCTCTGTTTCGCTGCAGTTCAGCTTCTGAAAAAACAGGTTATTCTTTTCACTGTCCATTACGGTGAAATTTTACATAATTAATTACATTATCATTACATTATTCCACACCATTTCAATGCAAAGGAAGTAGAATGCAAAATAGGAGGGAAAGTTATCAGTTGCATATTGTTTGTGGACTGACAACAGCAAATACCAGTTGTATTGACTGGATTGATTTCTGTTTCACACATGAGACAAATAAGCCAACATTGACAATTTCTATTTCTCTGCATATCTTCTTGGGATTGGATTGAACAGTTGAACACTCCTGTGTTTCCATACAGTAGAGGGCAGTGATACCCACACTCTTGTTCTTGTTATGTCTCTGTGAAAGAAAGCACTGTGAATTCCCTGCCTTTACTTTAGAACCATTCAGTCCTTTGAAATAGTTCCCAGTCAGTGTATGCCAATTCTTTCCCTTCACAGTGAACACAACCAGTGAAATCTGAATTCGTTTTCCAAATCCACAGACTGTGCATTGAAGCATCAACATGCAAAATAGAGCCCCAAACAAACCTTGTTTATACTTTTGCTGAAGGTGGGCTGCTTATGTAATTCTATGTATCTAAATTTCACTCTGGTGCCCCCAAAGTTCTGGATCTACTTTGTGCATAAGAATCTGGTAAAGGTAAAGGTAAAGTTAAAGGTAAAGGGACCCCTGACCATTAGGTCCAGTCGTGACCCACTCTGGGGTTGCGGTGCTCATCTCACTTTATTGGCTGAGGGAGCCGGCATACAGCTTCCAGGTCATGTGGCCAGCATGACTAAGCCGCTTCTGGCGAACCAGAGCAGCGCGCAGAAACGCTGTTTACCTTCCCGCTGGAGTGGTACCTATTTATCTATTTGCACTTTGTGCTTTCGAACTGCTAGGTTGGCAGGAACTGGGACCGAGCAACGGGAGCTCACCCCGTCATGGGGATTCGAACCGCCGACCTTCTGATCGGCAAGTCCTAGGCTCTGTGGTTTAACCCACAGCACCACCCATGTCCCTAAGAATCTGGTAGACTTCCATTAAAAAAATGAATCCATATATTTTTAACGTAGTGCGGTGCATCCACAATTTGTCACAACATTTAGTTCTTGTGATTCATCTACACATATATAACTTTAAGGATGCACACAGGCATTAATAACAAGAGTAACCTACTGGATCAGGCTGGTGGCGCATCTGGTTCAGCATCCTGTTCTCTTAGTGATCAACCTGATGTTTATGGGAAGATCACAACAGCAATCTTCTTGCTTGTGAATCACAGCAACCAGCATTCAGAGGAACAGTGCCTCTAAACACAGAACACAGCCACCAGGGCAAGTAGCTGCTGATAGCTTTCCCCTCCAAGAATTTGTCTAATCCTCTTTTAAAGCCATCCAAGTTGGTGGCCATCAATACTTCTTGTGGGAATGAATTACATCGCTGTGTGAAGAAGTACTTTCTTTTGTCCAACCTGAATTTTCCAAAGATTCATACACACGGATACATTGCTGGTGGCGGTCGGGTAGAATATGATTAAATTGGGCTATGATGTGCACCACCGCACATAGTCACGGAAATTTGTTTCTTCCAATACAAACTTGATGCAAGAAATCCAAAACTCTTTGGAAACGCTTCATCTAGCTTGGTTTTATTTATACTGCCTGGCATTGGTTCTCCAGAGCTTCAAGACCAGAGTTTTCCCCGCTGCACCAAGAGATACCAGAGATTAAGCCTGAGACTTTTTGCATGTGAAGCAGGTAGTCTATCATCAAGCTGTATCCCTTCCCCTTGGAAGAGAAGACATGAACGGATCAAAGGAACTGAAAACTGAAGATTGCTGTGCAGGTACCAACTCTGGAGCTAACATTAAGATGACTGGAAGTCGTATGGTGCATGTGTATAGGGACAGAGGGCAGAGCAAACTCAAGGAACACTAACAGGAGAAAGCCACTCATTCTGTAATCTGAGTGTTGTGATTCGAGGACCTGATCCCCACTTGGGGAATGAAGACACAAGGACACAGTATATTCGGTTAATGGGCATAAAAAGGCCACAACTTTATTGATTACAGCATGTGAGAAGGTATTGGCTTAGGCACTGGACCACTGACAATTTGACTCCACCCACTCGGAGAGGGGTGAGTCTGAATGAGGGGTTAACCACCAGTAGGGGGAGCCTGTTGATGCAAATGCAACTATAAGCTCTCCCCTGATGTCACCGGGGGTCGTGCCATGGCCCCCCGCCACACAGGGCATCGGACAGGATCCACGACCACCGGATTCCTTTAACAGAATACCCAAAAATGAAAGGTAGGCGATGGCCACACCTTGCCCCTTCCATACACCAACAACACATTCCAATGCCTAACCGCCAAATACCGAGAAAGTTGTGACGATTGCTACGAGGTAGGCAAAAAAACCCAAGAGGCCAATGCCAATTTGCCAATTGGAAAAAACTCCTACCAGGCCCCCTGGGCAACCAGGCCGACCAGCCATAGGTCCATAGCAAGGCCAAGTGAGAAGCTACGCCCTAGAGGGAGTGGTGGGTGGGTGACTTGTGGGTAGATTGGGAGCGAATGGCGGGGGAAGCTGGCGCGGCCACATTTGAGCGGCTAAACCAAGCCCCCCGGTGCCACTCGATTGGGTGCCCAACTGGAGGGGGCGTGGCGCTTCAGCGATGGTGAGAGGGCAGGGGGCCGAACCCCCCCTGTGTGATGTGGGAATCGTCTCCCGGTCACAACCCCTCCCCTCCGGAAGGAGGAGAGGCTTTGTAGGTATGGAGTCTGGAAATCAGTCTCTTGTTTCTGGATTGGATGCCCTTAGAGAGCTCCGCCTCCAATATTTGAACCCTCAAGCAAAGCTTTCAGCAGTGAGGTGGTGCAGGGCCATATTCATTTTGGGGTAAAATTCCAAGGGCCACATGCCAGAGGCAAAAGTGGGTGGAGCAAAAATGCAAATTTTTACCACTGTATACAGTTGGGCAAGTTTCCACACGCAGTGGCATACCCTTTTCTACCATCCATCCTCTCCTGGGAGGCTCAGATGCCCTAACCGCCTAGAAACACAAGTAAGGAAAGGCTTTCTTTACAAAGTTGTGACATGAGCAACTAGTGCACCATATCTTGCGCCTTTGGCCTGCTGTTCTGTTTCCACGTTTGGCTGGTTGTGATATTGGTAGCTAGTAAACGACCCCCCCCTTTTATAATATTTTTATTAATTTTTACAATAACAAAACATCGCATTAAAAAGTAAAACCAAACACCAAAGCCTTAAAACAACCACCATATTTTTCGCTCTATAAGACGCACCAGACCATAAGACGCACATAGTTTTGGGAGGAAGAAAACAAGAATAAAAAATATTCTGAATCCCAGAAGCCAGAACAGCAAGCGGGATAGCCACGCGAAGCCTCTTCAGGGCAGGGGGAGCGTTCTTCCCGCTGCCCTGAAGAGGCTTTGCATTGCAATCCCAGAAGCCAGAACATCAAGAGGGATCGCTGCGCAGCCTGCATTCACCCCATAAGACGCACACACCTTTCCCCTTAAGTGCGTCTTATAGAGCGAAAAATACGGTGTATATATAATGAACCATATCATAATGAACCATTTCCTGCATTGTGGGCAGTATGAGCAAGCAAGGGATCAAGTGATCAAACCCTTACTAGCAAATTTGCCAGGAAAATCTGAAGCCTCACATATTAAGTACCTTCTGGAGGATAGGTCAAATGACATTACACTGGCCATGGCAAAGTTTCTTTCGGAGGTCGAAAGAAACAAAGACCATCATTCTCTAGACATAACAAAATGACTACCTTGGTCTCTTTCGCCTTTTGTTTGGTTGTCTTAAGTGTATCTTGTATTGAAACTGTTTTGTGGGTCTATGGACTGCTCTCTCTCTCTCTCTCTCTCTCTCTGTCTCTACACACACACACACACACACACACACACACACACACACTGGTACCTCTGGTTAAGAACTTAATTTGTTCCGGAGGTCTGTTCTTAACCTGAAACTGTTCTTAACCTGAGGTAACACTTTAGCTAATGGGGCCTCCTGCTGCCGCTGCGCTGCTACCACATGATTTCTGTTCTCATCCTGAAGCAAAGTTCTTAACCCGAGGTACTGTTTCTGGGTTAACGGAGTCTGTAACCTGAAGCGTATGTAACCCGAGGTACCACTGTGTGTGTGTGTGTGTGTTCCACATTTACTCCATAATCTGGGACTACAAAAGTCCCCTGACTTCCCTCCAAATCCCCCCCATGGTTCCCTTGTTTTCTGTTATTCATACATGACCATCCATTTTTTACCTCATTTTACTTTCCAATTATGTACTTTACCTATAATGTTACAAGTATTTCTTAAATCCCACAAATGCATTAGTAAACGAACCCTTTCAACCCCTTTGCATCTTTCGCCCTGGAGAAACTTCTATACTTGAGTCAGCAAGTTTCTAGTAGTGCAGGCTGGTCTATTAGGGCATGTAGGCAGGGGTGTAGGGAGGGGGGTGGCGGTCCGCCTCGGGTGTCATCCCAGAGGGGGGTGACAAAATCCCCCCTGGGTGGATCGCCGCCGTGCTGATCAGCCCCCCAGGTGGATCGCTGCCATGCCAATTGCCCCCCTGGGCAGATTGCCCTACCCCGTGGGTGGATCGCCCCGCCCCTGGGTGCAAGGCATGTGCACTGCTCCGGGTGCCCGAGCAGCTAGCTCCGCTGCTGCATGTAGGGTGCTGCTATAGCAACCTTGATCTGCCCTTAGGCAACCTTCTCCTCACATGCCTTCTTAAGGTAAAGGTAAAGGTACCCCTGACCATTAGGTCCAGTCGCGGAAAACTCTGGGGTTGCGGCACTCATCTCGCTTTACTGGCCAAGGGAGCCGGCGTTTTTCTGCCGACAACTTCCGGGTCATGTGGCCAGCATGACCAAGCCTCTCCTGGCGAACCAGAGCAGTGCACGGAAACACCGTTTACCTTCCCACCAGAGCGGTACCTATTTATCTACTTGCACTTGATGTGCTTTCGAACTGCGAGGTTGGCAGGAGCTGGGACTGAGCAACGGGAGCTCACCCCGTCATGGGGATTCGAACCGCCAACCTTCTGATCAGCAAGCCCTTGGCTCTGTGGTTTAGACCACAGCACCACACAGCCAATCCAAGGGTTGGCATTGCCTATCAGTTTTTCCCCTTCTTAATGTCAGTGTTCTCCCTGTAGAACTGAGCAGGGAAGAGAAGGAGGACAAAACTAAGACTGAGCCAACTAATCCCTCATTGGTTATGCCTCTGCCCATGTTGGGTTTCCTGTGTTAAAAGTGCCAATGGGCACCAGCCACCACCCAACACAAGTAAACCGATATATTTCAACTCGCATTTTTCTCACAAAGTGCCATGAGGTTTAGGATAAGAATCTGAATTCTCACACGCTGCTTGCCAACATGCTTCTGCCAACTGAGTAGAAATATTTTTTTTGAGATATTCCGTCTCTCTTCTCTCTCTCTCCCATGCTCCCCACCCACTTCTCTCTTTTGGAGTTCAGTCAAAGAGACAAATTCATTTGAAATGGAGGTCTCAAGGGTTCATCTGGGGGAGGGGGTGAAACCTGTAGGTGATGGAAAGAAATGCAACTTCTTTGATAACATATTTGAATTTTCAAGTGCCCCCCTCCCCACAGCTTCATTAATGGTTTGCCAAAAAAAAAAAAAAAAAAGGAGAGAGAAAGAGATTGAATTTTTGAGACAAAGCCTCTGTGGCTTCCTGACAATGATTAGTCAGGCTCAGGAAATTTTAATTGACTACTTGTAGAGCTGAGATAGCAATGGGCCTCCAAAGCCAAATTAGAGTAGTCCCAGGGTGCGCTGCTTGCCGTTTACTGGGTCACACCAAAAAAACTTCATTAGTGGTAGAACATGTCAAAATTAGTCACTTAAGAATGTAAACAGCTCCAAAAACAGGAACAAACAGGCCTCCAGCCATCTGCTTGGTGCAACTGTCCCGCTCCTTCTCACTACTGGAGCTGCTTTTCGCTCATTCAACCAGATGATGGTTGTCTTTGATTCAGCAGAGTGTCCTGAAGTAGCAAAGCGCGGAAGATGTCAACAGATTGCTGTGCCTTCCGGTGGGGGCACAGAGCTCAGGACTCAGCAGGGAGGAGCAACAGCAACAGCTGGTGCATCCCAGGACTTCTCTTCCATCTTCTCTTCTCAATTTTTTTTTGTCTTTCCCTTTTTGCGGCTGCTGCTGCTGCAGATGTGAAAAGCAAACCGCCTTGTCATTATTAGCACCGGCACCCTGGTGGAACTCTTTGCCTTTCTTTATGCACAACGTGATTTTGGCTTCCACACTCGAAATTTATTGCCTTCCTAATTATGATAATTCCCCCACCGCCCCCGGAATCGCTGTCAGTCATCAAGAGCTTGACTGGTCTTGTCCGGTGAAGCAGCTTGGAGCCTGGGCCAAGGTTTTCTTTACTCAGAAGCAAATCTATCACTGCTCAATGGGGCTTACTCTCAGGTAAATACGAACAGGATTGCAGCCTCGAATCGGGTTTAATCCAGAGGTGATGGCTTATACAGTGGTACCTCGGGTTAAGAACTTAATTCGTTCTGGAGGTCTGTTCTTGACCTGAAACTGTTCTTAACCTGAGGTACCACTTTAGCTAATGGGGCCTCCTGCTGCTGCCGTGCGATTTCTGTTCTCATTCTGAAGCAAAGTTCTTAACCCGAGGTACTATTTCTGGGTTAGTGGAGTCTGTAACCTGAAGTGTCTGTAACCTGAGGTACCACAGTAGTTTCTTCAGTGTCTTCCCAACCAATAGAGAAGCAGGGAGGGAATCTGCTTCAGAAACACACTCATACACAAATTACACTGGCTCTCGTTAAAGGTAAAGGGACCCCTGACCATTAGGTCCAGTCGTGACCAACTCTGGGGTTGCGGCGCTCATCTCACTTTATTGGCCGAGGGAGCTGGCGTACAGCTTCCGGGTCATGTGGCCAGCATGACTAAGCCGCTTCTGGTGAACCAGAGCAGCGCACGGCAATGCCGTTTACCTTCCCGCCAGAGCGGTACCTATTTATCTACTTGCACTTTGACGTGCTTTCGAACTGCTAGGTTGGCAGGAGCAGGGACCGAGTAACGGGAGCTCACCCTGTTGCGGGGATTCAAACCGCCGACCTTCTGATCAGCAAGTCCTAGGCTCTGTGGTTTAACCCACAGCGCCACCTGCGTCCCTTCTGGCTCTGGTTATCAGACATTATAATGACCTGCTGGATTAGGTCAATGGCCCATCTATTTAACCATCTTTTCTCATGGTGGCCATCCAGAATCTTATGGGAAACCAGGGAGCAGAACATGAGCAGAAGAGCATTCTCCCCTCCTGTGGTTTCCATGCACTTGGAAGCATGGCTGTCTCCAACTATGGAGGGAGAGCATAGCCATCATGTAGCCATTAGGAGTCTCCTTCTCCATGTGTTTGCCTAATGCTCTTTTGAAGCCATCCATGTTGGTGGCCACCACTGCCTCTTGGAAGAGCAAGTGCCATACTTGGTGTCAGGGACTGGACTGAAGAGGAGGAGGAGTGGTGGTGGAGGTCACTCCCCTCCTTCGCCTGTAGCTTCCAGGGAAGAGGAAGGCAGTCTCAAGTTACAGCAGGGCTTTGAGGATGGCAACAGCTCAGAGACAGGAGAACAGCAGAGCAATGCGGTGTTAGGAGAAGGAGGAGGGGAGACAGAGCAGCTAGCTGGCACGTCACTGGACAGCAAAACCGACTCCCCTTCTCCCAAAACACGATGTTCACTAAGGGTGCAAGAACAAAGGGCACAATGACAGTTGGCCATGGGCAGACGCCGTAGAAGCAGATGTTGTTGTCAGGTGTTATTGTTTTCCCTTCTGCTCAGGTTCTGTTTCTCTTTCTCTTTTTCTCTTTTTTGTTTGCGTCTCACCATGTTTGGTGCATATATAGTTATGTACTTTTTGAACTTTCAAGAAAGATGTGAGATAGATAGATGGATAGATAGATAGATAGATAGGTAGGTAGGTAGGTAGATAGATAGGAAGGGGGAGGAACTCAGTGTGAGCAACTCCATCATGGAGGAATGACTAGATTTCTTTGTCTTTCACCGTGATGACTGAATAAAGCATAAGAACATTCTTGTTTCCTCCCTGATTCTTGGTGCCATCGGGGGGGGGGGGGAGATGATTCCTCAAGCTTGACACGTTGACTACGCACTGTGTAAATGAGTGTCTCCACCCCCACCGTTCAGCCCAGACACTGAGGTCCAGCGCCGAGGGTCTTCTGGTGGTTCCCTCACTGTAAGAAGCCAAGTTACAGGGAACCAGGCAGAGGGCCTTCTCTGTGGTGGCCCCCACCCTGTGGAACGCCCTCCCATCAGATGTCAAGGAAATAAACAACTATCTGACTTTTAAAAGACATCTGAAGGCAGCCCTGTTTAGGGAAGTTTTTAACGTTTAATGCTGTATTGTGTTTTTAACATTAGGTTGGGAGCCGCCCAGAGTGGCTGGGGAAAACCCAGCCGGATGGGCGGGGAATGAATGAATGAATAAATAAATTTGTCCTGAATCTTCCAACATTCAGCTTCATCGGATGACCATGAGTTCTAGTAAGAGGGACAAAAACTTTACCACGTTCTCTGTGCCATGCATAATTTTACAAGTTTCTATCATGTCGCCTCTTAGATAGTTTTCTTTTTTTAAAAAAATGATATTTATTAAAGTTTCAGAAAGGGTTACAAAAAAAAAGAAAGAAAAATACAAAATACAGAAAAATGAAAACATTTAAAAACAAATCAATCTTTCCATGTCTTATCTTTCGTTTACTTGTTTCCCTGACCTCTTCACACCTCCCTTTTTTGTATTCCAGTTCAGTTAGTTAATTCAGCAAATCCTTTCCCTCTTTGTTTTTATCTTAATCCTTTAACTTAATATCTTATAACTTTAGATTCTCACCTGTTAACAATCCATTTTTACATACTCCTTTGTAACATTACTGCTAAAACCACTTAACTTCATTCCGACATCATTCTAACATTCATTAATTTTGCAGTATTTCTGTAAATAGTCTTTAAATTTCTTCCAATCTTCTTCCACCAACTCTTCTCCCTGATAGTTTTCATTTCATTTCAGGTACAGTGGACGCTCGGGTTGCGAACGTTTTCCGTGAGGGAGGCACGTTCGCAACCCACAGCGTTCGCAACCCGCAGTGCTGCGTCTGCGCACGCGCGGGTTGCGATTCGGCGCTTCTGCACATGCGCAAAGCGCGATTTAGTGCTTCTGTGCATGCGCGAGCGCCAAAACCCAGAAGTAACCCATTCCAATACTTCCAGGTTTCGGCGCATCCGTAACCTGAAAATGTGCAACCTGAAGCGTCTGTAACCTGAGGTATGACTGTATTTATATGCTACTTAATCGTCATAATTTCTAAGTGGTGTACATTAAATATTTAAAAAATACAAAGGATGAGAACAATTGAAGTTCACCAAATTAATAGGAAGGTACTTTAAATGCCCGTTGAAATAGGAAGTGCCTGAAGTTCAGGAGGCCCGGGGGGAGGGGCATCTAGAACAAGCTTGGAATCTGCCCATGCCTGGTTTGCATAACTCCAGTTAATGAAATGTACTAACCAAACGCGCTATTTAGCTCACAAAATTTGTTACAACTGGTCTCTTATCTTCGACACCATTTTTACAAAATGAAGGACATGTTATCTCTTTCATCTGTATGGGAAAAAAATACAAATAAGCTGCTGGAATAAATAAGCACCTGAAGGAAATTTGCGTAATCTATACTTGGAGTAAATGCTACTTACACTCTTAATTCATCAGATAAAATTGCTAAAATGATGTAAGGAACCAAAAGTATTCATGTAGTGTGTGAGATATATATAAGCCTAGCAGAGGGTGTTTCTTGTAGGGTGATGTGGATCACAATGGCTTAATTAAAGATTTCGGCAGTAAAGTATAAGCTCATTTAAATTGTTATCTTTCTTCCAAGGCACACAGGAGTTAACACACATGTGGTTATAACATGAATTGTCCGTTTTGCAAAATGTTGCATTTTCCTATTGTGTATCAGCAGGCTCTTATGTGGCAAATGTGGCAAACAGTTGATTTTAATGGGGGCAAACTTCAGTAAAATGAGTGGGGAATCAGTCACTCACTTCAGATTCTACAGGGAAAACTTCCTGTTCAGAGAAGTTTTTAGTGTGTGAACTAAAATTTGTAAAGCTGTTTGTAAACCGAGGTACCACGGTATATAGAAATGAGCAAATCAGTGATATTTTAGGGAGCAGGCTAGCAGTCAGGGCCCATTACTTACATCATGGGAGCCTATACAACACAAAACACTGTTGTGTGTGTAGGTCCCCAGGCCATCCCTCAAATAACTTCACACATAACACGTAATTTTAGTTTTGGTTTTTGGGCACTATTTTGGCCACAACTTTATTAAAATACAAAATCAGTGAGTGGTTGTTTAGACATTGGTTATGACTATCTGTCCCTCCGCCTGGGACAGAACTGACATCCCGAGGTCCAATCGGTAGCCAGTAGAAGGGAAAGTCAAACTTGGGGGTCATTTGAGCTAAGCGCCGGACCCACACCGCTCACCCCAGCAGCTCCCCGAAAGCTTGCCGGTCCTGGTCCCATGACAGGGATTGGATGAAATTGTGGCAAGCCCCAGGATTCCTTTAACGGAATTCCCTTCAGCGCAATAGGAGGGGCAGGCACAGCCTATCCTGACCCCTCCACCACCAGCATATTATAACCAATGCCTAACCGCAACCTTACAAGTTGTGACGAATTGCTGAGTAGTAGGCAAAAACCAAATGGCACAGCCAATCACCAAATGGCAAAATTCCTACTAGGCCCCTGCGCCAAGGCAGACGACCCCATGACAGGCAAAGCAAGGTCAACCGGAAAAGAGGGCGGGCGGGCGGGTGATCCGATGCACTCTGCAAAGAGAAAGAGAAACCAGAGTGCACCAATATTTAAAGACTATGGTCCCACCCACCCAATTTGCAACATACAATTTGCCCCAGCAACCCGGTTATCCAATCACAATGCCAGGCAACAACTATTAACCT
Organism: Podarcis pityusensis; assembly: GCF_964106645.2. NCBI lineage: Eukaryota > Metazoa > Chordata > Lepidosauria > Squamata > Lacertidae > Podarcis > Podarcis pityusensis. The sequence goes on from NC_138031.1 coordinate 81,584,599, forward strand.
GCCTGGCAACAAGAGGCCTGGCCCGGTGGCCCACACCGCAACACGTGCTCTCATTTATTGGAGAACACGCTTTGCTGTATGTAGGTTTTATTTTATTTGTCTTTTATCTTATATTTTGGAAATGTGTACCAACATGGCTGCCATTTTGGCACCAGGTTAAGACCTATGTGTTTGGCCAGGCATTTTGAGCATTTTAGTCAGCTGATGTTAGTATGGCCTGTTATTTTAGCTGCTCCTGTTGCTTTAAGTACTTTTTATGGTTTTTATGAACATGTACTAGAGTCAGGGACCAGCAAACTTTTTCAGCAGGGGGCCGGTCCACTGTCCCTCAGACCTTGTGGGGGGCCAGACTATATTTTGAAGAAAAAAATGAACAAATTCCCTATGCCCCACAAATAACCCAGAAATGCATTTTAAATAAAAGCACACATTCTACTCATGTGAAAACATGCTTATTCTCAGATCATCCGCGGGCCGGATTTAGAAGGCGATTGGGCCAGATCTGGCCCCCGGGCCTTAGTTTGCCTACCCATGTAATAGACTGCTGATCTTTAATTTAATGTGTTCATCCCATCCTGCTACCTGCACAGGTAAAGGGTGTATTACGAATATTTTCAACAAATAATGAACTATAACAACAGTTTCGTTTCCCCCCGTAAGCTACTTTGAGTCATATACTGAAAAAGAAGGTATACATTCCTTAAATAAATACAGTGGTACCTCTGGTTACATAGACTTCAGGTTACATACGCTTCAGGTTACAGACTCCGCTAACCCAGAAATAGTGCTTCAGGTTAAGAACTTTGCTTCAGGTTGAGAACAGAAATCGGGCTCCGGCGGTGTGGCAGCAGCAGGAGGCCCCACTAGCTAAAGTGGTGCTTCAGGTTAAGAACAGTTTCAGGTTAAGTACAGACCTCCGGAACGAATTAAGTACTTAACCTGAGGTACCACTGTACATGGATAGGACAGTTGCAATCTGGGAAGGAAAGGGATACCAGATCAATCTGGTGCATATGTACACACAGCAACATTTTAAATAAAGATATTTCTAAAATCACTCCTGAAACAGGGTGTAATAGTGACAGTGATTTACTCGGGATAGGCTCCAGGGGAAAAAAAGAAATTGTCCCTAAAATAGCATATGACATCATGATTCCGCTACAGACTGGGCAAAGAATGGCTACGCTTCTTGTAAACCCTGATGCTGACTTTCTTAAATCTAGTTATTGTCTTCTGTTTCTTTCTAATCTTCACCCAATGATTCCCTTGAGTTACACCGCTAGCCCTCGGAGGCCAAGTCCCTTTCAGAGAGATTACCCATAGCGGTTACATCAGACAGTATTTACTATGCAAAGAGCTAGGCTGGTTTTAAATTTGTATGAGCAGCATATGGGTGTAAATTTTCCACGAGGTTTTTTGTTTTAAATTGTATATCCAATCTGCAGGCAGTCCATAGCTAGAATTACCACATCGCCACTGACCACATGGTGACCTTGCTGAAAAATTTAATGACTACATTTGTAGGACAATTTTAAGTATGTTTAAAATGTATGAATGCTGCATTTTTAGAACAAAGCAATAGCGCTGTCGAAAAGACCAAACCAAACCAAACCCCGGCAGTCGGTATACATAACCTCCCTGTGTGTGTTATTACAAACCTTCATTTGATTTCAAGTTTTACTTGAGAGCATTGTTAGTTAGTGGTGTGGCATGAAGGTCATTTTATGGAAAGTACACATATCAGATGTGGCAAAGGTAACATGTTACCAGAGCATCTACATTTCAAGCAAAAAAAAAAAGAGAGAGAGAGAGAGAGAGAGAGAGAGAGAGAGAGAGCAAAATAACAAACAAAACCCTGCCACATAAACAAAACCATAAGCTAGTAGTCAGTCAACAGAACTGCTGGTGAAACTCCTACATATGCTAATTTTAGGACCAGAAAATGATAATTATGACTTTCCAATTCAAGAAGGAGATATTTCAGTCAAATACTGGTGGAGAAAAAGACATGTTTTCACTGGTTGGTGTGTGTAAGATCCAAGTGCAAATCACACTTAAGCTCATGATTCTTTCTTGCCCTTCATAGATAGGACAGCAGCTTGGGGAGAGGTCATTTGGAGTCAAGCAGCAGTACGATCTCCACACCTTACAGCCATTCGCTCTGGGCCACAGCTTCCCACGACTCCTCTTTGTTCCAGTAAAAACAAACCTTTAGGGGAGGGAAGCATCTTATGAATAAGCCACATGCGTCATTTGGGTCTCAGGAAAAATAATAATATCATGATAGGTTTTGAAGGTTATGCTTAAAATTCTACAAGGCAGGCTTAAGCAGTGTGTGGACCGAGAACTCCCAGAAGTGCAAGCTGGATTTAGAAGAGGCAGAGAAACCAGAGACCAAATTGCAAACATGCGCTGGATTATGGAGAAAGCTAGAGAGTTCCAGAAAGACATCTACTTCTGCTTCATTGACTATGCAAAAGCCTTTGACTGTGTCGACCACAGCAAACTATGGCAAGTTCTTAAAGAAATGGGAGTGCCTGATCACCTCATCTGTCTCCTGAGAAATCTCTATGTGGGACAAGAAGCTACAGTTAGAACTGGATATGGAACAACTGATTGGTTCAAAATTGAGTACGGCAAGGCTGTATATTGTCTCCCTGCTTATTTAACTTATATGCAGAATTCATCATGCGAAAGGCTGGGCTGGATGAATCCCAAACCGGAATTAAGATTGCCGGAAGAAATATCAAAAACCTCAGATATGCGGATGACACAACCCTGATGGCAGAAAGTGAGGAGGAATGAAAGAACATTTTAATGAGGGTGAAAGAGGAGAGCACAAAATATGGTCTGAAGCTCAACATCAAAAAAACGAAGATCATGGCCACTGGGCCCATCACCTCCTGGCAAATAGAAGGGGAAGAAATGGAGGCAGTGAGAGATTTTACTTTCTTGGCTCCATGATCACTGCAGATGGTGACAGCAGTCACGAAATTAAAAGACGCCTGCTTCTTGGGAGAAAGGCGATGGCAAACCTAGACAGCATCTTAAAAAGCAGAGACATCACCTTGCCAACAAAGGTCCGTATAGTTAAAGCCATGATTTTCCCAGTAGTGATGTATGGAAGTGAGAGCTGGACCATAAAGAAGGCTGATCGCCAAAGAATTGATGCTTTTGAATTATGGTGCTGGAGGAGACTCTTGAGAGTCCCATGGACTGCAAGAAGATCAAATGTATCCATTCTTAAGGAAATCAGCCCTGAGTGCTCACTGGAAGGACAGATCCTGAAGCTGAGGCTCCAATACTTTGGCCACCTCATGAGAAGAGAAGACTTCCTGGAAAAGACCCTGATGTTGGGAAAGATGGAGGGCACAAGGAGAAGGGGACGACAGAGGACAAGATGGTTGGACAGTGTTCTCAAAGCTATGAACATGAGTTTGACCAAACTGCGGGAGGCAGTGGAAGACAGGAGTGCCTGGCGTGCTCTGGTCCATGGGGTCACGAAGAGTCGGACACGACTAAACGACTAAACAACAAAGGTTTTGAAAAAGCAAATATCATTTTCTGTGTGAGTATTTTCTGTCATTTTTAGATGAATTGATAATGCCATGGGACAATCTGATTTCTACGCCTATGGGGCGTAGGAAGGGGAGGCGGTGGGGGCGGTTTGCCCAGGTGCCATCCGGTGTGTGTGTGTGTGTGTGTGTGTGACAACCCCCCCCCGGGCGCGATCACTGGCGAGCCGGATCACACCCCCTGGGCGCGATTGCTCCACCCCCTAGGCGGATTACCCCGCCCCTGGGCGCATGGCATGCGCGCCGCTCCGGGTGCCCGAGAGGCTAGCTCCACTGCTGCTGCTGTATCCTTCCCATATCACACACAAGTGGAATTATTGTACTGATCATATCTTCATATGCGGAGAATCACAGAAGCAGGAGGACGTAGCCTATGCATTGCCACAGGGAAGAGTCCAGCAGGATGACCTCTTTAGTATTTATATAGCAGTTTAGAATGGCCATCCCATACATTATTTCCATAGCCTTCTGCAAACGCTGTAATGTAGGCCATAAATATTATGCCCTTGTTGCAAATGGAGAGCAGAGGCTGATAGACAGGAATTTGCCTAAGACCACCTAGTGAGTTTCTGGTTGAAGAGAGACCAGAAGTGAATAAGTTTTTCTTTTCTTCTTCGATGCAAGTGGGCTTGTATATTTGACACACATTTCTACTACACAAATTCGTTTAATAATAATACAGACTCCTTAGCATGTTTACTGGCATGGTATTCCCACCCATTTTGTACGTTTTGCTATGTATAATTTTAATTTTGACTAAAACTTGACCTGGATCATGCATTGAAATTGCATGATAATCTGCTTGATAAAAATACAACGAAACACACCTGAATTCAAATACTATATACCTGCGAGCTGTCGCAGGTGTTTCTGAAGTGTAATGACATGGAGCCTGAAACATAGTTCCTTAAATGTCGTTTCCAAATATGGTACAATTCCCTCTGCACGGAAAACTACATGTCAAGAGAAAGGATCCTAGTCTACCTTTGTCCCTGATATTTTACTTTTCTATGTGCAGGGGATGTGCTGCTCTTTTGTTGTGGGATGGAATAAAGTTCACCTGTGTGCATATTGTGGTACTGGCCAGACACCGGATGATGTTAATTGGAGTTTTAATACTGGCTTTCCAGGGCTGATATTTTGCTACCTGCAGCAAAGGACAAGATGGTGCCCACCCCAAAGTCCCATGTGCCTCAGCAGCAACAGCTGGCAATCAAGAGAGGGAAGGAAGGGAGATATTTTTCTATCCACCTCTCTATGGTGGCTTCTATTGACATTTCAGTAGCCCTAGGGAAAACTGCATATCCCAGGGTTCTCTACCAGAAGTTGCCAACCTTTTTGGGCCATGGTAAAAAGGTAAAGGGACCCTTGACCATTAGGTCTAGTCGCAGACAACTCTGGGGTTGCGGCGCTCATCTAGCTTTATTGGCCGAGGGAGCTGGTGTACAGCTTCCGGGTCATGTGGCCAGCATGACTAAGCCGCTTCTGGCGAAACAGAGTAGTGCACGGAAACACCGTTTACCTTCCTGCCGGAGTGGTACCTATTTATCTACTTGCACTTTGATGTGCTTTCAAACTGCTAGGTTGGCAGGAGCTATGACCGAGCAATGGGAGCTCACTCCATTGCGAGGATTTGAACCACCAACCTTCTGATCAGGAAGCCCTAGGCTCAGTGGTTTAGACCACAGCGCCACCCGCGTCCCACTGGGCCATGGTACACACTTGGAAATCTACACACCAACTTGCCCCACAATTACACAGTGATGTAAGCCTGCATTCACTCTCCATTCCCGCCACCTGTTTGTCTTGAGGGAAAAGGTGTTTTAGCTTTCTTCAACCCTAACGGTTTTGCTTTTCCTGCAGAGTGCAGCTGAAGGGAGGGGAGTGTAACCCCCCCCCCAAAAGCTGGACTCTTCAGAAATATCACCTGTCCCAAATATTATTGGGGGAAATATTGGAGCCAACAGAAGTCTTTTTTCAAGCCTAACTGCAGCAGGGAGGGAGGTTGATTTCCCCCTCCAGATCTGCCCCTCCATTCAAATTGCCCCACATTGGAATTAGCTTGAAAGAAACCCTCAATGGGAGCTGTACTCCAAACATCTAGAATGCACCAGGTTGGGGAACCATATCATGAAGGGAACTGCCACATGAACCGAAGTCTCCTGATTCAGAAATTGTGGCTGCCATGTGACCACCATGGCAGCCACTAAGGGCCAAGTCCCTTCAATGTGTGCTTGTGAAATGAAAACATCTGAATCTTTACATCATGTTATGTTTATCTGCCCTATGTACAGTTCAGCTCGTGCTAGTATACTAAACTCCATAATCCAGCCTATGGCTGACAAACCAGTAGACCTACAGCTTGCCTGGGTTCTTCAAGATGTAGATCCTTATATTACTCTACAGGTTGCTAAATTCCTAACAGCCGTTCTCTCGTACAAGAGACGGAATGGAATGTTAGCTGATTATTGATAGTTATAAGAATTTTTGATATTGATATCAGATATTGATTTTAGCGTAGTGCCTAAATTTTTAACCTTAATCTTAAATTTCTGTTTTGATTTGCCAATATTTGTCCTTGTGAGCTGTGAATTGTGTTATATTACTTGTGGCTTGTACGAGACCGCTGTTTTATTTGATTTGTTTTGTGTGTTGTGCTTTATGATGGGCGTAAAGCCGAATAAACATTTTGATTGACCACCATGGTCACATGCCTTGCAGGTGGGGCTGAACACACCATGCAGGCCCCCTCACTATGCTTACCACGTTTTATACAAGCAACACGTGAAGAGGGCTTGTCAGTAGATGCTTTTCGGCATATCCTCCACAATCATTTTTGCCTCTGTTTTTCCTCTCTCGCTTCCTGCTGTTGACTCTCCCTCTACTGAAATGTGGACCGTAAGATCCTTGGGATGATAGAATCATCAGGTTGTAAAAGGTGAAAAAGGTAAAGGACCCCTGGACGGTTAAGTCCAGTCAAAGGCAACTATGGGGTTGCAGCGCTCATCTCGCTTTCAGACCGAGGAAGCTGGCGTTTGTCCACAGACAACTTTCTGGGTCATGTGGCCAGCATGACTAAACTGCTTCTGGTGAAACGGGACACCGTGACGGAAACCAGAGCGCACGGAAACACCGTTTACCTTCCCGCTGCAGTGGTATATATTTATCTACTTGCACTGGTGTGCTTTTGAACTTCTAGGTTGGCAGGAGCTGGGACAGAGCAACGGGAGCTAACCACGTCGCAGGGATTTGAACCGCTGACCTTCTGATCAGCAAGCCCAAGAGGCTCAGTGGTTTAGACCACAGCACCAACCACAAGGATCAGCTGATCCAACCCCCTGCAATGAAGGAAACTTTTGCCCAACATGGGGCTCAAACCCACGACTTGAGATTAAGGGTCTCATGCTCTACTGACTTCACTATCTTCACACTTTCCTGTCTTTCCCTCCTTTCTTTTCCTTTTTTGGGGGGAAATGTCATGTACATCAATGATGCAATAATAATACTATTCTTCCCACCCTGCCAATTGAAATCTAGGCATAGTATCTCATCACCCAGTTGAGCATCCATAAGTAAAGAACTGTCTATTCTGGCCAGATGCTTTCAGCCTCTCTAACCATTCTTTGATTAATTGAGGTGAACCACCCTGTATAACAGGGTCAGCACACACAAGCTTTCATTATTTTCTTCATTTACATCAATTAGAATTATAGAGAGCCTGGGGCTACTCCTGACTTCTAAAAAAAACATGATCTATTTCTTGATGGTGTTTAAGTAGAGCACGGCAAGGGCTACATCATATTTCATTAACAAATAAAACTTTTATTTCTCCCATCAACAATACCAAGATTTATATATGGTGCATTGCTAAAGAAAGGCATTAACATCTATCATGCAAGGTGGCTGGAGTCAGAACGCTGGAGCTTGGGGCATTCTACCGCCATCAATCTAGACTGGAAAGAGAATTTCATTTTTTTTTACTGACTCTAGTAAAGAGCAGAACTGCAGAGATTCTTTAAGAGTTTTTGAGATTCCTTGGTTATTGTAATATTGCATATCTAACTATGTGTGTATATAAATATCCTCTCTCTAAGAGAAAATGCATGTTATATTATATTAATTCTAGGATAGTAATATTAATATTAATATTACAATGAAAGTCTGGAATGCGATAACTGTGAGGCCAGCTTAGCCTAGCAGTTCCTTCCAATCAAGGTGATGGCTGTATGTTGACACTCACAAGTGAATGCTGACAACCCCAGAATTGTGAATGTCTGAAAACAGATGTGCACTTGCTCTTTTTTCAGATACGGTGAAGTCTTGGCAATGATGCATACAGAAAACTCAACCTTGTGTTTTCAGAAATTTGTAAAATTTGTCTGCAGTTGTCAGCATTCACATTTTGGACATCCAGGATTCCACACACACACACACACACACACACACCTCACTTCTCTCTCTCTCTCTCTCTCTCTCTCTCACACACACACACACATATTCAGAAAGACAGACATATTTATCAGGGGTTGTCAAGGCAGTGCCCTTCAGCAGTTGTTGGAACCCATCACCCCCAGCCAGCATGGCCAATGGCCAGGGATGATGGGAGTCCAACAACATCTTGAAGGCACAACATTGGCTATCCCTGATATATAATTTTACAAACAATAAAATCAACTAAAAATTCTTGATCTAAATTATTTGCTTGGTTCACACCAGAACCTAAATAGTCTAAATAAATACGCAAGTACGCCATTAACTAGCAGTCCGACTGATTAATGTTTACCCATACCAATTGAAATTGACTATCACTAATTAACCAATTAAAGTTTTAAGTTATTTTGCAGTCAGAGTTAAGCATGGCAAAGTCCCACTGAAACAACGGAACAAGTTATACATAATTTGATTCCCATTGGTTTCTGAGGGTAGCCCTTGGGTGAGATCCAAAATACCTACTTTAGGTGTCCCCAAGGCATACAGGTCAATCTAGTCTAATCTCATCTACTCCATTTTAGGAACGTCTCTCAACCAACTCAAGATCCACCCCCCCCATTCATTAAACACTGTGTTAACATCAGAGCAATTCCCAAAACTCCTTATACAGGACTGCAGAAGGTTTGGATCAAGAAGAGGTGTCTCTTTGCTGAGCTCTGCTGGCTGATCTGTAGAGGTTGGCTGGCAGGATCCTTGCCTACGAACCCAGCAGAAAACCCCCAACTGAAACCCTGAGCTGGTTTCACAGGTGTTTGATGGTCACCATCAGGCCTGGAATTGCCACAGGAATTGGGCCCTGTCATCCTGTCTGACCTTCTGTCATGGCTGCCATGTATGGTGGGGCTATGGATGTGGTGGCAGCTCTGTTACTCCTCGGAGTCCCTGCAGCAGTGGGAGGTTCAGATTGTACCCTAATTCATTGATCATATAAGGATTATGGGAAGAGACCTACCTAAGGAGTGCCCTAGACTCTGATTTTTTAAATAATACTTTCCTCCCTTGAGTGGCATTTGCCATCTCTTCATGGCATATCAAAAACAGAGTGAGATGCTCCCCTCAGTCTCAAAAGCTGTGGCCTCCTGCAGCATGTGTCTGGGCATGGAAAGAAACACAAGCCCAAATTCCTTTAGGTACATGAGCTAATAATATGGGTCTCTGGTCTGCTAATCATACTTAATGGGGCACCTACATCAAGCAGACTGTTGCATCTTGCCGGCCTGGCACGGACTTCAAAGGCCTCTCGCCTTCACAGCTGAAGTACGATCCACATACCTTGTAAATTCCCAGAACGCTGCTTCATCCGACAGCAGTCCTACTCCAGTGTAAAGCCTCGATCTGGGCCCATGACCTTAATTTCAGAACCATGGAATGGATAGCCAGCTGGCTTGGCCCCAGCCAGAGTGTCTCCCTTCTCAGCCTTGCCGCTGCGGAGATCCATCAGTCATCCTCCTCCGACATGCGTCCGTGACTCAAGCTGCTGTGCGTGCAAGAGCACACGTTACTCAGCAAAGTAAACACACAACAGATCAGGCTTGAAGCGTGGATACTATACTAAATTACGCATTTATTATACATAAATCCGGACAAAGAAAAACATGGCCTCTCTCCTTGTCGTTTTATCAGAGAGAGAAAAAACAAAAGCAATACAGAGCGGATGTTCTGCTCACAGCAATCTGTGCTGGAATGTAAACAGTCATGTGACATGTAACAATCCCACATATCTGCAGCAAGGGTGGAGTGGAATTCCCAACAATATGTACACACACGCACTTTAATATGTCACTCTTCATTAACTGGAGGATGGTTTGGGGAAGTTGTTTTTCTGATTTTTAAAATATAAATTTGTAAATGTCGAGAGTGCTGTGGTATGAAAGGTGGGTTAGAAGTCTTGAATTCTGTTGATTGTCTGTCACTTTATCTTATGGGCCAAAGAGGCAATACCTTTGTCAGTGAGAATATAAGGAAAAGAAGATTGCATACTGTGCTGACCAGGTGAAAGGTAGTGAGCACATGAGGAAATGGCACGCCATGCAGAAATTAAGAACCAAAAATGGATTCATGAACATCTCCAATATCTCCAAAGGGCAGAATTTGCTTCGATGGATAAGTGTCCACACCTCTGAATAGCTCCTCTGTTTCCACAGAAAGCTAAGCTCAATCCAAATTTGCATCTTCACAGTTTCCCTCCATAGAAGACAGGTTGGTACGGATTAGACTTCTCCATGCAAGGGTCTTAATCTCTTAGCAGATTCATTCCCAGACAAAGACAAAGACATCACAGGCTTCGGAGCCTAGTCAAAAGTCCAAGTTGCCGTGTGCTCACGCACAGCATTGTATGTGGCAGAACAACAAAATAATATTAAAATATTTATAGAAGAAATTAATTTAGAAAAGTATGACTCAGCTGAGAGAGCACTCTGCCAGACTAAAATGTTCAGTACATAACACTGTATAAGGAAGAGGCTTCCTACACAATGAGCTTGGTGGAATTGCTTTCCTAATAATTCTGGATTGCTACAGTCATCCGACATAGCTTTTTATTGATTAGGTTATACTTTTTTTTAGGAAGAAGAAGTGTGAAGTAGACGTTGGAATGGAAACATTCTTGAGGCTTTCTGTTGACAGGTGAGCTTTATTAATCATAATGCAAGCAATCAAATCCACTAACCATTGTACTTCTCATTCTCGTAACACCACAACTGGAGGTATTTGAAACCACAACTTCTCCAAAATGTAGCAAAGGGTATTTTAGCTGAAATGCTACCATGCAACACCAGGGAAACATTTACATGTTGCTTTTGGGTGTCTGTAGTTACGTGTGGTAATAAAGTTCTGTACAGGCAACTGGATCTCCTGCCTATTGATCCAGCAATATATGAAATAATTATAGGCTCCTTTTGTATCAGATATTCTGAGTGTTAAAGTCCCATTCATTTTGTGTGAGCACATTTATTTTTTAACAGAACTTTGCCCTGAATTGATATTGTAATGACTCTTGTAATTTTGCTCTTTTTTGTTATCTGATCAGATATGTTTGATATCGACAGTAACTTTGAACACACAGGTTTTTCCCCTGTAGATTTTGACAGAGTGCTGTTATTTCCTGTATAATAACAGTTTCAATTTCCTGCTCACCATCTTAGGGTTTGTTTTTTTTAAAAAAAACACACCCTGCAATCGCAAAATAAAATCTTCAGGGAAGACTGAGTATGGTTAGAGCTACATAGATGGCTGATTAAGGAAGCGATTATCTTCCTTCTTTGCCCTTAAGGCATAATACCAAAATGATTACATACATTCTCCTTTACTTGATTTACAAGGGGCTGGGGGATGATAGTTCTCCCAGTTTTTCTGGTGACCAAATCAGGGTCTCTTTTTCCCTCTAGCGTCTGCCCACAGTTAGGCCTCACAACCATAGTCTGGCATTCTGGAGGAACTGACAGCAATATCACAGTTGACAACATAATCCACATAGGTTCAGTTGTCTGGTGATGCTGTTCTGTAGATCAGCCTTCCTCTGCCTGAGGTTCTGTAGATGATTTAGACTTTAATCCCCATCAGTCCTTAACACTGGTCATGTTGGCTGGGGATGATGAGAGCTGGAACCCAGCAAGATTTGGAGGGCACCAGCTAGAAGAAGGCTGCTGAAGGTCAATTATTTTACAATGGGTTCCAACATAATTTTCAACACTCTCCTTATCTTCATTCCTCACCTGGGGATGGGGGGAGTCTAAGACAAGAATGAAACTCCCTCGGATGAAGCTCAGAGTATAGTTAGATAGTTGGCAGAGACATCACTGGTGTTCAGTTGTACAGTGATGTGAAGTGTCATTTCCTGTTCTCAGAACATTCTGTAGACCAAGTGTTCAACAATAGCAGAACGGGAGGCCTCAAAGCATCCAAGGCATTAAATGTACTCGGCACACATCACAGGCAGAAAGTAGCGTCACCGTCCACTAAACAACTAGTTAGGAGATGAGCCACCCTTCTTAGCAATCAACATTTCAGCTGCCCAGTTCATGGGACATGAAGCAACGGGACCTGACCCTTCTCTAAACAATGATATTGAAAATGGGTGAAATGGGAGGAGGACAGTAAGTCCACTAAATAGTTGGATGCAGAAGCAACTTGCTTGGTGGGGAGGAGACACAAACCTAGCTTCGCACAGCAGTGGGGTCACTGTTGCTTATTGGAAGGAGAGGGTGAGGGACCAGGTGGCAAGCATGTCACTGCAGGATGGATGCACTGCTGGGAGTACTGGATTGGCTCCACTGGTACACCTGCACTACACTGACCTTGCTGCCACTTCATCACTTCCCCTCTCCCAGTTAGCTAAAGCAACTCCACTGGCTGTGCTAACTGATTGCAGAAATCAGTTGCAGAGCCCAAAATAGCTATCATTTGCTTAGTTCCAGCAACCGCTTTTGGCATCCAACCAGTTCCTGCAAGATATGGGAGACGGTTGCTTGGCAGGCACGCTAAGGCTGGGGAAGCTTTTTCAGGAATGATGGAAATACATATTGTCTGGCTGCCTGGATCTCAGGAGTGCTGCAGGGGATACCACAACTATTATTTAGAATGGAGCACAAGAGGCGGGGGGCACCAAAATTTGAGATCCCAAGGTCTGCCACTGTGGGGGGACAAAGAAGTAGCACGTAAATCCTCTCTCACTTGCCCCTTTTCTTTTCTTTTTTAAAATGATTTTTATTGAATGATTTTATGTTACAAAAAACAATACAACCATACTACCACTAAATATAATTAAGAAATAAAAATTACATACATCAATATTTAGTTTGTTATTTGTTATTTGCTGTCTTATTTCCTCCCAAACATTCCATACAAAAACACACATGTGTGCAGACACCCACACACCCACACACAAAATGATAATAATGAAAGGAAATATTTTCCCCCTTTTATCTTCCAAAATCTTTTCTTCAACTTTGACTTCCTGTCAACTCCCTTTGCATATGTTTTATCTTACAACCGAATGTACACAAAACAATAAACCTTTCCATATAAATTTTCCAATACATTCTGAAAACATAATAAATCCTTAATTGTTGTCCATTTCCTTTTAGTTCCTTTATCACTCAAATGTTAGCACGGAGTCAAAACTATTATTGTATTTTTGAACATATCTTCTATAACCATCCCATTTTCGGCAAATTTTTGCTTTGAGTTTCCTCTGAGTTTGCTAGTCAATTGAGCCGTCTCCACCAATTCCTGTAATTTGATTTGCCAATCTGTTATTCCGCTTGCCCCTTTTCTTTTGCAACCTGGTCTCCTGATCATTTCCCCTTGGCTTATCTTTTGGACATGTGTTTGCCTAGGCTGGCAGTATGTGTAGAGGAGACTGCAATGAACTTTGGGTGCTTCCATCTTGCAGTTTATTTATTTTACATTCTGCGCTCTGCACCAGGGATGCTACCAATGTCCATGATTTATGCCTCCTGATGAGGAAGCCACATATTCACTGCTGCAGATAAGTGTCCTGATGGGCCGCAAGCTTGAGAATATTAGCATCACAAATATGGAAAAGGGGGGGGAAAGATCACTGGATCTACAGGGTATTGCACATTTAGGCTCATTTGCATGCTATGCACAATGAACTGGATCTATATTATATTCCAAGATATCTGTGCTTTTGAATGAATAAGTAAAATAAAAACAGAAACACACAAAAATCAAAGGAAACCATTAAAAAAACAGCATTAAAATCCATTAAAATCCAACAAAAACACATACGCAGAGAGTTAAAATACATCATGGGGCAAAATTGTGAGGCCATGGACAATACCAATTCAGATCTTGGTTATAGTTCCTTAGAGAGATATCTGAGAATGGGGACCAAAATGCACAATTAAACCAAATGTGGGAAATAATTTGCCTGCAATGTGTCACAGTTACTTTGACCAGCATTTCAAAAATAGCATGTCTCCTGTTGTTGGTATGTGTTCTGAAGATGTGGTGCTGGGGCAAGAAATAGAATTCTTTGCACAAATGGAAGTCTGATTCATACATCCCAGCACTGCACTCTTTTCGTTGTTGTTAAAAGAATAGATCCTTTTTTGCTCTTGTAATATTTTTATGAATCCATGCGTCAAAAGTGATGGTTAGATCTATCTATCTATCAGCATTTTGTTTGGGAGATACATGATTTATCATGTCAAGTGCCTTCATGTTTAATGCTCACTCTAAGCATGTGTGGCTCCCTCTTTGTTTTACATTTTCAGCACCCGCACTTGTCTCAGTGCTCTGCTAGAGGTTAGCTTGGCTGGTGTTATTACCCCTGAAGAAACGCAAGATGACAATGTCCTTATACGAGAGCTATGAGATCACCAGATAAACTTCTGTCACCCTGAAAGGAAACCTTTATGCTGAGAAAGATGCACGATGCAATCTCCCTGAACACAAGGACGGGGACAATGTTAAATCAGTGGTGCCATGGCAGAAAGGAACATGGTTCCAAATTTCTAAAAACAAAAGAAAACTAAACCCTCGTACATTGCACACCAGACTTTTGTTTATTTCCAAAAAGTGTTCAAAGTGCTTCCTGTCTTTGTAAGTTGCTTTGGCCACTTTTGCAAGGAAACAACAGCAACCACTTAAATTTGGTGTTGACAAATATTTGATCTCATAGATGCAACGCATATTTGTGGCTTTTGTTTCAGTGAATGAAAAATGCATATTTGCAGCTGTGGATAAATTTTCCAGAATTGCTGTTGTGGGTCTGCAAAAGATAAACAATAAGTGGGATTCACCTAATGAGCACTGTGCAATGACTTTTGCTTGCACAGTGGGGCTCCCCCTCCCCCCACAATCCCCCTTGAAATTGGCTGGTGGGGGAGGGGGTTGGAAGAACCCCCGAACAGCACAGGGGGAGATGGGAAGGGAAATCATTCTGCTTGACAATCTGAAATCCTTGTGCAGATGCAGCATTTGTCATAGCACAAAATAGGATTCAAGCTGTGCACAATAAGCCTAAAAGGTAAAGGTACCCCTGCCCGTTCGGGCCAGTCTTGCCAGACTCTAGGGTTGTGCGCTCATCTCACTCTAGAGGCCGGGAGCCAGCGTTGTCTGCAGACTCTTCGGGGTCACGTGGCCAGCGTGACAAGCTGCATCTGGCGAGCCAGCGCAGCACACGGAACGCCGTTTACCTTCCCGCTGGTAAGCGGTCCCTATTTATCTACTTGCACCCGGGGGTGCTTTCGAACTGCTAGGTTGGCAGGCGCTGGGACCGAACGATGGGAGCGCACCCCGCCGCGGGGATTCGAACCGCCGACCATGTGATCGGCAAATCCTAGGCACTGAGGTTTTACCCACAGTGCCACCTGCGTCCCTGTACAGAATATGCACACCAATGTGGTGCTCTCCAGGTGTTTTGGACTACAGTTCCCACAATTCCTGGCTTTGAGCATATTATGTGAGGCTGGTGGGAGTTGTAGTCCACAACAGCTGGAGGGTGCCATATTGGCATCCCTTGATGTACAGTAATGCCAGGATCTGAAGAAATATGAAAAACAAAACAACCCACAATCCTCACAGCACAAAGATTGCATAATCACTTTGGATAAATGCCCCTGCCCATCAGGCACGGAAGAGAAGTTATTTGGTCTTCAGTTTAATGTGACCCACCCTTAATTTGGACTACCTGGACCAATTTGTAGCCAACCATGGAAATTCATACTTTCCTGAATTTTGCAATGCAGTTCTTCAAGTAAAAACAAAATGTCCAAAAAGTAAATTTTTAATTATACTGTTTCAACACTTTGGAATTTGCCTCCTTGGGCCCCTTTGGAAGGAAGAATAGAATAGAATTTTAATAAAATACAAAATAACATGTATGGATTTTTGTGAGGATTTTTAAAAAATAAAATTCAGAATGATGAAAAATTGCAGAAAACTGAATTTAAGATATGAACTGACAGATTTGTCCATTCCTACCCTAAATGCAATTTCAGTTTGGTGAATTGGATCAAAAGAGAATTTAAAGAAGGTGTCACCTATCCCAAATTCTTACAGCCCAATGCTTACTTTGAAGTAAATCCTTGTAGAGGTTGCTCAGAATTGAAACTCTGGCAGTATTTGAAAGGCATGACAAGAATGCCAAATGATTGTAGGTTTCTTTATTTGGCCAAAACATGCATAACAATAAAATGAAGACCATGAAATGTCCAAAACATGAAACAATTATAAAGCAAAAGCAGGAATAATATGTCAATAAAAACTGGAACCCTCTTTAAAATAATTGTTATTATATTATTTATTTGAGGAATTAAACAACTACCTTCAATAAGCTTCTAGGGCCTCTAACAATGAATGAACCTAGTTAGTATCTGTCTGCAATTCCAAAACCCTTTAGTAGTTTCCTAAAAGTCTGAAGGGGTTGTGTCTAACCAATCTCACTAAAATGGAGATGCCATGGGGAAGGAAGGTCTACCTTAGTATAAGCAGTTGTACATTTTCATACATATGGGGGTGATTATAGTTGTTTATTCCTGTCTTTCTCACACAATGGATCCCAAGGCAGAATGCACAGGGTACCAAGATAATCTCTCATCCAGGTATAGACCAAATCCAAACATGCCTAGATTAAGCAAGGTTGCTATATCATGTACACTTTATCATCATCATCATCATCATCATCATCATTTATTTATACCCCGCCCATCTGGCTGGTTTTCCCCAGCCACTCTGGGCATCTTCCAACAAAAGATTAAAAATACATTAAAACATCAGTCATTAAAAACTTCCCTAAACAGGGCTGCCTTCAGATGTCTTCAAAACATCAGATAGTTGTTTATTTCTTTGACATCTGATAGGAGGGCGTTTCACAGGGTGGGATCCACTACTGAGAAGACCCTCTGCCTGATTCCCTGTAACTTGACTTCTCTCAGTGAGGGAACCGCCAGAAGGCTGGACCTCAGTGCTGGACCTCAGTGTCCTGGTAGAATGATGGGGGTGGAGACGCACCTTCAGGTATACTGGGCCGAGGCCGTTTAGGGCTTTAAAGGTCAGCACCAACACTTTGAATTGTGCTTGAAAACATACTGGGAGCCACTCCGAGTCACCAGTCTAGCTGCCGCATTCTGGATTAATTGCAGTTTCCGGGTCACCTTCAAAGGTAGCCCCACGTAGAGCACATTGCAGTAGTTCAAGCGGAAGATAACTAGAGCATGCACCACTCTGGCAAGACAGTCCACAGGCAGGTAGGGTCTCAGCCTGTGTACCAGACGGAGCTGGTAGACAGCTGCCATGGACACAGAATTGACCTATGCCTCCATGGACAACTGTGAGTACAAAATGACTCCCAGGCTGCGCACCTGGTCCTTCAGGGATACAGTTGCCCCATTCAGGACCAGGGAGTCCCCCGCCCCCTCCCGCCCCCTGTCCCTTATATGCAATTCTATTTATGGCTGCAAGAATTGGGTGGGAGGGGGAGTGACAGAACCATGGCAGTTCTTGCTGTCTCATTTATTTAGAATGGGCATTCCACTCTCATTTGTATACCTTGGCACCTGATGCTATACAATAAGAGGGGAACTATCTAGACATTTCTGTCTAGCTTTTGGAATGTCACCCACACTCATTGGAATTTGGCAGAGTTTAAGCTTGAAGCACGGGTTGTGCTGTGGTCTAAACCACTGAGCCTAGGGCTTGCCGATTGGTAGGTCAGCAGTTCGAATCCGCTTGATGGGGTGAACTCCCGTTGCTCGGTCCCAGCTCCTGCCAACCTAGCACTTCGAAAGCACGTCAAAGTGCAAGTAGATAAATAGGTACCGCTCCGGCGGGAAGGTAAATGGTGTTTCCGAGCGCTGCTCTGGTTTCGCCAGAAGTGGCTTAGTCATGCTGGCCACAGCAGACAAATGCCAGCTCCCTTGGCCAGTAAAGCAAGATGAGTGCCGCAACCCCAGAGTTGTTTGCAACTAAACTTAACTGTCAGGGGTCCTTTACCTTTCCCTTTTAAAGCTTGAAGCAGTTTAAGTTTGGGGAGCAGGAGGAGAAAGAAACAGAGAGCTGCCCCCCCCCCCCCGAGTAAGCTCAAACTAGGAACTTGCTTAAGGGGGAATAGTCTGAGTCAGGAATAACAGCCATGCTGCCTGCTTTAGCAGCGCTTACTTCCGCATTCTCTGTGTGTAGATCTGCAAACATATTTTTCAAAGACTGCATAATTTTCCAGGCCTATCTTATTCTCAGGAAACAGGCCTTGCTAAAAGGCTGGCCCTATAAGCTACCGGCCCTTTTAAATAACAATGTTTTATCCATATTTTAGTGTAAAGATTATGAGTGCCTTTCCAGGATGATTTTTCCAACTAGGTTTCAGATAGGTTAGTTTGGGGATCTTTTTCTTCAGTTAAGTTATTTGCCTTCATTGAGAGGGTTCCCATGTGTTAGCGAGCTGGTAGTTCATCACTGTGAGTGATTATTGGAGTGATCACTTCAAGTTAACTGTTGGCTATCACTGACAAGAGGCCCACTCAATAAAACATGAATTAGTTTAGGCTCCATTCAGCTCAATTTGTTGCTCTAAGTTACCTTTTGTGAGTTACAATATCCACTTCCCGGCAGGGGGAAAAAAATCTTACTAAATCACAGCAGCAGCCAATTTCAGTCATGAGCCATGTAGGGTTGCCCTTTCCTTGAGCTGTCACTCAAGTCAATCCTTTTCATTAAATACTTCACACTCCTTCCTACGAAGGGTGACGGATGACAAAATATTACATGTCCACGCCATTATATGATAGGATAAATGTACACTTCATTTTTTCGTGGCTTTAAGTTGCTACAGATAAACACAGGCATTGATGTTATGGTTAGCGGAAGCTATGCCAGCTCACCCAGCCAAAAGGTGGGAACCCACCACATCCCCGTCCATCTTTGGAACGAAAGACAGCTATGCATTTATATGGGAGGCCGTGAAGAGGCAACTCCAGCCATTTGTGCAAATTTAACCTGGTTCCTATTGCTGGATGGACAGTGTGATGGCCTGGGATTCGGATGCTGAACCAGAAGAATCCCAGCCTGCACAGGATTCCTCGCCTCCAGAACCAACTGAGCCAGGGCTGGGCCATGAGCCTGAAGGGTCCTCACCTGTGCCAGATCCTCAGGTGCAGGCACCAGCTGAGTCTGCTCGGGCTCCTGAGGTGGTGGAGGACCCATTGCCTGCAGGTACTCCACTCTCAGCCCCGGCAGAGGAAGCTGAGGTTGCCTCTGGATCCGGTAACCCTCCAGCCTCTCCTGAGCTCCTGGTCAAAGGCCTGGAAACGATGCCTTATGAGGAACGGCTAAGGGAGCTGGGCATGTTTAGCCTGGAGAAGAGGAGGTTAAGGGGTGATATGATAGCCATGTTCAAATATATAAAAGGATGTCACATAGAGGAGAGAGAAAGGTTGTTTTCTGCTGCTCCAGAGAAGCGGACACGGAGCAATGGATCCAAACTACAAGAAAGAAGATTCCACCTAAACATTAGGAAGAACTTCCTGACAGTAAGAGCTGTTCGACAGTGGAATTTGCTGCCAAGGAGTGTGGTGGAGTCTCCTTCTTTGGAGGTCTTTAAGCAGAGGCTTGACAACCATATGTCAGGAGTGCTCTGATGGTGTTTCCTGCTTGGCAGGGGGTTGGACTCGATGGCCCTTGTGGTCTCTTCCAACTCTATGATTCTATGATTCTATGATTCTATGATTCTATGAGCTGCAGAGGCTCAGGACAGAGAGGCAGAGGGAACTAAGTTCCTGCAGGAGGAGTGCTTGCCTCCAGGCCAGGAGAGGCGAGTCACCTGAGGATTGGGGCCGCCCTGCGCCTCGGGGCAGATAAAAGCCAGCTAGCCCCAGCCCCAAGTTGCAGGAGCAACTTCGTTGGTTGACAGTTCCTGCCTGAACCCTGTCCTGCTATCCTGCCGGAGCTCCTGACCTCACCCGACTACCTGCCCTTCATCCAGCTTCAACTTTTACGGACTGCCTCCATACTGCACCTTTGACCTCGGACCGGACTCGGACCTCGCCTCTCGGTTAGCCCACGGGACCACCACAGACAGGGTGGTTGGGTAAAGCACTCCTGAGTGGAAAGGCAAGAAGAAGGGAAAAGATTAAGCCACATTTCTTCATCCGTTCCAATATATCCTGCATTCATAATATAGTTCACCCCTCAGGTGAACTCACAGAGATATACAAGTTTTATTTGGGTAGGTCACATTGTGCAACCCCAGTAGTCTGGTTCCTAAAAGCCTATCAAGATTACCTTCCTAATACATACCACAACAATAAGTGTCTAATTTGCACACCTCCACCTCATTTATTCTTTGTAGAAGTGCCAAAAATGCAGTAGACACTATACGTGAATAAAACACAGGTCCCTACCCACAAGCTTGCCAAATAGATTCTCACTCCCACGAATGTAGAGCTACTTTTATCTTCTGCATCCTTTCTTTTGCTTGGGTACCTGGAAATTCTAGTCCTTCAAGACCTTTTCGTAGCAGCCTTTGGAAGGCTGTTTCATAAAACCTTTTATTGGCATCACATCCAACATCCAACATGTGTCTAGAGGGAGGTCAACATAAGGTAGAGACTGTTGCCTAGGCAAGATTTCTTCTATGCTGGAAGGTTGTTACCTTCTGCACAACTGCTTGCTCCCGAGCACAACTGCTCGGGAAGCTTTTAATGTTTGATGTATTATAGTATTTTAATATTCTTTTGGAAGCCGCCCAGAGTGGCCGGGGAAGCCCAGCCAGATGGGCGGGGTATAAATAATAAATTATTATTATTATTATTATGTATATAAGCGATGGCACACTTCTGGATATTTGGAATTTTGTTCACTAGTCTAGGCACCAAAATTATCTGAGTCCACCATAGACAGCCACCATTATACTTCAACAACAACAACAACAACAACAACAACAACAACAACAATAATAATTTTGTAGGGTGGCTTCCAACAAAATATAAAAAACACAGTGAAACCTACATCATACTTTAAAAACTTCTCCATACAAGGCTGCCTTCAGATGGACTTACCAAGGTAAATAATAGCATATCTACCAGTATTTTTACAACCAGTTTAGCAGGGATATTGATTGGTAGAACTTAGGCACATAATTCTCATCTTGAAGATATTATTTTTTTTGTCAAAAGTTCTCCTTTCTTAACATGAGTAATAGTGAGTGTAAAGTGATGGCAGTGCATTGATGTAACACGGCAGAAGGTTATTAAAATAAGATTAATAAAAACCTTCAAGCTCAGTAGCAAAGTGCCTTCTTGACATTCCACGGTCTTTGGATATAATTATAAATCTTTAACCAGAAAGAAAATTGGGGTTGTGTGTGTGGTTCCCTCCTGCACATTTGTTACAATAATGGAGACTAATTAAGTCTGTGTGTGCCCTATAAACTTTGACACAAAATATATGATATTGTCAGAGGCAATAGATACTAGAAGAATGGGAAGTTATGGACCAAAATAGCAAACAGTGGAATTTATCTATCTGGATTAAAAGTAATTATCATTAATTACTACAGGCAATCCTTGTTTTATGTGGGGGTTACACTCAGGACCCCTTTGTAAAGCATTCTGCCCTGCCTGGATTCCGCCGTCTTTGTGACATTTTAGTGTCACAAACATTGTGATGTTTTTGGGTCACTTCCAGGTTCAGGGCCATGCGCTTGTGCACAATCACATGTCAATCGGACATTCGTAAATCAGTTGTTGCCTGTACTACAAAGATCTGAGGCACAATGAACCAGGAATTTTTGGTATATAGGCTCCATTGAAATGAATGGGAGTTGCACAAGAACAATGCTTTCTGCATTTTTAAAAACTGATTTTCAATAAAAGTTACAACCATATAGGTGCTTTTTTTAAAAAAAAAAAAAGCAGCATGAGCTACAGCATGTTTTAGCATGCTTTAACTTTTATTTCAAGGTCTCTCATATGTGTCCAATGCGTAGATATTGAATTAGCCATTCTAGAAATCAGAGAAAAGTGTGCAAAAAATGAGAAAACGTTTTATTCCAAATACGCCTGACACATTTTGGCATGATTGTCTTTATCAATGGTTTAGCTATGAGAAATAATAATACAACAGTTGCTAAAGCAGACTTCCTCAAACTTGGCCCTCCAGATGTTCTGAGACTACAATTCCCATCATCCTTGACCACTGGTCCTGCTTGCTAGGGATCATGGGAGTTGTAGGCCAGAAACATCTGGAGGGCTAAGTCTGAGGAAGCCTGTGCTAAAGCATACATATAAAAGCCTTTTGGAAACTTCTAAAACACACACAGATATTATATTAAAAAATCATATTGTTATAAAACTAAAATAATAAGGAAACTATTTGGATAGCTTTAAAAGAGGATTATTTCCTTTTGAGCCCCTGTTGTTCCATTGGCTAATTATTGCAATTATTTAATAGAATCCACCCATTAAGATACAACATGGGCATCTGCATGCATTTGCTGGGGAGTGTGGCTGAATCTGTGGCCCTGCCCCAGATTTCACATGACTTTCCTGCTCTCCATATCCATGTGTTAGGCATCAACGTCTTCAGGAGAAAAGCCTACAGCCACAGATGCCACATGATCTCTGGGGTGGAGCCAGATCTCTCTCCACAAATCAAAATAAGACTTCTTTGTGTATATAATGCAGGAAAGAGGTGACCGACCTTGAGTCAAGGAGTCAAAGCTTTCTTGCGGTTCCATCACTGTGAGAAGCCAAGTTACAGGGAACCAGGCAGAGGGCCTTCTCGGTAGTGGTGCCCACCCTGTGGAATGCCCTCCCATCAGATGTCAAAAAGATAAACAATTACCTAGTGTTTAAAAAACACCTGAAGGCAGCCCTGTTTAGGGAAGTTTTTAATGATTGATGTTTTAATGTATGTTTAATCTCTGTTGGAAGCCGCCCAGAGGGGCTGGGGAAACCTAGCCAGATGGGTAAGGTACAAATAATAAATTGTTGTTGTTGTTGTTGTTGTTTCAGCTCTGCAGATGCCATTCTGCAGAGTCTAGAATCAGCTTCTGTGTCCCAGCTAATTACCTTAACCATTAACAACTATATTCCTTTAAACACAACCTTTCAAGTTAATCTCTTGTTCCCTTGCATCTACAGCCATGGTTATACATGTCAGACCTTGCCTTATAATTAGGTGAATAAATATTTAAAACATGTGATCCAGGCTGCCTCTTTCTTTTCCTCTGGGTTATCTGTGTCATGAACTTGAGGCGAACTCAGTTCATATTCCTTAGACATTAACACCTCCAGAAGGGTAACTTAAAAAACAAAAACCATGGGCTGGAGTTACTACTCTTAACTCAATGGCTCGTTTGGGTTTTATTCTTTATCATGTGTATATCATGCATATATTCCTGATCCTTTATCAGGTGTATATGTCATTTGAGGGGCATAGGGTAGTGTACATGGTTATCAAAACAACCTACATGAAGTAGGTTAGCATGAGAGAGAAAGGGAAACAGGCCTTAGGGCCGTGTGGCTGGCCAGAGATTTCAACCCAAACCCTCCTGGTCCAATGTTAGCAGCCCATCCACTACAGCACATTACTTATTTAGTTCACAACACACTGCTTGGTTGTAATATATATTTAACTGGCACAACACCTCACATTATAGAGGGTGGAAGAGATGGGGGTGTGTGGCAGGTATGGCGAAGAGCTCTGCAGAAGGCAATGCATCTCTACATGATCTGTAGATGACACACACTTTCTTTAGGATACCTGTCAGCGAAGACAGATTTGTATTGTTCTTTAGCCAGTGTTGCCATCCATCTGTCTTGAGAGATAACGGAGGAAGCCTCTGGGGATGAAGTCAAATTGCTGCATTAGCGGCAGTGAAGTGACCTCCCCAGAGCGCAAGCCTGGGCAGTGTGTATGGAGGTCTTGGGCTGCCCTGATGAGAAGACGTCCCTCTTGGTCTCGCTGATGTGGTCCAAAGGAAAGCAGAGCATTGCATTTGGCATCTGCTAGTTGCCAAAAGGAGGTGTACACGCTGCTGTCCAACTGCCTTAGGGATTGCATCTTCGTATTTTCCTCTCCCAAGGATATCCCACAAGGCAGGGAGGTTTAGGACCAGAGTTTTCCTTCTCCTAGATGGACTACCTTCCCAGGTTGACCAGTGGCCATGACAAACAAACAAGACTACCAAAGAGCAAGTTAAAACTTATCAATTTTCAGAAACAGAAATGATCAACAACTTAAAATGGTTAAGGTCCGATTCGATTAGTGACAACCAAATCACTCCATTTTGTGTATGGGGGGGGGGGGATCACTGTTTCTCTCACAGCAAGAGTCCCTATACGTTTTCCTCATTGGAGCAACCATCCAGCTCCCATGTGGAGAAGGGCCATAGTGGAATATAAACCCTGAAGAACCACTGTGAGTCAATGTAGATAACACTGAGCTAGACACAGCAAAGGTATGGCTTAGAATAAAGCACATTCCCATGGCAAGAGGGTAGACTTTGGAACAGTTCAAACCTGATTTCTCTATTTGATGCTCCCAGCCACTGAAAACCAAGGCAGGGCCTATTGGCACTGTCCCATTGTCAAGGTTAGAGTAGTATTGAACAAGTTTAGATTCCCCCCTCAGTCACAAAGCTTCCTAGATGACCTTGACACTGTTATTCTGTCTCAGCCTCACCTACTTCATAGGACAGTTTTGTGGGGTTAAAACAGAGTTAAGGTGGAACCATGAACTGCCCTAAACTCCTGGCTTAGAGCAAAGGCAAGATATAAACAGAATAAATAAACCAGCATATGTAGATAGCGATGAATGGCCATTTTCAGGATGCAGATACTTTGAGTGGGGAGTCGCTCAACACAGCGGGACCTACTTCTTCTAAAAAGGCATGCCTAGGACTCGGCTGAAAGTGAATTAAGCCTTTTGGTTTGGCTACCCCTATACTTTGCAATGACATTTTCTCTCGGAGAAAGGAAACTCTGAGATGAATTTGGCAGCTGCAAGTCACAGATGCTGAGGTAAGAAATGCATTTGTTATCCCCAGCAAGGAAGGTCATCTAGCCATGTGGCTCCTTCTGCTTGCTGGCTTCATTCTTAGCAAGTCTTTGTGGGTGGGTCTGTATATACCCACAAGCAAAATGCCTGCGGGGTCAAGTTGCTTGCAGAGGGTCTCAGCCCTTTAGCATTATTCCATCAGCGACAGCACTTTTCAATGTGACTTTGACTGGAAAACATGCTTCCTGTTATTTGTCATCTGGGAAGAAATTACACTTCTGCCACCGTCCCAAATAACAGCTCCCTTTTAATCAAAACTCCATTTGAATCAGAGGGATTTTTCTTTCTTTTTTAACTGCAGATGTTAACGATGTGCTCATTGCACCTGGTATACTTTAAAGTTATGGATTACTTGGCATACCCATTATTCATTCAATAATCATTATGCCTCTAGTAAGCAAATCATCATCATCATCATCATGCGGTCTTGACTATGCTACCACTCAGTGGATTTGTAACTGGCTGACTGACCGAACCCAAAGGGTGCTCATCAATGGTTCCTCTTCATCCTGGAGGAGAGTGACTAGTGGGGTGCCACAGGGTTCTGTCTTGGGCCCGGTCTTATTCAACATCTTTATCAACGACTTGGATGATGGACTCAAGGGCATCCTGATCAAATTTGCAGATGACACCAAACTGGGAGGGGTGGCTAACACCCCAGAGGAGAGGATCACACTTCAAAACAACCTTGACAGATTAGAGGACTGGGCAAAAACAAACAAGATGAATTTTAACAGGGAGAAATGTAAAGTACTGCACTTGGGCAAAAAAAATGAGAGGCACAAATACAAGATGGGTGACACCTGGCTTGAGAGCAGCACATGTGAAAAGGATCTAGGAGTCTTGGTTGACCACAAACTTGACATGAGCCAACAGTGTGACGCGGCAGCTAAAAAAGCCAATGCAATTCTGGGCTGCATCAATAGGAGTATAGTATCTAGATCAAGGAAAGTAATAGTGCCACTGTATTCTGCTCTGGTCAGACCTCACCTGGAGTCCTGTGTCCAGTTCTGGGCACCACAGTTCAAGAAGGACACTGACAAACTGGAACGTGTCCAGAGGAGGGCAACCAAAATGGTCAAAGGCCTGGAAAGGATGCCTTATGAGGAACGGCTAAGGGAGCTGGGCATGTTTAGCCTGGAGAAGAGGAGGTTAAGGGGTGATATGATAGCCATGTTCAAATATATAAAAGGATGTCACATAGAGGAGGGAGAAAGGTTGTTTTCTGCTGCTCCAGAGAAGCGGACACGGAACAATGGATCCAAACTACAAGAAAGAAGATTCCACCTAAACATTAGGAAGAACTTCCTGACAGTAAGAGCTGTTCGACAGTGGAATTTGCTGCCAAGGAGTGTGGTGGAGTCTCCTTCTTTGGAGGTCTTTAAGCAGAGGCTTGACAGCCATATGTCAGGAGTGCTCTGATGGTGTTTCCTGCTTGGCAGGGGGTTGGACTCGATGGCCCTTGTGGTCTCTTCCAACTCTATGATTCTATGATCTCCTTGCTGGACAGTTGCAGCTTGTTAATCTTAGAAAACCGTTTGACATCCCTCAAAAATAAAAATAAAAAATTTCCCTGAGGAAGATCTTCCAAATTCATTATGGCTTTTGTTCTGGCTCAAGCTATGGATGTGCAGAGGTTGTGCTCACCCACTAAATTTTACTATGACAAGCTTCATTCAGGTGGTGTGAGGTGTGCCTTTTGATTTGTGATTGGAGATGGGAGATGGTGCCTCCATTGCATTAAATATTTATATTTATTTTTAATTATATTTTTGCCTTTCCGTTTCTTATAGTGTCTTTTATTGCATTACAGTTTGAATTCAATGGAATGTAATTATAAGAAATAAAGGAAGCAATAAAAATACTATTAAAATCATACAGCATCTAGCACAGTGCATTGTAGTCGCTATAACAGGCAGAAAATTCTTTAAGTCTGCCAAGACCCCTCAGAAATTTTCCAGAGGTCCATGAGGAAAAAAGTTTGATCTAGATGGTTTTAGATTCCTCAGCATTTCTCATATATTTTGCCTGTGGAACCCTCAAATTTTCTTTGAATTTCACTTTAGCCCAGATCTTGGTGGCAAGCCTAGTATACTAAGAAAAAGTAATTTATTTGGCAATATTGCCAAAGCAACCCTGGTGCCAAGTTAAGCATTAGTCTCTGTTCTTAGCCTTGTTAATTCTTTTAATTAAAACATGTTAACAAAGTCTGGGGAAAAATAAATGAAACTACTCACAAGGAAATTAAAGTGAGAAGCTAAGCCCATTTATAATTATTGTATTTCAATTAGGCTACACTAGAGCTGGGCGAAGAGATAGATAAAAAGGAACAACTCTTACTTGTGACTTTCATAAATATTTCCAAGGTTTCTGTGGAGAAAGGCCACAGTATTAAGGATAACATTTTAAAGCCTGCACAATTCTTTGTGACAATTAGTCTATTTCAAAATTAATCTGTGGACATAACTACATGTTACACAAACACATGTAAAATAACCCTGACCGGGATATTTCAGGAGCAAAGTAGCTTCAGGAAGGGTAGCTTAGAGTGGAAACGTGGCAAAAGGAAGTTGGTGTGGAACACAGGAAATGGGAAAAGCAGCCTTGTTCTGTAGTCTCTCCCCTGCCAATGCTGCTTTCCCTAAAATAAAAGACTATTGGATTCACATGTTATGATATAAACACATAAATACTAGCTAGAAGCAGCCACTTTTGACTTTCAGCACTGCTGACCTGATCAAACTGACACATCCTAGAAGTGTTCCAGAAAAACTGGGACATCCTGTTTTTTCTCATGAGGGAACGGTGGCCATTTTGGAAGCCATGATCTTGCATGATTTTCCACCTCAAATTTTTCTGGAAAAAAAGCGCTTTTGTGGGGCCGTAATCTTGCACAGCCCTCCAAAATACACATTTCCAAAATGGCCGCTATTCTATCCCGAGGAAAAATGGGAAGGTGGCATCCGGGAAGATTGTGTCCTGGATTTTGCCATCCAGGTGTCGTAGAGTATGGACTGAGACCTTTAAACAGTGCTCTTCCTCTCCACTTTTTTGATAGAAGTGACATGGGTTCCAGCACAAAACGGCTGCCATGGGCAGCAAAAATTGAATTAAAATGCTTCAGCCATTTTTCAGAGGGGAGTTACTCCATCTCCTTTATCATTTTCTGGAGCTTTCCCAACCCTACAATATTCTTTTTGAGGTGAGGAAACCAGAACTGTACACAGTACAGTGGTACCTCTTTTTAAGATCTTAATTCATTCCGGAGGTCCGTTCCTAAGTCGAAAGTGTTCTTAAACGGAGGCGCACTTTTTCTAATGAGGCCTCCTGCTGCCGGTGCCCTTCTCCCGTTCAGATTCCGTTTGTCTTCCTGGGCAAAGTTTGCTAACTAGAAAACCTACTTCCGGTTTTGCGAAGTTCGTTCTCCGAATTGTTCATTAACAGGACTGTTCTTAGAGTGAGGTACCACTGTGTTCCAAATGTGGTGGTACAATGAATTTGTATAATGGCAGTCTTATTTTCAATTCCTTTCCTAATCATCCCTAGCACTGCTCTTAAGGGGTCTGGGTCCAGTGGTGGATTTTGAGCTTTAAAAGTTCAGCGGCACTCTGTGTGATAACAAAATTCAGTGCCTCCCACCTCTCACTTTCCGTTGTTCATCATTGTTATGGCACCTCCTATGACGCCCTCTTGACTCAGCGTCCAGTGCAAGCAAACCAGTCACGCTCCTCTTAGTCTGCGTCTGCTGGGTCCAACTTCATATGAACTTTGGAAGGGATGTCAAGATTATAAAATCTAAATGGTAGCCTCCATCTCTTCTTTGAGACCCACCTCATTTTTCCACCCACTTTGTCAATACTTATTTGAACTGGAGAAATACTTAATTGATTCCACTTACCACATGAAACAATGGCGCATGGTTTTATCAAATATGCTCATGAGTCATACAACAATAGGATCATAAGTCATGAGGATTGCACGGGTTGTAACTCATTGAGCTGAATGAAGCTCACCAACCACACATTGGAGAACCTCTGCCCATTTTTGCAATCTCAAACAGGAAGCAAAACAAAGAGTTTGCTGAGGTTCTGGTGGGCCACCATACACAGCAGGTGGACTATGGTGGGCTTCATGGTTCACAAGTTGATGTGCAGGCCTGGGTTTTATTCAGGTGTTACGTTGCTAGTACAAATATTATTTTAGGCCATGTCATAGAAAAATGAAGGTTGACAAATCAACTGCTGACAACATCTAAGTGAAATTTGCAAAGGGTCTACACACACTACTCACATAGGACGAGAGATCGGTTTATTTTACAGACCATGCTGAGCCAATCCATATCAGATCAAGAACCTCCATAGTAATATGCCTCTGAGTACCAGAGGCTAGGGACAAACACCAAGGGTGGACAGTCCTTACATGTCCTTTATGTGAACTTCCTGGAGGTTATTGGAAAGAGAGCGCTGGAGAATGATTCCACCAAAACTGAAAATTAATCAGTTCATAAATTGATTCCAGGAAGATCATAATCCTATCTTTGATCCAACAAACTTTAATATTTTTGCAATTCAATCTGCGATTGATTGCAAGCCTATTTAGATTTATTGCATTTGCATGCTCTCCATGGCTGGGTTGACTAAGTAGCCAAACTCCAGTGATCACATGCTCAGTTGGTTGTTGCTGTAACCCTTTGCTCTCCAAAGGAAATGAAAAAGTCATGTTTGCAATTCACAAGCACGTGATATTTATTTATTTATTTATTTATTTATTTATTTATTTATTTAACTTCTAACCTTTTAGTTACTCATTTTAAAACTTTGGCTCTTAAGCCATACCTCAGCTATCACATGTTTGAAGAAGCAGTCATTTCAGTTTATATCCTTTCCATCCTGGTCCAATGAGTACTGAAAAGAACACCCTATTGTGATAAATTCTGATTACTCACATCGATGGTGAAACAGTCACAAAAGTCCGAGATAATTCAAAAATTCAGAACGGAAAACTTTCGCCTGAATTTATGACGTCGGGGATTCGCAACCTGGGGAGCAAACTGCAAATTACGACGGGGTCAGTTTGCCCATCTCTAGAAAGGCAAGATGGCCACTTGATCTGATTATGCAGGGCAGTTCTATTGCTGTGTTCACACTGTTCTTTATTCAGTGTGATCATCAGCTGTGTTGTTGAAATTTGCCATTTTTTCACATTTTCGTATCATGCATTATAATGTGTGCCATAAGAGATGGAGGTAGAGAAACCGTTGCTGTCAAATCCCGGCTAATGTGTGGCATAAACTCATGATAGCTGAAGAAGATTTTTTTTTTTTAAAAAGGGGGGGGGGGGGGAGAAAAACACCACAAGAGCTTGGTTTAACATTCTGAGCCCTGAAGCATGCTCCAGCTTAAATCCTCTTCTTCGCTAGCCCCCCCTGCTCTTTGTTAAATTCACACACTCTGCTTTTGCAGTTGCTTTAGCCTGAAGCAGTTGACCTTTACCCCCGCCAGATAATCGAGGAATAACATTTGTGTTACAGTTTAACATGACCTCTGCCTCTACAGCTCTTTTTAGATTACCTTCCAAAAATGGCTGCTGACACCCATAGTGAGTCAGGAGGTAAAAGTGAAGGGGTGGGGGGGGAGAGAGAGGAGAAGGGAGCTTATTACTGTAGCTGTACAGTCAATGTCATGAGGAGCTGCTCTGCCCTTTTCAGTTGTGGGTGTGCAACTATTAAGGGAAAGGTATTAAAAAGAGGAACACAACTGTGATCCGAGCGGCACACAGGTTATGCGGAAATCAAAGGTTAATGGATTGACTGTTACCTGGGTATAAAGCTTAATGTTGGGCTATACACCAGAGGATTGCCTTCTGCGTTGCATTCTTTTTGAGAAAACTAAATTAAAGAGCTAATTTATTCCAGCATAACACTCTGTCTGTCTGTCTGTCTGTCTTTCCGTGTGTGTGTGTGTGTATGTGAGAGGGCATTTTTATGTAAAATAAATGAGATACTTCCTGGTTCCTTCTGAGATCCACAACAGGGAACTTCTTTGTCAGAAGGATGCATCTAAATACAATTAGATGGCTCATCTACTTAAGATGAGCAAAGTCTAACTAATTTGACTATGACAGTACAGTGGTACTTCAGGTTACAGATGCTTCAGGTTACAGATGCTTCAGTTTACAGACTCCGCTAACCCAGAAATAGTACCTTGGGTTAAGAACTTTGCTTCAGGATGAGAACAGAAATTGCACGGTGGCGGCATGGCGACAGTGGGAGGCCCCATTAGCTAAAGTGGTACCTCAGGTTAAGAACAGTTTCAGGTTAAGAACGGACCTCCAGAACAAATTAAGTTCTTAACCTGAGGTACCACTGTATTTCCTAAACCA
The DNA here is from genome assembly GCF_964106645.2 of Podarcis pityusensis. Taxonomy (NCBI): domain Eukaryota; kingdom Metazoa; phylum Chordata; class Lepidosauria; order Squamata; family Lacertidae; genus Podarcis; species Podarcis pityusensis. The sequence goes on from NC_138031.1 coordinate 81,616,068, forward strand.
CGACAGCTGACACACACTGAATCAAAAAGTACTAGCATACTTGAAATATTTTGCTTTTAGGGTGTGCAAGCCTAAGGTTTACATACCCTCAAAGGAGTCTTATGTTTCTTTGTGAATCCTCGTCACTATGAGTCAAATACTACTGATGGGAACTGGGCAAGCCCAGAGCAGAAACTCACACAGAGAGATAATAGGCAGCCTCTTTAGCTAATACTACTACATCTCTTTTTTGGGAAACGATGCCCTAGAGGAGACTGACGGGAAGGAGGCAAGGACATGGCAGTGAATCATGCAGAGATGCAACGTCTGATCCTCCAAGCGTCCCTATTTTCCAGGATTTAGAGAAGCCATCCTGGTTTCTAATTTGATCCCGGAATGTCCCGCTTTTCCTTAGGACATCCCTATTTTCTTTGGGATCGCCGAAGAATTGATGCTTTTGAATTATGGTGCTGGAGGAGACTCTTTAGAGTCCCATGGACTGCAAGAAGAACAAACCTATCCATTCTTAAGGAAAGCAGCCCTGAGTGCTCACTGGAAGGACAGATCGTGAAGCTGAGGCTCCAATACTTTGGCCACCTCATGAGAAGAGAAGACTCCTTGTAAAAGACCCTGATGTTGGGAAAGATGGAGGGCACAAGGAGAAGGGGACGACAGAGGACGAGATGGTTGGATAGTGTTCTCGAAGCTAGCAGCATGAGTTTGACCAAACTGCAGGAGGCAGTGGAAGACAGAAGTGCCTGGCGTGCTCTGGTCCATGAGGTCACGAAGAGTCGGACGCGACTAAATGACTAAACAACAAATTTTCTTTGGAGAGATGTTGGAGAGGACAGAATTATCCAACTCCCAAGCCAACTGAAGGCAACCCTGTATAGGAAAGTTTTTTTTTTTTTTAAAGTTTAATGTTTTGTTATGTTTTCATATGTGTTGGAAGCTGTCTAGAGTGGCTGGGGCAACCCAGTAAGATGTGTGGGGTATAAATAGTAAAATTATCTTTATGGAATGGGACATCCCTATTTTCATCGGGTAAATGTTGGAGGGTATGCACCGTACAGCCTCATCTCTTCAGTGGGTCCTTTCAGCTCACAGAAGACTCAGTGCATTAAATCATCAATTAGGGTATCTTAGCACATAGTTTTGGAATTATTAGGTCTTATACAGTACTGGGAAGGGACGCAGGTGGCACTATGGGTTAAACCACAGAGCTAGGACTTGCCGATCAGAAGGTCAGCGGTTTGAATCCTCGTGACGGGGTGAGCTCCTGTCACTTGGTCCCTGCTCCTGCCAACCTAGCAGTTCGAAAGCACATCCAAGTGCAAGTAGATAAATAGGTACCACTCCGACGGGAAGGTAAACGGCATTTCCATGCGCTGCTCTGGTTCGCCAGAAGCGGCTTAGTCATGCTGGCCACATGACCTGGAAGCTGTACGCCGGCTCCCTCGGCCAATAAAGCGAGATGAGCGCTGCAACCCCAGAGTCAGTCACGACTGGACCTAATGGTCAGGGGTCCCTTTACCTTTACCTATGCAGTACTGGGGATCTTTTAACACAATGTGACAAAGCTTTGTCAAAGAAGTATTTTTAATTCTGTAGGCAAGTAGCTGCATTAATCTCCCCATTTACAATCAAGAAGAGGGTGCAAAAAGTTTTTAACTTTATCTGGATCATGCCTTACAGGAACATCAGAAGATGCCGTATAGCATTAAGCTGTTGGTTCATCTAGGTCAGTATTATCAATACTGAATGGCAGTAACTGTCCCAGATTTCATACAAGAATCTCCCAAAAATAACTGTCAATGATTATTTATGTAGTCCATTTATAGAATACTTACTATTCACAGATTTCAAAGCAGTTTTCAGTAAGGAAAATAAGGAAAAGCAACCACGATCCATATCCATAGTAACCATAACTATATAACTAGGATTGAGAAATTACTAAGTAGCATGATGGTGATGATGATGATTGTATATTTATTTATTTATACCACACCTTTTCCCCTGAGTGGGACTTGAGGCAGCTGACAGATAAAAACAAGAACTGCTAAAAACATAGAAAAAAGCAATCATTAAAATACAATTAAATTAAAATTAAATAGGATTAAAGAATTAAATAGAATTGAAACTATATACAGTAAGCCCACAACTTACATGCATTTAATGTGTGAATTCAGCTTTATGTCCTTGCAAAGATGGTTTTTAAAAAAATTAAGGTGGCGGCAGAAAGAGGGGGTGGGCATCCAGGGGAAAAGACTTTGGCAACTCCGCCCGCCATTGAACCCAATGAGCTTTGACTATACACGATTTTGGCTTTAGGAACGTAACGCCAATGAAAGTACATGTACAAAATCTGTTTAAAAGCATACAAACAATTACAATAAAAACAGCATGGCGCCAGCAGGATTACCAGTTCCCAACCAACATAAAATACACTGTTCACAGAACCACCCACATAATATCACTCTCACCACTCATTCACACAACCTCACAACTTAAGGTGACTGGCTTGGATCTCAAGGTGCCCTCCTGCATGTGAAGGGCTTTTTCCTAGCTTGGTGAAAGGTCCTTGTATGAGAAAAAAGAATGGAAATTCAGCGTCATGTATTTGTTAGCCCAAGGTAGTGGCCCAAGGTCTTGCACATCTCAAGGCGCATGCTTGCTTTTGGCACATCAATGTTGTGGGTAGTCTTTAACTTGCTCCTACACAACCATTTGCAGCAAAGCACCACTGCCAGAATTTCTTCCTTCTTCCTTATATCTGGATCCAATCCAGAGTTCACATCGCTTGCCCTAGTTTCCTTTCCCACCTGCAAAGGCTGTTCTGTATGAGAGGACACTTGGGAGGAGAGGAGAGGCGCGTCTTCTGCTTAGAAATCAAACTGGAAATTTATTATGAGCTCTTTAGCAAGCTAAAGCTCTTGGCTGGCTTTTCAGTCCTTTTACATCCCTACCACAAAGAAAGAGAATGTAAATAAGAATGATTTCCTTTGGCGTGGAAGCAAATATCAAAACAGTTCCTTGCCCTCTTCCTCTTTTTCTTTTTTTAGTTCAATAAACATATCAAGGCCATGTCTTTCAGTTGCATATATTTATTTGAAGGTACTTAGAAGCTTGACTTTTATGAGATTGTTTAGCCAGTGATTATTTTTGTTGAGAAATGTGTCCTCCATCCCTCTCATTCATCCCACTGGTAAGATATTTCCGTTTGTCAGAAAGCCTTCGTTTCTGATAAATGACGGGAGACTGACTGCAACACTTTATTAAAAAGTAATAACAATTTTTGTACGCACCCTTCACATTGTAAGGGGGGACTATGAATCAAAGGACACCGTCTGTCTGGGCCAGATAAATGGATCGTTTACCAGCTGAGGAGTTATTTAGGACTAGCTATTAATTTAAATCACATTTATCTTCCCTGAATAGGGGGAGGTTGCTGTGATAGGGCTGTGAATGACCAATGGTGCGGCTAAGTGCACATTATTTATTACTACCGCCTGGGAAGCACGGCACAGTGCTTTAAAAAAAGAGAAAAAAGTGCCGTGCCAATTACCATGGTTAATCTAGTCAGCCCAGTAACAACTTTCTCCCTAACACAAGCAATTTTTATACTTGTGCTTCTTCTCCTTTAAAAATCTACTGCTTCTAAATTTGAGGGTAAGGCTGAAACACCCACCCAGATATTTAAAGTGACTTATGCATCCTTTGTTAAAAAAAAGAAAGAAAGAAAAGTGAGGAGCAAATGGGAATATCTCAAAAACTCTCCATTTTAATTTGAGACAATTTCTCTAGAATGCACTTCTTATGCACATTGAAGGTTTAATGTTATAAGCGCGCTCAGTAGACTTTGATGAGATGTCATACTAACTGGGTCCAGTGGCTGCATTCAGATACAACACAAAATCATGGTTTGCTATAATGAGAATAACCCTTATTTTGCCATTCTTCCTCCAGTGTGGCTACAAGAAGATCAGAAGTAGGGATAAGTGAGTCAATTTAAACATGAATTTGTACATGGATTCCAGCAGTTCTGACCCAATCAAGTTTGGCTTGCATCATACCACTTCCATCACTGAGGACCAATTTATGTCAGAGCTGCTCATGAACGGTTGGTTGTTTATGTGCTGGTTACGTTATGAAACTTGAGTGCATATGTATATAATAAGTATAATAATACTTACGGTGTGAAATAAGTGTTTATATTTTAGTGGAATCAGAGTGAGAAACTCACTTTTTGTAAAGATTAAGAAGTGGGATGAGAATTAGAAAATATCCATGCAATTGAGCTCAACATCACAATTCTTTAAAAAAACCAAAACCCATTTCTAATAGGAAACCTCTGTTTTTGATTAACCACAGTTTATTGCCTCATAAACTATGGTTTGGCAAGTTGGCTTGCTTCAACTTAGCATTGTGAAAATTCACTATATTTATCTAGGTCTGGATGGTACAGCAAGTTGCAGTTAATCTAAGATGGGAGTGAAAGCAGATGAGAAGTTGCTGGAACGCTCATCAGCTCTATTTTTGCTGTGGCTTGTTCTCATAACACTAAACTATGGTGTAATGTTATGTCCAAACCAAACTAATGTATCTCAGAAGAGACAATTGACACATTCAAATAATGATGATTAGGAGCTAAGAAGCCAATACAGTCTGTGAAGAAAACCTAAAGGCAACAGAGCTGTTCAAAACCATAGCTCTCGTCAGAATATGGGACAGTGTTTGATGACTCTAGCCATGCCATTGTGTGCCTTGCAGACCAGACATATTCACATATTCAGATATGACCAGACAGATGCACACATGTATCTGCAGAGATGCATGTTTGCAGAGCTGTATGTGAAAGGTGGCACTGTGGTGTAAACCACTGAGCCTTGGGCTTGCCGATCGGAAGGTCGGCGGTTCGAATCCCCACGACGGGGTGAGCTCCCATTGTTCGGTCCCAGGTCCTGCCCACCTAGCAGTTTGAAAGCACTTCAAAGTGCAAGTAGATAAATAGGTACCACTCCGGCGGGAAGGTAAATGGTGTTTCCGTGTGCTGCTCTGGTTTCGCCAGAAGCGGCTTAGTCTTGCTGGCCACATGACCCGGAAAAACTGTCTGCAAACAAACGTTGACTCCCTCGGCCAGTAAAGCGAGATGAGGGCCGCAACCTCAGAGTCGTCCGCGACTGGACTTAACTGTCATGGGTCCTTTATCTTTACCTTTTTATGTGAAAAGGCAGCCATAAAAAAGGAAACCTGATCTCTCAGGGGCTAGGGTGGTACTACCGCCAACAAAAACACTCTTTCTCCTGTTTGCCATCCTCACTTCAGAAAGACTAGTGTTGCACACTGCCTCAGTCTCTGAGCAACATCCCAGGGCTTCCAGGTGCTTACCCAGCGTCCATGTTTCCTTTTGGAAACAAGGCACAGTGGAGACTGTGTTATCTTTATGATATATGGTTTATTTACACATTGATACAACCTGAGCCTTGAGGGAGACCCTCCCTCTTTTCCCTCTGTCCACTCATCAGCATCCCGCCACCAGTCCCCTGGCTCTGAGCCATCTTCCCTTGGAGGGTCCCTTGGGGGTTCCCTGGAAGGAGCCTCACACTACTTCTTTGCATCCAGCCAATCGATGACAGGGGGGGGGGCAGGGGAGATTTGAAAGGCATGGCTCTCTCTAGGACCAAGACATCCTCTTCCATCTCTCTGACTCTGTGACACTCTTCTCCCAACTCCCTTCCCCTCTGTCTCTGGCTGCCCGGTCTCTTCCCCTTGACTTCCCTCTACCACCTGGCATCTACCTCAAAGGTGGTACAGAACTCCACAAATCACTGCCCCTTCCCCTTGATCATCCTCCTGCCCCAATACTTCCTCTGACCACACATTCCCCCACTCCTTGGACTCCTGCCCATCCCTGACCTGGCCTCTGGCTGACCACTGTGAGAACAGGATAGTGGATTAGATGGGCCTTTGGCCTGATCCAGCAGGACTCTACTTATGCTCAGGATATTCCAGAGGGTGTGCACCACTGAAGAAAAGCCCACCACCTACATAGATTGTGTGTAATCCCTTCTGGAAGCCCTTGCAGATGAAGAGCAAAGTAAAAATACATACAATCAACAATAAGCGCTAACTAGCACTTGATAGTTGATATGTAAGCGTGTTTAGTATTTGATGGTTACCATTTAACTGTGCTTAATATTTTACCATGTTTGACATTTGACTGGGTATTTGACTGGATTTGATAGCTTACCTGTAATGGTTTTAGCAACTAAAAGCATTTGTCAAATAAATAGCATGCAATTGCATTCGGTATTTGACAATATGTGATAATTGCCAGCTTTTAAGATTTTATATCTGAAGTATCCAAGATCAAAAACAAGTGAAAGGTCCCCCCAAAATCTATAGTACTCAATTGTTGATTTTGATCTCCCCCCCCCCCGCCCCCCGCTCCATGCAGATTTCACAGAAGAGGAATACTTCCTTCTGGATTGTGGTCTAAAGATCTAAGTTGCCACAGAACTCCGATATTATCTATTGCCTGGAGAAGTAGGACCTTTGGTCATACAGTTGTGCCATCTACTCTGTGTACAGCCTCACATAGGACACTCCAAAGCAACTCTAGCACAGCCCAGGTTCTCCTCCTAGGTTGCTTTATTATTTATTAGAAAAGGCAATCTGGCCCACAGTGTGTTATCGACAGCTGAAATCAAATACTTCAAAGGTCACCAAAACATTAAACCAGAAATAAATGTTGTGGAGAGGGGCAGAAGGCGGGGGGGGGGGGACACACACAAATAAAAATACATCTTTTTAATTTTGACAGAATTGATTAAATAACAGTTGAACGGTGTCGCAGGTCAGTGGGTTTGGAGCCAGAAGGTCAGCTTAATAGAAGAGAGCCTGAGGCCACGGTCAGAGGGTCTGTTCTGAGGCCTGGAGCTCGAGATGCCTCATTGTTTCTCTTCCTGCCTTTGCCCCATGTAGCCTAAAATGAAGAAATGCCTAAATGGAAGACAAAACAATCCAATCTGTTTATTGGGGTTTTGTGTGAGTGTTTTTTTAGGGTTCCTGCCCTTCATTCTCAAAGGATGAAATCCTAAGGATCCTTAGAGTTGTGGTGTCTCATTCAGGGAGATAAGATTATTTCTTTTAAAAACTAAAATCTTTGATCCTACATTTATGGGAGTGATTCACATGCACAACTTGGAACCCCTCAAGACAAAGCTTTGTCAAACACAAATCCCCTGTTTTTGCATGCCTGGGCAAATTGCAAGAAGAGGGTTGCACTCACAGGATACCGTATTTTTTGCTCTATAAGACTCACTTTTTCCCTCCTAAAAAGTAAGGGGGAATGTGTGTGCATCTTATGAAGTGAATGCAGGCTGCGCAGCGATCCCTCTTGCTGTTCTGGCTTCTGAGATTCAGAATATTTTTTTCCTTGTTTTCCTTCTCCAAAAACTAGCTGTGCATTGTGGTCTGGTGTGTCTTATAGAGCGAAAAATACGGTAGTTTATTCCATCTCCCTGATGTTTTCCTCCCTGATTTTTCCAGAAAAGAAAAGAAAACTCTCAGCCCAGAAAATAGCAGGAATTTTGTACAGTAATTTCTCCACCATTTTCATGGATCATGTCATGTCACAAAAGTTGGACCGATATTCTGGTACACAGCTTTTCCCTGTCATTTTCCCGGAGGAACCATAGGGGAACATGCAGAGAAAGAGTGGCGACGGTCTGATGACGCCCACTGTTGTGTCACAGCACAGCTACTGGTTTGAATTAAATTTAGCCTGTCTTGGCAGTATGTCAGTCAAAAAGCCACAGTTCTATAACACAGCAGGTACTGCAGTGTAAAAGGAATGTTACAAAATGAAACAGAGGAAAATGAAAGCAATCAACCCCACGTCTGAATGCAGCCCAGGTTTAGCAAGCTAGGGTGGTCTGCCATACATTGCTGGTAGCTGCCACATACTGGGTAGGCCTGTCTTGGTGTAGTTTCAAAATAATGCAGAGCTGTCTGGTGCCAGCTCTGTATGTCTCCTCAATTTTGTTTATGTGCACAAAATGAATGCTATGGACAAACTATTAGTGTAGTTGCTATTTGTTTGGAGTCTGAGTACGTAAAGCCTTTCAGAAGACCACCAAACTACCCGGTTTATTTAATTTCATGCCCTTACTAGGTTTGCTTTTCTTTCCTGTGCAGTTGACTTTATGAAATATCCATGACTTTAAAAAATAATATTTAAAACACAGCTATATAAACAGTGAGGCACAGAGAGCCAGGATTTGGATTCATAGACTTCCCACGTACAAGTAGAAATGTCTGCGTCACCAAACGACTGTGAGTTTAGCAGGTGCATACCTAAAGGAAAGTTTCAACTTTGGTTAATGCACGCAGAAACAAGAAAGTATATTGAGTGCCACCCCTGATCATACTCTGTATTGGGTCAGGCTATTTGTCCATCTAACTTAGTTATGTCAACTCTCACTGGCAGTGCTCTTTAGGTACTTTCTAGATCTCCTTACCTCTTAACTGGACATGTCAGGAATTGAACTTTGGATCTTCTGCATACAGTGGTACCTCGGTTTTCGAACGTCTCCGTTGACAAACATTTCGGTTTTTGAACGCTGTAAACTCAGAAGTAAATTCTTCCGTTTTCGAATGTGCCTCAGAAGTCAAACATGCCATGCGGCTTCCATATTGAGTTGTCCATATTGAGGCTTCCATATTGAGTTTTCGGTTTTCGAATGTTTTGGAATTCAAACGGTCTTTTGGAATGGATTGCGTTTGAAAACCAAGGTACTACTGTACTTTTATATAATTTTGAGGGGTTCTGCTGATGCTTCTTTTGCTGTGTGTAGCTTTGATTGTGAGCTGTCTTGAAGCCACTTTGGTGTTGAACGGCAAGATATATGAGTAACTATAGAAATGGATAGAGACAGGGGGAGACTTGCAGAGGAAATATGGCTGACTACTCGTTGACTGCTGACACTCCCATTGGCAGAGAAAATTATGTGGTGATTAATAATAGCCAAGACTTAAATCTTGGTTGTCATGCCCTCCCTTTTGAGATGGGGAGATAAGTGATTAACCTCGCATGCTCTGAAGAAAACCATTTGTCACACCGAAGACAAGAAGTTTTGGGATGCAGGGAATGTCCACAACACCCAGACACTGCATAAGAGCCCTCAAGGCTAGCCCTCAGTGCTTCAAGTTCAGTTAAGCCTCACTCCTTTTAACTAATTCTTTGATTGGGACAAAAGTAAAACAAAACAACCAAAAAAAGCTGCAAATTTTTTACTTCAATATTGTTGTTGTTGCTACTACTCCTACTTAATTATTTTAATAGCTTGTTAGATGCCCTATGCAGAGTTGGTCTGCTAACAGGCCTAATAGTGAGTAAACAAACCAACCCCCCCTGTGTTGCAAAAGATGAGTCAGCAATATCAAAAACGAGATGGTTGGATAGTGTTCTTGAAGCTACCAGCATGAATTTGACCAAACTGCGGGAGGCAGTGGAAGACAGAAGTGCCTGGCGTGCTCTGGTCCATGGGGTCACGAAGAGTCGGACACGACTGAACGACAACAACAACAACAACAATAACCAAAACAACACGATGGCCAGAAACAATAACAATGTGAAAAACTTTATAGAATAATTCAAAACATCAAAACTAACAAACTGAAGTCTCTGAAAGTCTCTGAAAGTCCTTAAATGAATCATGGTGCCAGACTTTACCCAGCGGAGAGCAAGCTGTGAAGCTTTGTATAATCAGCAAATGTCCAATTCTGATATACAACTCTGAACTCTGCTGAACAGTGTTTCCGGATAACAACTACTGTTTCGTTGAATTCTTCACCAGCCAATTGGTTCAACACTTGTATTTAAAAAGATATGTAATTTCTTCATTAACTGGAAATAAAATAGTCAAACGATGACCTGTACATGCATAACAACCACTTCAAATAGCGTAGAAATTATAAACTGTAACATAAAAAAGTTATATACCCAATCTGTTTTCAAATAGATATAATGAAAAATACTCTGGAACACTGCTCAGCGACTTTCAGAGAGACTTCAGTTTGTTAGTTTTGATGTTTTGAATTATTCCATAAAGTTTTTCACATTGTTATTGTTTCTGGCCATCGTGTTGCTTTTGATATTGCTAACAGGCCTAATAGGCCTAGTGCCTGAAGCCAGCTCCCTGGGGATCCTGCCATCATCCATTCTGTGTTCATGACCATGCCAGCATAGATGTCACTGAGACCAAAATGCAAACATGCTGGGACTGTGGGCTTGGGAGAGCACGTCTTTGTTTTAGACTTTGTCTTGCCCTGTGATGACCAAAATCTTCCAGATGCAGCACATGTGGAAAGCATTTAGGCATTACTCCTGGTGGGTGTAAGTTGCCCATGACTCACTTCCATAAAGCAACATACTCAACAAACAAGCCTAGTAGACCTTGGTCATTAGCATCACATTCTCCCATACCCTTGCCATCTGGGCAGAGGAGGAGTGGTGGAGGGCACCTCCCCATCTAGACTCTTCCAGGGAGGAGGAAGAAGATAGTATAGATTTACAACAGGGGTTTGAGGGTGGTCGCAGCTCAGAGGCAGATGAGGGGGAAAGTTGGGAAATCATGGGATGGCTGGAACAACACCCAGCTGACATGTTGTCATTAGAAAGCATTCCAGACGCTCCATCTCCCAGAACCTGGCAAGCCTTGAAAGTAGGAGAGCAAAGAGCTCAAAGACAGAGGGCACTTAGCAGCACCGTAGAAGAGACGATGAGAATGACAAATAAGGAAGTGGGAGAGATGGAGGGTGGAGATTCACTCGGGACAACGCCATTATCCAAGAGGTTGGGTTCTATAGCCTATCTCTGTAAAGATTGAAATAAAAAGGGATGGTAAGATACTTTTCCTTGTCTTTGCTCTTTCCTGGACAACCAGCTGGGAGCCAGTGACAGCATCCTGACAGCTGCTTACCTGGGTGGTGCAGGATGGCGTTAATGTCAGGGCCATGTGGGTGCATTGGCAGGAGCACTGAAATGGCAGTGTGGTCCTGCAAATGCATGTTACCTGACATCACTGCCACCTGCCCTCATAATAATAATAATAATAAATAATAATTTTATTTATATCCCACCCTCCCTGGTCAGAGTTGGGCTCAGGGCGGCTAACACCAGTAAAATTACAGTAAAAATATTATGGGGGGTGGGGACCAATTTAAAATACAGTTTAAAATACAATTTAAAATGCAGCCTCATTTTAAAAGTAGCCCATAGATCAAAACCATAAGGGGAGAGAAACATAAGGGGAGAGAAAGGGTCAGACTGAGTCCAAACCAAAGGCCAAGTGGAACAGCTCTGTCTTGCAGGGCCTGCGGAAAGATGTCAAGTCCCACAGGGCCCTAGTCTCTTGTGACAGAGCGTTCCACCAAGTCGGGGCCAGTGCTGAAAAGGCCCTGGCCCTAGTTGAGACCAATCTAACCACCTAGTGACTTGGGACCTCCAAAATGTTGTCATTTGTGGACCTTAAGGAGAGGCGGTCCCGTAGGTACGTGAGTCCTAATACCATCATAACTGCTCCATGCAGCAGTTATAATGGTATTCGGAGGGCAACTGCATTCCACCACATAGCAGCAATAGGGCAATGACTAAAACAGACTAAAACTAAAGCATCAGAAGAAACTGATCAGCTTAAAGAGCCAGGGAATTAGACATGGAATGCGGAAATATTTTGGCTCACTCCGCATTTTGGAGCAATCCTTTCCATTTTGCCCCACACTCAGACCCATAAGCAGATTGGAAAATGTTCTGTAGGATATATGGGCTTTCCCCACCCACATTGACAGAGGTGTTTCAGAAAGGCAGAATGACTAGATTATTTTGCAACTAGTGAGACCTGTTATTGTTATCAAAAATATCCTTGATCACTCTATTGTGTTAATAGAACTCCCCCACCCCACCCCATCACCTGACTGGGGCTCTCTTTGTACCTCCTAAAACAGCAAGGCCCCAGATACTGGGAAATTCCAGGGCTTCCTTTGGTCTCATAATGGGTAAAACAAATTATCGGGACACTGAGAAACAGGCAGATTGAAGTAGCGATGATGATCATGTGTCGCAAAACCTTGGTGAAAAAAATGTTTCCATTATTGGGAAGCATGTTGTAAAGAGATTTCTATGGGCTTAGCCTCTCCTGGTATGCCCCACGGAGGACCTTAAGGTCCATAAATAGCAACACCCTAGTGGTCCCGGGCCCTAAGGAAATTAGATTAGCCTCAACCAGAGCCAGGGCCTTCTCAACACTGGCTCCTGCCTGGTGGAATGCTCTGCCTCATGAGACCAGGGCCCTGCGGGATCTGATTTCTTTCCGCAGGGCCTGTAAGACAGAGTTGTTCCACCTGGCCTTTGGCTTAGAATCAGTTTGATTCCCTCTCCCTCTTTCTTTTTCCTTTCTCCTCCTGTGTTTTAATGTTGTATTTTAATCTTTTTTAAATTGTATTTTAATCAACTTGTTTTTATTATTGGTTGTTAGCTGCCTTGAGCCTGGTCTTGGCTGGGGAGGGCGGGGTATAAATACAATTATTATTAAAATTATTATTATTATTATTATTATTATTATTATTATTATTATAGAATAATACATGTTACAAACATTTCACCTGGACTATCCATGGGTAGGAATATTCAGTGTTTGGAAAGTTTCTTTCTTTCTCTTTCTTTCTCTCTTTTTTTTTCCGAAAAGGAAAAGACCACTAAGTAGAATGAGTGAGAGAGAGTGCCACTAGAAGAACCCTTTTATTTCAGAAAAATTCCCAGACCACGATGTCCTTTCACAGTTCAAATGTCAAGCAGCCTTTGGATAGCAGTCACGGTGGCATGTGGGGAAGGAGAGAGAGCCCTAAAAAGGAGTCTTTAATGATGACAAGCCTGGTTAAATCCATGAGCTCCAGTGTCCTTTGTCTCCCTTTCTCCCCATGGTAGCACCTGCTGACTTACACGGAGGGCAGCGGGGCAGCCATCTAGCGTGGCAATTGGTCATGCATACTCCAGGGAGGAGTGTTTTCTTCACCCTTGTGTGCAGAGTGCAAAAGGCCCTTCAATTTCCTTTGCAGCACTTCTTTCCCTTTTGGGGGCTTTTCCTCTCTCTCCTGATTGACTAGTTTTCTATTGACTGAAAAGTCATTTCCTTTGCTTAGTCTACTGAAAAGTAAAATAAAATGTTTTCCCAGTGACCCTAACATCTTTTTTTCTTCTTTCGCAGCGTTAAAGGAGGGGGGGAAAGTTTGCTGTCAATTATATCGAGGTAAAAATTATATTGTTGTACTGTTGTGCTTTCCTTTCTTCACCCCCCCACCCCCTACCCCCAAGCCCGCTTGGCTTTCCCTATGTGTCAAAAGGGAGCAAATGATGCATTAAAAGCTTAAAAGCCGAAATAAAGATTAGGTGTAAAGTGCTATTGATCCCTTTATGTAAGGAAACCAAGACATATTCCACTTGGCTGTCAGGTTCCATTTTCAGCAAGTCACCCAGATGCAAGACTGGAAACTTCTACAAAGAAATCTTTAAAGTGTTGTTGAAAGTATCAAATAGGATTAGGAAAGCTAGCAGAAACAGCCATTAAAAATGGCATTGGCCCAGCTGAGCTACTGTAGGATTGCTTTGCCTGAATAAGTTTAATGCTCAAGGTGCTCATACAATGAACTGGTTATGTCACTACATTGACTCCTAACACATAGGCTCATGAGGTCAGGTTTTCAAAAATTTGCATCTCGACGGTGCACAGATTCAGGAGCAATTTTTATTTCGGGATGAAAAATAAGAGGTGACAATGGTTTCTGATGTGGTACTCGGTCACAAATGCCTGGGGATTCTCTTTGGTACAGATGGGAGCCTTTAATGCACACATTCTCCTATGTGCATTTGTCTAATTCCCTTTTGGAGCCATCTGAGTTGATGGCCATCACTACATCTTCTACATCACTACATGGGCACTGAACCAGGTTTTGGTACTTTTGGCAGTGTGGGCAGGTGACAAAGTCCTGCTGGAAAATGAAATCAGCATCCCCATAAAGCTCGTCTGCGGAAGGAAGCATGAAGTGCTCCAAAATCTCCTGGTAGACAGCTGCGTTGACCCTGGACTTAATGAAGCACAGTGGACCAACACCAGCTGATGACATGGCTCCCAAAATCAACACAGACTGTGGAAACTTCACATTGGACTTCAAGCATCTGGCATTGTGTGCCTCCCCATTCTTCCTTCAGACTCTGGGTCCTTGGTTTCCAAATGAGATGCAAAATCTGCTCTCATCAGAAAAGAGATTTGGAGAGCTGGTGTTGGTCCACTGTCACCTGCCCACACTGCCAAAAGTACCAAAACCTGGTTCAGTGCCCATGAGTCTACTGTGCTTGATTGGCCAGCAAACTCACCTGACCTGAACCCCATAGAGAATCTATGGGGCATTGCCAAGAGAAAGATGAGAGACATGAGACCGAGCAATGCAGAAGAGCTGAAGGCTGCTTTTGAAGCTTCCTGGTCTTCCATAACACCTCAGGAGTGCCACAGGCTGATAGCATCCATGCCACACTGCATTGAGGCAGTAATTGATGCAAAAGGGGCCCAAACCAAGTAATGTGCATGCTTCTACTTCTCAGAGGTCCAATATTGCTCTATTTGCAGTCCTTGTTTTGCTGATTTCATTTAATATTCAAATTTTCTGAGATTATTAATTTGGGGTTTTCATCAGCTGTACGCCATAAACATCACAATTATAACAAACAAAGGCTTGACATATCTCGCTTTGCATGTCATGAGTCTATCTCATATATTAGTTTCACCTTTTAAGTTGAATTACTGAAATAAATGAAGTTTCCCACAATATTCTAGTTTTCCGAGTTTCACCTGTAGAATGATGAGAGAGGGTGAAAAACACAGTAGACTTTCCCCATGCCTAATTTTATATACTTTTACAACTCACTTTTTCTGACCTAAATACTTCCAAACATAAGCTTTCCACATAGGAAGTTGCTCCATACCCCTGATAATTTTGCTTCCCTTTTCCTGCACCATAGAAAAAGGGCATAGCATACATATTTGAAAGCTTCTCAAGTTCCCACACGCTAAACATATTCATGTCAGAGATGAGGGTCAGTGAGGAACATTCACAGATATAATCCCTCACCTGCATTCCATAGTATTAATATTTAGTACACTAATTTGCTGATCATGTAACTTGATGCTTGTAGAATGACAATTTTTGATTGCAATGTGCTCAGCTGAATCTTTATAACACTGATTTTGAGCAGTTGCTGATGGTGTTGATGGTGAACTTGCCCAGTTCTTCCACCAAATACCTCTTCTATTGGAGGAAACTTCCTTCTAGACCTGCTTAATTTCCAGCAGCATAATTGCATTATGTGTTTGCTCTTTCAGACCATTGTCTGGTTTGATGCCCCTGGAATTTCTAATAATAGTCTACAATGCTCTAAAGTACATCTGGAAACCCAGCCAAATGGGTGGGATATAAATAAATTATTATTATTATTATTATTATTATTATTATTATTATTATTATTATCCTCGGGTCTACAACTCCCGTGAGCCCCAACCAGCATGGTCTATGAGGTCTGGGACCATAGAAGCTATAGTCCAACAACTTCTGGAAAGCACTACATTGCCTGCTCCTAGTCTACAATTACGTTTACATTGTAATGAACTATAACATCTCACTGTGGGTTGCATTGCTTCCCAAAGGATCCAGTTCTAAGGAATACAGAAAAAGCAGATATTTGACCACAGGGAAACCATATACCAATAGATACAAATTAGGAATCAATCAAATCAAATCAATGAGACATAAATTAGTAGCAAATGGAGTGACAGTTTTCAGCAAAGCTGATGGTATCAATGAAGATGATGACTTCTTCAAAGAAAAACGAAAAGCAATTCAATCATTAAAGCCAATGAATGACCTGAGAAAGTGTAGCAGTGACCTTAGAAATTTAGCAAAGTGATGCTTTTTATCAATAATGTTTCAGAGGAAATGAAAACATGCTCAATAATATTTTCAAACAGATGACCACTTAGCCAAAAATTTCTGACACCTGATATTTGCTTGCCGGCTTGATTAATTAAATTCATAAGACTTTTATTGATTTACACATTTTATAATATGCTTTCCAGCCCTTCCCTGTTTCCCAAAAATATTATGAGTGTAACACGTCTCTGAAATTTCTGGGAGGGAGACAATAGTCACGCCAACACTATCCACCCATCTGGTCACACCAGTGTTCAAAGGACAAGGGGAAAAGGAATATTACTCCAAGGCCTCTACCTGAAATTGTTTTTTATGAAGAAAATCCATACATGCATGTGCATATCATGTAGTTCCGTCTTAGGAGTAGAATGAGAAAAATGTGCAGTTCCCTGTGAAAATAATCCATCTCCTTTACTTTTTCCCATATATGCCTGCCATTTCTTTCCATGGTGAAAACTAAGGAGTGGTAGTTGGCCATACTGAGGAGGAAACCTTCCCTCTCTTCCAGATACTACTACTACTACTACTACTACTACTACTAATTTATTACTTATACCCCACCCATGTGGCCTCCCTAGCCACTCTGGGCGGCTCCGAACAGAATATTAAAAACACAATAAAACATCAAACATGAAAAACTTCCCAAAACAGGGCTGCCTTCAGATGTTTTCTAAAAATCAGGTAGTTTATTTCCTTGACATCTAATGGGAGGGCTTTCCACAGGGCGGGTGCCACTGCCGAGAAGGCCCTCTGCCTGGTTCCCTGTAACCTCACTTCTCTCAGTGAGGGAACCACCAGAAGGCCCTCAGAGCTGGACCTCAGGGGGCTGAACAATGGGGGTGGAGATGCTCCTTCAGACAAAGAAGGCCTGGTCTTCATTGGCAGCTGGGAAGGAGGATACAAGAATGGTGCCTCTTACAATATATAAGCCCTTACATTATGTACAGACCTCCTGTCAAAATGGCAAGCATTTTTATAACCTGTTAATAAATGGAATTTATCTGAGGCAGGACGATGGTCCATATTCAGTACACGTCAAGGTGGGATTTATTCATACACAGCGTTTCTCTCAAGCTCCCTTTGATCGCTGTCTTAAACCAGTGTTCTTTGAGTGAAAAAACATATGCTAAAGAAGAACTTGTCACGCAGGACATCCATAATTAAAGCAGATCTTCAATGAAAAGCATTTCACAACACCTCCATTAAGCTTTGCCATCCTCCAAAAGAACATGAGCCTCGGTGTAAAGAAAAGTTAAACAATTGTCAGCTGAAAGCAGATGAGGGCTTTATTGAATGTGCATATTACTAATGCATGACAATGTGCCCATGCAGAGTACAGAAGAGGACACAATTGTTGCTTTTAATCATTGTACAAGTTTTAGTACCAATAGATTCTCTAATAGGAAAAAAAAGAGGAGACAGAGGAGGAGAAAGAGAAAAGCAAAGGGTGGATTTTCTTCACCAGCTCTAGCAAGAGTTTTCATTGAGTGTAACTGGGTGACCGAGGTCACTTGTTGATCACTGATCCTGGTAGGAGGATCATCTCCTCATGAAGGGAAAGCTAGGATTACTCCCTTGAAGACAACACTGATCGGGACATTTGAACCTCACCGGCTGGGGTCAATGCAAGGTTAAAACGGTGGATAATCTTCTCCAAATGTGGTTCACGTAAAAACATCAAAACAGCAACTCCCAAGCTGTATACTGGGGCACATTAGTGTGCTGCAGACACATCTACTCAGCCCCCCAACTAGCAAAGCCCACAGTGTAAAGGGGGGGGGAGGAGTAAAGAAGCTGGATGTGGAGTCAGTATAAATAGCTGACTAGATACTCCTTCCTATTGGGCTTTATGATCCTCCAACCCCTCTACTCTGGGGAAACGATATCACACATCTTCTCCAAGAAGGGTGGGTGGGTGGGTGGATGGATGTTGAGCTTACCCCTGCTAGATAGGGGGAGCAGCATAGTTTGCAATACCATAAACACATGCGATGGTTAGAGTGTTGGACTATGACTTGAGAGACCATCTCTTAGCCTAACCTACCTTACAGGGTTCTTGTGAGCATGAAAGGAGGAGGAAAAGACCCATGTAGACTATCTTTTGCTCCTTGGAAGATAAAATTGAAATAGAAATGTAATTTCTTAGAAATTAGAGCTTCTTAGAAGACTGAAGTAAATATACGGCCTCGGTCCTGTATACCTGAAGGAGCGTCTCCACGCCCATCGTTCAGCCCGGACACTGAGATCCAGCACCGAGGGCCTTCTGGTGGTTCCCTCATTGTGAGAAATGAGGTTACAGGGAACCAGACAGAGGGCCTTCTCGGTAGTGGCGCCCGCCCTGTGGAACGCCCTCCCATCAGATGTCAAAGACATTTAGAAGACATCTGAAGGCAGCCCTGTTCAGGGAAGTTTTTAATATTTAATGCTGTGTTGTTTTTAACACTTGATTGGAAGCCTCCCAGAGTGGCTAGGAAAACAGCCAGATGGGCAGAGTATAAATAATAAATTATTATTATATTATTATTATGCGAACTATTTGAAAAGTAATTGTAATGAACAGATTACGCTAGTAGGATTGCAAGAAGTTTTGTAAGGAGGATTATTTGAAATATTGCAAGAAAGACTATGAGGAGAATTATTAGTTAATGATAATTAAGAGTAACAGAAAAATTAAGAAATGCAGAATAAGTGATAAAAAATGGAAAATCATCAGAGAAGTTGACGGAAGTCAAAAATATTGTAAAAGATAAGAAGTTATGTTATATGAATGTTGGAAATGATATGTTAAAAAACTAATAAAAAATACTTAAAAAGAAAGAAATAGAAATGTAATAAATAAAACAAACAAGTAGCCAAAGAAAATGTCTACTATGCCATGATTAATAAGTAAAAGAATGGAAGGCACCACCACCCAAGTGGTTAAACAAAGAGAGAAAAGGGTGGAAGAAGATTGGAAGAAATTTAAAGACTATTTACAGAAATATTGTAAAATTAATGAATGCTAGAATGATGTTGGAATGAAGCTAGGTGGTTTAAGCAGTAATGCCACAAAGGTGTATGAAAAAAAGCATTGATAACAGATGAAAATTTAAAGTTATAGTATATTAAGTTAAAGGATCATGAGAAAACAAAGAGGGAAAGAAATTGCTGACTTAACTAATTGAACTGGAATACAAAAAAGGGAGGTACGAGGAGGTCAGGGAAACAAGGGTATGAATGTAAGCTATGGAAAGATTGATCAATTTTCCTTTTTTCCTTTTTATTCTTTTATTCTGTATTTTGTATTTTTCTTGTATTTTTACTTCTTGTTTTTGTGTAACTCTTTTTTTTCTTCTGAAATTTTAATAAATATCATTTTAAAAAAAATAAAGAGAGAAAAGGTTTCAATAGCGCATAATTTAAGGCAAACCCTCTGCAAAATTCACTGCTGTGGCCATATCCCTTCCCAGTCACCCTTCACGGGATATCAGATGTGTAATTCGATCATTCAGTCCCTCCCAATGCAGCAGAATCCCCTGCTTTTGCATGTAATAAATATAATCTAAAATGCAACCAACAACAAAAGCAGCCAGTTTGTCATTTTTTTAGAAAAAGCAGGAACAGCAGCTTAAAGTTAGAACCAGCATAGACCAAAGACTACTTGATGTAGAGAGAGAAAGCACTGAGCAAGGCAGATAGGAGCGTTCAAATGTTTATTCACAACTAGTTTGCAGAAGGCCTCTGTCCTTCCTTCAAACCACGCTTTCATAAAAGCCAGTGACTGAGGTGTAACCACCCAGAGGACATTCATGGATTCAGGAGGAAAGGCAAAATATCATTACGTCCCCCCCATTTTGAAATGAAGAGCTGCTGTTCCAAGCTGGGAAGATCGCCCCCACCTCCAGATGATGCCATTGCTTTGCCAACTGAAATTTGAACCAGATGACTATCCAGCAAAGAGTAACAGATGCACCTGGTGACATCTCAGCAGAGTTCAAGGGCATGGCTGAGAAGCACACTCTGTTTCTCCCTCATGACTCACAAATGTATTGATTGTCCATTTACAGCTTAAATGCATATTTTCTCTTTTCTAAAAGGAACCAAAGATCTTAAAAGACATTAAGAGCTCCCGACTTTGACAAAAACCAAACAAAGGCTTCTGATTATTGTGCTTACTGAAACATGCAGAATTTCTGGATTTGTCCAAAATCAATGATTACCCAACAGACGGAACAAAGGCACTAAGTCAAAGAATAGCACTCTTTCAGATAATCAATCTCCAGTGATGTTATTTTTCTTTCAGAAAATGAGGAGAAAAGTTTGCCCCACCTTCTGAAATATACTTTGCTCCATCTCTGGAGCAGCTACAGGTTAAGACATTTCCCTACCAGAATGCTGAAATATGGGCCACAATTCACCAAACTCAAAGGAGTAACCTAAGAGTAAGCTCCATTGATCTCATTGGGTCTTACTTCTGAGTTGACATGTATAGTATTGCACTTTAGGAGTCTGAAGTCAGTAAACTCCAAATGATAACCTTTGGGATCAGGCCTCAATTCTCCCCTACATTCAAAACTAGATTTGTACCACTACTCTGTATAGAACAGGGCAGCAGAGAAGAAGGTTCTCTAGTTCAACCTCCCACAACCTGGTATCCTCTTAATTTTTGTCCTCCTTTCAGGCCCAGCCAGCATGGGCAATTCAGGGATGATTTGAGTTGTGCAATCGTACCACGGAAGTTGAACAGAATCCATTCCGGAAGTCCGTTTGACTTCCAAAACATTTGACATCCAAAGCATGGCTTCTGATTGGCTGCAGGAAGCTCCTGCAGCCAATTGGCAGCCACGGAAGCCCCGTCGGACTTTTCGCTTCCAAAAGAACGATCAAAAACTGGAGCACTCCTGGTTTTTGATTGTTCGGGAGCTGGAACATTTGACTCTCAAGGCGTTTGGGAGCTGAGGTACGAC
The DNA here is from genome assembly GCF_964106645.2 of Podarcis pityusensis. Classification (NCBI taxonomy): domain Eukaryota; kingdom Metazoa; phylum Chordata; class Lepidosauria; order Squamata; family Lacertidae; genus Podarcis; species Podarcis pityusensis. The sequence goes on from NC_138031.1 coordinate 81,637,034, forward strand.
TGTAGTTCTGAAGAATACCAAGAGTACTAAATTGGGGAAGGCTGAAGTAGACTCCCAGGTAGTCTAGCAGCTCCCCTGTCTGGGAAAGGTTATAAAAGGACACAAGTTAATCTGGGACTGTGCTTGTTTAGAGGCAAGATGTAGCTCTTGGCTTGTTGCATCTGACTAAGGTGCAATTCTGGCAGCACCATCAAGTTCTACTTTTAACTCTTCCTATTTTGGCTCCCCTACCAAACACAAGGGAGGAGGATTTTGAAATCAAAAGCTTGAAATCCTGGTGGTAGTATTGATCCTATTTTGTTTTTAAAAATTCATCTTGGCAATTTAGGATGCAGCGGCCTGTACATGGTACTTATTTACACTCGTTAAAGAACAAAGCCAATGTTATCGAGAGGAGCAAGGAGGAGCACGGTGGTGTCTCCTGTTAATGGTTTTCCTATTGGATGTTAATCTTCTGTGAAAGTAAAGGGTGTGAAAATCAGTAAAAGCATTTGTGAACTTTCTTAGGTATGTAAGAGAGGAAGTTTTCAGGATATAACCTTGACCTCCTCAAAGCAGCAAACGGGAGAGAGTGCCATTGGCTCCTGCTGCAGAATTGAAGAGACTACATATGTTTAGAAGCTACAAGTTGACCTTATAGTTCACACATAAACTTATGTAAGAGGGATACTTTGGAAAATATTCCTACAGTGCTCGAGAAAAGCTCGACAAATAAGCTGTAACTCTGTTTGCCTTAAGAATATATAGGATAAAATATTAGCCTAAATGGCCTAGTTTCAACAGCAGCCAAGGTGGAATTTACCATTTCACAGCAGCTATTTGAAATGCTCCTTGATATAGTTCCCTGAACATAGGAAAGTCGCTGCCTATACCTCTCTGTACTGGTATTCCTTATACCAGTGGGATCTGGTACTCCAATATAGCTGGGATTATATGATAAAATGTCAACCAAGTGGGAGGAGCGTCCATTTAAGCTCCTCGCCATGCCAATGTCTGCTTTTAGGAAACTGAGCTAATGCTCTTGTGGACAAAATCCATAGCACGGACTACTCTTGCCTGGTACTGGGCATCTGACAAGAAGGGGCTAAATGTGCAGTCTGCAGAGAAATGAATGATGAATATGTCCATTTTGGTATCTCCATTTCTAATTTTTCCATTCTTACATTCAGTCCTCCACATTTCTGCATAAATTTGCATTTTTATAGCCCTAAGGAAAATTCCATCAGCATTTTAGTGCAAATTTCTTTCAATGCACACATTTTTGTATGCAATTTTGCCTAATACAGTGGTACCTCGGGATGCGAACTGGATCCATTCCGGAGCCCCGTTCGCATCCCGAATGGAACGCAAGATGCGACGGCACGTCTGCGCTTGCGCGGGTTGCGTTTTGGCACTTCTGCGCATGCACGTGATGTCATTTTGACGGTCTGCGCATGCGCGCATGGTGAAACCCAGAAGTAACGTGCTCCGTTACTTCTGGGTTGCCGCGGAACGCAACCTGAATTTGCCTAACCCGAAGCGTATTCATCCTGAGGTATGACTGTATATATATATTTTTGCAAAGCAATTTCTTCTAATATAATGCACTTTTGCATGATAACTAAATTCACACATTTATATGCATACTTGGCATGCAAAAATGAAAACAAAATACTTTTATTTTCATTTTTGTGCCCATTATTTGCCTGTTAGAACTGCATTGCAAAATTCAGAGAAGGGTGAATTTTGAAGGATGGCTGTGTTTTGGTTTGCGTGTTGTTTCACAAAGTGTGAATTAGGCAAGTTTACCTTCAAATGAGAATGTAATCACATTTCTCCCCAATCCCTTCTATGAGGACTGGCCTCAAACTCCACCTCCTACTCAGAAGCAGACTAGATGAACAGATACTGATTTGGTTTGTTGTATTACTATGCCTCTTTTCATTCAAATGCATCTCAAAGTGGCTTACAAATAATAAATAACAATGACATAATAATGCATAATGTAACATCACCAATACAGCATAAATCATATAAATTGGTTAACAAATTATCAACAACAAAATTACAATCCATAAAACACTATTAACAAAAGAGCAACTATAAATAAGCTAAACATCACAATTACAGCAAAAGTCATATTATATGATTAACAAAAAAATACAAAAAAGGTTACAGAGATGTCCAGCAAACTGGAAGCTTTGTAAAAAATTTGGACGCCAAATCCACCAAAATTGAGAAGGAAAACCAAGTAATTAGGGAGGAGCAGGAGGTACTGAAGGGAGATGTAAGAGTAAAACTCAATAAAAAGTATTTAAAAAACAAAACAATACAGCATTTATAATCTGTAAAAAATAACATTTACAAATTAACAACTAAAATAATAATAATAAGCTAAGCACTGTTAAGTTTATACACTCTCTCCACACCCCAATGATTCAAAATCTTTCACTCTATTCAGTTCATTAAAAGACACATAATGCCTCTTGTTAAGCTAGCTCAGCTAAATGCTATGCTGGCTGGGATCCTTGGGTGATGGGCCATGGTGGAGATGGTGGGGCTCTTGGGCCTACCACCAGTGGTAAGGTGGATGTTGACTCCGAGTAGCCTGCCCAGGTACCATTGATGAGAAACTCACTCATGTCAGTCTCAATAATCAGGAAGTCCATAACCACTCAATGAAGTCCAAAATGAGCCTCCCCCTCCAGAGAGATGAGTTGCAGCTGAACTTGGTATAGAGGCTGACCAGGAGGCCCAGCAGTGCCTCCATGCTCAGGACACTCAGTCCATCCACCAGAAGCTGCTCCAGCCTCTTTTGTTGTACCTCCTCCCATCCCGGTGGCCTGGGACTCCAAGCTGTGCCTCACTCTTGCTGCTCATGGAAGGCATGAAGCAAAGGGTGTTGGCCGGCCAGGGGGAGATATGCACTTGCTGGTGTGGAAAAGCCATCTCCCGCTTGGACTACTGCAATGCGCTCTACGTGGGGCTACCTTTGAAGGTGACCCGGAAACTACAACTAATCCAGAATGCGGCAGCTAGACTTGTGACTGGGGGCGGCTGCCGAGACCACATAACACCGGTCTTGAAAGACCTACATTGGCTCCCAGTATGTTTCCGAGCACAATTCAAAGTGTTGGTGCTGACCTTTAAAGCCCTAAACAGGAGGATTGGAAAAAATTTAAAGATTATTTACAAAAATTTTATAAGTTATATGAATGTTAAGAATTCGCATGATTAGGGAAATTCTGCTCCAGCAATAAGATTAAGGTATGGGAAACTAAGCTATATTAATGAAAGGACTAATGTTTAAAAGAACATTATATATGTTATTAGGGTAAATTGACAATAAGTATTTTAAACGTAAACCACAAGTATTTGAAAGAACAAAAGAATGCACGAAATAAGGTTATAATTTGCTGAAAAATTTTATTGTAAAGAACGCACGGTGAGGGAGACGTGGGGAAGTCCGGTTGGTTATGGAAAAATGCTTTGAAAAGATGATTTTCTTCTTTTTCTTTTTCTTTTCTGTTATTTCTTTGTATCTCTGACTTTGTATTTCTATTTGGAAAAAAAGCAATAAAAAATATTTAAAAAAAAAAAAAAAGCCCTAAACAGCCTCGGCCCTGTATACCTGAAGAAGCGTCTCCACCCCCATCGTTCTGCCCGGACGCTGAGGTCCAGCGCCGAGGGCCTTCTGGCGGTTCCCTCATTGCGAGAAGCAAAGCTACAGGGATCCAGGCAGAAGGCCTTCTCGGTAGTGGCGCCTGCCCTGTGGAATGCCCTCCCATCAGATGTCAAAGAGATAAACAACTACCTGACATTCAGAAGACATCTTAAGGCAGCCCTGTTCAGGGAAGTTTTTAATGTATGACATATTAGTGTATTTTTGGTCTTTGTGGAAGCTGCCCAGAGTGGCTGGGGAAACCCAGCCAGATGGGCGGGGTACAAATAAATAATTATTATTATTATTATTATTATTATTATTATTATTATTATTATTATCAAGGGCAGCACCAGGTGAATCTGTGAGGGGACAGCATTTCACAATGGGGGTGTCAAAAATGAGAATGCACCACATAATGCACACTTGGCAAATGCAGCCAGATTAAAGGGCATAGGAACATAGAAAGCTGCCTTAAAGTGAGCCAAACCACTGGTCCATCCAACTGAGTATTGTCCATTGGCTGGCAGTAGCTCTCCAGGATTTAAGCCAGGAGACACTCCCAGCTCTAAGTGGAGATGCTAAGGGTTTAACTTGGCACCGTCTGCATGTAGAACAGATGTTTACCTCTGAGCTATGGCCCCTACCCAGCCATACTTCACATGTTGTTGTTGTTGTTTAGTTGTTTAGTCGTGTCCGGCTCTTCATGGACCAGAGCACGCCAGGCACTCCTGTCTTCCACTGCCTCCCGCAGTTTGGTCAAACTCATGTTCATAGCTTCGAGAACACTGTCCAACCATCTCGTCCTCTGTTGTCCCCTTCTCCTTGTGCCCTCAATCATTTCCAACATCAGGGTCTTTTCCAGGGAGTCTTCTCTTCTCATGAGGTGGCCAAAGTATTGGAGCCTCAGCTTCAGGATCTGTCCTTCCAGTGAGCACTCAGGGCTGATTTCCTTCAGAATGGATAGGTTTGATCTTCCTGCAGTCCATGGGACTCTCAAGAGTCTCCTCCAGCACCATAATTCAAAAGCATCAATTCTTCGGCGATCAGCCTTTTTTATGGTCCAGCTCTCACTTCCATACATCACTACTGGGAAAACCATAGCTTTAACTATACGGACCTTTGTTGGCAAGGTGATGTCTCTGCTTTTTAAGATGCTGTCTAGGTTTGTCGTTGCTTTTCTCCCAAGAAGCAGGCGTCTTTTAATTTCGTGACTGCTGTCACCATCGGCAGTGATCATGGAACCCAAGAAAGTAAAATCTCTCACTGCCTCCATTTCTTCCCCTTCTATTTGCCAGGAGGTGATGGGCCCAGTGGCCATGATCTTCGTTTTTTCGATGTTGAGCTTCAGACCATATTTTGTGCTCTCCTCTTTCACCCTCATTAAAAGGTTCTTTAATTCCTCCTCACTTTCTGCCATCAAGGTTGTGTCATATCCACAGCCAAACATAGTTTCCAGGATGGTGTATATGGGAGCAGGCAGTCCATCAAGTCTTAAAGTCCTAAGCCATGTAGGGATTTATATGTCCCAACAAACCTTGAACTTAGCTTGGTAGCAGATTATTCTACATGTGCCGGTCCTGGGGGGGTTACCATGCGGCGTGGTCTGAGTCCGGTCCTAGGTCAAGGGTATGGAGGCTGTCCGTCAAGGGCGAAGCGGGGTCCAAGGCAAGGAGCCGGGCGTGGTCAGGAACTCAGGAGAGCAGGTCAGGGTACTGGCAGGAACAGGTTACCAACGATGTTGCTCCCGCAACCTGGGACTGGGCTGACTGGCCTTTATCTCCTCTGAGGCATAGGGTGGTCCCGGCCCACAGGTGACTCGCCTCTCCTGGCCTTAAGGCGAGCACTCCTCCTGCAAGAACTTAGTTCCCTCCGCCTCTCTGCCCTGAGCCTCTGCAGCTCCGGAGAGGCTGGAGGGTTACCGGACCCAGAGGCAACCTCCTCTTCCTCTGACGGGGCTGAGAGTGGAGCACCTGCAGGCAATGAGTCCTTGATCACCTCTGGAGCCAGAGCAGATTCAGCTGGTGCCTGCTCCTGAGGATCCAGCACAGGTGAGGGCCCTTCAGGTTCAAGCTCCTGCCCCAGCTCAGCCGGCCCTGGAGGCGGGGACTCCTGTGCAGGCTAGGATTCCTCAGGTTCAGCCTCTGAATCGGATTCCCAGGCCATTACACTACAGCTTGTTCTGAACTGGTGCCATGGGTTGTTACCAGATTGCCCCGCCCTGAGCACCTCATTCTCCATGAACTGCAGCTCCTGAACCCAGCCCAAAAGCAGCTCCACAAAGAGCGGTATAACTAATACAAAATTTTTGATAGCGCCAGTTTCTAACCAAACATCTCCAAGGAAGGTGAGGCCCTGTTTCCCTTTCTGCCCCAGTCACACATACACACCTGCTTTGCATGTGAAATTGCTTGAAGGCATACCTCCTGCATCAACAATTTTAAGACAAGATTTTTATTTTTTTTACACAGATGGTAACTCAATTAATTTGAAAGATTGAAATCTAACTGCATATTTAATGCCAGCAAGAACCTGCTTGTTTAATCTGACATGAAACAGGATCTGCAGGTTCCTTCAATAAAATCAAAGGTGAGGAAAGGATGATTAATTTTAATAAGCAAAAACTAATTTGTTCAACACAGCGAATGTTGTGCACAGAAGGTGAAACCATGTAACTTGATTTTGCTAATTCTTGGTCAGGCAAAACATGCATCTATTTAAATGCTCAGCTTGCTGTTCTAATGGAAACCTTTTTGTTTCGGTATTACATTAAAGGAAGCTTGCCCTTTAAGGGCTAGTTTGCATATGCATGAACACCTGATAACTCTCAGCTGAATGTGTGGACTGTTTTCATTGTAAGGTGCTGTAAAAAAAGGTAAAGGGCCAGTCTTGACAGACTCTAGGGTTGTGCGCTCATCTCACTCTAGAGGCCGGGAGCCAGCGCTGTGCGCAGACACTTCCGGGTCACGTGGCCAGCATGACGAAGCTGCATCTGGCGAGCCAGCGCAGCACACGGAACACCGTTTACCTTCCCGCTAGTAAGCGGTCCCTATTTATCTACTTGCACCCGGGGGTGCTTTCGAACTGCTAGGTTGGCAGGCGCTGGGACCGAGCGACGGGAGCGCACCCCGCTGCGGGGATTCGAACCGCCAACCTTTCGATCGGCAAGTCCTAGGCGCTGAGGCTTTTACCCACAGCGCCACCCGGGTGCTGTATTCGAGTTATTGTCTATGCATGAAGAAGAATGCACTGGAAGAATCTGAAGGTGGTAGAATTGATTGTATCACTTCAAGCTACAGTTGGTGTGGTCATTTTCTTTCCCTCTCAGCCCACCATCTACAACACAGGGATTGTTGTTGGCACACATCTGTCTCAAGAGACAATGGAGTGTGCCTCTGGGGGTGAAGCCAAATTGCTGGAGAATCACAATACCTGCTGTGTATGCAGAAACTGGTAACTCATAATGGCTTCCTCCCACATTGTTTTTGGTATGTTAGCAACACCAAAGTGACCTTTGGGGAACACTGTGCATGGAGGTCCTGGGCTTCCAGGTGACCAGACCCCAACTCTCGATCTGGCTGATGTGGTTCAAAGTCAAGCAGAGCAATACATTTGGCACCAGCTTGGCTGCAGGAGTTGCGGGAAGGAGGCGTACAGGGTGCCATCCTACCATCTTAGGGACTCAATTCTGGATTCGTGTAGGGTTTACTCCTTCTCCTAAAGATGCCCCTCAAGGCAGCGGGTATGGATTTTCCCTTGGGATTTAGTCCTGAAGCCTTTCTCATGAATGAGTACAGCCACAAGGCAGCTGAGGTTTAGGATCAGAGTTTTCCTTCTCCTAGATTGGCTCCCTTCCCAGGTTGATGAGCCTCATCTGCCCCTCACTTCCCTCTACAGCATGTGCAGAAACCACCTTCTTGACTTTTGGACCCAGTATTTGTCTTGTCCACTCAATCCACCGGAGTCTGTTTTCATATGCAGGGGAAGTCCCTAACTCACCAAGGGTTTGAGACCCATCGGCTACCCTCACCTGGTAATTATTATTTATAGAGCACCACCTGTGTCTATTGCCCTTAATGGAACAATGGTTAGGATACAGTTCTTCAAACAAATTACTTGACCAGAAGGATCCCAATGGCTTCTATGCTGCTATTTCAAAATAAAATATTTGAGCACTGAAATTGGGTTAGTATTATACTTGTGGCGCTGAAGGAAATTTGGCAAATTAGACGGAAGGTTGAAAATGTTCCATAAGACAAAATAATTATTCAAATGTCTCTGAACTTTGAAATATTAACTTCATTTTAATAAACACTCATCTTTGCGATCATGAATTTAAAATGTGTAAAGGGCAAAAGTATCATATAGGGTTGTATACAATCAAGTCACTACTCTTAGACTTAATTGAAATAAATGGACTTGGCTAACCTTTGACTGGTTAGGGAAGTCTATTGATTTCAGTGGATCTACTCTTTGTATAGCTTAGTTGGATACAACTCAGCTCAGAGACCAGGGACAGCAGCAGCAGCTGCTCCTCTCCCAAGGAGAGGAGAGGAGGCTGAGGGAACACTCCACAAGAGAGGGTGATCATAAAAGGGTGAGAGGCTGCCAGCTCTGCAGGCAAGGGGTGGCATTGCTGGGCTCCTGAGCTCCACAGGTGTGCCATAGCTGTCAACTTTTCCCTTTTTTAAAGGGAAATTCCCTTATTCCAAATAGAATTCCTCGCAAGAAAAGGGAAAAGTTGACAGCTATGAGGGGTGCTGCAGAAAGAAGGTAGTTGATCAAGGGAGCTGAAATATACTCAGAGTCACCTAGTGATTTCATGCTCTTTATTTCAGCGCGTAAAACAGTGAATGAATTTTCCCCAAAACCTCAGGCTTTATATAAATAATTATTTATAGAATAGGTCCCGTCTGATTGGCTGATTCTGCTTTCCTCCTGGAGCCTGATTGGGCTGTAAAATATACTTGGATTATCCTGCAGTGATTTCATGCTCTTTATTGCAGCTTGTAAAACAGGGATTGAATTTCCCCCCAAAACCTCAGGCTTTTATATACATTCTTTACAGAGTGAGTCCCATCTGATTGGCTGATTCTGCTTCCCTCCTGGAGCCTGATTGGACTGCTACTGCAGGCCAATCAGTTGTTGCATTCTATGATCCTACCAGCCTAACAGGCTGATTAGCTTCCTCCTGGGGTCTGATTGGGCTGCTACTGCAAGCCAATCAGTTGTTGCATTCTAGGATCCTACCAACCTATTGTTCTAGGATCCAAGCTTAGTACATAACAGGCGCCATGGGCTCAAAAAGGTTGAAAACCTCTGCCTTAAGGGCACCTTACATTTTTGCTAATGAAAACATAGGCTTACATTGTCAGTGTCGCACAAGTTTAAATCACAAAGAAAATGAATACACCAGGTATTGGATAGAACAATCTGATTCATTTAAGCAGCAGTTGCCATACGAGTTATGCCAGAATTATCCATCTCTGGAAGGCCTTTGCCATGAATTCACCATTTTCTTCTAAAATGACAGTGGCTTAAAGCAGAAATGACGGATTATAAATGCTCTGGGGGTCATTCCAGAAATTTAAGAGTGAAGATGAGATGCGATGACAGGAAGATTATGATTAATTGTCTGTTTCATTAAAATTATATTAGAGTCATATATATATATATATATATATATATATATGCACAACTTCAAACAAATAGGCCACCCAAGCCATCTGGCAAGTATCAAATGTGTTTCAGCAGTGCTACACATAAGCCATATACCAAGAGGCAAGATCCCAGATTATTTTGCTTTTGTTGTCATTGAGATGGTTGCTTTTTCACAGGTTCTGCAGGAGGGTGAATTTTCTCATTGTCTTTCCTATCTCTGTAATGGAGATACTGAGCTCTGTTTTCCTCTCCCCTCCCCTAATCTCTGTCATAATTCTTTTTGTAGTGAATGCCTGTCAAAATAGGTTTTCCATCTCTACAAAAAGAGATCTCTTTGAGACACGTTTCTTGCTGCCAACCATGTTAGTGAAGGATCTCTTAAAACAGCTGCTTGTTGTTAAAGACATGATATATATAATTTTATTATGAGGAGAGTGCCGTGAAAAGTATTTTGTTTTATGGGGGTATTTCTGACTAAGTCGTGTTTGGAGTGGAACATTTCGTTTGTTTGTTTGTTTGTTTGTTCATTTCTTTCAAGCCTTTGCATTGTAAATTTCAAATCTGCAATGTTTCAAGTTATTAATCATTGGGCTGCTCACACACGTAGAAGGAGTATGTACACAGGCAGGCATGTTTGTGTGAATGCCTGTACACATGGTGACTGCAAAAGTCAACACAAGGACTAAACTTCCCTGAAATGTAGGGTACAGGTTGGGTGTACTACTGCACACAGTTTGGTTGTACTAGTGTATGATCCTGTACATTGTTCTGTTGAGATACCTTTTTCTGTGGCTTTCTGCCAACAAGCTGAACAGATTTTCCTGTTTGCATGGGCTAAAAGTACAACAATATTATAATGGAGTGTGGGGGCTGGGGGAAAGGCTGGCACGTGATAGGCCACATGGCTAGTGGATAGAGCCAGTGCAAGACATTTGGCTGCCTAAGACAAAGGACAAGAGGATGTTTTTCAGTTCCATGTGTGGAACAGGCAAGTGAATTATTGGCAATGGAACAGCATCCTGCATCACAATTGAGGCTGGCAGGCTAGCGTAGGGCATGCTGGTCACATGGCGCACAGGCAGCACTGACCTCCATTGCCTCTCTTCCTGTCCCCTTTGCCACCTGAGGTAGACACCTCACCCTGCCAAATGCTAAGGCTGGCCCTGCTGGTGGGCTGCATTTGGGTTGGTGGGTTGTAACTTTCAAGCCAACAAGAGCGATCAGAGAGGTGTAACTAATGCACTGGGAATAACAGCTGTACAGAAACAACCATATTATTTATCCACAAGAAGCCTGCTATTTTGAAAATTCCCTTTTTTATTAGCTTAATGAGGAATTCAGATCTACAGTCATACCTTGATTTTCCAACAGCTTAGTTCTCGAAAGCTTTAGCTCCTGAACGCCACAAACCCGGAAGTGACTATTACTGTTTGTGAACTATTTTTGGAAGCCAAATGTCCGATGGGGCTTCCAATTGGCTGCAGGATCTTCCTGCAGCCAATCAGAAGCTGAGCTTTGGTTTCTGAACATTTTGGAAGTCAAACGGACTTCTGGAAAGGATTCTGTTTGACTTCCAAGGCACGACTGTATTCGCTTTCATAGTGGTGAAGGCTACTTCATCTGTGGGTGTCTCTGAATTCAAGACAGTGAAATAAATTTTCTAAAAAACGCAAGCTCATATAAGATTGCTGACAGAAGCAGGCTGACTTGTCCTACCTCCAACATATGGGAGGCAAATTGTTCTAGATCAAATTTGCTTGCAGGGCATAATTTATAGTACACGAATCTGGTCTTTTTCTTATTCTCACAATGCTCTCAATGATGACCATGCCTCAATGTAAGAGATTTGTGGAAAGGACACTTGTGGTCATTCCTTGAGTTGCTTTGAAATTATTTTTCCTCAAGACAAATTCAAGGCAGGCTTCAAGAGCCTTGTTCAGGCCAAACATGCAAAGAAAGTCAACATTATTTCAATGTGGCTCGTGAAATGTCTCTGGTGGGTTTATCGTATCTGTAACTCAAATAAAAATCTTACTGGGTTTTTGTGTGTGAGAGGGAGCAAACCTTCCTTCAGACTTTATCATTTTTCATTTGCCTTTTAATCCCTTTCACACTTTCAGAGGCACCCAGGAACAAACAGTACCGAGCCTTCACTGTGCTCTTAATTAACATTCGGATAACCACCTTGTACTATTAGATTACAATCTGAGGTGCCGTGTAGAGGAAATGGCGTATTTTATACTCCAATTAAGGGATTAATTGTATTCTTTAAGTACAATATGGTTATCGTTGACATAATGGTTGTTTGCTGGAGCACCGTTGCACTTAATGAGTTGGTGGATTAAACGGGCCCCGCTTGAAAAAGGAATTATGGTATTTGTCATACATTCCTTTGAGGATAAACCTGCTTTCAACTACTGGAGGGAGTCTTTGATACAAAACATGAAGGATCACACGAAGGTGACAGGAGAGGGAGGATGCATCTGTCAGGTGTGCTCCTGATCATAGACTCATAAAACTTACAAAGTAACCTAGGGCATATTGCAGTCAGAAGCCAATCTCTGATATCAAAAAGCAAAGGGGTGTGTGAGGCAGTTAAAAAGGCCTCAGGTAACGAGGCTGAAGCCTTGAGGAGCCACTGCCTATCAGACGGTACAGTAGTGGCCTAGGTGGACTAATGTCTGACTTGGGATAAGACAGGAGACTCAAGCCTTCTGTTCAGATATCAGGTTCCTTTCCACAGCCCACGATGCAAGAGGCAGCTTTCCTTTCATGACACCAGGCCCTCATTCATGGAAACACGTTTCATCTGGGACTTAAAAAACGGATCTCAGCTTTCATGGGAATGGTTGGAACTACCTCTCCCAGCCCCACCCAGCTTTAAATCTTTCAGATAAGGCAAGGAACTGGAAATTTGTGCGAGGAAAATGAAGGCCTCCTGAGATTGTGGTGCAATTTGCATCTGGCTCTTCTTCTGTGCCTAACCAGCTCCCATGGCATGAGCTCCAGGGAAAGGAATGGAGCTAGCTCAGATGGAGGTAGCAATGAAGAGCTCAGAGTTAAGGATTGTGGCGATCACACAGGGTCCCCAGACGTTTGACAGTCTATTGACCCTGTGCCACCACTGTAATTGCTTTCTTCGCTGCCACCAACCCGTTTCTCACGGGTACACACGGAGTCCAGTCAGTTGTTAACATTAACAAATAATCAAGTTTATTTATAGGCATGAACAAGCTTATGGTTTCAGTTAATTTTTCTTGTCAGTTTCTTAATCTTATTTCCTTAACTGTCCTATTCGTTCCTAACAACTTCAAACTGATTATCCCAACTAACTATCTGACTCCACCTAACAATTCCTCTCACTCTCTCACCACACAACTCAACCAACCCACAGACTATTCCTCCCTCTTCCTTCTCCAACTCCCAACTCTCAACTGACTTTCACACAACTCCCACTCTCACTCTAACTCCTCCCCTCAGTTTCCACTGGCCAATCACATCCCACTCATTTTAAAACTTTCCTTATGACCCACCTAGGAGGCAAACGCCACAAGGATGTCAAGGTGGAGAGGGCTGGCTGCATCGAATTAAGTGGGCCCTAGATGCCAAATCTTGCAGTGTGTGTGGAGGGGAGGGGGAGCTAAGAGAAACGTACACAAAAGGAAATAATTTAAGCCATTTCTGTCTGTCAGAAAGCAGAGATGGCTTAGAATAAAAAGGGGTAGATACGTAAATCACACAAAAAGCCCTATAACTGAACTGAGAGTGAGGGAAAAGGGAATAACTCTATACTGGACTCAAAGTTTACACTCTACTACCACAGGGGACACGGGTGGCGCTGTGGGTTAAACCTCAGCGCCTAGGATTTGCCGATCGCATGGTCGGCGGTTCGAATCCCCGCGGCGGGGTGTGCTCCCGCTGCTCAGTCCCAGCGCCTGCCAACCTAGCAGTTTGAAAGCACCCCCGGGTGCAAGTAGATAAATAGGGATCGCTTACTAGCGGGAAGGTAAACGGCGTTTCCGTGTGCGGCTCTGGCTCACCAGAGCAGCTTCGTCACGCTGGCCACGTGACCCGGAAGTGTCTGCAGACAGCGCTGGCTCCCGGCCTCTAGAGTGAGATGAGCGCACAACCCTAGAGTCTGTCAAGACTGGCCCGTACGGGCAGGGGTACCTTTACCTTACCACAAGCCAGCTTATACAAATGTGATTGATTGATTTTTAATTGTTATTAAACTGAACCCCATTGAACAGAGCCTTTCTAACCACCCTGCCTTTCCATGCAGAACTCACAGAAGAGCAGTGGCCATGTGAAAAACAAAAACTTTTATGTAGTTGAAAAAATTACTGTGCTTGGAGTGACTTGGGAAAATAATTCACCTAGGCTTATCCCTCACAATAAGAGATCCTCCTACCTCTCCACCACTCCTCTCATCACCCTTCCCTCCTTGAGTTCAGGGTAATTCCCTAGTCTGCATGGCTTCACTTTTTTGAAATGATGTAGTAGATGATTTATTTAAAATGGCAAAATGTGGAATTGGGGGACACCTCTGCCCACAGAGCTTTAGGGATCCCTTGATCTAACTGTTAACAGTTCAATATTAAAAATTCATCTTTTGGGGCTGTGTGATTCAGGCCACACACAGTCCTAGAAGCAGGTGTGATTGTGAAATTTACCTGAATTGGAGGCTGAATGGAGAAGCATACCTAAGCCGCACTGAGCCCTTTCTCTGAGTTTTATAAGTGCAATACATCAGAATCAAGGGTGTTATAGTGGTTAGAATGTCAGATGAGGACTAGGGAAACCTTGGTTCAAATCTCCACTCAACCATGAAGCTCACTGGGTGACTTTGGGCCAGCCATTGTCTCTCAGTTTAACCTACCACACATGTTTCTTGGGAGGGTAAAAGGAAAGCAGAATCATGGACACCACCTTGGGATCCTTGGGGAAAGATGGGATACATCCATCATGGCTTTATACTTGATTTAGAACCATAGCATAAATCTTAGTGCGATAAATGAGGTAAGAATATTGCTTTGAAATACCCTAACCCTAACCCTAAAGGAATGATCTGAACAAGGATAGTCAACAAAAAAATTGACTTCTTTCAATATTACAATATGACCAATGTTCTTATTTTTTCTTTCTTTGTTATGTATTATACTGTACTGATATTTATGTATAAAAAATTGAAATAAAACATTCAGGGCAGAGGGATCTCCCCACTGGCTACCTACAAAGCTTAGAAAAAGTTTCCTCTTAGTGCCAATGGGAACTTTTTACTTAATCCCTGAGGTCATCTGGGGGAAGCAGGTTTTTAATCCAGATTATGGCTGGATATGAATCGAGACTCTGTGTGCCTGAAACTAATAAAAAAGAAAAGAAAAGACAGAGAGATCCTTGCTCCATGTAACTTTACCCACATTTACTTGGAAGTAATGACCAGTTCATGCAATCATCAGACTCAATCGTCATGGTTTTCCAGGATGATACAATTTCATTTTCTTATTGTAGATTTTAAATGAAATTTACCGACATCTTGTAAGCTTATCAATCACATGATCATAATGATGATGATATGTAAGCTATTTGTTTCAACAAAAAACAATGTGGGAGACATTACAGTTGCAAATGGATAAGACAGATGATTACGATAACCGAAATGAGGTAAGTAACTTAATAACCAAGATGCAATCTAAGATGATGAAGACAAAGTGGATAATGATTAGATAAGAAGGTAGAGGAAACATCTAAAGAACCAGAGATAGGCTTACATTATAGAGCGTAGAAGTTAAGATTAGATCTGTTAAGATTAGACAGACATTGTTTACTGATTCCATTACTGGTAAATGACCTGAAGAGTCACATCTCAGAATTCTATTGAGGACCCTGTGGTTTGACCTCATATTTTGTAAGTCAAAACCACAAACAATCTTGGAAAATATTTGGCCTTCTGAAAAAGAGAAAGCCGGTTGAGGGGTGGACATCACTACTGAGAGATTTAAAGAGGTCTTCATTTTATCTTGGTGATATCAGCATAACTTTGTCTGTAATGCTGGTCTGATTCAAATTCTATTTATTGTGGTAGATTGATCTATGTGTCCATATGTCATACATTATCCTCCTTTCAGTTGTTACACAACAGTGACAGGTGTGAGCTTGGCGTATAATGTCCTGAAAATGTTTCATGGCTGAAGTTAGCTGGTCAAGCAATGTTAAGATTCTGAGGTAAAGAGTCATAACCTCTCTTTGCTTTTAGATCTTCCTGACTAATTGCTCAGGGCAATTGTGTTCCAAGGATGTCTTTGATGCTAACCAACAGGCACACCCCACAACGAGTTTTTCTCATTTTAAACTGACCACCTTGAAAATCTGTGCAATTTGGGTTTTCAGAGTTCACCCTGCTACAACAAAAATGCTATGTTTGTGCAGTGAGGGTAGTTTCAAACCTGCCTGAGCCATCGTTTAAATGTTAGGTTGGATCACAACTAAAGCTTATGCATTTTCAAGTCAGAGAATCCTAATGTTTCTGAACTTCCACTGAACGAGTTTTGGACAAAAATATTCCATTTCTTAGGTAAGCCCTATTTGAATCAGGCTAAGTGAGACTGATTGTTACGATCTGTCCAATTGAACATCTTCTTTAAGTCTCATTACATGGTAAATTGCAGTGATTTTCATTTCTGAGTTCTTATTAAAGCCACAAGCTTGCATAGTAAGGTTTAGGGATCTTATAGGTATAGTGGAGTCCAGTGGGGAGTGAGGGAAGAATAGACTTTTGAAGCTGGAAGTATGACACTCTGTGAGACCATTAAATTTAATCCTTTCTTCAGACTCACTCCAGGGGTGATTTCAATTAAATTTGTTCAAAATGTATCAGTTTCCTGCATGTAGATATAAATGATTCAACACTGCATACATATTCACTGAGTAAGTAAGAACGTATTGAAGGGTACTTATTGTTACAACATTTTTGCAGTTTCTCAATAAATTCACTTAATAGGACTTTCCATTATTTAAAACGCTTGTTCTTCACACTCAATCTTCTTGTTGTTCCTTGAAAATAAGATATCGTTGGCTATGCAAATTTTTAAGAGACTCCTGAGCAACCAAAATTGCCCTTTTCCTTGGCCTGCTGATACCGCCATGATATTTGACGGAGGAAAAAGAAATGTGGCAATTGAGATATCAATGTCACTACAACAACAGGATTTGGTGAATAACTTGCGCCAAATAATTTTATTCTGTCAGTAAATGACTATACCAGAACTCGGCTTTCAACTTTCAGATCAGAAGAGGAAATTGATTGATTCAATCCAGGCCTACACTTGTAACTTTCTTCACAGACCTTCACCCACCTTCCTGTTACTTTTTAAAAAATAAATAATGATTTTTATTAATTTTTCTGTTTTACAATTTTGGATAAACATTTTACATACTTAAGATATCAGTGACTTCCCTTCTTCTCTTTCCATGGTTCATTTTACATATCTTATATCCCTGCATTTTTTACAAAAACTATACCAATCAGTTTTCCGTTATTACATCCATCAAAACTTATTTACATTGTTGAATTTATCTTAATGCTGCCAGCGTTTTCAGCTGGACACAATTATTTTCCATATATTGAATAAATGTTTTCCAATCTACTTTAAACATGTGTTCTTCTTGTTCTCTTATTCTATATGTTAAAACAAAATAATAAATAAATAAAATTCCTTCCAGTTGCACCTTAGAGACCAACTAAGTTTGTTATTGGTATGAGCTTTCATGTGCACGCACACTTCTTCAGATCTGTCCCTGGTAAATCATAGACTCATAGAATGGTAGAGTTGGAAGCGGGGACAAGGGTCAACTCATTCAACCCCCCGCCATGCAGGAATGTTTTGCCCTACATGGGGCTTGAACCCACAACCCTGAGATTAATGGGTCTCATGCTCTACCTACTAAGCTATCTGTATAGGGACACTTTTTTTAAAATACAGCATCCATTCCCAGAGGGAAATTAAAGGCTTGTTCATACCAGAGTTTATTGTGTGTGTGTTCCCATCGATTTGCTTATTGCACATGACACAATCCTCAAGCAACATTAGTCTTGATGCTTCTCCCCTGTAAATCCTGGTTTACCTGAAAAGCTGGGGGAAATTGGGCTCCAAACCACTCCACTCATGGTCACAGATTATTTGTGTAGGTCATAGGAAGCAGGAAGTTTCCTGCTTGGCAGGGGGTTGGACTCAATGGCCCTTGTGGTCTATTCCAACTCTATGATTCTATGATTCTAAGTAGATAGATTATCCCTTTCTGCTACTCCCCCTTCCATGTCTACTATTATAGCTATACAGTGGTACCTCAGGTTACATACGCTTCAGGTTACATATGCTTCAGGTTACAGACTCCGCTAACCCAGAAATAGTGCTTCAGGTTAAGAACCTTGCTTCAGGATGAGAACAGAAATCGTGCACCGGCGGCACAGCGGCAGCGGGAGGACCCCTTAGCTAGAATGGTGCTTCAGGTTAAGAACAGTTTCAGGTTAAGAACAGACCTCTGGAATGAATTAAGTACTTAACCCGAGGTACCACTGTACTCATAACTATTTCTGATGCACTCCTGGAAAGAGGGTCCCCCCCCCCTACTTTTTCCTACTGATCCTTCAGATTTGCACAAAACCAGAAAACTGCAGAAAGAATTTTCAGTTGCCTGACTCTATGCTTTCAAAAGCATGGTGCACACATGCCCTGTTGGTACTTAATGTGGGAATGTTGTAGATACTAGGAGAGGATATATTGATTTAATAGCATCCTTCCTAACTCACCCTTGTGAGTCAGCAGCAGAGTGCATTCCCCAATGCACTCTCTTGAAATCTCTTTATTTAAGCAATCCAATCTGGCTTCGTTCAGATTGGGTTTGGTTCCTGGTAAGTCCCCTATTATCCCTCCTAAAAAGAATAAAGACACAAGAAGCTTCTTTTAAAAGTATAACAAGAAGTTTACCCACCTTCAGTTCACAGTTGGATCCCTGAAGGTAGGCTTTAGCTTAGAGTTACAGATACAGTGTGGCTTACATCCTTGTAAGGCGGTGCAGTCCAAGAGAAGAAATGGCTTCAAGAGGAAGAATAGTCGAAAGAGAGAGAGATGGCTGCATGACTGGACCTTTTGTTAGGTCTGCAAGGGTCACGTCCACCTACCTGGTCACATGCAGGGGGAGGATGCTCCAGACCAGGTGTAACAGGAAGTTCAACTGGCTGGATCAACATCCCACTGTCTGTGTCCACTCTAGGCAAACAAGGAATGTTGTATTTGACTGTTGTGGGGATTACATCCCACACTTAACTGGCATCAAAATCTCAACAATCAGAAGGCAGGGACAAATGCAAAAGGGAGTGCCTGTGGGTATAAACCAGGGGTCAGCAAACTTTTTCAACAGGGGGCCGGTCCACTGTCCCTCAGACCTTCTGGGGGGCGGGCGGACTATATTTTGAAAAAAGAACGAATTTCTATGTCCCACAAATAACCCAGAGATGCATTTTAAATAAAAGGACACATTCTACTCATGTAAAAACACATTAATTCCCGCACTGTCTGTGGGCCGGATTTAGAAGGCGATGGGGCCTTAGTTTGCCTACCCACCAGTTTTCAGAGGTGAGAATGCAGCGATAGAGTGCCACAACTGAGAAGGCCCTTCCACAAATTGCTTCATAGGGGGTTTACGCTGGCTCCAGCACTCCCAGTAGAGTCTTTAGATATCGTAATCACCACCTATGTGAAATATATATATATCTGTTTACTGCAGGACTGCATTATGCACTTTGGGGGAGGAAGGGGCAGAGGAGGAGGGTGGTACATTCTTTTATAATGTGAAAATTGCAGGGTGGCTTGAAAAATGCTTGTGATTTGGGTGGAGAACCTACAGCCTTCCAGATGTTACTGGACTACACATTCGATCAAACATGACCCTGGATTAACAGCTAAATAATGCTGAATGTCAGCTAGCCCTTAATTAGATGTTTAGCACTCATAGGGAGTAGATGCACTTTTCTTTCTATTTCTGATATTCAGGCTCTGAGTGCCATTGCTTATGTATCCAAAACAGCAACCCCCAAGCACAAGAGGGATATGTCTGCAGGAACGGAGAAATCCCAAGGTTTGCACAAGCACAAAAAGAAAAAGGAGGGAGAAAATCTCATGGGCCAAACCCTTCCCCAACAACCTGATGAAGACTGAGCATGCTCACTGGCCACGGAACGCTAGCTGACTGTTGGAGGAGAAAATGGAAAACTGGGGAGTTGGAGGGGAAGGGAAGGGAGTGCCTGGAATGCTGAAGAACACCACTCTACACAGCAAAATTTTGTTGCGGATCTCACTTTTCCTGATTTTAAAGCTAACATGTGGTAACATGAATAGGCTATTTGAGCATGATGGATTCAGGCAACCATGTCATGCTTGTAAAAACAGAACCCATGGAGTATCTGTTTTCCCAGATACGTTGGCAAAATTGTTAGGCTGTGCTAATTTGTCCTTGAAACCAAACTGAGGAAAGTGTTATGTACCATTGGTGAGGCCATTGGCACAGGCAGCCTTCTGATGTTACTAGGCTTGTTCTTGGCTTGTTCCTTCACAATAGGTGGGGAGAAAGCCAATTTAGACTCACAAGGGACAGGCTTGGCAGAGAAGGAACCCAGCTGCCAAGCTATGGATTTCTCTTTCCCAATAGTGGTACCTTCAGTTTTGTTGGTCTTTAACCTTTCTTGTTAACAGGAAGCGTAATGTGTCTCGGAGCCAACTTTGTTGCTATAATGTACTGTCCTGGGAAGCATTTTCTTCTAAATTATCTCTAATGATCAAAGATCCAAATCCTGCAATAACATGACTGCGTCATCTTACAGTTGATACCCAAAGGCCAACAACTTTTCACAAACTGTTCAATACACTTGTGTCTTTTGAAGTTTCCCTTATAACTTGTTCATAACGACTGAATTGTGATCCCAGATTGTGCTTGCAACACACAGTTTGAATTTTGCTAGCTTCTCATATTTTTAAAGATGATTTCCCCCGTTGTGTTAGAAGGACTGGCTTTGGTACTGTAAGCCGTTAAAAGCATCATTGGATATTTCCCTCTTTCTTAATATTAAAGAGGCATAAACCATCATCATCACCATCAGCAATAACATTTTAAAATGGGAGTAAAAGTGAGACACATAGCAAGGTATAAACAAAGGAAGCATGTTACTAAAGATTATATTTTGTCTGGCTTTCTGACAAACCCTGTGCTGTCATGCGGGTAAACAGCAGTGAGGCCACTACTGGAGGGGGCAGCTGTGTGACTCCGGCCCCCCATGCTGTTTACCATAAATGATGCCACCTCATAGGAAACTTCTAATCATTTTCAGGGCATGGCCGTCTTCTTTGGCCGTAAGCTACGTACTTGAATTCCCTGTGTGCATCTTTGAAAATGCACTCATACAGTACGTGCTTCTTACACAAAGCAGCCGGGTGCTGCTGCCCCGGCAATCTGTTCTGTGCCACTGAGTATTAGGGAAAGATTTGTTTTATACTGAAGTGAAGTCAAGTAGGTGAAAATGCTTGTGTTGGGTATGTTTGTATAAAGCCTACAATCTCTCAGCTGCAAGAGACTCGTGTATTGCTAGAGGAGGTTACAAGGGCTGGGTTTGTGCCAAGAGATAGATTTGCCTCCTTGCAGATTTGCCCCCTACAGAAATGACTTTTTCTCTTCCTGTCTATTGCTATCTATCTGTGTGTTGTTATTATTTTACTTATTCCCCCCCCCCCAGAGAAAGGAGAAAGCAAAAGAGATTTCCAGGCAAGTTGCTGTATTTACATCCAGTGACATGGCAGCCAGACCATTACTTATCAACTCACCATTAAAATTTAATAGATTAACCATCCATTATTGAAGAATTAATGTTGAGATCCAGCTGTGCTGTCCCACTGCAGTTCACAAGTGCCTGCAAAGATCCTCTGCAGCCTTTCTGGGTTCTTCAGCATCTCTGTTTTATAAAAGAGAAACCAGGTGCGCTTCAAGCCTTTACATTTTGTGTGTCTGTTTGCAGATTCACACATACAACTCACATGAAAGATCTGGCGTTCTGTCATCCATCCGTATGTCTGACTGTTTGGCACAGTGGTACAGTTAGGTTTTGTGCCTTGCAAAGGAGGCTTATGCCAATTGGTCTTATATTTTTAACAGTTTTAGACACTGGCCTTAACAGTCTTACTGCAGGATGTTCTTTATGTGAATCTTATGTGAATCTGCCCAGCCATCATCATCATCATCATCATCATTTATTATTTATACCCCGCCCATCTGGCTGAGTCTCCCCAGCCACCCTGGGCAGCTTCCAACAAAGTATTAAAATACAGTGGTCTGTTAAACATTAAAAGCTTCCCTAAACAGGGCTGCCTTCAGATGTCTTCTAAAAGTCTGGTAGTTGTTCTTCTCTTTGACATCTGGTGGGAGGGCATTCCACAGGGTGGGTGCCACTACTGAGAAGGCTCTCTGCCTGGTTCCTTGTAACTTAGATTCTCGCAGTGAGGGAACCGCCAGAAGGCCCTCAGCGCTGGACCTCAGTGTCCGGGCAGAACAATGGGGGTGGAGACGCTCCTTCAGGTATACTGGACTGAGGCTGTTAAGAGCACCAACACTTTGAATTGTGCTCAGAAACATACCCAATGTAGATCTTCCAAGACCGGTGTTATGTGGTCTCGGCAGCCACTCCCAGTCACCAGTCTAGCTGCCGCATTCTGGATTAGTTGTAGTTTCCGGGTCACCTTCAAAGGTAGCCCCACATAGAGCCACATAGAGCCCTAAGGTCAGCTGTTGTGCTCCTCATGTGTGCACCATTGCCTCCTAAGACAAAGTTGGAGGGTGAAACATATGTGGACATTTCTTTTTCAATGCAACTTTTTGGGGTGGTTGATTGCTTTTTTTGTTTTGTTTCACCACCTATTTATTTTGCCAACATCTTTGGACACATCAACCCCTCTGACTAGCCGACAATTGAACCAAAAAACTACCAACAGTATGAAGCAGAGAAAAAAAGAGGAGCTCCAAAGCCAATTAGGGGCTCCCTCAAAAAATTCCTATTCAGCTTGCACATGGGCAACTAGCCCAAGCCCACACTGCAAATGGAGGGAGAAGACTGGAGCATTTGGGGAAGAGCAAGTCTTTAAATGCCTACTCCTCTCCCTTACATGATTGGCCCACTCCTTCACATGACCCACCCAAAACTCCTCCCCAGGAAGAGACCAACTGATTCTTATTTCCCGGGGGAACGGGATGTGGTGCACTCCCACCCAATACTGTGGTAGAGGTATTGTTTTAGCTAATTGTTTTAAAGTGTTTTGTGTTTTGCTTTGGGGGATTTACATTGGCAAAAGTGGTATGTTTCTAAAATGAAAGAAAAACCATAAAACAAAATAATCGTATGCACTTGTTTGGAACCCATCCAAAATGGGAAGTGCCAGCACCCCTGATCCCAGAAGCTTTGACCCTTGACCCAAGCCCTGTGCTCCACCTTGAAAGACAACCAATTGCTACCAAATGGGCATGGAGCTCAAATTCCCTGCCAGTTCCATTCCCTTGCAAGCCCAAACATTGTTGTTTGTTGATGACAAATTGATAGGAAGAAAGAATTCTTCTCCCGCTTAATGCCCTAATTTAATTAACCATCATTTAAAAGACTATAAGCCATTATTTATATTAAAAGGTAGACACTTTGTTGCATTTATATAATTTTGCCAAGACTATGTGATCTAAGTTAGTTTTGTTTGGCAGCTTTCATGTGAAAGGAAGTGTGTGGGTAAATGTTTGTTTTGATGGCATCTTGTTTAAACATGTCATCATAACTATAGGTTTTAATCACTATCAGAAAAATTAGCTGTCAGAAAGTAATTTTATTGTTGAGCACATGGCCTGGGGTACAGTCCCTTTGTAGCTGAATTGTTTTCAGGCAATGTTGAAAGAATTCAGATAATTCCCCTTCTTTATCTTTTAATGGGCATCTCTGTTCTTAAATATTGTGCAGCAGGAATCAGAAACAGCATTCTGTGTCTAAGGCATTCATATACGAACAGTAAGTTCCCAGGTGCACCTACCACAACACAACAACACATGTGAGCCAGACGCTGTGTAGAAATATCTTCGCAGAAGCTTACGAAAAGCTTGGCCTGTCGCTCAACATCCAAAAAGCCAAACTGCTGCACCAACAAGTACAAAATAACCCCTCTGCAGCGCCACAAATCCAACTCAATAGTGTAACGTTGGAAAATGTCCATCACTTCTCCTACCTAGGCAGTTATCTTTCCACAAGGGTCAACACTGATGCTGAAATCCAGCATCGCCTGAGCTCTGCAAGTGCAGCTTTCTCCCGATTGAAGTGAAGAGTGTTTGAGGACCAGGACATTCACAGGGAAACCAAAATGCTTGTTTACAAAGCTATTGTACTATAACCTTACTGTATGCTTGTGAAACATGGACCACTTACAAACACCACCTCCAACTTCTCGAAAGATTCCATCAACGGTGTCTCCGAAAAATCTTACATATCACTTGGGAAGACAGGCGAACTAATATCAGTGCACAGGATGAAGCAAAGATCACCAGTGTCAAAGCAATGATTCTTCAACATCAACTTCATTGGACTGGTCATGTTGTGCAGATGCCTGATTATTGTCTTCCAAAGCAACTACTCTATTCCGAACTTTAAAATGGAAAGCGTAATGCCGGTGGTCAACAAAAGAGGTTTAAAGACTCAAGGCAAATCTAAAAAAAATGTAGTATAAACACCGACAACTGGGAAACAGCGAGCACTCCAGTTGGAGAACAGCCTTTACCAAAGGTGTCATGGACTTTGAAGACACTCAAACTCAGAACAAAAGGGAGAAATGTGCTAAGAGGAAGGCACGCTTGGCAAATCCACACCATGATCAACTCCCACCCAGGAACCAATGTCCCCACTATGGAAGGATGTGTGGGTACAGAATTGGCCTCCACAGTCACTTACAGACTCATTGTTAAAACCGTATTTATGGAAGACAATCTTACTTGGCTACGGGTGATCACCAAAGAAGAAGAAGAAGGAATGGATATGCAATCTCTCCAATTTTTGTAATCTCTCCTCCCTCAACATATTCAGAAGCATGAGATATAAAGATAACTAAAACTGGGCGTGGAAAAAAAACAGCATGACATCATGCATGCAGCTGCCAACACACAAGTGATGTTGTAGCATGTGTACAATATTTTTTTAAAAAAATACAAGTAAATTAGATGAAGTGATAAAACAGATCTACACATCCTCCTTCCGTTTCCTCCCTCCCACACATTCTTCCAGCACATGAGAGTTATCTTATAATGTTTGACACTTATTTTGTTGTTTATTTTGTAGACATTATATATAATAAAGAGTTAACTTAACATTGAGGGCCCAGGAACACCTGGAGGAGTGCAAAGAAATTGAATGAAAAAATTAGACAAGTGTTGGGTTCAAATAATGCCACAATTTTTGTGATTACGTTTGTGATAGGTTTGGTGTAGGCATTGGGCATGTATTGAAATGGTTAACCAGCCCACCTGCTGGTTGATGTACTGTTGGGGCTCACCAAAATATTGGGGTACCCCCCATGGCAGAACCTCCCCCCCAAAGAGATTTAACAATAAAAACAACAAAATGGAACACAATCCCATAAAAACTCATTTTACTTTTGAATTAAAATGTTAATAGTATTCGTTTAATGGATTCCAGCAGCAGAAAAACACAGAGCTGAGCCAGCAAAAATTATACAATTAACCAATGACAGTTTTTGAAAAGTCAAGCCGCCACTAATAAGCCAAGGCAATGTAGAGATGCAGCCTGGTGATGGACGTCACTTAGCAAGGCTTTCCTTAGGACTGATGCCACAACAGAAAAGGCTCTATCCCTAATGGATGCTGGCTTCAATTCCTAAGGTCAAGGGTTTTGGAGCAGGGCCACAGATAACAGAGCATAGGGTGTGCTGGGAGAATGGTACAGAAAAAGGCTGTTCCTAAGACCTAACAGGTCCAAGGGCTTTAAAGACCAGTGCCTTGAATTGAGTCTGAATACTATTTAGTAGACAGTGCAAATCATATAGAACTGGTATGATAGAATCAAGTCACTACAATGGCTCTCAGTATATTGAATGTGCAAAAGTCAACCATATTTCCCATTGCCCTTCATTTAGCATCATGTCCTATGCAGCCTTCTGTTCTCTCAAACTTCCAGGGAACGGTATGCATGTGTTGGACAATGCAGGGGATAAAATCAGATCTTAAGGGATGCAGAAGTTTGTGTTCACCACAATGCGACTTCAGCCTTGCAAATCAACATCAGATCACCAACTGATAGCTCCAGTTGCAGCATCAGTGCCCCTGAGCTAGAGTAGCCTCTAGTCCATCATATCAAACAATGCCATAAGGTCCAAAATGACCAGCTGTCCTCGATGTAATATCATCGGTAGATCATTCATCACCCTGACAGGCCTTAGTCTTTACCCCATAGGAAAGCGGAAACCCAGCTGCATTGCTATGGCCATTCTAATTATCTTTCCTATAAATAGGAGATTAAAAACCAAGTGATGGCTGGCAAGTATTCTGGTATCAAGGGATGCTTTCTGCAGAAGGACGTGGACCTCTGAACACCCATGGCTAGCTGGCACCCTTTCTCCATGAATGAGGGATTCACTATCCTAAGTATTTGAAGTACCTCTGACCTTCATTGAGAAGATACTCATGGATCACAGGTGCAAATGGTGAGTTTAAGCACAGGACAGCTGCTCTAGTCCCCTGATCATTTTGGTTGCCACTTTCTGCAGCATTTTCAGCTCTGCAATATCCTTTTTGAGAATCAGCAACCAGAACTGAACACATTTATTCCAAGTGGAGTCCCAACACAGATTTGAATTATGCCATTGGCTGTTTTAGTCTTGAGCTGTTTCCTAATGATCCCAGTCATGGAAGACTTAGAGAGCAACTAGTCAAGAGACTAGACAATATTTTCTTTCTTAAACAAGAACAGAACAGCAAGAGGAAACACCTGGCTTCTCTCTGGTACAATTAAGTCCAGTGACACTTAGTGACTAAATGATGTAATGACACTATCCATACAATCCCAAACATGGAATCCACCATTCTCCACAGCTGTTGGGTGCCGAGTCAATGTTTTCATTCTGCTATTCGCCAAGATCCCAATATGTCACTCCTGTTCAGACTACCCCCCACCCCCACCAGTGTATACACGAAGTCTGGATATTTTGTGGCAATGTGTAGCTACATACACTTAACTGCATTTATTGTCCATTCACCAGTTTGGAGAGATACTTCTGATTTCTTCATCACCCTGAACAATTTGGTTATCAACAAACTTTAACTTCAGATCATTTATGAACAAGTTTTAAAGCACCATTCTGACAAAGATCCTTAGGAGGCTCCACTTCTTTCACTATCCCACTTGTGAAAATGAGCCCATTTAGTCCTACTCCCTGCTTCCTGTTCTTTAATCACTTATTGATCCATAAAAGGACTTTTCTTCTTATCCCATGATTGCTAGGTTTACTCAGGAGCCTTTGCTGAGGGTCTTTGTCAAATACTTTAAAAAATGTCCAATAACTTAATGTCTACCAGATAACCCATATCTGCATGCTTATTAACATGCCCAAAGAACTCTGAAAAGGCTAGTGAGGCAGAACTTACCATTTCAGGGGAATTTCTCATTTTTCTATGCATTGAGAGCCCTCAGCTCCACCTGTCTGGCTGGCCATGTGCACAGAACAGACAGCATTTCAGAAATCCTGAATTTTAACTTCCTCCCTAGCAACTTAAATTGTGGTGCCAGGACTGCACAATGACACTGACCCACGATATTATTGCTGACATACATGGCAACCACTGATTCCCCCCAAGCACAATCTACCAGTCTATCTGGATGAAACATGGCACCTGCTATTTTTGTACCAGGTAGGCAAGACACCACATGAGCGAGATGCCTGTCTCTCTGTGTTCCCAAAGATCAAACTAGGAGGTGTGAGAGGATATCAGTTTGTTGACCAAGGAATGGATGCCTTCTTTTCTTTCTCAGAGTGATGTCTTCCTTCCCCAAGGCTACTATTTTCCATGGCATTGACATTGCCCTGGGAGTGGGGCTCTGTTATCACATCCTTGCGGCTTTATCCACCACACCCTCTGCCTCTCTACACTTCTCCACGTGAGGTGGGAACAAACAAGGGAACAAACTTGTTTCCTAAAACCCCAGAGCTCATTACAGTGATCCATTGTTTTTTCCAGAAGTGAGACAGATATACAGGTGACACTCTGTGCTGTGCACTGGGTGGCCCCCAAACTCCTTTTGGATTTCTCTTTCTTTGATTCATTGCTGGTTTTTGTTTGCTAGTTGGCTTTGATTTCTTGGAAAGATAGGTTTCTATAATACAAAAAGCAGGGAGGTTTGCTTACTATGACAGCCTTTGCCCTGTTGCTAAACTCACAGAGGTGCTTAACTCCTTGCCTACTCACTTCTTCATTTTGTTGCCTTGTCAGTGGAGCTGAGACATTTTGTCAGCCAGGACTCCCCTCATGCTCCTAGAGCACAGCATTCTTCATTGGGGGGGCAAAGAGTACGCAAATCACGTAAAGAGGAAAGTCCTTGGAGCATATTTCATGAGGTTAAAAAGAACTTGACAATTGCCTTAATTACAAGAAATTCTTGTACAAAGCTATACATGTACAAATTGGTTCCAGGGAGATAATATTTCAAACTATGGTTCACACGGAACTAATGTAAACATGCTTGTGAACAAGATCTGAGGCACGTTCCATCTACAAACACATAGTGAGTCACTGAGCAGCTGCTTTAGGGGGAAAAAGAGTGAGTGGGTTTATCAAGCCTAAACATGCTTTCCAATCTAGTTTCACTTGTGTCTAATGGTTACATTTCCCCACTGATCTGCTCCCTGACTAAAGGAGGGGAAACAACTTGCCAGAGAAACATGTAAATCACATGACTTTCAGTTAGCCTCATATCTTAGGAATTTGTCCGTACCCACCTATCGGCGTTTATTTACCAAAGCTAGATTAAATGTAGGGACGCGGGTGGTGCTGTGGGTTAAACCACAGAGCCTAGGACTTGCCGATCAGAAGGTCGGCAGTTCGAATCCCTGCAATGGGGTGAGCTCCCGTTGCTCGGTCCCTGCTCCTGCCAACCTAGCAGTTCGAAAGCACGTCAAAGTGCAAGTAGATAAATAGGTACCGCTCCAGCAGGAAGGTAAACAGCATTTCCGTGCTCTGCTCTGGTTCTCCAGAAGCAACTTCGTCATGCTGGCCACATGACCCGGAAACTGTACACCAGCTCCCTCGGCTAATAAAGCGAGATGAGTGCCACAACCCCAGAGTTGGCCACGACTGGACCTAATGGTCAGGGGTCCCTTTACCTTTAGATTATATGTATTTCCATAGGAAGTTCTAAATGGTAGACTGAGAGGCATCCCTTATCAGAATAGGCTTTATGTTCTCAGGGTGTCGATTGCATGAACCATATTCTACTGCATTGTGGGCAGTATGAGCAAGCAAGGGATCAATTGATCAAACTCTTACTAGCAAATTTGCTGGGAAAATCTGAAGCCTCACATATTAAGTACCTTCTGGAGGATAGGTCAAATGATATTACACTGACCGTGGCAAAGTTTCTTTCAGAGGTCGCAAGAAACAAAGACCATCATTCTCTAGACATAACAAAATGACTACCTTGGTGTCTTTCACCTGTTGTTTGATTGTCTTAACTTTATCATGTTTTGAAACTGTTCTGTGGGTCTATGGACTGCAATTAATCAATATAAATCAATGGTACCTCAAATAAATAAATCCCATCTCTTGAAGTATCTTTATTTGATTTCCCCCAAAACATAAGCTGTTTATATGCTTTTTCCTACGTTTTGCCTCGCTCATTTCCCTAAGGAGCTTATTTGGTGACATCCATTGTGTCTCATGTGATTATTACTCAGATCATCTATCTATCTATAGCCAACTCAATATACAACAGCTTGATCATGGAAACTTCCTGGACCATCTCCATCGATTGGGAGTTGGTGACACTGTGTGACAATGATTCCACTCCTACCTATGGAGTCCAGTTCAGAGAATAGCACTGGAAGATTATGCACCTGCCCCTAGTTGTGTGAGCTCAACTGAGATTGAATCGTGACAGAGATTCTGTGAGTGAGCCGACTGGGAGTTCAGAAATTTACCAGTTCTGGATGAGGTCTGGATGAGGTTACAATCCCTCTGGAAGAACAGGTACATAACTGTAGGAGTAGAGCGAAAGCTTTAAAGTGAAAAGAAAATCGAATATTACCCAGTTCACTTTTATAAGTAACTTGAAAGATGTAAGTTTTGAACAGGTAGAAATGAAATCCTGAGCCCCGACATGTAAACTGTGCACAGCCAGTAAATGGAAGCTGTTCAGTTGTTGATATTACTTTCAATGAATGATTTTGTCTGTTTCAGATGAATCCTTAAATGCTATTTATTACAGGTTAATTAAAAGACCATTGATTATTTGAAACCATTTTCTGAATGCAGGCAAGTGCATAGCTAATCTATTTCTATTACACAGTTGTTACACCTCAGTAATTATATCTTTAAAATACAGTTTATGTTTAATTAGCAGAACAGTAGCTTACCCTTTAAAACCAAATTTGGTCTTTACTGTGTGATTCACATCATTAAAGTGTTAACCAAACATGAATACCTGTAATGTACATTATTTTGGATTTCGGTAGCACCACGTTAAATGGGAGAGAGAGAGAGAGAGAGAGAGAAGAAAAATATGTGGGTATGTTTGTCAAACTTCTTAAACAGAAAGTACACAATCCAGATCAACTGAGTAGAGGCACTGCTTCTCAGGGGTGTTTTCAAGTGCTAAAGTTAGTGGAGGGATGACAGAGAGAGCAAGAAACAAGGCAAGGAGCTGAGTAGATACAAGATTTGCAGGACTATGGACAGCTCCCAGTCAGACAATTTGCTCCATCAACCTCATTAATGGAACTGAGCCATATATAGTGGTCCAGCCCCTGGAAATAGCCACTGTCTCCTCCCCCTTAGTGATGAGCATATATTTTATAGCATCTGCTTGAAATCTGTAATTTCTTTAGTTTTCAGTATTCTCTTAGAGGATCTGTCAGCATCGCACACAAGGGGAAATAGATGACAGGCTAAATAAGACTTTGGGCCAGGTAGATGTTCAGAGGTGTGCAGCCACCCATTCTACTGGACTTGGCTGGGCTGCTGCTATCAGCTTCTTCATCAGATGGGGGTGGACTTACTCTGCATATTCTCATGTTTTGGTTATGACACATGACCTCTCTCCATATAGGAGTCCAAGTTTCTAGTTTGTTTTCTAAATTGTTTATTTAAATAGCTTATCTCATAACAATAAGTTAACAAGCCAAAACAAACAAAATAATTATCTTGCAATAGAATAAACCTTGTGCCTTACAGTCTCATGCGGTTTAGTTCTGCTCCAATATGAGCTGAAATGGCAGTATTCTTCCCAAAGTTGCAAGCTGTAAAATGCCCATCCCTCTATCCATGAAAGCTATTGGTATTTTACAAGTAAAAACTGTGAAAAAATAAATTGCTAATAAATTTCAGCTATTTTCCCAATGAGGTATCCTAAAGGAAGCATTATCAGATCTAATGGAATTTTTTATTCAATGGCATTAGATACTTTTTTGAAATATCAAAAAAATGGATTTTCCACTAAATATGTCTAAAATCAGCATCTACTTGATTATATCTCCAAATGGTATTAATATGATTTTATTTATTTTTTGAATTTATATACTGCCCTATACCTGGAAGTCTCAGGGTGGTTCATAAACAAAATCAAAACATAAAACCACAAAATCTATATTAAAGCAAAAACAACAGCCCAATAACACCCCCCCCCCAAAAGCCACATTTTAAAATGACATAGGATGTCAATCAAATCACTCAAAGGCCTGGTTTAAAAGGAATATTTTTGCCTGGCACCTAAAGATGTATAATAAAGGTGCCAGGCAAACTTTCCTGGGGAGAGCATTCCACAGATGGGGAGCCACTGCAGAGAAGGCCTGTTCTCGTGTTGCCACCCTCCGGACCTCTCAAGGAGGAGGCACACGAAGGAGGGCCTCAGAAGATGATCTCAGGGTCTGGATAGGTTCCTATGGAAAGTGGCAGTCATTGAGGTATTGTAGTCCTGAGCCGTTTAACATATGTTCCATATGTTTATATATTTTTAACCAGAATGACACATCATTGAAACTGATATAGATATAGATACTGTTGTGCAAGTGGAATTCGTTCTGTTCATGCAGTTATTTAGTTGAACATTTTCGGAAGCTTTCTGGAATCAATCTGCTTGACCTTGGTGATGAAAAAGATACCAGGCTGAAACATCATGTTCTTCTTAGAGCATAAGATTTCATATGGAGGTCAATTAAAGGTGATATCTCTCAACTACTGATATATCTCAACTGCTAATTTAAGATGCCACATGGGAAGAAGCACATTCTAAATTAAAGTGTGTAGAATTCAGACAGTGTAGGACTTGAACAGTGTAGGACAGTGTAGGGGACGCGGGTGGCGCTGTGGGTTAAACCACAGAGCCTAGGATTTGCTGATCAGAAGGTCGGCGGTTCGAATCCCTGCGGTGGGGTGAGCTCCTGTTGCTCAGTCCCTGCTCCTGCCAACCTAGCAGTTCGAAAGCACGTCAAAGTGCAAGTAGATAAATAGGTACCACTCCGGTGGGAAGGTAAACGGCGTTTCTGTGCACTGCTCTGGTTCACCAGAAGCGGCTTTGTCATGCTGGCCACATGACCCGGAAGCTGTACACCGGCTCCCTCGGCCAATAAAGCGAGATGAGCGTCGCAACCCCAGAGTCGGTCACGACTGGACCTAATGGTCAGGGGTCCCTTTACCTTTACCTTTAGGACTTGAATTGTGTCTGAAAGGTAATAAGGATCCATTGCAGATTCCATAAAACAAATATTCTCCACAGTCTGATCTTGCCAAAAGACAAGCTGTATCATTTTAGCTTGTGAAGTGATATCAAGGGCAGCTCCGGGTGATGCATATTCTTACCAAGAGGTTACTAGTGCATGGATGTTAAAAGATCTGTTGAAGTCATGGGCCTACAAGATGTTTCTTTTCTTCTAATAGAGTATTCTGAATTACCACATCTACAAGTACTCAAGATTTGTTTCCAGAAAGCTCAGATATTCTTCCATCAAGTGTAATGGCAATAGATTTACAAGGGATGGAGGGACAAATGCACGGCTTTTACCTGTGTTGCTGACAGCTGAGGTGACACACATGTGGCTCAACCATCGCATTTGAAAACGCTCCTTAAAATGGTCATGTAGTACAGGATTTCCATTTTACATTTGGCTGCATGGGTCTTGGTTATGTCAGGCTTCATTCATAAGAAAATTTGCACAGGATAGCACTCAGCACCTAGAGAGCCAGGCAGGTCAGGCTGGCAAAAAACAAACAAACCAGAGTCAATTGAAAGCATCACATGATAATGACATTTTGTTGTCATTGAAATGAAAAGGTGTCAACAGTCAATGAAAGCCAAAGATCCCCCTTTTAAATGCTGTAATTAGTTGTGAAACAAGAACATACCTTCATCTGGGCTCTTCTCTTATCTTGCGTGGCATCTGCGCTGGGATGCTGCTACTAACCGATATGGTATTTTGTGATCACAGTGACATGGCTGATCTGTACATCATGTAGCTTTGTGCATGTCACAGGCACTCAGGATAAGACTTTGAAAGTGGAGGCTGAACTGTGCATCACAGGGACTGCTTGCAATATTGTATATGTGTGTGTGTTGTTGACAGGGCCGGATATAGGTTTGATGAGGCCCTAAGCTACGGAAGGTAATGGAGACCTTTATATGTCCAGCTGTCCTTTGTCAACAACAAATTGTTGCTGTTTTTTGTGTTGAATATATGCTATATGGTAATTTATGGACCTAATAGGTATCTGAAGCCATTTGCACATGTTGCTGTATGAAGGGATTCTTTATTTGTTTTTTATCTTATACAGTGGTACCTCGCAAGATGAATGCCTCGCAAGACGAAAAACGCGCAAGACGAAAGAGTTTTCCGTTTTTTGAGTCGTTCCGCAAGACGAATTTCCCTATGGGCTTGCTTCGCAAGACGAAACGTCTTGCGAGTTCTTGCGAGTTTGTTTCCTTTTTCTTAAAGCCGCTAAGCCTCTAAGCTGTTAATAGCCGCTAAGCCGCTAAGCTGCTAATAGCCGTGCTTCGCAAGACGAAAAAACCGCAAGACGAAGAGACTCGCGGAACGGATTAATTTCGTCTTGCGAGGCACCACTGTATTTTAGAAATGTACATCCAGGTTTTTCCCCTTTAATTTATTGGGGAGCCCCCAAGAGAGTGGGGCCCTAAGCTATAGCTTGTTTAGCTTATACATAAATCCGGCACTGGTTGTTGAGTCTGGTACACCCAGCGATCTGTGGAGCTCAAAGGCTGTATCTTTCCAACAACTGCTCTGATAACTCAGAGGAGTAGGGTCAAGGAACGTGAACCCTATTTATTTATTTATTTATTTATTTATTTATTTATTTAATTCATTTCTACTATTTGTAGGCTATTCCATAGAAAGAGGTTCTCTGAGCAGTTAGCAGATATTTTTTTTTAATGCGACACTGTAACACAACCCAGCATTAGAACAGCACAATCTTATACCTGCCTACTCAGAAGTAAGTCCCACTGAGTTCAGTGGGAATTGCTCCCAGGTAAGTGGGCATACGATTGTGCTTTACTTCACCAACTCTCATCCGCTCCAAAACAGGGCCATGTGTTCTCTGCTTTGGCTGGTCAATATTGTGGTTGTTCCAACCACTTGCAACAGGACCTATTCAGGAAACAGGATGGCTGTGGCTTGTAGCTGGTGGTTTGTGACCTGGTTGTCCCACTTAGCCACAAAGGGAACGTAGGATGGAGCACTCAGGATTGTTCCTGCAACGTTGGAATGGACTCTGCAAAATAAGACATGAATTAGTCAGCAGGGTAGTTTGTAAAATTCATGGAAATTAGCAACTATGAAAATAGTCCAGTCCAGACCCGTCTTACCCATAGAGGCTAGTGGCGCGGGGCACCAGGGCAGCAGGTTCTGGAGGGCGCGAGGCGAGAGTCCGGGGAACACCGAATGAGAGCGCTGAGTGAGCGAGAGTGCATGCGCCGCTCCCACTGAGCGTCGGCTTGGTTTTTTTCCCTTTTAGCCTGTAGGCGCCGAATTCTGCGGGGTGCCAGGAGGCTAAAAGGGAAAAAAATGAGCCAATTTCTTGGCAGGAGAGGTGCACGCACCCTCGCTCGCTCGGTGCAGGCCCGCTCACTCGGTGTGTTGCCTGCCGCAGCCACCACGGCATGAAGCGGCCAGCTGAGCCAGGAGGCACCACGGCCACCCTCCACCTCTTCCCCGCCGGAGGAGCCGCTGCCCACCTCCAGCCCTAAAAAAAGGTCGACAGCTCTGGGAAGGGGGGGGTGCCAGAGGGATCTTTGCACCATGGCGCCGGATATGCTTAAGATGGCCCTGGTCCAGTCATTGAGGAAATAATACAGTGGTACCTCCGGTTATGAACTTAATCCGTTCTGGAGGTCAGTTCTTAAGCAGAAACCGTTCTTAACATGAGGCACGCTTTCACTAATGGGGCCTCCCGCTGCTGCTGCCGTGCCGCCGGCGCGCGACTTCCACTCGCATCCCGGGGCAAAGTTCGCAACAAGGGGCATCTACTTCTGGGTTAGCGGAGCTCCTTACCTGAAGCATTCATAAGGAGGACAGTACGTAACACGAGGTTCCACTGTACTTTACAACTAAAATGGACTATGTGTGTTAATTATCGGGGGGAAACCATTCTGTTAAAAGAATCAACTTCTATTTTGTCTCCCCTGTGTTATGTTTTTACAACAGGATTCTTCCTCAACATGCAGAATATGAAACATATTTCTTCTGCGTATTAGTATTCTTGTTAGTAATCTTTGATGAATAATGTGTTGACAATGTTTCTATATTTTAATGGTGCTATATTGTCTTCATATTTATGTCCTCATCTTAGATGGCACACTACAATGTATCATCTTTTCTTTTTATCATATTGCTTGATTTGCTTACATTCTATGAATTTTTAAATGGTAAAATCCAAACATAATTAACAACAACAACAATAATAACATTGCATTGCCAGTTCATAGACTGCCAATAAAATATCGGGGGGGGGGGGGGAGAGAGAGAACATTTCCAAACTAAACTACATTTTTAATTGCACTCCATTAAGATAGAAAAAGGTGGACTTTATTTTTAAAAGCATGTAAATTTTTAATAAACTAACCCCACAATTAACTAATGGTCAAATTTGACTGATTTTTCTTGCTTTCAGTAGTTCTTCACGCTTCATAAAGAATTACTCAACACAAGTGAGTAAGACCTTTTATAAATAACTTGAAAATGAAATTTGGTTGATGCTTGACACCGGGAACATCTATCAAATTACATAGAAGCCAAAATGTTCCAGAGGAAACATCACTATCGCCTGGATGACATTACATTTGCTAGTATGAAATTTGTGTGATTGCAATTCACGATCCTCCTCAAAAGCTAAATACAAACCTGTCAAGACGGCTTTTAAGATGATTGTTCTTGGCAGTGACACGGTGCAAGAGCTTCTATTAGTTAATTGCTCCTTCAAAGCCAGCAACACATTAGGAAAAGGGGGGGTGCAATTGTTGGTTTGTTTCAAGGACAGACTATATATATATATATGCTTCTTATATAGTCCAACAGATGTTAAGATATGTTTCAAAATTAAAATGGGAATGCAGAGATGTGGGAATTGTGTAGCCTTTGGAATGCTATGTGTTACAAGTCAAGGGGAAAGCAGAGATTTTCTGAAAATAACAACAACAACAACAACAAAAACAACAACAACAATAATAATTTATTTATACCCTGCCCATCTGGCTGGGCTTCCCCAGCCACTCTGGGCGGCTTCCAAAAAAAATATTAAAATACTGTAATACATCAAACATTAAAAGCTTCCCTGAACAGGGCTGCCTCCAGATGTCTTCCAAAAATCTGGTAGTTGTTGTTCTCTTTGACATCTGGTGGGAGGGCGTTCCACAGGGAGGGCGCCACTACCGAGAAGGCCCTCTGCCTGGTTCCCTGTAACTTGGCTTCTTGCAGTGAGGGAACCGCCAGAAGGCCCTTGGTGCTGGACCTCAGTGTCTGGGTTGAACGATGGGGGTGGAGACGCTCCTTCAGATATACTGGAAACGAGGCCGTTTAGGGCTTTAAAGGTCAGCACCAACACTTTGAATTGTGCTCAGAAACGTACTGGTGCATCCTTAGAACAATTCATGCTTGATGGTGGGCTCCACACACTTTTGATTGAACACACCGTGGGTATGAAGTTATGTCTTCACATAAGCATATACTGAGTAGTCTGTTGCAGCAGCAGCAGCAGTACTACTAGGCTTGCGGAAAGTGCCTGCAACTGATTTTGTGGGGTCCTCTGCTCTGACCTCAGGGTCAGAGAATGGTGAGGAGCTGCCACTGGGAAGTGGGCCTGGGAAACCAGTTTATTACACCCCTTTCCACATGCTTAGCTCTGGATCCAAGCTGTCGTGTTTTGTATCTGAGTATAAAAATAAGGAAGGGACGCGGGTGGCGCTGTGGTCTAAACCACAGAACCTAGGGCTTGCCGATCCGAAGGTCAGCGGCTCGAATCTCCCCGACGGGGTGAGCTCCCGTTGCTCGGTCCCTGCTCCTGCCAACCTAGCAGTTCGAAAGCACATCAAAGTGCAAGTAGATAAATAGGTACCACTCCAGTGGGAAGGTAAACGGCGTTTCTGTGCACTGTTCTGGTTTGCCAGAAGCGGCTTAGTCATGCTGGCCACATGACCCGGAAGCTGTACGCCAGCTGCCTCGGCCAGTAAAGCGAGATGAGCATCACAACCCCAGAGTCGTCCGCGACTGGACCTAATGGTCAGGGGGTCCCTTTACCTTTACCTATAAAAATAAGGAGCCAGTTCGCTCAGTCAGTTGCACCACATGGCTCCAACATGAGAGCAGCTCTTAGCCCACAGAGTGTGCGAGATCAGCATCAGGGTCTCCAACGCAAACACAATAGAGCAGAGAGACATGACAGATAACGAAATCCCCTCCTGGAATGGTTAAGAAACATGGCAGGGATTTCTTTTTTAAAAAAGAAAAAGGAAGGAAATGAAATCTCCGTGTAAGAAGAAAAAGAATCTTGCTTGGTTCTGTGTGGAATCTTATGAGCTAAGAAAATGGATCATTGTTTGGAGTGCTTGTAATAGCAAATAATCTGGCAGAGTGCCTCTGTGCCACTGCTTTCCCTCCCTTCCCGGGCTTTC
This sequence comes from Podarcis pityusensis, assembly GCF_964106645.2. Lineage (NCBI taxonomy): Eukaryota > Metazoa > Chordata > Lepidosauria > Squamata > Lacertidae > Podarcis > Podarcis pityusensis. The sequence continues at coordinate 81,674,797 of NC_138031.1, forward strand.
TGATGCCTTTCCCGTTTGGATCTCCTGCTTAGATAAAACAGATGACTTTCTGGGCCTGCTTCTGCTAACAGCAGGCAGGAGCGCTGGTGACTGATTGGTTGAAACATGAGGATTAATGGGTATTTATATTTCATTAAATTTTATGCTCACTGGAGAATAATGTATCACTCGCAGATATTGAAACATATGTCAACCCTATCCACTTACATATAATTCAATTTGACTTAAATGCATTGATCAAATTTTATTAAAGTCCAATATATCTTCCAAAAAGGCCCACTAACACAATATCGCTGCTTCGTATTCATCAGATAAAAGGAGGCAATTGGGTTGTAATTCTATTTATACCTTTTTTTCGAGGAAAAGGGGGCGATTATTGGGTAGGGAATAAACATGACAAGGTGACTGCCGCTGGCTGAAGGACTTAGGATGGGGATTATTAAGAGATTTTGCAACTTGCCCTTCTGTTTAGTAAGTTTAGTTGGGATTATCCTTGTGGGAAAGAGGGGTGTGGAAGGGTGTAGGTACTACACGGGGCGGGGGGGGGGGAACCCAATGTTCCTTATTTCAGAAGGAAAAGGGAACAGAATTATTGTCAGGGGAATTTTGAAAGGAGAGCTTTGGCAGCAGACTAAAAATGGGGAAACTCTCTCAGTCCTGTAGATCTGAGAAGGATTTGCTGCCCAGACAGCATCTTTTTGTGTGTGAATTTAGTACCAACTACCCCAGAAGTGGCTTAGTCATGCTGGCCACATACCCCAGAAAACTGTCTGCGGAAGTGGACAAACACCGGCTCCCTCGGCCTATAAAGCGAGATGAGTGCCGTAACCCCAGAGTCGTTCGTGACTGGACTTAACTGTCAGGGGTCCCTTTACCTTTATCTTTTTACCCTCCAGATATTCAATGGATATTTGCTGAATATATTAGATCTCTATATGACTTCCAGTCGTACCAACGGAGATCTCAATATTAATATGTCATGTTGTTGTTTAGTCATTTAGTCGTGTCCGACTCTTCATGACCCCATGGACCAGAGCACGCCAGGTACTCCTATCTTCCACTGCCTCCCGCAGTTTGGTCAGACTCATGTTTGTAGCTTTGAGAACGCTGTCTAACCATCTTGTCCTCTGTCGTCCCCTTCTTCTTGTGCCCTCAATCTTTCCCAACATCAGGGTCTTTTCCAGGGAGTCTTCTCTTCTCATGAGGTGGCCAAAGTATTGGAGCCTCAGCTTCACGATCTGTCCTTCCAGTGAGCACTCAGGGCTGATTTCCTTCAGAATGGATACGTTTGATCTTCTTGCAGCACCACAGTTCAAAAGCATCAATTCTTTGGCGATCAGCCTTCTTTATGGTCCAGCTCTCACTTCCATACATCACTACTGGGAAAACCATGGCTTTTACTATACGGACCTTTGTTGGCAAGGCGATGTCTCTGCTTTTTAAGATGTTGTCTAGGATTGCCATCGCCTTTCTCCCAAGGAGCAGGCGTCTTTTAATTTCGTGACTGCTGTCACCATCTGCAGTGATCATGGAGCCCAAGAAAGTAAAATTTCTTCCCCTTCTATTTGCCAGGAGGTGATGGGCCCAGTGGCCATGAACTTCTTTTTTTGATGTTGAGCTTCAGACCATATTTTGCGCTCTCCTCTTTCACCCTCATTAAAAGATTCTTTAATTCCTCCTCACTTGCTGCCATCAAGGTTGTGTCATCTGCATATCTGAGGTTGTTGATATTTCTTCCGGCAATCTTAATTCCGGCTTGGGATTCATCCAGCCCAGCCTTTCGCATGATGAATTCTGCATATAAGTTAAATAAGCAGGGAGACAATATACAGCCTTGCCGTACTCCTTTCCCAATTTTGAGCCAATCAGTTGTTCCATATCCAGTTCTAACTGTAGCTTCTTGTCCCACATAAAGATTTCTCAGGAGACAGATGAGGTGATCAGGCACTCCCATTTCTTTAAGAATTTGCCATAGTTTGCTGTGGTCGACACAGTCAAAGGCTTTTGCATAGTCAATGAAGCAGAAGTAATGTCATAACTAACATTTAATATTTGACAGCATTTGGAAGCTGGTGTGCAATGATATTCACTACCGGCAGCTGATTTGCAGTGGTATATTACAGTACTGTGGTTTTCAAACTTTCCATCTTCAGGCAATGTTTCCCAACACTAACTTTTCTGCCCAGGCATTCACCTGAAGTCGTGGGACTCCTTCATCCCTGACCATTGGCCACGATGCCTGGGGCTTAAAGGAGCTGGGGACCAATATTTGGAGGGCACCACGTTGACTACCCCTGATTTGTGGGAAACTTTGGGGAAAGCAACTCAGATTGGAACAGGAGTTAGTGGACTTTCATCTCTACAAAATGGCTTCAGACCCTAACCCCATAGCATGTTATTTCTACTGATCCTCGATCAGGCCTGGCCCAGTGGCACCATTAAAAGAGAGAGATCAGCGCATCACTCCCTGTTCTCCATAGAAATTTCCTCTGAGCTCAGTTAGAAGTTATCACAGAGAGGCAAGAAAACGCTTTAGCTTACTTTTACTCTGCTGTTCTCTAGCTAGCATCAGTTCCACTGAAGCATCCTTTCAGGATCCCCTTGTCTGAAATCTACGGCTAGGCTAAGCAAACTCCTTCTACAATGCCACTTCTCTGGCTGTTACAGGGACAAAGAATCTGGATATTTAGATCCGATGGTATCTAATAGGAAGCCATCAATCTTTTATAGTAAGAGAATACATAAATTATAAACAAATATGTCCTTTGGTCTAGTCGAACAGCATAATGATCAAAGACACACAATAGAAATGTATTTGCTTCTACAGTATGCTTTATTCCCTGAGCTCCCAGTCTGCGGTGATGGACAGGCAGCGAGCTGTCAGTTTTTGTTCCATCTGTCACACTACACGTACCTCCTGTTGTTTTAAGTAATCAATATGGGGGCTGAAATCACCTACCGCTACCTCTGTTACCTCCTATTTTGTCCACTCATAAATTATGAATCCCTGCACAACATCAAGTCTACAATTTCGATTGCATTTGCTAATCATTGATCAATAATTCAAAAGCCTCTTCTTCTTCAAGGGTCCCTCGTTTCCTGGAACATATGGCGCAAGGCTGACAATGTTCGCAAGACTATTCCCTTACACAGAAAGCACCATTTTTTAAAAACAAAACAAAACAAAAAAGTTGTTCAAAGTTTCTTTTGTTTTTCTTTTCCCTCTCCTTTTTCTTTTTATGAATCAGACTTTGTACTTCCCCCCCACCTCCACTCTTGTTTTCTATATTTAATGAATACACAAGCAGAGCACCTACAGAGCAATGTACTTGGTGGATGTAACTTACAATTGTATAGTGTGGACAGACATGGCACTTAGCAAAACAGTCTTCCTCCTGTTTTTTCATCAGCCGTTATTTTGATGGGTATATTGTTCATGCAATGCATATGTCTTTTTACCCACCCCCAGTGCTTGTCTTGCTTGCTTTTCCCCATACGCGCTTATGCGGACGTCTAATCAAAAGAGTTTTCTTTTTGGACTTTGTGCATCTGTGCTTTTATGTATGTGTGTTTCATAATTATAGTGTGTGTGTGTGTGTGTGTGTGTGCGCGCGCGCATGTGTGTTTGCCTGCAGTGCTACAGTTTAATACAAAACATTTAGTAAACGCCCAACATGCATCAGTGAATGCTGACTGTTCTCAGATAGGTTTTGTGTGTGCCTGAATATAAGCACACACTTTTCAATACACCAATGAATTCCACAATAATATTTAGCTGACTTTCAACATTCGGATATTTGAAACTGCCCCCGTTCAGATGTGAATATCATTTAAAGAAATATAAATAAAATTGAACATTCACTCAATTATTTGCCTATCTATCTGTCCATCTATACACACACACACACACACACACACACACACACGTATATTTCAAGTAACACAGTTAAGGGTTGAAAAGAAGTCAGCAGCTAACTGTTCTTGGATTTGCAGGCAGACTGAATTGGAAAGCATTATGATAGCAGCCCAACTTACTGGAGGGTTTGCTGTTTCTTTGTCTAAGATTGTTTTATTAGCTATTATACTACTATAGTATGATCATGAATAATAAATGCCATTATACAGAAGAGTTCTGATTTCATCTCCACAGAGTCCTCTTAAACAGCCCGATTGTGCAAATGTTAATATATTAGCATACTTGCGCTCAGTGTGTATGTTCAGTGTACAACTTTAGTAAGAAAAGAAAAGTAGGCTGAAACCATTAAAAGATCACCTTTCATCTAATGCTATGTGTTGTTTGAAATTCGTTTTGACAATATAATGTACAAATCCTTGGAATAGCTCAGTCAGCAGAGCATGAGACTCTTAAGCTCATAGTTGTGGGTTCATGTTCTACATTGGGCAAAAGATTCCCGCATTTCAGGGGATTGGATCGGATCACCATTATGGTCCCTTCCAACTCCACAATTCTATATTCTATGATTCCATGAAATGATTCAACATCACCAGCAAAGTCCATTCAAAATTAAGCAAACTGAAGTCCCGTTCAACTCAATGGGACACAACTAAGCATGCAATCTGTTTCCCCATTGAACTCAGTGAAATGTGATGAAACTTTGACAAGAGCAAACCCAGTACTAACAACAATCATTTCCAAACACTGTACTGTAGGGGCTGGACTACAACTCTCATCCCATTGGCCACACTGGCTGGGGCTGATGGGAATTAGAGTCCAAAGCATAAGGAAGGCCATAGGTTCACCACTCCTGATTAATGCAAAAAAGAATGTAAGTTAACTAACTGTGTAGTCCTATCCTTGTCTCCTCCAAAGTTAGACCCATGGAGTTCAATAGGGCTTAAAAGGTAAAGGTAAAGGACCCCTGACAATTAAGTCCAGTTGCAGATGACTCTGGGGTTGCGGTGCTAATCTCACTGTACTAGCCGAGGGAGCCGGCGTTTGTCCACAGACAGTTTTTCTGGGTCATGTGGCCAGCATGACTAAGCCGCTTCTGGCGAAACCAGAGCAGCACACAGAAATGCCATTTACCTTTCCGCCGGAGTGGTACATATTTATCTACTTGCACTTTGATGTGCTTTTGAACTGCTAGGTTGGCAGGAGAAGGGACCAAGCAACGGGAGCTCACCCCGTTGCAGGGATTTGAACCGCCGACCTTCCGATCGGCAAGCCCAAGAGGCTCAGTGGTTTAGACCACAGCACCACCCCCATCCCATTTCAGTGTGGCTTACTCCAAGGTAAATGATATAGGTTTGCAACTTACGTAAATATGGCTGTATGCTCAAAGTACCCACATAAAGAAGATGTTGCCCAGTATGTTTCTGCATGACTTGCTACTCTGATCTTGGTGTCTTCTAATGGACTGCTATCTGGCAGGTGTCTGTGTGTAATTTTGCTGTATTTCTACATCAGGTGTAATCATGGGCATAGCCAGGGGAGGCAGGGAGGGGGACCTCCCCCCTTAATCCATAAAAATGCTGTGCTCGTGTCTTCAGGGGTTCCTTCTATAGACTCACCTCCTTTTGTTTAAGAGGCACATCCAAGATAGCAACTTGCACGGAAATTCGGGGGCTCTGTGAACAGTCCCCCTCAACAATGAGAATGTTGGGGAACATAAATGTAGCATACTGAAACTGAAATATGGACAGCCCATTTAGACATTGCGGAGTAGTCATCTATTAGTCTGTTCACCATGATTTTGTCTATTACACTTTTTCAATCCATCCAAGTTAGTGACTGTCACTATTGGAAATCTTATGTTTTGGTCATTTGCTGTGAGGGTGCTACCTGTCTCTTCTTTTGGATTAGATTGGGGAATCTTCCAGATGGTTTCTTTTCTTTTCGTTTTAAATAACTTTATGTAAGCAGGCTTGAACATTTGTTAATAAATAACCTTGCTATGAGAAAGCAAACACAATCTGAGAATGAAAGCACTTTTCCATGCAAGGATTTCCTCTATTTCAGTATACAAAAGAGTGCTGCCAATCACCTACTTGACAAAGGGAATTAATGTTCCAGAGAGTAGTGAGATCAGGCTTGTTTTTTCCAGGGACCAAGACCTTGGAAAACAGACCCACCCACCCAAGAGTACCGCTATTCTAATTTTGCATGGAGCATCCAAGATGGTCAGGGGCATTGTGAGATAACTCTCATTTTGCCTGCCGCACCTCATTTGTGGCTGGGATCTTAAAAAAAAAAAACTTTTACAAGTTAAGCAAAAGTAATAGAAAGTCATGGTCTGTAGCATGCTGCAACTATGGAGTTTTTTTGTCTTTCTGACAATGTTCTGTTGATGGATCTCATATGAATGAAACCTCCATTGTGGTACATTCTCATAACCTTGTTGCTAAGTTTCTAGACATCTAGGGTAGTGAGAGCTTTTGTCTTCAGTTTGAATTCAGCTTCTTGGTGTCTCTGTCCTAGACCCAGATAGGTTTTGGCCAAATTTAGAATGAATTGTAGCAAGTCTAAGTAGAAAAAAGATGTGATAGAGGCAGCAAAAGTGACGGTAATCGGATCAGACAATCACCAAAGCTGACAACATTCACAACATGCTGGTTCCAAATGGAAATCAGCTGTGCTCTGTACCTTTCAGAAGACAAAAGGGAAGAAAAAAGTTTTTTAAAGGTGTGTCAATAAGATGTTTAATGCCTGATGGACAAACAACTTGAAGCCATTCAACATGGCTCTCCGTTCAATTGTGAAAAGACAAATTGATCATTTTGAAGAAGACTGCTCCAAAGTTTTCAAAGGAAGCAAACAACTGGAATGTTTCAAGGTTAGAAAGAGTTCAGCTTCAACATGTTTTATTTATTTATATTCTGGTCTGCTAGAATATATCTATTGGATGGTTTATTCAAGCTGCTGATTGCAATCCTCATCAAATGTCGCTAGCATGCCTTTGGTACAACCAGGCAGTGTCCTGGGTACATGACACATAGTTGAAGTTTTCATACTGTGTTTTAGAAAACTCAGTGGATTCCTTAAAAACTTGGGGGGGGGGGGCACTCAACAAGAAGATCAGTAATGTTCCCTGAAAAATATCTGGCCCATTTGTTAACAATCTTTCCCTAAATGCAGACGTGTGAGTTGGATCAGTTCAAAGAAGTCATGGGAAATTGCCTTCTACTGAGTCAAACTATTGGTCCATTTAGTTCAGTATTGTCAGGGGTCTCGAGATACCTAGAGATGCCTGAGATTGCACCTGGAACCTTCTGCATGCAAAACTGTCGGGGACAGGGCAGAGAAGGAATGGTGGGGACCACCTCCCCAGCTTGACCCTTCCAGGGAGGAGGAAGAGGAAGACAGTTTAGATTTACAACAGGGGGTTGAGGAAGGTCACAGCTCAGAGGCAAATGAGGGGGAAAGTTGGGAAATCATAGGAGAGCCAGAACAACACCTGGCTGACACATTGTCATTAGAAAGCATTCCAGACCCACCATCTCCCAGAACCTGGCAAGCCTTGAAAGTAGGAGAGCAAAGAGCTCAAAGACAGAGGGCACTTAGCAACACCCATAGAAGAGATGATGAGAATGAGGAATGAGGGTTTTCAAATAAATGAAATGTTTAAAAAGGATCTTAAGGAATATGGATATACAGAGAAAGATTCAAAATTTCAAACAGAAATAATAAATAATGAATATAAGATTTTATCTAAAATGTATAAGATATTGTTGGAATGGCATACAAAAGATGAAGAAGTTAAATCTGTTATGATACAATGGGCCAGAGATTTCAGATATAATATACAATTTAAAGATTGGATTAAACTATGGAATGAAAATATTAAATTTACCGCATGTACTGCGTTAAAGGAAAATGTTATGAAAATGATTTACAGATGGTATATTACACCGGTAAAACTTGCAAAAATGTATAAAACATGTAAGAAATGTTGGAAATGTAAAGAAAAGGATGGTACTTTTTACCATATGTGGTGGGAATGTAAGAAAGTGAAGAGCTTCTGGGAATTGATATATAATGAATTGAAAAAAATGTTGAAATATACATTTGTTAAGAAACCAGAGGCCTTTCTTCTAGGAATTATAGGAAATGAAATAAACAGAAAGGACTGTAAACTTTTCCAATATGCAGTAACAGCGGCAAGAATATTACTGGCCCAGAGATGGAAACAGGAACAAGTACCTACTTTGGAGGAGTGGAGAATGAAGCTGATGGACTATGCAGAACTTGATAAAATGACAGGGAAGATCAGATATCTACGAGATCAAAAGTTTATCGAGGACTGGGGAAAATTAGTCGAGTATTGGGGATGTATAAGTGACAATGAAATAACATTAGTGGCATTTAAAGAAGCTCTGTAAAAACTTAAGAAATATTGTAAGAAAGAAAACCAGGTGTGGAAGGGCATGTTAAAAGGCAATAGGAAACTTAGGAAATGTGTAACTAAAAAGTTTAATTCGGATGATTGTCAGAAAGGCTGATGGAAGTCCAAAAACGAGAAAATTTGTTAAGTTGAAATGTTTATCTATTTTTTTTTTTGGATGAAAATTAATAAAAATATTATTTTAAAAAAAAGAGAATGAGGAATGAGGAAATGGGAGAGACAGGGGGTGGTGGAGATTCACTCGGGACAATGCCATTATCCAAGAGGCATTCTATAGCCACTCTGTAAATACTGTATAAAAAGCAGACAGTAAGAAACATTCCCTTGTCTTTGTACATTCCTGGGCAACCAGCTAGGAGTCTCTGGCAGCAGCCTGCCACTGAGCCACACTTTCTCTCCAACTACACTCAGTTAATTCACGCTGATGGTGAAGCCCACCAGGGACATTTTAATTCCCTTCTCCCACTGGCTAGATGTACAGTGTGTGTGTGTGTGTGTGTGTGTGTGTGTGTGTGTGTGTGTGTAACCAAATGCATTGCAAAATGCCTGCCTTATACAGTGGTACCTCGGGTTACATACGCTTCAGGTTACATACACTTCAGGTTACAGAGTCCGCTAACCCAGAAATAGTACCTTGGGTTAAGAACGTTGCTTCAGAATGAGAACAGAAATCGTGCTCCGGCAGCATGGCGGCAGCAGGAGGCCCCATTAGCTAAAGTGGTGCTTCAGGTTAAGAACAGTTTCAGTTAAGAACGGACCTCCGGAACGAATTAAGTACTTAACCCGAGGTATACCACTGTACCTAGAATGGGAGGCTCATGCACATCTCCAGGGGTTGTGAAGTTGGGGAGAAAGAGAGATCCTTATTGCCAAACTTTTCTCCCTGGAGCCTGGGACCTGAACTGCAAAGTTTGCAGAGTGATGGTTCCACATATTCCTTCTTCCACACTGATCTCTACAACGTCGAACCCTGGAATCCATGCATGGGATAGGGGTGGGGATGAGCAAAAGCAGTGGGCATGTTATGGATTACCAGAGGCAGATTAAGGGGAGCATGACGAGTTCTGCATTGGGCACTGAGTTCTGAGAGGATGCCACACGGAACACTGCAACAGTGATGAGCAACAGAAAGTGAGAGGCAAGGAGTGCCAAATTTAGGGTCGCACAGGGCGCCACTGAAATTTTAAAGCCAAGAGTCCACCACTGTGGATTACAGATCTTTGGTATGATCATGATCCTGTTTGCTCCTGTATCTGGGAATTAAGGTGTTGCTATCTGACTTCTTTATACTGCATTAGTTTATTCATTTTGATTATACGTTTGAAGGGCTGATTTTGTAGGCTGAATCGACAGAATCCAGTCCACCAATGTCTCCTAGAGGCTGCATTATTTCATGACTACATGAAGGGAAGAATTAGGCTGTTAAAGTTCATGGCAGCCCAGATAAAATTGGCTTCTTTAAAGGGAAAGAAGGTGGTGTCCAAAACAGCAACAAAAGCAAAAACTGGGGAATAATGTCAAGCTGGTGCTGAATAGGGACTGTACTGAAACATATTTTAAATATTGGAGGGGGATTAAAATCCCAACACATTTTGCACTGAGTCGTCTTCTTTGTTGGCAACTGTAATATGCATTTTTGAGCTGACATTGGTGGCATTGAGTTTGGTGGACTTGCTTTAAAAGGTAAAGGATCTCTGACAGTTAAGTCCAGTCACGAACGACTCTAGGGTTGCGGCACTCATCTCGCTTTACTGGCTGAGGGAGCCGGCGTTTGTCCGCAGACAATTTTTCCGGGTCATGTGGCCAGCATGACTAAGCCGCTTCTGGCAAAACCAGAGCAGCGAACAGAAATGCCGTTTACCTTCCCGACGGAGTGGTACCTATTTATCTACTTGCACTTTGATGTGCTTTCAAACTACTAGGTTGGCAGGAGCAGGGACCAAGGAACGGGAGCTCACCCCGTCGCAGGGATTCAAACCACCGACGTTCCGATTGGCAAACCCTAGGCTCAGTGGTTTAGACCACAGCACCACCCACGTCCCACTTTAGCCACTCCCAATAACAGTGTTTTTGTTTGTAGCCTTAGCATTACTTTGGCTGGATCATGCTCATGATTTATCCAAAGCCACAGCAGACAGCTCTCTTATTTGTATGTGGCTCCTACAGAACAATTCTGAATACGCCTCTCTGTTTTGTCCAAAGGTGGTGGTGATAGGAATAATACCTACAGCATTTCTGAGGGTTTCTCTTTTACATCTTTCATCCTTTAATGAGACACTCATGCACTCGTTTAGAGATACCTCCGGGATAAATTCACGACATAGATGTTACTCTTCAAAATGTTCCCTTTATGCTACGACTTGATCAGTTTTTGTCCATCGTTCACAGCCAAAGGAAAAACGATGTTACAGAAACCCTTCCATTCTTACTGAAAGAAAAAGGTTATATAAAACAATGTTACAGAATCATGAGGCGGCGGGGGTGGGAGGGGAGCCCATGTAACTTAAAGCCAGGCTTGTTAGATTATTCAAATGAAGGAGCTTCTAACAGTTTAGTTAGGAATTAAGTTAATTGGGTTTGGTGTAAGGTTGCTGTACTTCCTGCTGGAAAGGCTCCCATATTTTCCTCCACAGAAGTACTGGCTGGTCCCCCATGTCACCCTGTTAGCCCAGACTTTAATTAGTTCTGGCATTCGCCTCATAATGATAAATGCTGAGATGATGAATGGAAATGCAAATGAGTGTGAAGTGGCTCAGCCATCAGAGCCACATATCATTAATACTTTCCTACTGTTAAATCGATCAATGTCATCCCAGGATCCCTCTCTTCAGCGGGTACAGATGGCCACCCGCCAGAACGCCTTCCATTATATCAGCGAGGGAAACTTTGTGGGTTTCTCCCCTCCATATGCTTTTTATTCCTCATTTCATGATCCTTTTTGGCAGCTCAAATTCCAATATAGTTCCAGCTGAGATGCTAACTGTTATGGTCAATAAGGAAATTGCTAATTTAGAGCAAAACAAACACCAATTGGAACTAGTCTCGATTAACAGTGTTTTCCACACGCAAACACACACACATTCATTTAAAAAGTGGCATGGACACCTTTAAAATATGAAATACAATAAACATACAGTTAATGCTGATTTACAATAAGCCTACAATTTTTTTAAAAAGTGAACTTAATCTACAGATCAGGAAGAAGAAGAAGAAGAGTTTGGATTTGATATCCCACCTTTCACTCCCTTTAAGGAGTCTCAAAGCGGCTAACATTCTCCTTTCCCTTCCTCTCCCACAACAAACACTCTGTGAGGTGAGTGGGGCTGAGAGACTTCAAAGAAGTGTGACTAGCCCAAGGTCACCCAGCAGCTGCATGTGGAGGAGCGGGGAAGCGAACCCGGTTCCCCAGATTACGAGACTACCGCTCTTAACCACTACACCACACTGACTCTCTAGGAGAAGGGAAACTCTGATCCTAAACCTCTGGTGCCTTGCAGGATATCTTTGGGAGAAGAAAAGGCTAAGGAGTAAACCCTACACAAATCCAGGGTGGAATCCCTAAGACGGTTGGATGGTGTCTTATACTCCTCCTTCCAGCATCTCCTGCAGCCAAGCTGGTGCCAAATGTATTCCTTGGACCACATCAGCAATGCTGGGGGGGGGGGGAATCTTGTCATCTGAGCAACCCAGGACCTCCATGCTCTGGGGAGGTCACTTCGGTGTTGCTAACACAAGAGATTTGCCTTCACCCCTGAAGGCACACATCATTGCCTCTCAAGACAGATGGATGCCAACAAGATAAGGAAGCTTAGGATAGACTATATCTATCTGGCCCTCAGTACTCTTCCCAGAACACACCCCTATCCCAGGGCTACAGCCCTGCTCCACACTCTAATTAATTGCTTCCACTTGGCTGGAAAATATCATTGAACAATTCTTACTTGCCTAGAAGGGGAATGGAAAATTTGTGTAGGGTATGGATAAATGTAAAAAGTTTGTTATGTACTGAGTTGAATAGGATCCAAAATGCAGCAGTCTGATTGGTCCTAGAAAAATAGGATTCAGAATGCAGCAGTCTGATTGGTCCTAGAACAATGCAGCAGTATGATTGGTCTGCGGGAGCCACCCAATCCAGCTCCAGATGGAAGTGAATCCACAACCTGATTGGCCTACAGGAGAATTCTGGAATTAGCCAATCACGTGCAGCCCATTGTGTAAATAATGTATATAAAGCAGATACTTTGGGGAAACTTTCTTTCCTCCTCACCACTATGAGCTGAATAAAGAGCATGAAATCCACTCTCGACTCTGAGTATATATACAGTGTCCATCACAATGAGCCCAAAGTACAATAGATGATGATGTAATAAAATCTCTCTCTCTCTCGTATATGATTCAATGTCAAAAGGCAGGAGGTGATTTGGGGTTAATTGAGGATGGATTTCTATACTATGAGTACTGACCATGCACTTGTGTTCAATTTCTACAATATATGTAAGTTGCCAGAAACCCCACCATCCTCTATAAATCTTGCTTGGCTGCTATCTGGCTTCTGAGGTGCCTTCAGGCATTGCTCACACTTTCAAGAACTTCTTTACAGACATAAGGACTAGAAACATAGGTGATGGTTGTTTTCATGTGAAACCAAGAATCAAATTCTGTTCCTAATAGCACACACTGCACTTTTCCTATGCACACAAAGTAAAAAGTGCCCCAATACACCACACTGGACTCCATGCTATTCCTTACAGTATGCAAACACTTTCCCTCACCCATACACTTATACAGTGGTACCTCAGGTTACATACGCTTCAGGTTACATACTCCGCTAACCCAGAAATAGTGCTTCAGGTTAAGAACTTTGCTTCAGGATGAGAACAGAAATCGTGCTCCAGCAGCGCAGCGGCAGCAGGAGGCCCCATTAGCTAAAGTGGTGCTTCAGGTTAAGAACAGTTTCAGGTTAAGTACGGACCTCCGGAACGAATTAAGTACTTAACCCGAGGTACCACTGTACATGAGTACCATTTGGAGTGAGAATGAATGGTGTCTCCAATTCTTTATTCTGGAAATAAACAATGTGCCCTGGGTATCAAACGTTTGGGAGTCCGTTAACCACCATGTGAGGTGCAAGAGATCAGTGTTAGAAAAGAATCACAAGTTGCCGATTCAGAATTATCTGTTGGCTGATCATAATTGCAGAGATGCTTTCCACATTCCAATTTTGTTGAATCAACGTTATCCAACCTTGGAAGAGATATGGTTAAAATTTAAACAGCTTTTGCTACATACAGTGTGCCTTTTCAGTTTAAAAAAAGTTGACCTCTGGTATTATGAAAGAAAGACAATCAGTTCACCTAATAGGCACTTTATTTGCTAATCAAACCTCTCATTAACAATTAATTGGCACAAAAGTTTGCTGTCCATTATTGCTGTGTCAGTCAGACACTGTGGGCTTTGGAGAATGAAACGAAATGAGCTGGTCAGGTTATAAATAATTTCCACTGGCTACTCCTCTTACCTCAGGATGTTTAAGTAGAGGTCAATGTCCTGTCCCTTACAGCTGGAAAAAATGGCTCTTTTGATAAGGGAACAAGTATTACGTGTGTGTGTGTGTGTGAGAGAGAGAGAGAGAGAGAGAGAGAGAGAGAGAGAGAGAGAGAGAGTTCTACAGGGTTCACCATCTGAATACCTATTTGATTTTTTAAAACAGGGATCTGAATTACCATCTGCAGTACCACAACACACCATCTCACAATCTGCAAGCGCAAAATTAACTTCCCTCAGAAACATGTGGATGTCAGAATGGACATTTTGCAGTAGAAGACTGATGCGTTGGGGCAGTGTTGTGTGACTGTTGTTTTTAAACCCTTCTCCTGTCTACTGGTTTCTCTTCATAAGTTATTTTTCCATGCATGGAGGGAAAGATAATGGTCCTTATACGTCTACCTCTAAGGGTGGAAAAAGGAATGATCTACCAAGGTCTAGATCAACCCTGAATGGTTTCTGGACCAGAGTCAGCATGTTTTCTGTTCCCCAGTCTGAAGCTCTGCTCCTCCTCTAAGCAGTAGTGGTTGGTGGGGCAGAAGAGGCTGGGCAGGGTTGCTCACCTGTCGCTGCCAGTTCCTGATAGGGAGAAGGAGTGGGGCAAGGCATGGGAGCAAAGCTTGGAACATCTGAATGGCTCCACCACCATGCTGGCACCATACCTACGTACCTACGTGACCGCCTCTCCTGGTATGTCCCACAGAGGAACTTACGATCTTCAAACAAAAACATATTGGAGGTCCCAGGCCACAGAGAGGTTAGACTGGCCTCAACCAGAGCCAGGGCTTTTTCGGCTGTGGCTCCGATCTGGTGGAACGCTCTGCCACAAGAGATTAGGGCCCTGTGGGACTTGACATCTTTCCGCAGGGCCTGCAAGACAGAGCTGTTCCGCCAGGCCTTTGGCCAGGGCACAGCCTGACTCCCTCCTTTGGCAATCTTCACAGAACTCTACCCAATGGTTGCCATCAATTTGATTTGAAGTAATTTTATAATGAAATGATTATAAAATGTTGTCTTATTTTATTGTTGTTAGCCACCCTGAGCCCAGCTTCGGCTGGGGAGGGCAGGATATAAATAAATTTTTATTATTATTATTATTATTATTATTATTATTATTATTATTATTATGCTTCACTCCTCGCATCTCACACCTCCCTGTCTTCCTCAGGAACCAGCAGTGACACTAACTGTTCAGAAGGCAAGTGAGAAATTGCACACACCTGCCCAGCATGACCTTAGCTACTACCTCTGTATCAGGGCTGCCACAACCTGGAGGTCCCTCAACCTCACCACCACGTCAAGTAAGCACAGCACTGCTGCATCTCTGCCCCTCCTCATGCACCACTACATCCCTTCGTTGCCTCCTCTATTGTGGAGCCTTGAAAAGCCACTTTGCCAGAGTGGGCAGGCAGGCAGGCAGGCAGAAGAACCCCTGAATAAGTTGCAAGGAAAGCTGAAACTGGGGGGAAATTTGCCCCTTTAGCAAAGAGAATGCTCTTCCAAGCTCCCATCTCCTTGGGCATGTGGAAACCCATCAGCAGCGCTCTCTCACTAAGGCGGGTTTAATGCCTTTGAATTTAACAAACAGCTGCTGCCCAGTCCCCCTCTGTCTGCCGATATTGATTAGGGAATCTGAGATCTTAACTGGCAAGCCTGGCCATCCTGTTGATTTCAAGGTGCCAATCCCTTGGGACCAACATTTTCATGTGGTTTTTCTTCTATATTCCCTCCCCACTTTCTTTCTAATCAAACGCATCTGGGAGGATGGCAGTATGGAGTTGGGGGACCCTTTCCCATTTAGCTGCTTTTCCTCCCCCAAATCTCCCAGTTAGTTTTTACCTTAAAATGCAAACCTACCAATTCACACCTCCCAAAATAATACACTTGTCCACATTTTGTGATGGTGTTCTGCAGCAAAAAAAAAGTAGAAAAATGTATATTTTAGGGGGATGCATGCGTAGAAATGTGTGTATTATTAAAACAGACAAACAAAAATGCATTATATTCAGGGAAATTGCTTACAAAAATTTGTGTATTAGGAGGCATGAACATTAAAGTGCTGGTGACTTCTCAAGAGGATTTTTTTTTTTAAAAAAGTGCAAACAAATGCAGAAATACTGCAAACTAAATTTAAGATTGGAAAAATGAAATAGTTTTAGAAAGCAAAATTGATAGATTGACCCGTCCTTTGCTCACACTTTGAAAGCTTTCTGAGAATTCTACGCTTCACTGAAATCCGAAATAATTGTGCTAAAAATATATATTGAAGCATGGGCATAATCAGCTGAACCAACCTCCAAGCCCTAATTAATACAACAACAGCAACAAACAACAAAGCTTCCCACATGGAATAGAGTTTTACATTAACATTTTACTTCAACAGCCATACCCCTAGTCAACTCATTAACCAGGCCTCAGTTGTCTCTAAAGAGATGGGCTCAGTTCATAGTGGGCTAACACTTCAAGGTTTGCATGTGGGGAAAAGTATGAATTGGATGATCTTTCAAATGGGCTTCTGCTTTGATCTCCTGACTCACCTGTGAACCCTATGGATGCATTGAAGGGGAATGGTCCATCTTCGTATTTCTCCCCTATAAATCTAAGTGCTGGCCCATAGTGGAGTACCAGTGGCCACTGGCTGTCATAGGTGGAGTGAACTGGCAATTGCCCTTGGCCAGATAGTGAGACCTGACTTCCTGGCTCTATATAGCTGAAGGAGAAATTGCCATAGTGTTGGGAGGAGGAGCCCACCACAAAGAAATGTATTTTTAAGACTGCATTTTGGTTTAGCAAATGTTTGTACTTCAGCTACAACCCTGTCAATAAGGGACAAAATGGTGACCTGTCATTCTGGAAACTGGTAACCGTTTCAGTTGAATCAGTTCAGAATCAGAAAAGAATGAGTTCAAGAGGTGAACCACAAAGTTGTAACTTAATATGTATTACTTGCCATTAATCCGTTAACTCCTTCTAACTTGCGCTATTTGTTACCTTTTCAATCTGCAGGAGAATCAAGCATCAGGAACATAACCCTAAGGCTTAAAAATTGATCCTTTGCTTTGTTTGTTTTTCCTCTCCACCCCCCCCCCCTTCTTTCCTGGTGGAACACATTATAAAGAAATGACAGCCAGCTTTGCAAGAGGTTCCTCTCTCTGTTGGGGGGCAAGGCTTGCCTGATGGAGAGTTGAGAAGCTCTTCTGCATTTTTCTTCTTATGAAAAGCAGAATGCAAGATCTAACTGAGGTCGATTGTTCTGCAAGCTATGTGTCTCTGGATCTTGCAGCAGCAGCAGTCCAGGGGTGACTCGAGCTGTGCTGCTGCCTCATTGAGAATTGTTTTTGCATCTTGCTGAGCACTGTCAGAGCATTTAGGCCAGCCTCCCGCAACCTGCTTCCTTCCATCACGCAAGCCCATTCATGCCCAGCCAAAGCATCTGGGGGCTGCCCATTGAATCTCTGCAAGAGTGAGTCCTTGCTCTGGGCTTGCCTCCATCCAACCAAGAAGCATACCCATATGCATAATGTTGACTCTTTCACACTCTAAAACCGGGACAACAAACACAGTTAGCCCTTCCTCCATGACTATTGATCATCATGTTGGGAGTTTTAGTCAACAATGTCTAGAGGGCACAGTATTGTCTATCTCTGCTCTAAAAGTAAACTATTTCAGCTGTAAGAGTCAAATGTGCCTCAAATTCAGGAAAGGGATTATGCCTCAACTATCAGAAAGAGTTTTGCCCTAGATGATTTTCCAGTTAGCCTGGGGCTCCCCCAAGGCTTACCCCAGCCATTAATATGTACCACTTGTCAAGTTGGGATGTTTCTGCTTGTGATCATCTGCTTAACTAATAATCCTGCATCAGAATAAAAACTTATACTGAAAATTGCAAGTAGTCCACATGTTTCTTCATTGTCAACTGGTTAGTTAACTATATACCTATATACCTATACACACACACACAGACACACACACACCTGGTTACATGCTGATTTCACTGAGTTTACAAAGAGGCTCTAAATTACATGGGAAATTAGAGTTGATAATGGTTCAGAAGACAATTGTTTGCTTCTTACCTATATACCTGATCCAGGTAATATGTGTTGAGGACAAGATGTAACTGGGCATCTCCTGTCAGGTACTTAATACAACATGAAGTGAGGGGAAATCAAGGTTATGGTGTATAGTTACACCTGAGCCTGACTCCTCAGGGTTTGAGTTCCACGTCAAGTGTATCACCCTATTAAAAAGGAGTCATTTAAGACGGGACAAGGTGTGGAGTGCTGAAACATCTAGGAGCTGAGCCTTCTAGATGCACAGTTCAAAAAGCTTTGGAGGAAAGCAGAGGCAATGCTTCAGAACTGGGAGGCGATTGTACTATGTGATGAAGTGACATTGGACTTTGCTCGTTCTCTGAACTGCTCGATCGAAATGTCTAATTAAAGCAAGATGAAAGTTCCATTATCATCATTGGCATCGCGGTGAATGTTACCTGGTCCCCAGATCAGGTGCCACGCTGTGTACACTTTGAGAATGTGAACCAAGAAAAAAAATATTCTAGGGGGATTTGCTGGAAGAGCAGAGAAGTTGCTGAAACACAGATAAGTAAGAGTCTTAAAAGTAAGAAGTATATTTAAAATGCAGCAGAGCTTAGTTTCTGCAGTAAAAGTTATGCACCTAACCCAGACAAAGTTGCACCATAGGATAGTGAGTAATAGATGTGGATACACATTTATTATAACAATAATAATAATAATAATAATAATAATAATAATAATAATAATAAAATTTTATTTATACCCCGCCCTCCCAGGCCTTATCCCTGCCATGTTACAATGCAGATGGGAATGTGAACTCCACGTATCCCACATTCTACGTAGAGGCGTTTTAGGAACACAAGAAGCAGGGGGCACCAAATTTTAGCATTGCACAGGGCACCGCTGAAATTTGAGAACCCACAGTCCACCATTGTTCTATGTCTTTGTGGGAGAAGGCATTCCAGACACACTCCAACAACCCCAGTTACATCTATACAGAGGCAGTTCTCAACATTCTCTTTGCTACACTCCCCCAAAATTCTCTCATCAAGCATTGACCTGGTTCTCAGGGGCTCCTAGTGAGTGCTATAGAATGATCAAGGTCAACATGGACCATAGTTGAGAGTACTCATGTTTAGTGAGTAGATCAGCAGTGGGCGCTGCAGCGGCAGGGCAGCACCACTCACCTGATGTCTGGTCGGTCATGTTGCTGTTGCTACTGGGGGGTAGAGGGGAAGGAGCAAGGCTGTGGTGAGCATAAAGGTAAAGGGTAAAGGGACCCCTGACCATTAGGTCCAGTCGTGGCTGACTCTGGGGTTGCGGCGCTCATCTGAGGGAGCCAGCGTACAGCTTCTGAGTCATGTGGCCAGCATGACTAAGTTGCTTCTGGCGAACCAGAGCAGCGCATGGAAACGCCGTTTACCTCCCGCCGGAGCGGTACCTATTTATCTACTTGCACTTTGACGTGCTTTCGAACTGCTAGGTTGGCAGGAGCAGGGACTGAGCAACGGGAGCTCACCCCGTTGCGGGGATTCGAACCACCGACCTTCTGATCGGCAAGTACTAGACTCTGTGGTTTAACCCACAGCGCCGCATGGCGTGGTGCAAATACACCAGTGGCATTGGCCTGGTCTCCTGCCAATGCATTTGCACCACGCCAGCATTGACACCACCTCACCCCTCTACCGCTACCTCCTGGTAAATAGCAGCAATGCTGCTCATCAGAGGTCAGGTAAGTGGCAGTGCCTCACCATGCCACCCACTACTGGGGGGGGGGTGAGCCAAGAATGGGGTCGGGGCAAGGAGTGGAACTCCCACCTATTCATCAAACTTGGCAGATGTTTTACCACTTAATAATGATGTTTTGCACCAGCTACTTCTCTCAACCTGTGAGTGATTCCTGTAAGAATTATAAAAGGAAGGTATGCATTTTTCTGTTGTAGAAATGAAATAGTTGGCAGAGCTTGAATGTGTTCTTAAAATTAACAGTGATAATTATAACATTACAACTGGAGTTAAAACAGCATACCATATCAAAAACCTGGGTGTTTGTTTGATAAATTTGCAGGAAGAATGAAATCAGCAAGGAAATCTCAAGCTTAACAACAAAGAGTGCTAAATGCATCTGGTGTGTGTGTGCGTGTGTGTTGAACATTCATAATGATTGAATAAGTTGTGAAAACCAACCAGATGGTGTAGCTATTGTCCTTGCCATATTCTAAAGACTAATAGAGTTTGTACTCCAAGATTTATATTTTGTCGTCATTTAATTTATGTATCAATAATACATAATAACTCAAAAAGAGACTTACAGTTTAAGAAAGAACCCAAAATCTATATTAGGACAATGTCTTTATTTGACTTAAGAAAGCATCATAACACGGTGTGCAAGCTTTTCAGTTTTCCAGAATTGTTCAGCAGGGTAGATGGTAAAACACACACACACACACACACACACACACAGAGGGGGGAGGCCAATTCATTTGTGTCTTCAAGTATTGAGAAGTGTGAAGATGTATCCTTATTCTCCAAGAGAGCATTTCCTTCCAGCCACTAGGTAAAGCTACCCAATTTCACTTCTATCCATATTTTCCTTTTGCCTAGTGTGCTGACTAAAATTAATATTTACCTTTGTTTATACAAGGAGTAAGGGACGCGGGTGGCGCTGTGGGTAAAACCTCCGTGCCTAGGACTTGCCGATCGTATGGTTGGCGGTTCGAATCCCCGCGGCGGGGTGAGCTCCCGTCTTTCGGTCCCAGCTCCTGCCCACCTAGCAGTTCGAAAGCACCCCCCAAGTGCAAGTAGATAAATAGGTACCGCTTTATAGCGGGAAGGTAAACAGCGTTTCCGTGTGCTGCGCTGGTGCTGGCTCGCCAGAGCAGCTTCGTCACGCTGGCCACGTGACCCGGAAGTGTCTCCGGACAGCGCTGGCTCCCGGCCTCTTAAGTGAGATGGGCGCACAACCCTAGAGTCGGACACGACTGGCCCGTACGGGCAGGGGTACCTTTACCTTTTTATACAAGGAGTGCTTAGCTTCCCTTCATTCATGTCCTGTTTTCAACCTACCCAAGGACCTTGTGTGTCTCACCTAAGGATGGAGGAATAATACAGTGACAGCGAGTTGTTGCATTTGCAGAGATAGGGCCCCAGTCATTATGTGTGTTCTCCTTCCCAGGAGACCTGAGTGCAACCTGAAACCTGCAAAGCACCTGAAAGGGCCTTATTGGAATGTCTGCAACCTCTTTCCTAATCTTGAGATTCTTACTAGATGCAAATACGGTGGCCTGACCAATAACCTCTCCCCCGTCTTCCACCAAATGTTCTGTTTTTACCATCTGGTCTCATGAAGAGTTCTGAGGAATCAGAAGCCTGCAGGTTATTTTGTGACATTTTTTGTTGACCTAATAAGGGCGTAAACTGGCCACAAAAATTTGCCTTGTATATGTTGGGAAGCAACCCAATCTGTTTCAGTGTCATGCTGTATTTTCTCAGTTCAATGTGTTATTCCGATTTGTTAGACCCAAAACTCTGTTTTCCCTTTTACTATAATGGGGAGTGAGGAAATGGCTATTGCTTCCCTCCCTTTTTACAGAAGCAGATAAAATTTGCAGGCTAACACTTGTCAGTGAATCAAGACTGCCAAAGTTCAGGCTTATGCAACCAGGGGGTTTTTTTGTGTGCAATGAACATTTAAATGTTTTTTCAAAGCCTTCTAATTTTGCATTTTTTAAAAAATGAAAAACTGGTGACATAAGGGAGGTGCCTCTGGGTAAGCGGGTAATATTAGGCTGGCAATGAAGTGAAAAAACAAAAGAGACAAACAACCCCCACCCCACAGGGAGGAGGGGATATAATGTTAATAAAACCAGTGCTTTTTTCTGGGGGTCCTCAAGGGCACGCAGTACGGACACATTTTTTTCCCCTAGAAGGAAAGCAGTACATAAAACTACTAATACTTGATAGCAAGAATTGAATGTAATAAAATCACTGGTACCCTAAAACAGAAGAGAGGAAGATGAAACTTTAAACAAGCAAACTAAAACCAGGAGGGGGGAAATTGGAAATGAAAAAAAAAGAAAAGAAAGAAGCACACACAAACCTAAGGAAAATATGAGAAAACAAATGAAATGAAAAACAAATAATTAAATTAGGTGTTGTTTGTTGGAAAACAGAAAGAGATTAGAATTAAAAGGAATGAATAAATCACACCGAAAGCCCTACAGCTGAACTAAGGGGGAGAGAGAAATAGAATGATCCTATATAGAGCTCTCTTAAAAGTTAGCAAAGATCTCTCCCTAAATAACTCCCAGTGTAGTGCTCTGGAAAAATAATTAACTAGGATTAAAACTCAGGCCTGTTTGTCAAAACCAAATATTCCTCCAACTCTCCACCACCTTCCCATTTGAATTCAGCTTGGTTTTACTTAAAAATAAAAAATGCACCAGTTACTTTATTTTAATGCATCAATTTCGGGGCACCCAAATCCACAGAGCATCTCAGGACATTAGGGAGTTCTTGATCTGACTCAATAGGCCAACACTGGTTATGTGTGTGTGAAGCATGGTTTTACAATGTTTGAGGCTGTGTATATAGTGTTTCTACAGGATTGTTTTAAAAGCAAACAATTATTCATAATACAAGAAATATGGCCACTGGCTCAATATAGTCACCTCCTTTGTTCACATGACCACAACTGTTTTCAATGTTTCTGAGACAATACCTTGTAGTGTTCAAGAAACTGTGATCTTTTGTTAATACCAGAAAACATCCAAAAGAACAATAAAACCGTACTTTATTAAAAGTAAATTTTTCCTAAATACAGTGGTAAAGGTAAAGGGACCCCTGACCATTAGGTCCAGTCATGACCAACTCTGGGGTTGCGGCACTCATCTCGCTTTTTTGGCCGAGGGAGCTGGCATACAGCTTCTGAGTCATGTGGCCAGCATGACTAAGCTGCTTCTGGCAAACCAGAGCAGCGCATGGAAACGCCGTTTACCTTCCCGTTGGAGCGGTACCTATTTATCTACTTGCACTTTGATGTGATTTCAAACTGCTAGGTTGACAGGAGCAGGGACCGATCAACGGGCGCTCACCCCGTTGTGGGGATTTGAACCGCCGACCTTCTGATTGGCAAGTCCTAGGCTCTGTGGTTTAACCCATAGTGCCACCCACGTCCCTAAATATAGTGGAACCTCAGGTTAAGTACTTAATTTGTTCTGGAGGTCTGTTCTTAACCTGAAACTGTTCTTAACCTGAGGTACCACTTTAGCTAATGGGGCTTCCCGCTGCTGCTGCGCCACCAGAACACAATTTCTGTTCTCATCCTGAAGCAAAGTTCTTAACCCAAGGTATTATTTCTGGGTTAGCGGAGTCTGTAACCTGAAGCGTATGTAAGCCGAGGTACCACTGTATTAGTATTTGGCATTAAACAAGACATCAATATACTTAAAAAGAGGATATCTCAAAAAATACATAACTCCATCAGGCACAATTCAGCCAAAGCTAAGCTCCTTTAAGCTTACAGTTAACATTTCCATTGAAGTCAATGGATCTGAACTGTGCCTAAAAAGATAATTTGGAAGGTACATGTCACAATGAAATTAAATAACTTGCATTTGTAATTTCTATAAATTTGCATCAAGTAAATTCCTATGAACAAAATTAAATTCATTGAAGATTCCTTTTTTATATAAAGCATACCACCATCCTTAATTAAGTTATTTCATTTGCTAACCTAATAAACCAGGGGCACTGCATATTCTGCACAGTGGATACAGTAAATAGCATGTTATATTCACCTTTTTCATGTATTCCCTATAATACACCACTGGTGGGCAGCAGCCAAGTGCAATGTGGCTGAGTATGATTGAAAGATCAAAATGTAACTTCACAAGAGTGTACATGAAAATAATCTGGAACTTAGTATGTTTTGCAAATAGGCATTCTTGCTATCCAGTGTTTAATAATTCATCACCCCAGCCCAGCAAAACTCAGTGAACAATGAAATAACTCAGAACCACAAATATTAGAGCAAGGACATAGCAAAGGGAAAATCTAGTATGACATAGCTCTGGAGTTTAAGAACAGATTAGAGCTGTAATAAATATACACACATATTCAAAATGCATGAAATTTTCCAATGTTACCATTCAACATTTTAATGAATTATTCAGAATTTCAATTTAAACATTCCTTTTCGATATTCAATATTCAATTTTATTTTATCGTTTTTTTACTTTAAAATGCAGATATTTAAAACTTTGGGGCATCTTTTAATTTGGTAGGTTCCAAATTCGAAAATACAAATATCTATTGCATGTTATCTATCAAATGCTATACAGATATATTTTTGTAAAAAAAAAAAAAAATGCAGTTATAAGTCAGCTATCAAATACTGTCAAATATTAAACACTGTTGTGATCCTCCTGCAAATTGTGCCACATATAATATAACAATGATTTCCAAACATTCTCCTGGGAACTGATTTCTTTGGAATCCTATTGAGGTGACTTTTATCAGAAGACAAGCTTTCCTAAAAGACATAATGCTTATCATCAATCCAGATCTTCTTCTGCCCTGCACAGGCACAAGGCAATGTTCAGTGCGCTCAGCACTTCACAGTGGATACTGTGATGGCCCAACAATGCATTGCCTCAACTACGCATGCATATCCCCAAATCACCTTCATTGAACAGGCACTCCTTGGCAGACAATGTGGAACTCGCTCTCTTGAAGGAAGGAAGTTTGAAAAGCTCTGTGATATGCCATTGCACATCAGCTATCAGGACTGTCGAATACACAAGATATAATTGTGCGCCAACTACCAAATATTATGAAATATCAGTTGTCGAATGTCAACCATGGAACTGAAATATTCCTGAGTGTCAAAGGCAGGTATCAAGTAGTCGGTGAATATCTGACAAATATTTGGTTATTCAGAGAATATCTGGAGGCTATTTGACTTCAACATTCACAAGGGAGAATTTTGGGGGGACAAATTAATTTCAGCATGTGTAAGAACGATCATAACAGATCCCTCCGCAGGTGAGGGGATCAACATAAGGTTTAGACTGAGCTGTCTTTCCTTCATCATCCTCCCTGGTTGACTGTCAGAAACTCCCAAGAGCATGAATATATTGCGGGAGGAGGGTTGTATGGATTTGTGCCTTGCAGGGACATGTAGGTCACCCAGTGAAAGCAACTGCACATAGCCAAGGGTTTTTTTGTGCAACTGCAGCCTTTAAAGTTTGGGGTGTTTTTAAAAGGAATCCTCCTCTTCGAGTTTTTGAAGACAATTTGCATGAACGTGACATCAGGAGTGAACAGCATGGAGGAGCAGAGCCATGGATCTGACCTCTCTATTATGCAGTCACTGCAGGCAAGGAACACCTCAAGTCCAATGTAGCTCATTTTTGTATGCAGTTAGTGGTCCGTATAGTTAAAGCTATGGTTTTCCCAGTAGTGATGTACGGAAGTGAGAGCTGGACCATAAAGAAGGCTGATCGCCGAAGAATTGATGCTTTTGAATTATGGTGCTGGAGGAGACTCTTGAGAGTCCCATGGACTGCAAGAAGAACAAACCTATCCATTCTGAAGGAAATCAGCCCTGAGTGCTCACTGGAAGGACAGATCCTGAAGCTGAGGCTCCAATACTTTGGCCACCTCATGAGAAGAGAAGACTCCCTGGAAAAGACCCTGATGTTGGGAAAGATGGAGGGCACAAGGAGAAGGGGACGACAGAGGACGAGATGGTTGGACAGTGTTCTTGAAGCTGCTAGCATCAGTTTGACGAAACTGCGGGAGGCAGTGGAAGACAGGAGTGCCTGGCGTGCTCTGGTCCATGGGGGTCATGAAGAGTCGGACACAACCAAATGACTAAACAACAACAACAACAGTGGTTCCCAGTGGGGATACATCTTTACCCATGGCAGATGTTACTTTTAAGTTCAGTGAGATAACTGGATGACTATTGTAATGTCTGTATTTAGATCATGGGTAGGGAATCCATGGCCCTCCATACATTGCTGGACTGCAACTCCCATGATCTCTGGTAGCAACAGATGGGGGCTGTCCAACAATGTCAGAAGTCCACAGGCTCCCAACTCCTGATTGAGATGCATATTTGCATTGCCATGGACATTGATTTCCCTTGCTTGATTTGGGTGATTCAAGTAACTGCTGGATACCTCAGAGCGTAAAGCACGAGACTCTTAATCTCAGAGTTGTGGGTTCGAGCCCCTCATTGGGCAAAAGATTCTTGCAGGGGGTTGGACTAGACTCTCATGGTCCCTCTACAATTCTATGATTCTACGTCTAAACAACCACCTCCCACTGTGATTGCTGTACCCAGCTCCTTAAAAAAATAAAAATAAATCATGGTCATATTCCTAACATACTGAACAATAAGTAGAAATCAGAAGAAAGTGTGTGTGTAATTTTGTGTAGAAATAAAGCCGAGTTGCCTTAAACAAATTATGCTTACAGTAGAGTTTAATGCTTTTGTGAATCTTAGAATTGGTTGGATTACTAAATCCTTGGTTGCTAAAGGTTAAGTAACTTTTTCTTGAAATAATTGTGTGAGATTGTGCCCTTGGCAAAGTTCTACCAAATTCAGTTATCCACATAATCACAAGCAGGACTCAACAGGAATGTTGGACAAGATTCTCCTCAACAAAGTTACATGATTAACCAATTCCACTCTATATTCTTTTCATGAAATGTGAAAAGAAAATGTGATTTCTTCCCTTTCCCAAATAGGAACCAGCTTTAACAGTGCAATCCCATACCTGTCTATTCAAAGGTGAACTCAATGGACTTACGCCCATGTAATTGATGATGATTAAGAGTTAACATGGAACTTGATTCAGTGTTCGGTTAAGCTTCCAATTTGTGTATTACCTCCAAACACTCATGAGTAAATGTGTACAGAAGATTAAAAACCCATGGAAAAGTTTGTTAAATAATTTTGGCGCTTTCTTGACAGCACTTCTGTTTTGTAGCTAGTATAATGCTCTGCTTAGACCTGGGTCCTACTGTTATATGTTTGTGGTTGGGCTAGATCAGGGGTCAGCAACCTGTTTCAGCCATGGGCCGGTCCACTGTCCTTCAGACCATGTGGTGGGCCGGACAATATTTGGAAAAAATAATAATGAACGAATTCCTATGCCCCACAAATAACCTAGATATGCATTTTAAATAAAAGGACACATTCTACTCATGTAAAAACACACTGATTCCTGGACCGTCCGTGGGCTGGGTTGAGAAGGTGATTGGGCTGCATCCAGCCCCTGGGCCTTAGGTTGTCTACCCCGGGCTAGATGTTATCTTAGGGCCCCTTGCAGTCATGTGATTTTATAGCTGTGAGACTACAATCTGTGGAAGAGGATAACTGCAAAGAAAATGATCAAACCCGTTTCTTTGCTAAGGAAAGGAAGCACTGGGTGACTTTTCTGGTGGGTCAACAGTTCTTTAAAAAAAGGAGCTCCCCTCCCACATATACACAGAGAGTTCAGGTTTTTAAACTTTGGCATGTATAATTTCTTTGAATTGTTCAAATATCAAAAAATCTCATATAGTCACATGAATTAATACAGCAATAAGAATTCCTTTAGGCACTTCTTCAGGATTTTGTGGCAAAAAATATATATTTAAAAAATGTCACTGACCCAATTCCAACCCAATATCAATTTATCTCAAAAGATGTCATTTCTAATTTGCTTAACACCTTAATTAAATGAAACTGGCTATCTTGCCAAAAGACTAATAACGGCGAATATCTTGTAAGAGATTTCTTTTGATAATGAGTTCTGGAAGTGATTAATGCTTACACATATGTAAACATTTTCACTATGTCATTAGCCGCTGTGGTGCTAATTTATACAGATTAAGGCAGGGAGGCGACTATGGATTTACATTGCATGAGTAATCTATGTAAGACAGGAACAATATTTGAATTAGGTGAGAAGGGAGATTTTAATTCCCCCCTTCTAATTCCTAATCTTTTGATGCTATTTATTACAAATATATAAATGGTAATTTCTAATAATATTATACGAAGTTAAACAAGGCAGTCGTTCCAGGCAGAATGCAGCCTGCAGCTCAGTCATGGGTTCCTTTTACAAAGGAAGATGTACCTGCTTTTGTTTCAAGATTATCTTTTGATTCCATATTATCAGTCAAATGTAATTGAGATGCAGAAAAATATATAATCTTATGCAATCTGATGACATGCAGATTCAAAGGCTGCTCTTACCAAAATTGGCAGCTGTGAAGTTATCACTCTGTGCTTTCTGATGTCTCTGTTCTATTGTTCTTGTAGTCGAAATACAAAAGAAACACCTCTGGTTGGGAAGGAACAGATTTCCAAGTTTCCACCTGAACAGGATCCCCATTGTTTCCTAATTAACCGTGCCTTATTAAGCCTTCCAGCACAAGGGAAGGGAAAGCTGATAACAATGTATCTATATTACTCATTGTAGATTGTTATCCCTGTAGGGTGTTGTGGTTTGTTTGCTTTTTTGGCTTGCTTGCTTGTTTGTTTCAAAATTAGTCACCAAATCTAATCATCTTAAACTACCATCAGTAATCCATACCAGAAATGGTGTTCTGTGTGAAACCTTTCTGTAGGAGAGCAATGCAACTGATGTCTGTGCTGGTGGCAGAGTATTCACATCTGATGATGCTTGTGGAACTGTATACATGGCCTTGTTTTGAGTCACTGTCCTGGGGTGGCCATACACTCAGCAACAGGTGTGCAGCCTTCTGTTACATTTGCAGTTCTGGGATCAGGAAGAGCGTGTGCCTGCAACATCTACCACATCATCATCATAGAGATTTGGCTTGTTGCATAATATTGTTTGGCCCACTCATGAGATCCTTGAATGATGATTCTTCTTAAGACAGCCCAGACTTTTTACATAAATCCACTTACAACAGCGCGACAAAGTAGGCCAACATTCCAACCTCTCACGTTGTGGGTGGGTGTTGAGGATGAGAAATCATGGGTTTCAAAGGGCCATGCCCTGTAAATTTGGGACGGAGGTGAGATCTGAACCAGCAATGTTCTGGCTCACACAGTTTGGTGGAAATTCAGGTGTGGTCCAGGAATTTGTAAATTGCTCCAGTGTCCACAGGGATACAGCTGTGGCAAGGAGGCAACATCAGATTGTGATTCCAAATAATATCACACCACATTCCGTTCTGACAGCCACAACTTGGTTGTCAACCATTCAGGGTGGGGGACAGAAGGCCAGGCCAGTTTTCTGACATTTAGGTCAGCTTTGAGTAGGTGTGTATGACAGAGTTCTTTGAGCAGGGCCATCTTAAGCATATGTGGCGCCATGGCGCAAAGCTCACTCTAGCACACACACCCCCCCCCTGTTTCCCAGAGTTTTTTAGGGAGGACGGTGCTGCTGGCAGGGCTGGAGGAGGCGGGCAGTAGCTGGAGGGTGGTTCCTCTGGTGAGGGAAGAGGCGGAGGCTGGACGTGGCGCCTCCCGGCTCAGCTGGCCGCTTTGTGTCACGGTGGTGACAGCAGACAGAGGCTCCAGGCACAGCGCTGCTTCAGCGTGGCATGGCGGAGGCGGGAGAGGGTGGCGAGATGATGCTGGAAGGTGCTGCGTCCAGCCTCCGCCAATTCCCTGGCCCCCTCCAGAACTTGGCGCCCTGGCGCCCTGCGCCACTAGCCTCTATGGGTAAGACGCCCCTGTCTTTGAGCAACATACAAACGTCAGAGAATGTGCTTGTGGAGCCACATGGGAGGGTGGAAGTAGTTGTGTGTCAGGTGAACAAGCAGTGAAATGAGATGTTAGATCACAATGGTTGTTGCTTTGTGGCAATATAGTTATCCACAAAGCACTCCAGTGTCGTGGACTGGTTGGATGTAGAGGAATGGTGGTAGGAAGCAGCTGAGGAACCACCAAAGGAAGAAAGTTCAGACCCCAGGGAGTGGTGGTGGGACAATGATGAGCGGTCAGAGGGAGAAAAGGGAGAAGATGGAGAAAAGCAGGTGTTGGCAGCTGAAGATGTAACAAGGCTTAGTGAGTTGGGAGAGCCTCTAGCAGAGAAAAGTCCAGAATCAGACGCAGAAACTGAAGCAGGGGAGTGGGAGGAGGGAGGCCAAAAGGCAGAGATGAATCAAACATGTGAAGAGTCACAAGTATCTTCCCCTTCTGCTGAGACACGCTCCCCTCCCCACTTGTCTCCCAGAACCAGTAGAGGCATGAAAAGGGTGGAGGAGAAATTGGCTGCAAGCAGACACAGTCTATGATTGCTTGGGGAAAACCCTGGAGAGGAGGGGACTTTTGAAACCTCCTCACTGTGATGGCCTGGGAATCCGATTCAGAGGCTGAACCAGAGGAATCCCAGCCTGCACAGGAGTCCCTGCCTCCAGGGCCAGCTGAACTGGGACAGGGCCTTTTTTCTGAAGCGCCTGCGCCTGTGCTGGATCCTCAGGAGCAGGCACCAGGTGAATCCACTCTGGCTCCGGAGGTGGTTGAGGACACAGTGCCTACAGGTGCGCCTCTCCCAGCCCTGTCAGGGGAAGGTGAGTCTCCCCCTGGGTCCAGTAACCCTCCAGCCTCTCCTGAGCTGCAGAGGCTCAGGGCAGAGAGGCGGAGGGAACTGGTTTCTCCCAGGAGGAGTGCTCGCCTTAAGGCCAGGAGAGGCGGGTCTCCTGGGGGCCGGGACCGCCCCTGGCCTCAGAGAAGATAAAGGCCAGTCAGCCCAGTCCCAGGTTGCAGGAACAACGTTGTTGAAGAGCTGTTTCGGGCAGCACCCAGTCCTGTTCCTCCAGAGTTCCTGTCCTTGCCCGGCTCCTTGCTTTGGACCCCGCTTCGCCCGTGGAGGACTGTCTGCCAACCCTCGACTCAGGTCCTGGACCTCGCCCCACAGTAACCTCCCCCCGGGACCAGCACACCCACTCAGCCAAAAAGTTAACTGGGTGACCTAGAGTCAGTAACTGCATCTCAGCCTAGCCTACCTGCCAGGGTTGTTGTGTGAGGATAAAAATGTGGAGGGTGAAACCCATATAGGCCATTTTGAGCTCCTTGGAGGAGAGCATAAATCAATCAATCAATGAATCAATCAATCAATCAATCAATCAATACTAATCCCTGAACAACTAACAAATGAACCTGTGAGCTCAGCTGAAGATGGAGTGCAGTCAGTTGAGCACTTTGAGAGATTACAATGTGCAGGTACACATGTCCTCTGTAGTAAAAACAGTTCTGTTGAGCTTTAGTGGCTGTGGTAGATTTGCAGGAATAAGACAGTGGGGGAAGCAATGGGCTAATTTTCTGGCGGCAGCACCTGAGCACACAACAGTCCTTTCAAGCATTTCGTTCTGGACAGAATAAATACATGTAGGGAGACGGACTCCAGCCCTACCTATGCACATTCCTTAGATGCTTGGAAAGAGTCTATATGTACAGCTGAATGTGCAGAGAGCTCTTCCCATGAAACCCTGAATCAGCAAAGTGGAAATTAGCATCTGTTCAGGAGTTCAAATAAATTGTGTGAGTTGGGGCAAAGCTTGTCATTGCCGTGCTGCCCCTGTGCTCCTCCTGCCTATAATGAATACCAGAAAAGGGATTCAGTGCCCAGCCATACTTTAGCAATATTGTCATTTTTATAAGTATTTTCATCCCTCACTATCAATCTGCATTTTCTTCTGTGTTAGAACAGTTTGCAGCTACTGCCACAGCCCAGCTCACACAGTGGGCACCTGCCCCTCTCAGTGTTAACTATTAAAATCCTTTTTTAAAATGTAAATAACTTCAATGAGATGTGGCTTTCACCTCTGCTCCCAGTATAATACAAGAAAAGTTTTGTTTTGTTTTGTTTTTAAAATATTTATTGGGGTTTACAATAGAAATAAATATAATAAACAGTGTAACATATATCTTAACATAATTTCACATTTTCTTTGGACTTCCTCACATCTCCCGCTCCCACTTTCATCGTTGTAACATTTTGCCAGCAATTTATTATCTTATTTGCAATCTTATGTCCCATCTGTATATTTATAATCTTATAATTCTCAGAAAGGTTTATATTTTCTCAATTTCACTTATTATCTTAAATCATCTAATTTAGTGGTGCTCAATTATTTATGATCTAGCATCCTGCTTAACATTCAATCAAATTACAATGTTTTTGTAAATAATTCTTAAATTTCTTCCAATCCTCCTCCATCTTCTCTTCTCCCAGGTCACGGATTCTGCCGGTCATCTCGGCCAGTTCCATATAGTCTATCAGTTGCATCTGCCATTCTTCCAGTGTGGGTAGATCTTGAGTTTTCCAGTGCTTTGCGAGAAGTATCCTTGCTGCTGTTGTTGCATACATAAAAAATGTCCGGTCCTTCTTTACCACCCCTTGGCCGACAATGCCCAAAAGAAAGGCCTCTGGTTTCTTAGTGAAGGTATACTTAAATACCTTTTTCAGTTCATTATAGATCATTTCCCAGAATGCCTTCACTTTAGGGCAGGTCCACCAGAGGTGGAAGAATGTTCCTTCACTCTCTTTACATTTCCAACACTTATTATCAGACAGGTGGTATATTTTTGCAAGTTTGACTGGGGTCATATACCATCTATATATCATTTTCATTACATTTTCTTTCAAAGCATTGCATGCAGTAAAGTTCAACCCAGTACTCCACAACCTTTCCCAGTCCTCAAACATGATATTATGC
This sequence comes from Podarcis pityusensis, assembly GCF_964106645.2. Classification (NCBI taxonomy): domain Eukaryota; kingdom Metazoa; phylum Chordata; class Lepidosauria; order Squamata; family Lacertidae; genus Podarcis; species Podarcis pityusensis. The sequence continues at coordinate 81,707,429 of NC_138031.1, forward strand.
CCAATGTCCTGCGCCCACCTTATCATAGCCGATTTAACCATTTCATCTTGTGTATTCCATTTTAACAGCAAGTTATACATTCTTGAAAGTACCTTAGACTTTGGTTCTAACAGTTCTGTAATACAAGAAGAGTTTTGAAAGGTTTCTTTTGCAAAAGTTTGGCATTTCCATACACTGTGCATAGTGTTCAGTAGCACAATTTTAACAAGAAAAAATATACACCGTGTGTGAAGCAGGTTTCATCTGTTTGTGAACTTCCAAAAAGAATAACATTTCCTGACACATCTGCACATTGGTTAGTTTGCAAATAGGGCATTTCATAAAAAATAAGGAATTGGAGTTTGGGTTTTTAGGTGCTTGCATTTTTTATATTTTTGAGGTCCTGTGCCCTTGGAATCTCTCTGCTACTTTTTAATTTAAAAGTCACGAAAAAGGATGCACTTTCTTCCATCGGCGCATTATCTTTTTGATTACTGGGCACAGCGATGGGGAGTTGAAGAATTTCATCTTTGATACCACACAGTCGAAAGTGCGCACAGATCAAACCGCAACAGTATTTCCAGCTCGACTTTTACCTGCAGCAAGAGCCGTCTAGGCAAATAGCCCAAAGCATATTTAGGGCTGCCCTGCAGTCAAGGAGACACATCAAGTGAGCAGACAGCGTCAAAAATAAGTCAGCTGGAATGTAATTGGCTTGGATCACAAGGCTGCGAGACTGGGGCTATTGGTAAACTACAAAGCCGTTTTGACTGTGTTTCCTGCTTCTCTGGCCCTAATGTGAATAATTCCTGTAGAAGGTGATAAAGACGACAGAGGGAATTTTACCTAATGCAGATGGACATCTTAAGGCAGAGAGATCTACCCATCCTTCCAATTAACCTACTAGGTGCAGCTTGATATAAAGCAGAAACAGAGCCCTGAGGACATGAAGCAAGGCAGGGAGAGGAACACAGCTCAGCATGTTTGTAGGAAATCCAATTATTTGTCTGACGCTTTGAATTCAAAAGTGGATTCCGAAAGTCCTAAAGCAATTATGATTTGCCACTGAAAGGGACTGGCTCATGCCAGCAGCTAAACATTTGCATTGTTTTTGGCTGGCGTGCAGCATTTACACTGCAAGGGCCCTGAAGCGCCATCACTTGTCGCCAAAGTGATTTTAATTTTTAATAGGGCTATTTTAAACACATTGGTTTAAAAAAAAAATCATGATAGGGACAGAAGAGCCCCCCCCCCAAAAAAACCTGAACTTTCTTCAGCTTTTAAAAAATGATTTCATGAAAGCTAAATCGAATCTCCATCTAGGAATGTTTGATACGTGCATTTAGCATCTGATGATAGTCTTTTAATATATATTTAAGATGGAATATTTGACCGTTTTAACAGTTGACATGCAATGGAAGATAGCATTTTACAGCTGACATGCCATGGCATTTGATACCATTTCTGGAGCTGGGGTCCCTGGCATCTCTGGGCTACAGCACCGGTTGGGTTTCTATTCCTCTCACTGTGCAGATATTGTGTAGGATTGGTTCATCACATGTCTGTGTTGTGCATTCCAGCACCGACTGTTGGAATCACGGAAGCGGATGTTCACTGTACTCTGTTTCCATTCGTTTTTGCTTTCACTTCTCTCCAAGGAAGACCAGAGAGAGGAGACATGGTTTCTTTTCTTCTGCCTTATGCTTAATAAAGCAGCTAAGTGCTCACAACCCCAGCCTAGCTCTGACTGCGTTTTATCTCTGCTGGACTCTGGATGTGTGCTCAGTGTCTCCAAGACATGAATCACTATAAATCACTGGGGAAGGCTGTCAGAACTCCCTAGAGCTGCACGCTGATGGGAGGGACAGGCTGGAAACGTTCCTGTCATATGCCTGGGGGTCATCCATGCCCCTGGCAGACCTGATGTAATGGTTATGTGCCCAGAGCCAAGGCTGCCACCATGGGGAGAACACGTTCAGCTGAGGCTTCCAGACCACTGATGAACTTGTAATGTCAGGAAGGATACTGTCAGGGAACTGCCATCAGTGCCGGAGGGAGAGAGAGAGCTCCAGAGGGATCCCAGAGAGCGTCACGGGATTGGGAGAGGCAGCCCATCTTCTGGGGAAGGGAATCAGCTCAGCTCCAGTGGAGAAGGGGGGCAGATGGGGGAATCTGAGAGGGAGTCACATGACTCCTTGCCTGGGACCAGTGGGGGGAGGAAGGGTCCTCCGCTGCCTACGCCTTCCTTGCGCAGAAGGCTTCCGTGCAGGGAAAGTAGGAGGCGACTGGGCGTGAAAGAACTTCTTTGCTGGAAGAAGTTTAAGAAACGCCCACTGACGGATTCTGCCAGCGATTGAGACAGCCACGGGTGAGTGGCTGTCCGGACAGAAAAGGTTCACTTAGGCAACCCAGCCAGGTGTGGGCACCGGCTTACGCACGAGCAACCCCTTGAACCACTACAGATACATAGAGCAGGCATAGGCAAACTCGGCCCTCCAGATGTTTTGGGACTACAATTCCCATCATCCCTGACCACTGGTCCTTTTAGCTAGGGATGATGGGAATTGTAGTCCCCAAACATCTGGAGGGCCAAGTTTGCCATAGACTGTTTCACCAGCAGCATTGCCATGGTTGCAAGGAAACAAGCACTGACAGGCAGGGCTCTCAAATTTGAGTGGCGCCCTGTGCAACACTAAAATTGGCCCTCCACCGCCGCCAACTGTCACCCTCCATTCTATAGCATTGATGTTGTTCCCCTTGAGGTGTAGTGCCCAGTATGGCTGCACTAGTCATGCTACCCTAAAACCACCTCTGTTGAGACGCTTCCTATACTGAGGAACCAAGAGGTGGATCCTGGTGTTACATTACCTTGGTACATTATTTATTATTATTATTATTATTATTATTATTATTATTATTACCCTGCCCATCTGGCTGGGTTTCCCCAGCCACTCTGGGTGGCTTCCAACAGAATATTAAAATACAACAATCTATTAAACATTAAAAGCTTCCCTAAACAGGGCTGCCTTCAGACTGGGACTAAGGCTGGGTTATTATGTTATTCGGGTGGCCAGCAAGCCACGCCAGTGCTCAGTAGCAGCCAGCAGGATGGGGCGAGCGGCTCCCAAATGATGCACATTTCTGCCGGTTACAAAGCGGGTGGGGGCAAAGCCCCAGGGAGCTCAGCATCATGCAGACCAACAGCAGAGCCAATCCTGCATTTCCCTCCATTGCAGGGGGTTGGACTAGATGGCCCTTGGAGTCCCTTCCAAGTCTAGAATTCTATGATTCTATAATCCTCAACCCATCTGAAAAGCAGGGATACAGAACAGGGCCTCCCTTTCTGATCTAAGGTATTGTAGCCTTATTGGAGTTCATCGACTGGGTCTGTGTTGCTCCGGGACAGGAGGAAGGAAGTCAAATGACACCGAGGTTGGTTCAAAGAAAGAGTTTATTCTGCTCTCCGGATAGCAGAAGGCACTTGCGTGGTGAGTCCACAGCAAGTCCAAAGAAACGAGAAGTTTCACGCAGTATATATATCCTCCAGGCACCCTCTCCCTCCTTCCCCAGGAATCCAACCACGTCAGCCTATCCACGCAGATTGACATCACAGCTCCGGCACTCTTAACCATTAAAAGGATTTCCTTCCTGCACTCCTGACCATAAAAGGATATTCCTGTTCCTACTCTTGTCTTGGAGCCAGAGGTCACCATTTCCGAGAACACACTCTGGCGTTGTTCCCAGACTTGGGTCTATGCGTCTTTGTGGTCAGAACATAAGATAAGGCACAGACGTGTTTTCTCTGTTCTACTGGTACAGTCAGGGTCATTCTTGATGTCACAAACTGATAAAGGAGAGAGCTGTGTTCTTGTTATGCATTTGCTCAATGGCTCACGTTTATGCATTTTAGCTAAGGAAAAACAGGGATTTTGGTGTAGTTTAAAACTGCCTGCACAGTCAGTTTTGGGTTTGGGAAACCTATTCCTTCAGTATCTGGGAAGAAATGCATATGCAAAAGTCATCACATATAGACCCAGTTTAGCTGCTAGGGAGAGCCATACATACAAGCAAGCTTTCCTGTATGTGTCACTTGCTAGATTAGACACCAAGAATGTAAACCTGGTGCACTTGCGCATTAATGTCTATCCGCCTGGCATCGCCATCCACAGTTTGGCATGCACAGGTGTCTTTTTCAAGAGCAACAGGAGCTGAATCTAGCCTGACCACGACATTGCAGACATCAAGTGAAAAACGTGTATCCCTGAATTCCTCCATAAATACGTTTCTTTCCTGCTTTCCTTAAGAAAAAAAGAAAAGAAAGAATTTGTGATATTTTCCCAAGTATCTCTCTCCCATGTTCTTGCCTTCAGGCATCCTTGAAAAGGTTCATGTGATGTCCTTTCCCATGTAAATTACTTGCTGTTCTCTTAATATTTTAAATCTGCTTTGCTTTGTATAGTCTGGAAGAGAAAAATAAAATAAAATTTAATTACATTATTTTGATGATGACGATGGTGACAATTAGCAGCAGCAGCAGGATAGTGTCAACAGATAAGAAATGGTGTGCCTTTCTTATCATTTTTCCAAACCACAGGTTATTGCTGCATGTTCTGCTATGCACCATAACCTGTTGAAGATAGCCAAGTTTCTCCATGATTTTAATCATTCTGGATGACACCCAGCGTGACCCAGATCTGTCATCCTGAGGTTCAAAATATTCTGTTGCCTCAGCTGCATGAAAGTGGCTATTGTTTATTCAGAGAAAACACCACATTCTTATCCATTTCCTTGTGCACCTCACAACGTGAGTAACTACACTTATTTCAGTGTGACCAATAATAAGATAGTTTCCAGTCTGAATGGCAGAGGTGACAATCACCATTTTCTTGAACTGTTCTTTGCACATATCTGCCTTACATTTAAGCAGTCTGCCCTTACCGTACTGGTTTTCATTTGGCACAAGTTCAGCTGGATTTACTTGTATCATTAACCCATGTCAGATCACCTGCTGAATTGATAACTATTTCACAAAACCAAACATCACCTTCTGAAAGCCAGCAGAAATTGTTTTGAAGGGTTTTAACTTGAAGACTGATATGAGCTTTTTCTGGAAAGCACTGATGTGTCTTGAGAACATGGAGCCAGTGGTAAAAACTGAGAAATGAAAGCTAGGAGCTAAATGGCAACTTAAATCTAGGTTATGGGTGCAACAACGGAATGTCTAGATGATCTGTTTAAAGACAAGAATACAAAGCTGAAAATTAAATAACTGCAGCTAAAATTCATGGTCATTCATATTCTTTTTAAAAAGTTTTTATTAACAATTTCAACATAACAAATTATCAAAAGATATAATATTCATTATTTTTCCCCTTTCCCCCCTCCCCCTCCCCAAAAAACCCTCCCCCCCAAGACTCCTCTCTCTGATTTCTCAGCACATATTATTCTCTGCATGTTATAAAATTATACATATCCTTACATTATCTATCTACCATGTTATCAACCAATAAATTTGTGCATGTTTATTCAAAACCTGCCAAGGAGTCCAATTCATTTTGTTGTCTTTTTAGATAAATTGTAAAAAGCTCCCATTTTTCCTTAAAGTCACAGTTGTCCTTGTCCCGCAATTTGTATGTCAATTTAGCCAACTCTGCATAGCTCATCAATTTTTCTTGCCACTGTTCTTTTGTTGGGATTTCCTCATTTTTCCATCCTTGTGCTATCAAGACTCTTGACGCTGTTGTAACATTTGTTGTTGTTGTTTAGTCGTTTAGTCGTGTCCGACTCTTCGTGACCCCATGGACCAGAGCACGCCAGGCACTCCTGTCTTCCACTGCCTCCCGCAGTTTGGTCAAACTCATGCTGGTAGCTTCGAGAACACTGTCCAACCATCTTGTCCTCTGTCGTCCCCTTCTTCTTGTGCCCTCAATCTTTCCCAACATCAGGGTCTTTTCCAGGGAATCTTCTCTTCTCATGAGGTGGCCAAAGTATTGGAGCCTCAGCTTCACGATCTGTTGTAACATACATAAATTAATTCTTTGTTTTTCTTGGCAGGTCTTGTCCTACAATCCCTAACAAAAATGCTTCAGGTTTTTTAAAAAAATGTCATTTTAAACATTTTTTTTCCAACTCATTATATATCATTTCCTTTTTTTTTTAACTTCTCTACATTCCCACCACATATGATAAAAAGTCCCTTCTTTTTCAGTCATTCATATTCTTAAGAGGGTCTCTTCTCCAGTCTTCAGAGAGTATCTGGAAGTGGGGAGGCAGAAAAATATCCTCCTTTCCTTCCACTCTGCAGTTTTAATCTGAAATCTTAGGCACAGTACTGCGCCCAGAGCTCAGAAACTACTCACGCTAATGAAATTCCCTGTTGCAAAATGCACCTAGAACAATAGGAGTTTTGAACACTGCATGGAGCCATAGGGCACACTCTTATAAGCCTTGCCCCATCTGCACTTACATTTAAAACAGTATCATACCACTTTAAACTGACAAGGGGGCTGTACAGTGGTACCTCGGGTTATAGACGCTTCAGGTTACAGATGCTTCAGGTTACAGACTCCGCTAACCCAGAAATAGTACCTCGAGTTAAGAACTTTGCTTCAGGATGAGAACAGAAATTGCGCAGCGGCGGCAGCAGGAGGCCCCATTAGCTAAAGTGGTACCTCAGGTTAAGAACAGTTTCAGGTTAAGAATGGACCTCCAGAACAATTTAAGCTCTTAACCCAAGGCACCACTATAGTTAAGAGTGCTGTGAGAGTTAAGATACAGTGGTACCTCAGGTACCACTAAGGCCTAGTTCTCATTGACGTCATAAACTTGTGCCTGAGATGTGCTATTTCACACCACAATTCACATAAATGATGGAATATCAAACAAACAAACTGCCTAAAAAAACCTTAGTTGTAAGGGGGAAAGTTAGCCTTGAACCCTTTGTTAGAGTTGCTGCAAGTGGAATCCCTGATCTGGATCTTGTGCAGAGCAAAAATGAATTTGTTCTCCAACACAAGAATGAGTTTCAAAGCTTTACTGGAAACAGTCTTAAAATCGTTACAAAATAACATTGGCAAAAATACAAAGTAACGCATTGCTCTTAAACAAACTAGCAATGCAGTTCAGTCTTATTTTTCAGTCCTTAACACAGTTCACGAAACTTTCCTCTCTCTAGTCTCAGAAAGTGATCCTATGCCTCGCTAAGCTTCCACATATGATGTTGAGTTCTCAGGACTCATCTTCTTGCTGACAGAGAGATCTCAGGTTCCCAGGGGTGAGTAGTCAATTAGCCTGGACCCTCAAATGGAAACATCCAACCTTTTCCTTGCCTAATGCAAACTATTCTGCGTAGCATTTTAAATACAACATATTTCTCCCTGAGAAATTTTCTTTCTGCGGGGATTCACATAATGAGAGACTTATTTTTAACTATGGCAGATCTTTTCACCATGTGAGCCCTCACCTAGGGTCTTGAAATGATGCCACCCAAACAGATATTGCCTGCCTCTGTGGGAATTGCACCAGAGTGTGATCGTCTCTGCATCTTTGAAGCCACATTCTGATGGATCACATGAGATTAGTAAAGACAAATATGACATCATATAATTCAATCCGTGCTGAGTAAGGTAATGCAATATGACATCCATAATGGATCAATTAGGCTTCCTCTCTAGGTTAGGGTGCCTGCTGTCTTTTGAAGTAGAAAAGAGCTACAGCAGTTGATGTAGAGGGGGAAAACAGAGCCCTGATCCGTAGCATGAATCTTACTTACATATTCTGTTGAAAAATATTGGCTGATGAAGACTATTGCGAACAGTAGTATCATTCTGGAGACACTGTCCTTTTGAGGCTTTTGAGACGTCTTCCATTGAAACTTTTGAAAAACTATTGCGAGACTTTACTTTTGAAGCTTTTGAGACGTCCTGGTGGGGATGTGATAAAATTAAAAAAATTGGGGGAAATATACATGAAGAACTGAAAAAAAATGTTTAAAACAACAATTGGTAAGAAGCCGGAAACATTCCTTTTAGGAATTATAACAAATGACATCTCCAAAGACATGAAGAGAATCTTTTTATATGCAACAGCTGCCGCAAGGTTACTGATTGCAAGAAACTGGAAATCAGAAGAAGTACCAACATTGAAAGACTGGCAACATAATTTTTTTGAAATGATTGAATTAGCAAAAATGACGGCAACAATTAGAATGCAATCTAATCAAAATCTCAAACAGGAATGGAAATGTGTAGAAGAATACATGACCAAAAGATGCTCCAAGAAGAATTTATTGATATGTTTAGACTGATTTCACAAAGTTAAGTTAAGCAGATATATAAGAATGAATGTTTAATTATTAAGATACAAAAATACAATCTTAATAATAAAGTTACAAAATAATAACAAGGAAGTCACGCACGGGTAAGGGGAAGACACAGGGCAAGAAATAAGAAATCGATATTGTTGATACATAATGAAATGTGAAAATGTGAATTTACAAGTATAATGTATATGTATCATTATGTAAAGATTTCATATATGTATTGCAACATTAATAATAATTTTTTTTAAAAAAAAGAAACTTTTGAGGCGTCTTCTGTTGATACTTTTGAAAAACTATTGTGAGACTGTCCTTAGACATCTGTTTCGAACACACAGCTTGACGGTCCTCGCTACCACTCTGTTATATTGTATATATGAACTTTGATTGGCTTATTCCTATAATTTGAATGATATCATTGTTTTATTATATATTTTCTACTAACTACAGTATCACCCTACGTGTTGTATTGTTGCGATCAGTTCTTATTGCAACACAGGGGTTTGTTCTTGGAAGATCCAGGGCTGCCTTAACCCACTCTGGCCTAATCCTGAGTCAATCTGATTTACCCGGACGCTAGTTTAAATCTCACTTGTGTTGTGAACTGACTGCTCTCAGCATCTCTTCGCCACCTGCAAACTGCTGAAATGTGTTAAGAAGAACGTACTTTTGAATGTCAGGCTGGGTATCACGAACGCAGATAGTTTATAGCACATGGGGCTATGGAGAATTCTCCGAAAGAATATGTCAGACTAAAAGGATATGTATTTAAGGTCTGGGGGGAGGGAGGCACGATAGTAATTGATGTGCATCACCACCAGAACTATGAACTATTACTATGTAGTCTGACCCAAGGCAAGTTCCCCTTCCTCAATAAAAGCTGCATTCCATGCTAATAAAACAACTCAGAAACACCCGGTCAGTTTGCTTCAGATTCATGACTTAACTGATGCAGTAACTGATCATTTATCAACGCTGTCTATGGCATAAGAGGAATGGTCTGCCCCCCTCTCAGTGCTTACACATGGGACAAGCAGGACACGTAAGTACACAGACTGCACTCTCACCCCACCCCACTCCCCAATTTTCCACAAGACTAGAGGTCCATACTGGGCTCAAAGGAGTCCCTGCGCCACAAAAGGAGCACTGTGTGTTATAGATTACCACTGTACTGAGTACTGTCTGTTCTCATTTTGTTCCATTTGTGTGTCAGAGAACTATAGAAGGTGCCTCTGATTTTGCATGTATAGTGAAAGCCCACAGAATGGCATATTTAGCACAGAACTCTGCTCTCTGAGATTTTTGTCTTTTTCAGTTTCTTAGGCCCTTCTGGCTAGGAAGGTAAACTTGAAAGATCAATAACATCTAAAATCTCAGCAGCTCAGAGGGTGGCAGAATAAGATTTCAGTTTGAGGTAGGGCTGCATAACTTCTTGCCCACCCCCACAGAATAAATAGTGCAGTGTGCATATTAAATAAAAGTAGGCAATTTTGCATAATTTAAACTTGTCACTGAACTTACATTTTCTTGGTGCAAAATATGGATTTCCTCTCCTGAGTGTACTTTTTTTTTTAAGGCCTGTACCAGCTTTGATACCAGCCAGGATTAGTCACTTTTCAATCCCATTGATTTCAATGGCAGGATAAAGCAGAAATATTAATCTCTCCTATGAAAAATCAATGAGACTAAAGAGTGACTTTGAAGCGTGCTCAAGTCTTCAGTCTCTAAGCCCAGTTTGGTTTGCAGAATCTCATGTTGCAGCACTGTTGGAACTAAATGCACCTGCTCAGTTCCTGGACGAGAGGCTGAGACCCTAAAGAAAAGGTGCTCTCAAATTATTATTGGACTCAGATGATTCACAGTCCTGTGGATTAATTGTCCAGTGCAGATGAAACACCAGCAGAGCACAGAGATGTAGAAACTCCTCACACCCTCTCAGTGTAGGCTAGTGAAAATATTGAAGTACCTTTCTGAGGGGAGGTTGGGATTAAACTACTTTAATTTGTTGCTGCAGAAATATTCCAAGAAAGTGTCACCATTGTGGTTACAAAATTTGGCCTTGTGTCCTACTCTACAGAGAACAATCCTTTATTTTGTAGAAGGCCTGTCCAGTCCAAGTCTGCTTTAAAGATGAAGAACTATAAAGGAGAACAGGGTGCTTGAGATGGCCCATTGACAGTGAGGCCCCAGCAAGCAAAGTGAGCAGGCCCACAGGTCACCAAATCACAGTCTTCCCAATATGCTGAGGTGAGGAATGTGCAGTGATTTAAGCATATTTGCACTTATGCATAAATGTTAGCAGACCCTTCAAGTGGGGTCTGCTAGGACATCCCTATTTTCATCTAACAAATGTTGGAGGGTGTGGAATAGGACATCCCTATTTTCATCGGATAAACGTAGGAGGGGACATCTCTATTTTCATCAGAGAACTGTTGGAAGATATGCATTAGACTATAGAAAACTATAGCGTATTTTGCTCTTTTTAAAATGAGCAATCAGTTAAGAGGTGAGCTTCTTAACAGATGAAGGTTTCAGAAGGTGCCTAACCCACCCCAACAAACTGTTGGGATACTGCCGGGAAGATGGGGGCATCAGGCAGGCTCCCAGCTGGCTCCAGCCACCGGCCGGCAGCTGGGGGATCACCGGTCTCCCTTGGAACAACATCAAACAGTGACACGAGCCTCAGATACGTTTAGAGACTCGGCATGCTCTATCAGCAGAGTGGATAAATCTCACACAACAGAAGTGGTGGACAGAGTCATGTGTAAGCAGTATTTACAAGCATTTCTTCAGCATACTTCAGGAACAAAGGAATGTCTGCTTCCCTTCGTCTCCAGCAAAACAGCAGCAATGCAAAAGCTATATACAAACGGAAGTTCCCAGCAGACTGTGCTGGAAGTAAACAGGCATGTGACACACAACAGTCATGCCTGTACCTTTTAAGGTGGAACGGAACTATATCCTAATACAAACATCATTCAGACTTATTCCAGCCCCCTTCCAGATGGATTTCCCAATCAAGACCCTGGATTGCAGCTGACTCTCCTTCTCTATTGACTTCCTGTGGTTCTGTTCCAGTGCTCCATCCAACTATGGTTCTAATCCACATGGCAGGTGCCACATACGAAACTGCCTAGTGCTCACACACAAAGAGGCACTTTGTTGTAGAAGTAGAAGCACGGTGTGCTATCTAGAGTGTTGGCCTACAGCCCTGGAGACCCAGGTTCAAAGCCATGGAGGTCATTGGGTGACCTTGGGCCAGTCACTGTCTCTCAGTCTAACCTACCTCCCGGGTCTGTTGTGAGGATAAAATGTGGGGGGCAGAACCATGTATGCCACTCTGACATCTCTGAAGAAAACGTGGGTTATTTATGTGATAGATAAAGGTCGATTGATAGATCAATGCCAGCTTTCAGGTATTCTCCAAGCAAGTTTCGTGAATCTGAATGTTATGAATTTGACAGCAGTGTGTTCCTCGGTAAATTCACGATGAACCTCCCTGGTATAGCCAAAATTAGGAAACTGGGGTGGATCTCTTCGCAGCATTTTGCAAATTGCTACATGTGGGGAAAAAAAACATTTGAACCTCTGCGTGTGTGTGTCCAGCCTATCATATCATTGTGTTCTCTGGAGCTGCCAGTCTATGGGTAAATGAGGCTGCTTATTCAAGGGATAGCCTTGGTACATAAAAGCACTTTACACCTATATCTAAATAAATAATTTAGGGAATTATCCAAGGATAAGAGAGGAGGCTTCATCGAGAAGGCGCTTAAACCCTCCGATGTTTTTAGCACATTTATTCAAACTGATGCTGAATAATTAAATAAAGAAGAATGGGTGTTTTTATCTTTTATGCATTTTGCATGCAATTGGGTGACTTGCCAGACAATGAGGTTTGGGGGGAAATAATAATGATGCAATATTGAAGCGAGTGCATTTTCCTTTGGGATGAGATCTACTCAACACTCCCTTTTATCAAGAAACCAGCCAAATTCCCATTGTTATGACTAGTGGGGAGGACTTGCAGATTGCAAATCTTCTCAGGAAAAGTAATGTGTTTCTGCAGGCTCTGCCAGGGCCAGCCTAAGATATTTTTCTACTTGATGCATAGGACTAAGCGGATGGACACACGCCCTCTACATATAGCAGCAAACTAAAAAACTGAAGGTTACTTCAACCCTGGCAATGGGGTAATGTCTTCAAAGTCACTTGAAAATAGCAAGCTGATCTAGACAACTGGATGGAGGCGGGTCAGGACTGGTGATCCTCTTAGATTTGTCAGCAGCCTTTGACATGGTCGATCATGATCTTTTGGACCACCGCCTCGCCAACGTGGGAATACAGGGCATAGCCCATAAATGGCTGTGCTTTTTTATCTCTGGTCGGGGACAGAGGGTGGCACTAGGGAGGGAGATGTCGTCGTGCCACTCCTTGATGTGTGGAGTGCCGCAGGGCGCAATTCCTCTCCCTGATGCTTTTTAACATCTTTATGCGCCCCCTTCCCCAGATTGTCCGGAGCTTTGGGCTGGGTTGTCACCAATATGCTGATGACACTCAGCTCTATCTGCTGATGGATGACCATACCGACTCGATCCCGGACACACTGACCAGATGTTTGGAAGCTGTAGCTGGATGGTTTCGTGGGAGCCAATTGAAACTAAATCCTTCGAAGACAGAGGTCCTCTGGCTGGGTTGGGATGGTATGGGGATGAGGGACCAACTCACTTCTCTTGCGGTGGCCCAGTTAGTGCCATTGCCTTCCGTTAAGAGTTTGGGTGTAATCCTTGACGCCTCCCTTTCCATGGAGGCGCAGGTTACAGCAACAGCCAAGGCAACATTTTTCCACCTTCGCCGCATCAAGCAGTTGGTCCCTTACCTTTCGCGCCCTGACCTGGCCACAGTGATCCATGTGACAGTCACTTCCAGGCTTGAATACTGTAATTCGCTCTACATGGGGCTGCCCTTGAAGCTGTCCCAGAAACTCCAGCGGGTGCAGAATGCTGCAGTGAGGCTCCTCACAGGGTCTCTGCCATGGAAGCATATTCACCCAGTGCTTTTCCAGCTGCACTGGCTCCTGGTGGAGTACAGGGTCAGATTTAAGGTGCTGGTTTTGACCTTTAAAGCCCTTCACAGCCTAGGACCCTCGTACCTATGGGACCGCCTCTGCTGGTATGCCCCATGGAGGACGTTAAGGTCCATATATAGCAACACCCTAGAGGTCCCAGGCCCTAAGGAAGTTAGATTAGCCTCAACCAGAGCCAGGACCTTCTCAACGCTCTGTCTTATGAGACCAGGGCCCTGCGGGATCCGATTTCTTTCTGCACGGCCTGTAAGACAGAGTTGTTCCACCTGGCCTTTGGCTTAGAATCAGTTTGATTCCCTCCCCCCTCTTTCTTTTTCTTTTCTCCTCCTGTGAAGAGGCTGTTTTAATGTTGTATTTTAATCTTTTTTTTTTAATTGTATTTTAATCAACTTTTTTTTATCATTGGTTGTTAGCCGCCCTCAGCCCGGTCTTGGCTGGGGAGGGCGGGGTATAAATAAATTATTATTATTATTATTATTGATCTAGGGGAATGTTGCCCCCTCCTAGCATTTGCTGCCTGAGGTAGTTTCCTTACTTTGCCTAATGATAGGGCTGGGGGCAGGTTCTGTACACAGAAGCATGTGACCCACCTCTGCAGGATCCCTGTCAGTAAGGGCTGGCCAGCCATGGCATCATAGATGAAAGACAGGTCTTCTACACAGCAGTACTACCAACGAAGGCAGTTGACTAAAAATTTTGCCTGAGGAATGAATGGCAGCCATTCATTTATGTTATAGAAATTAAACAGGTGAATTCAGGCAACACCAATGGATGAAAGCTCCCCTTGCCCTGATCAGCCACTGAAAAGCCCAGCCTGCTCTTCTCTATCCTGTCTGTCCTATCCTTTCTTTGCTACATTACCCTGCATGTCAAAATGTCAGAAGAATGAGAGGAGGCTTGGAATTGGCTTTTGACAGCAGTTTTCAGAGTTTACTTTCAACGATGGATACAACTTAGCCCTATCTAAGAATATTTATGCTGCTGACTTCAGTTGGCCTTACTTCCACGTTAGAGGGTGTACGATTGAAGCCTGAAACGTCTTAATTTAAGTCGAGTTGAATGGTATATAATTTGACTGGCTCATCCTCATAGGACACAATCCAGTCAAAGTTAACCACTTGTCAACCATTTTGGTATCAGTTGAGAGACTGAAGCACTGGCATTCTTAGGTTCCCCTAGATCATGTTCAAAACCCAAGAATTTTGAGAATGAATAAGTATTAGATAAATAAATAATTTGAAGGAAAGCTGGAATATATATGTGAGATTAATTGATAGATGCTAGCTGGTGTAGAGGGAGGCCCACTCGCAAGATTTCAGGTATTTCCCAAACAAATCTAGCGAATATTAATATGCCTGTCTCTCTACCAAATTCTGCCACATATTAAATGCCAACCATTGAATACTATCAAGTATTAAATCCTACTGTAAGTCATTTTATACAATTTGGGTGCTAAAAATTCCATTACATGTCAGTTATCAAACACTAGAGGTAAAGGGTAAAGGGACCCCTGACCATTAGGTGCAGTCGTGGACGACTCTGGGGTTGCGGAGCTCATCTCACTTTATTGGTCGAGGGAGCCGGCGTACAGCTTCCGGGTCATGTCGCCAGCATGACTAAGCCGCTTCTGGCAAACCAGAGCAGCACACGGAAACGCTGTTTACCTTCCTGCCGGAGCGGTACCTATTTATCTACTTGCACTTTGACGTGCTTTCAAACTGCTAGGTTGGCAGGAGCAGTGACTGAGCAATGGGAGCTCGTCCCGTCATGGGGATTCAAACTGCCAGCCTTCCAATTGGCAAGCCACCCGCGTCCCTTATCAAACACTACTCAACATCAAATATTAAAATCAACTGTGGACATTAATTATATCTCAAAATCAACACAAGAATTCAAACACATGAATTCAAACACATGAATCAAAATCAAATTGCACAGAATATCCAAAAACATTCATGTGTTGAGAAAATATTCTGGGTTAAAATTCACAAAAGAAACGTTTTGATAGGAATACTCGGAAGCATATTAGCCTGAGCTCCAACCAAGGTTCTGATCCAGAAGAACTCAAAATGCATTGCATACAAGGAAGCCTCAATTCTTTCTTTTGAAACTTTTCCTCCACTCATTCCTTCCACTCTCATGTTTTCCCGCCTCCCTGAGTTAAGGTATCCCAGCACAGGTCATAGCAAAGGCAGCAGCAGGACAGAGCAAAGGCTGTTCATGCTGTTGTATGGTGGAGAGAGACTGCTGACCGCTGTGAGCATCATAAACCTCTCAGTTTGATGATCAACTGTGCAGTAAATTAATTAATCATCATTTTATGCCTCATCAAGCACTTTGCCGAGCCTCTCGACAGGGGGGCATCTCAATTAGCCAATGGGAAGCAGACTGTTTTGTTTAGCTGGGTGAGTCTTCCATAAACAGGGGAGGCCTTGACAAGCTAATAAATATGTCATCTGTCTGTGTCACTCGCTACAATGTGGCTCCACCTGTAAATGTGTGGGATTCAACCTAAGGGAGGGAGGGAAGCATCATCGACCACTTTGCTGAGATTTAGAATTTGGTGTTGCTGGGAGAATCAAAAGCCAACCTGTGGGCTCAGGGATGCCAATAGGGGCAGCCCCCTCGCCACCTCTGTGTTTCAAATACCAGGGGATGATTCCTCAAGGAAAGCCTTATGGATAGTCCCCACATCAGGCGATGCTCTTTAAATGCACTGCTCTGAGTATACTGGACAGCTGAAAAGTGGTGGTGTAAATTTGAATGAATAATGGGACACATTCCTATGTAGGATTGCCAAGTGGCAGGGGGGTTGGCAACAACATGCCAGGCTTGATCCTGTGCCATTGATATCAAATGTAAGTTTCCAAATGATGAAAGTATTATTACCACTATAATCCATTGTTCCTCCAAGGTTCTTCATTTTATCCTCACACTAGCCCCATGAGGTAGGTTAGATTGAGAGATACCCAGTGAGCTTCACGGCTGAATACAGATTTTAGCCCTGATCTCCCAAATCCCAGTTCAACACTCTAACCACTACTCCACACTGCCTTTCACCCCCATTGCCTGAACCCCTGTGGTTCCTTAAAGGAAAGACTTCGCATATAAATTATTATTATTACTATTATTATTATTATTATTATTACTGGAAAGTGAAGTGAGATTGCAATCCTAAGTATGACATATTTAATTCGACCAACATAAAAAAGGAGTTACTGCAAGGAAAATACATAGAAAAGAGTAAAACATCCCATTAATTCTCTTTTGGAAATCTGGACTGTGGAACAACGCTCCCACCAGAAGCAGGAGAAATTCATTTTGCCCCTTTATGTGTACATATATTTTCCTGCTGCTGCCACAGGAAGGTGAATATGGGTGTCCCAAAGAAGAAAAAAATCTGTTATCTCCAATGGACAAAAATATATATGAACAAATCTTTATATTGTGAGCGCATTAGCAATCTAGACTACAGACTGAAAAGTTTTTCCTCTTACCATGGGCTTATCTACACACACTTGATCTTAGCCAAAAGGCCAAAAAGTGGGAAAAGGAAGGGCCTTAGCTGAATGGTCTATTTCACATGCTGAAGATCCAGGTTCAATCATCATCAATTCCAGGTAGGGCTAGGAGAGATCCTCTGTCTCAAACCCTTGAGAGCCACAGCCTTTCTGGGTAAACAATACTGAGCTAGTTGGACCAATTCTGATTCGCCACGTAACCCTGCTGCCTTCATCATCATCCTCAGTGCTGTTCCTTGCATTGGATTCCTTTACCCTTCTGCGTTCCATACAAACCTGTCCCACTTACTTTGCTTGTTGTACTTAACCTCTATTTGTTCACTTTCTCTTCCTCCATGGTATGGTTGAGTCATTTTAGATGCTGAGTTTACACCAGGGGGTTGGAGCACCTTTACATGTGAAGTTATCTTCCCACAAGGGCCAACATTCATGCCAAAACTCAGCATCTCCTGAGCTCTGCGAGTGGAGCTTTCTCCTGATTGAAGTCCAGAGTCTTTGAGGACCAGGACATTCACAGGGAAATCAAAATGCTTGTTTATAAAGCTATTGTACTACCAACCTTACTGTATGCTTGGGAAACATGGACCACTTATAAATGTCATCTCCAACTCCTCGAAAGATTCCATCAACGGTGTCTCCGAAATTTTTTAAACATCACTTGGGAGGACAGGTGAACTAATGCCAGTGTACTGGAAGAAGCAAAGATCTCCAGTGTTGAAGCGATGATTCTTCAACATCAATTTCGTTGGTCTGGTCATGTTGTGCAGATGCCTGATTATCGTCTTCCAAAGCAACTACTCTATTCCGAACTTTAAAAATGGAAAGCGTAATGCTGGTGGTCAACAAAAGAGGTTTAAAGACTCTCCCAAGGCAAATCTTTAAAAATGTAGTATAAACACCAACAACTGGGAAACACTGGCCTGCGAGCACTCCAATTGGAGAACAGCCTTTACCAAAGGTGTCATGGGCTTTGAAGACGCTTGAACTCAGGACAAAAGGGAGAAACGCGCTAAGAGGAAGACACGCTTGGCAAAGCCTCACCGTGATCAACTCCCGCTTGGAAACCAACATCCCCACTATGGAAGGATTTGTGGATCCAGAATTGGCCTCCACGGTCACTTACAGACTCACTGTTAAAACCGTGTTTATGGAAGACAATCTTACTTGGCTATGAGTGATTGCCAAAGAAGAAAGAAGAAGACGACATGTGAAAAGGCTTCCCTGATGCACTTGGGGGTAGTCCCCTTAAAAGGACCACCAACTTCTGCCCCAAAATCCTACTCTGATGATAGCAAAGCTCTTCCTCCTCTGCTCTTTCACTACCAGCCTTCTTTTTCAAGCCCAAGATAACTGTCTTTGGCTTGCATGCATGCGCCTTAGCTACTCCTTATCATTAGAATACACACATCTGCCAAACTCCTTCTATCATCACCTTCAAGGAGATTGAAGGCTCTTATTTCTCAAGTCTCCACAGCCCCTTTCCTTGTTGGTTGTATTTCCATTTCAAATGGGGAGCCTGCAGTAGATGTGCACACACATATGCACACACTCACATCGAGCTCCTGGGATATGGGTGGTGGCAAGTAAATAAACTTTTATGCAAAGCAAAAGCATTGACTTGATTGAGCATAGCGCCAATGCCATTCATTCCGGTTCTAAGCCCCAGCTACTGAGAAATATCGCTCCCCTCCCCCCCTCAAAAAAAGTTGCTGATAACTATTGCTGGTTATATGTCAAAATACCAAATTGAAATTCAGGTGATATTTAGCCTACAGTAAGCTCTCAGAAGAATATGAATAATGCTGGTCAGGAAAGAAGATCATCCCTTATTTC
This sequence comes from Podarcis pityusensis, assembly GCF_964106645.2. Classification (NCBI taxonomy): domain Eukaryota; kingdom Metazoa; phylum Chordata; class Lepidosauria; order Squamata; family Lacertidae; genus Podarcis; species Podarcis pityusensis. Next base: position 81,726,162 of record NC_138031.1, read on the forward strand.
CCAGGCATTTGGCTTGAAGTAATCTTTAAGAAAAGTGCACCTGCCATGGTTATTTCAAAATTAGCTGAGGCACCAAAGTGATGTATAGCCACAGTTCTTCCTGCGATATGGATGTCATCCCTATGGGGTTTCGTGAGGCAGAATTGTTCATATGGGCAGCCTCACATGGAGGACAGATGGGAAGAAAACAAAATGAGTTGATTTATCTACAACAGAGACCCATCTTTCTTACACTACCCAGATTAGTCACTTGCAAACTCTCTCTCTCTCTCTCTCTCTCTCTCTCACACACACACACACACACACACTTTTAAACCATTTTCTGCCTTGCAGTGTGAACTGTTTCAATTCTGAGCTGATAAATAAGTGCAGGCAGCTCAACACCAGGGTCACATCTACACCAGACTGATGACAGCACTTGCTTGTCACTCCATATAATAATAATAATATTGGGAGCATTTCCAGTCAAACTGAAGCACTTTTAAGTTCAGTATCTCCCAATGAAATCAATGAAACCTAGAAAGAGTTCATATTAGTGGGATCATTCCTATTATTAATAGCATTAGGATTAGGATTATTATGTCACCTTCCATATTTATATATATATTTATATATTATATATTATATTTATATATAATGACAATTAAAAAGCAGTTTAAAACAACAGATATTATTTTTTTAAAAAAATAGACAGCTGTGGCAAAGACCTATTTATCCAGTTGGAATTCTTGTCCTAATATTAAAATACAGTGGTACCTCGGGTTAAGAACTTAATTCATTCTGGAGGTCGGTTCTTAACCTGAAACTGTTCTTAATCGGAAGCACCACTTTAGCTAATGGGACGTCCTGCTGCTGTCGCGCCTCCGCCGCGCGATTTCTGTTCTCATCCTGAAGCAAAGTTCTTAACCCAAGGTACTATTTCTGGGTTAGCGGAGTCTGTAACCTGAAGCATCTGTAACCCAAGGTACCCCTGTATTAGAATTCCAGAGTTAAATTCCCATCCCACTCTGCTCTCTACAACAAAACTCTACCAAGTGTCTATTGTAATATTGAAAAGCTTTGGGAGGAGAGTAGGTAGGAATTTGTTCTCAACATCAGCAATGCCACATTAAAGTGATGTGTCTAGCACCACCCATTTACATGGTATTTTGCAAAGTAACATAAGCAAGGGGGGAAATGCAGGGCACATGCCCTGAGGAACTTAAAATCTGTGAGCAAGATTCAGCCAAAGTTCAGCACTTTTCAGTCCCCTTGATTGCAGTGGAAGAGATTTCCTAACAGTCTTTTAATCCAGAAGTGCTTGACCTTTCCTGAATTGTGCCCTACCCCTTGACAGTAGACAGAAGGCAGAGGGCATGGAAGGGAGACAGCTGCATGGGTAACCGGGGATGGATATTCTCAAAGGCAGGTGTACATATTCCAGCTTCAGTCTTCATCCCCAACGAAAATATGGAGGTGTTGGCTGACCTGTGCTAACTCTACAGTTCCTCAACATGGGAAGCCTAATTGTCAATGAGAATGCCCAATTGTCGTCATGATTGCTTAATGATGCAAAGACCCAGCCACTTAAAAGCAATCTGGAGCTTGAGCGAAGTGCTTGCCAGCTCAGAACGAAAGCAGGTTTACGACCAGATGCAATATGGGTACCTAAAGTATAAAAGAACCTGTGCCAAAAATATGTCTTTAAATAGGTTTTGTTCATGCGTACACATTCCTTTTCCTATTGCCTTCTCTATTCTTTCAGATTCAGGGAGGGGGTTTAGGAATGGATACTGAAACAAATGCATAACTTAATGTAACATTTTGCAAAAATATATCGGATTGAAACCACTCAGCTCCTGCCCGCCCCAACCCATTGAATGTCAGGCAGATAGGGAAGTTTCTTTGGGGGGGGGGGCAGCCTCTCCAAGAACTAAGTGATCAAAAAGACTGCCTGTGCTAATTCATCTCAATGGCAGTCGCCAATTGACTTGCCCTGAAAGTGAGCTACAGAATCAATTCCATATGGAGACGACAGGTTGAAACCTACCTTTTCATGGAGAATAAAGCTATTGGTGGCTGTGATAGCTATGATGGTTAACCAGCCATGATGCCTCTCAGTACTACTTATTGGGGGTTGCAAGTTGGGAGGGTGCTGTTTCACTCAGATCCCGCTTGCAGGCTTCCCTTGAGTATCTGGTTGGCCATTGCAGTAATAATAATAATAATAATAATAATAATAATAATAATAATAATTTATTTGTACCCCACCCATCTGGCTGGGCTTCCCCAGCCACTCTGGGCGGCTTCCAACAAAGATTAAAAATACATTAAAATGTCACATATTAAAAACTTCCCTGAACAGGGCTGCCTTCAGATGTCTTCTAAATGTCAGGTAGATGTTTATCTCTTTGACATCTGATGGGAGGGCGTTCCACAGGGCGGGTGCCCCTACCAAAAAGGCCCTCTGCCTGGTTTCCTGTAGCTTTGCTTCTCGCAGTGAGGGAACTGCCAGAAGGCCCTCAGTGCTGGACCTCAGTGTCCGGGCAGAACGATGGGGGTGGAGACGCTCCTTCAGGTATCCTGGGCCGATGCCATTTAGGGCTTTAAGGGTCAACACCAACACTTTGAATTGTGGTCAGAAATGTACTGGGAGCCAGTGTAGGTCTTTCAGGACCAGTGTTATGTGGTCTTGGCGGCTGCCCCCAGTCACCAGTCTAGCTGCCGCATTCTGGATTAGTTGTAGTTTTTGGGTCACCTTCAAAGGTAGCCCCACGTAGAGCGCATTGCAGTAGTCCAAGAACAGGATCCTTGGCTTGATGGGCTGTTCTTATGTTCTTTCCAACAACAATCCAGGCAGAGCAGGCTTGAAACTGTGGTGACTGCAGCCACCCTTGAATTCAGATTCATATAAGGAATCTGTATTCTCCAGTCCCTGAAGTCAGTCATTAGGGGTGAAAATGCACCTAGCAGTATACACTGCTTCATTGGTGAGAGGAAGTCAGAAGGCCAATCAAGAGACTTCATAAACCTGTAAATCACAGGGGAGTTTTCAAAAGGGATATATTCCATCACTGGAATAGCCTTGTGCCTCTGCTTGGCCTTGAACCATCAGTTGAGAGGACATTTTGCCAATATTAAAGCTCATGACAAGGCATCAGGATGGAGGGAGGCTATTAGATGTACTGAGCACATATCATTGAATGTTTTATTGTTTGCTGCCAATTTGGGGGCCAAGTTCTTGGAAAAGGTCGTTTTAGTATTTAACCTTAATATTTCATTTCAGGGTTCTTTTTGTATTCGACCATTGAGAGCTGACATGCAGCACTACTCACTTTCACATAGTATTTTTGGTCTGACATGTAACGCAGCTAATATTTGACAGCATTTGATAGGTGACATGCAGCAGGATTCGGTATCTGAAAGCATTTGCTAGAAAACATGCAGTGGTGTTTTGTATTTGACAGCTGCTGAGATTTCATGTTTGATGCCTGCCAAAGCAAAGCAAACTTGGTGGAAGACTGGAAAGTTGGCCAAATATTGAACAGCTGCAAATACTCATTTCATCTCTACGGCAATGCGTTAAAAAAATGTGGACAAGCTGTAATCCTAAGGAGGGGCTAGGTTCTGCTCACATATTTGGTGGGGGGTAACTTACACAAGGGACGTGGGTGGCGCTGTGGTCTAAACCACAGAGCCTAGGGCTTGCCTATCAGAAGGTCGGTGGTTCGAATCCCCGCAACAGGGGTGAGCTCCCATTGCTCGGTCCCTGCTCCTGCCAACCTAGCAGTTTGAAAGCACGTCAAAGTGCAAGTAGATAAATAGGTACTGCTCCGGTGGGAAGGTAAACGGTGTTTCCGTGCGCTGCTCTGGTTTGCCAGAAGTGGCTTAGTCATGCTGGCCACATGACCCAGAAGCTGTACACTGGCTCCCTCGGCCAATCAAGCGAGATGAGCGCCGCAACCCCAGAGTCATCCGTGACTGGACCTAACGGTCAGGGGTCCCTTTACCTTTTACCTAACTTACACATGCATGCACATCAGTTGATTGCTCCACACTCGATGACTAACAGGTGAGTATGCAAACTGAAAGGCACCTGAGATGGCATGGAACATCCCTCTGTGATGCTTAGGCTGCGATTGCCCATTTGCACATGCAAATTTGGATGTTGATAATTTGGATGACTCGATGATCAGCCGTGTATGAACCAGCCCTCACATGGCAGAGATCGGCACGGGTCCAGACCAGTAGCATGAGAAGTGTTTGGATTTTGCTAGCTTGTGGGTCAGAAGTCACAGTTCCCAGGTTCAGACGCAGACCTGAGGGCAACCGCAGCTGCTGCGATGCATGCCAGCACTTGTGCCACGGCAGCTTAAACTGATCTATAGGACAGGGCTGTTAAAATGATGAGCAACCGGTATGTTGTAGATGCCTGCAGAGCCAGGAGAGAAATTATAAGTGTTTAACAAAGCAGTTTAGCTAATGCCTTAAGTACTGATTTTGTCAGAAATGACTTACAGTCCAGAATGAGATGCCTTTTGGAATTAAACCTACCCAGAAGAACAAAAAGCAAAAAGAAGAAAAGCGCCTTCTCCTAATGAATGGCTGTTCTTGTTGTAACTGTTCTCCACACCAAATGCCTTTAGGGCGTTGCTTATGCACTTGATAAAAATCACAGGCCAGGTGCTCCAAGTCTTTCAACATCATAAATTCCACTCTGACACTGGGGGGGGGGGGGGGATAAATAAAAAATAGAAGGTTAAACAAGTTTGATGGAGAAATGCTCTCCCAGGTGTTATTTTCAAAGTTTATGACTAATTTGCAGCAATGAGGAATTGTCACAGGTGATATTGATCATATAAATACCCTGTGTACAAGAAATGCACTTCACATTGCCGAGAAGGCAGTGGCGCTCAATAGGTAGGGCTTCGTCTGCAGTGGTATAACTCATTGTTTCTAGGGCTTTGCAAGTGCGGGCAGTATTCCACTAAATAATTGTGCGAGCAGATTTATGAAATATTAAGTGGTTTAGAAATGGCTTAAACAAATAAATAAGGAAAAGGCATATCTACATGGAAGACCAACTGATTTCACCGCCCTTTCAAGGGTGAGTTGGCTCATCAGAGCAATTTGACAGCCGCTGCCTTATCCAAGGGCTGACAACCAACCATTGGTTGCAAGTCAACAGACTTGGGTCTGGGGCTGTTGTTCTTGTTGATACACAACTCTTGGCTAATGGGCGATTGTTTTCCACTCTGCTGGACCATCTCCAAAGGCACAGCCACAAACAAACCCGAGCAGTGGAATAACCCATAGCCATGCCATACAACTGGCCTATTGTAACTTGAAAGGATGGATGTGGTATTAATGATCAGAGGGAAATGCTTGATTTTTAAGTGTTCAGCACTGGAGAGGAAAATTGAATTTGCTGTGACAGTTGCCATGGTAACCCCCTCAATTTCCAGTGCATAGCAGAGTAAATAGTTGTGTAAAAGCTTTTGATGCATGAGACCCTCTTTTGACAGCCATATGTTGCACATTCAATGCATTGTTTATATCTTTTTATAATAATAATAATAAAAAATACAAAGACATATGTGGGCAGAATTAGGAGCGTGGCATTTCCATGCTGCTTGCTCTTCTTTTTTTAAAAAAAAATGATATTTATTAAAATTTCAAAAGAAAAAGATCACATTAATAAGAAAATTAAGAATAAAAAGGAAAAATACAAAATACAAAATACAAAAAAGAAAAAGCAGTTAAAAACAATTCCATCTTTTCATCACTTCTTTTACATTTACTTGTTTCCCGGACCTCCTCATACCTCCCTCTTTTGTATTCTAATTCAATTTGTTAGTCCAGCGATTCCTTTCCCTCCTTTTTAATCCTGATGTTTAATCTTGATATATTATAACATTAAATTTTTAGATATTAAAGACCAATTTTTCCATATTCTTTTATACCATTACCGCATGAAACCACTTAACTTCAATCCATCATCATTCTAACATTCATTAATTTTACAATATTTCTGTAGGTAATCTTTAAATTTCTTCCAATCTTCTTCCACCGACTCTTCTCCCTGGTCTCGGATTCTGCCAGTCATTTCTGCCAATTCCATATACATGCTGCTTGCTCTTCTATAAGGAGCAGGTAAAGCCTTCCAATAAATACCTGCATTTTAAATAGACATAGGCTTGCAGAAAACAGATTTTTTTAAAAAGAGAAAGTGAAACTATAAGAAATCATTAGCTTGCAATGCACTTTACAGTTTACACCAAGACTCTGGTCCAGCATTCTGTTGCCCCTTTTGCCCATCCAAACACAGCATTTGAGGTTCAGACAAAAACTGCCTCTGAGATTGGAGATTCCATTTAGTTGTCATGGTTAATAGCCGTTAATAAGCCATTTGACCAATCCTTCCAGAAAGCTATCTAGGCCAGTGGCCACCACAATCACATCATATTTATTGATTACATTTTCACCCCACCTTTCTTCCACGATGGAACTCAAGAGAGCTTGCAAAAGATTCCCAAGTGGTCTGCCATCAAGACACCGAGTACGTCCAGATTTTGCTCAGCTCCAGCAAGGTGGTTTTAGCATATTCCTTCAGAAAAAGTCCTGGGAATGTCTGTTTGTTTAGTTAGTTATTTTGTTTAGCAATGATAAACCTAGACAGCATCTTAAAAAGCAGAGACATCACCTTGCCGACAAAGGTCCGTATAGTTGAAGCCATGGTTTTCCCAGTAGTGATGTATGAAAGTGAGAGCTGGACCATAAAGAAGGCTGATTGCCAAAGAATTGATGCTTTTGAATTATGGTGCTGGAGGAGACTCTTGAGAGTCCCATGAACTGCAAGATCAAACCTATCCATTCTAAAGGAAATCAGCCCTGAGTGCTCACTGGAAGGATAGATCCTGAAGCTGAGGCTACAATACTTTGGCCACCTCATGAGAAGAGAAGACTCCCTGGAAAAGACCCTAATGTTGGGAAAGATTGAGGGCACAAGGAGAAGGGGATGACAGAGGACAAGATGGTTGGACAGTGTTCTCGAAGCTACGAACATGAGTTTGACCAAACTGTGGGAGGCAGTGGAAGACAGGAGTGCCTGGCGTGCTCTGGTCCATGGGGTCACAAAGAGTCAGACACAACTAAATGACTAAACAACAACAACAAATTATAGCACTCAACAAAATCTGTCTTAAGCGGTTTACATAAAATTGCATACAATATTCATGGGAGGGCGATAAAGACTTCAAAAACAGCAGGCGTAATAAAATTAAAATTTGATCATAAAATTATATTAAAAAATAGATAAACTCGATAACTTTAGAAATATATGTACATACTAAACTTACAAATCCAGAGTGACTTGCCTAAACTGGTTTTAGTTTGCTCCATAAATTAATTGCGCATTTCTGTGGAGAAGTAGTTCCTTTAGCATTCCTGAAACCACTATCAAACAAGTTCAGTGAGTAATCCCAAGGTCTAGTATTGCCCAGGCAGGAGCATTGTGTGACCCACGAGAACAACAAAACAACCAGACCGCACAACAGTGATGGGATGAAATCAGGCCAAATCAAACCATCAGACAAGATATGGGTTGGTATGGCAGTGGGTCCCAGGATCAGTTCATCAGTCCACCAATCCCACATTGGTGGAATGGGTCTGTCAGGTTTAGACTGCCCCAAACCTGTTCCATGGGAGCCAAGCAGTTGCATGGTGCAAGCCAACCAGGCTGGGCAACCAGGCTGCAGATTCCAACCAGGCAGATATCCCAACCTAAGCTTGGGGTGCTTTGGTCAATCCTCCCCTCAGGCCCCTTATGGGGGCCCCCTATACTTTTTTCCATGAGCCCATCAAACAGACAAGATACTGGGCAAAACTTTGCCCAGTATTTTGCTGCAATCTATGGGCCACAATGCCACTTGGCAAAGGCGCCCCACACTTATTGGGCAAAGAACAAGGCTTAAAGGTGAAGGAATTATAACCTTCCTCTATAAAATCTCTCCACCCCATTCACAGCATTGCAAATATCTTATTGTGCCCCATCTTGGTCTCGCTCTTGTTCTAAACCAATTCCAACATAGATGGGGAAGGATTTCCGATAAATATTTTCTAAATGTATTTCCATTTTTCTCTACCGTTTTGAGAACATTCACATGCGCAGTTTATATGACTATAATCTCTGTCTGCAAAACCCAGTCTATGCACAGAAGTCAGGGTCAGGGACTGACACTGCAGTCTCATTTCCCCCTATATGGGGTGACCGTGCCCTTCTTTCAAGTTGTGTGAGCCTTTTGAAGCTGAGGGAGGCAGAAGGCGAGGGAAAATGAGGCCAGAATGAGGTGATAGAATGAACCGCACTCCTTCAGAGGCAGACGCCCCTCCATAGCCACATTGAACCGTTAGAAATAACTGGAAGTCACAAGAGAATAATGCAGAGGTCGCCAGTTTTTGGGAGGCCGTGGGCAGATTTGCAAACTGAAGAAATTTTTGTGGGAGCCGCACCGACACTGGAATTAAGCACAGGTTTTCATGTGTTTTGTTCACCATCATCATCAAACCTTTTTATTGGCATCACATACAAACATCCATAACATAACAGTACAGAGTTACCACTTCCCCCATGGCACAAAACATTTACCCACCTCCCCGCAAAAAAGGAGAGGCAGAGCAGACTATTGTCACATCTCTAGGTCTCCAGGGAGATCAGTCGTCTGCAATGTGTTTCGACGACAGAATACCAGATAAAGATATTTGGCCACTAACTTGGTGAGCTCCTGGTCATTCCCCAATAGTAGAAAGTGTACTGTATGACCTCCGACTCTGCTTTCCATTTGGGGATGCAGAGTTGCTCTAGGAATTACTGGTGGAGATCAGCATATAGTTTACATTTAAGAACCATATGAGTAAGAGTTTCCAGCAGGTGGATGTGTTTTGTTGGCTACAAGACTCTGCTTCTCTCCAGCCTAATTTCAGCAGTGAGTGCTAGGGAAGGTCTCTGCAGGCATATGTCCACCCACAGGCACCATGCTGACCACCCCAGTCAATGGTACCTTTATTAAGACCATGTAAAATGTGACAAACTAGTGAGCAGAGGACCTGTCTGAATGAGTTTAAATCTTGTCCCTGGTTTTCAACTTCAGAAATACAACCTGCAACATTGATCAAGTGTTCTGAATCCCAGGGAGCTAGTACAGATTGTTGAAATCTTTTTTTTTCTTTTTAAATTTTATTGAATAATACAAGAATATCAAATCAGATTTCAAACATATCTATATAGACATAATTATTTACATATTTGCCAAATGAAGACTATAGAAAAAGAAAAAGAAAGAAAAGAAAGAAGAAAGAAAGAAAGAAAGAAAGAAAGAAAGAAAGAAAGAAAATACTTTCCATAAACAATAATACCAAATTTGTACTTACACACATTACAAAATACAAATCTTAGTTAAACTATTTTAAAAGACTTCCACCACTTAAACCACATATCTTTTATTATCTAGTTCACCTTTACCTCTGTTCTTCACTTCCTTCCCAAATTGTTGAAATCGTTTCTATTGCTCAAATGCTCTTCCTTAGTTTCTTTCACCGAAAATGAACTGTGCTAAATAATGGGGCCTCTCCGTGTGGTTTCTTTGTAGCTGTGTGCAGCTTTAAAGTAAAGCCTGCTTATATAAATCCAGGGGTTTGCTCTTAGGAGCCAAGAATGAGGATCAACTACCATCCACCTTGCCTATATTCCTTAATGCATTATTCCCCAAAAGGATAACCCCCAAGATGTTTTGGACTACAACTCCCATCATCCCTGACCATTGGCTATGCTTACAGGGGCTGATGGGAGATGGAGTCCAAATAAAAACTTGAGGGCACCAGATTGGGGAAAGCTGACTTAATGGACAGCTGCATTATTTTTTCTTCCGCAAACATTGCCTACTACAAGGGGTAGCTATTATTTGCTGGAGGATCCTCTCCCACCTTCGTAATCTTCTTTGTCCCCCTCCTCTTTCTTATGACTGTATAACTCAACTCCTTCTAGACCTTGGTCTCTTCTTTTTCTCTGCAAGCATCTACTATACTTGACTCCAACCCTGTCCCTTTTAACGCATTCAAGGGCATGACAAAAATGCATGCCTTGACTGAGCCTAGTGGGCACATAACATCCCCGTGATCAAATGCCACATGAGCAGTAGAGCTAGAAATGTGAGCTTAAATATTTTTCCTGTCCAAAAAGCTTCTTCTCCATGAGAAAATACAAGGGGGGGGGGGCAAACAGCTTGACTTTGAATAAATGTAATTAATCAAGAAGCCCAATATCAGCATGAAAAAGCCTTTCATTTTTGGAAATTCAGCATGTGATTATCAACACCTGAAAAGGTGTTCAAAATTGAGCTGTGTGACCTCACCAACTGCATAGAGAAATCACTGTGGAATTGGATCTTTAAAAGGGTCCCATATGTGTCTGGGTGTTCCTTGATAGTGACAATAGGTAGGGCTTTGTGGTTCTACTACAGTGGTACCTCGGGTTACATATGCTTCAGGTTACATACGCTTCAGGTTACAGACTCCACTAACCCAGAAATAGTACCTCGGGTTAAGAACTTTGCTTCAGGATGAGAACAGAAATCATGCTCCAGCGGCGCAGAGGCAGCAGGAGGCCCCATTAGCTAAAGTGGTGCTTCAGGTTAAGAACAGTTTCAGATTAAGAACGGACCTCCAGAACGAATTAAGTACTTAACCCAAGGTACCACTGTATATGGTTCTGCAGAAATGCCCCAACATCACCTTGGCTGCATAATTTCATTTCCTGAGAATCTCAGCTTTAAGCCTCCTCTCACAAGAATCAGTTCAGAAGAGCTCTTGGCCTGTGGTTTTAATGTATTTACTTTATTGCATAAGCAATCATTAAGGAGGCAAGGTGAAGGTTGTTGATGTGAAGCCCCAAAGGGGTATGAGTGAAAAGATCAGCACCTATACTAACTGTAAAAATTAGCAATCACTGTGAAAGATACACCCATGAGATTTCTCCCATCTACCGGTATTTAACAAGCCGCCTGCTAGACCAGGGATCTAGCAGGATTAGTACTGAACACTAACTGACAATGGCTCTCCAAGGTTTCAGAGATGAGTCTTCCCCAAACCTACCTAGAGATGTCAGGAATTGAACCCAAGACCTTTTGCATGCAAAGGGTATGTTCTACCACTGAACTTTTGCCCTTCCATTCCTGACCATCTGCACTGTAGCATGTAGTGCTGACATTACCAGAGCCCTCTTCCAGATGGGGTCCAACAATCTTGACTGAAACCAATCTTGTCTTATTCAAACAAATCGCCGGATCTTGTTTTCCATTTTCTATTCCTTCGCTCTTCAGATTTACTACCAGCTAGCTCACGAGCTTGTTTTCTTCCCAAATTCCAGCCCGTTAATAATGATGCAAGAGCCCACGTCTGACAAGATAGGAACACGGGTGAAATTTCCCCAAGGAAAAAAAAACAGATATGGAGGGCAAGTGAGAGTCTTTCCATCTGAATTGCTCCATCCTAACAGGAAGCCAACCCTGTGAGGAAACTTCTGCTTCTCGTGTTAGCAAATTCCAGAGTCAATGGATTCCTAAGCTGATTCAAGGAAAAAAAACTTGAGAAAGCCATGAGGAATACTAGTTGCCATAGATCATATTTAATGTTGCAGGACCAGCAGGAGAAAAGCAGAATTTCAGGATTCGTCTGGTGGGTCTTGCCAAAAAAATAAAGAGGATATGGGACAGGAAAAGTGGTAGTCATGGTTATGAATGACACAACTGCACTCAACAATGGAATTTGTTAACCCCCCTCCCCAAGAGAGCATTAGTTTATGTGTATGTATTTGATTTGCTTATCATAGTATTTCATTTTCTATAAACACCAGCTTAGTTTTGGCCTGAAGCAAGGAGAGCTGAATTCTCTTCTCTTCTCCTTTCATTCATAAAATTCAGTGGATAAAGGGGTGAATATCTGGAAATATTTAAGAACTGGTATGCATTAGACAGACATTAGACAGTATTCCATAACAGAAGCACACCAGCAATCAGTAGTGGAGAGTATCCAAAAGCTAAATTTTTGCAGTTGAATTGATACATTATATATTAACGTCATTCATTCATATAGCCTCGTTTAGCAAAAAGTTGTAAAACTGAAAATGTCAAATTATGGTTCTTAAATAACGTTGTTGAATTTTGAGTCTTGAATTTTCAATATCAAAATCTGAATTTTGTAACGTGGGAATTCATCTCCTTTCAATAATAATAATAATAATTTTATTATTGTTATTTTATTTTTTGGCTCTGTTGTGCAAACCTGCTGTGAAGAATAAGCTACGACATTTCCTCCTCACTGTCTTCATATTATTTGCATTCAAAACACCTTGTCGTCTTTGATGTTCACACCGCAATCATCTTCAAGGTTCTCTGTATCTTGAAAGCAAAGTGTTCAGGACCACACAGTATCTGAAGCCTGAAACTACACACAAGCAAAGCAAATAAACTGCTCCAAAGATAACTAAGATCAATGGGAACCTGCTCTCAACAGGTTTGATGAAGTCCCGCCCACACTTTCCCACACCCTTAAGAGTTCATGGAAAGCTACTTGCTAACTTGGATCAAGCTGGGAATCAGTTAATCAGCTTTTAATTGCTCAGCATCACCATTAATTACTACAAATGACTTGTACAATGGCCAGGTTTTAAGTTGTTGTTATTTTTTTTATTTGAGTTCACATAGCTAACTTTGAGTTTGGGGCTGAGTATTCCCCATCATTCTAGGTACAGACTTCCTGAGGGTTGCAAGGGGTTAAGGACATCAACTCTGTACATGCTCAGTGGCATTCTTTCAGTGCTCACTCTTTCAGATGCACCAAGTAATGGCTCGACTGGACTCAGTCACAAGTCCCAATTCTAATTTTATTCTATTATTTATTTGTTTCACAAAAATTAGATACCACTTACTCAACAGAAAACATCTAAGCAGTGTACAAAGGACAATTTAAAATATTAATTAAACGACACCCATAAAAGCATATTGATTCTAGATGTGCTTCATCTTTCCTACAACCCCATTTTCTTGAGTGATTGCACACACATGTGCATGTGTTTATTATTTCTCTCCTATGGGCGATTGTGAAGTCACCCTTCTCCATCAAGCTCAATATGGTATTTTCTAGCAGTGGCTTTCCAGGGTTTCAGACAGGGAGCCAGATGCAAAGTTGGTGCTCTATCACTGACCTACCTTCAGATGTCTTCTAAAAGTCTGGTAGTTGTTCTTCTGTTTGACATCTGGTGGGAGGGCGTTCCACAGGGCGGGTGCCACTACCGAGAAGGCCCTCTGCCTGCTTCCCTGTAACTTGGCTTCTCACAGTGAGGGAACCGCCAGAAGGCCCTCAGAGCTGGACCTCAGTGTCCGGGCGGAACAATGGGGGTGAAGACTCTCCTTCAGGTATACTGGACTGAGGCCGTTTAGAAATGAGCAAACCAGTGACATTTTAGGGAGCAGGCTAGCAGGCGGGGCCCATTACTTACATCATAGGAGCCTACACACCACAAAACACTGTTGCTGTATGTAGGTTTTATTTTATCTTATATTTTGGAAATGTACATCCAGTTTTTTCCCTTTAAATTTTTTTGGGGCCCCCAAGAGAGTGGAGCCCTAAGTTATAGCTTGTTTAGCTTATACATAAATCCGGCACTGTCCCTGGCTATTGGCAATGCAGGCTGGGGCTGACAGAAGTCTTTAATATCGGGGCAGTGTATTAACCAAGATGCCTCCCCCATGAAGGGCAGCTACCCAGATTCAGTTGTCACTCTGATCTTTGCAGAGTGAAGGTAAGCATGAGCCGCCTTCTGCAGCTGCTAATTAGAAAATTAAACCCTAGCAAATGGCTTGTATTCTGCTGGCAGCTAAACCTCTTTCCCCCCAGTGTTCCAAAGTACTTTTTGAATTGTTTGCTGTCAGCAAAACAAGCCTGCTACCTGTGATTCAACAGACAACAAAGCCCAGCAGTGAGATTTCAGTCAGATGATGTCACCCAGGTAAAATTGTACTGACAAGCTTTTAATTAAAGTTTTCCCACACATATTTTGCTGCTGGTCCCCAAGAGCTATTATTCATTATGTGCCGATTGTCAGCCGATTGTGAGTTGGGAGGGAAATGTTTTATTTCCAAAGCCCTCGCTGACAGCTACAGAACACTTTGTTATACAATCTGTTTACTTTTTGTTTGTTTTTTTAATTTTCCTTTGCCTCCCTTACACTTGCTAAAGGGGAAATAGCCACGCAGTTGTGTTTATAGTCAGTGGAAATAATAAAATGCATCTGATCGTGTAAGGGAAGAACGGGGAGGCAGGTGCATGAGGAGGTCTTGCAGAAATGTTGCCCACTTTATCTTGTGGACATTTCTGCACACATACACCTCTCTCAGAGCCTCCCAGCTAGTCAGGGGCTCATTCCTTTAGGGAAGGGCAGGTCTTCACAGGTGCACAGAGGCATTTCAGAAAAGAGCAAAAGTTGAATGCGGCTTTGAAGGGAGGGGATGTTTTAGTTATTTACCGTATTTTTCGCTCTATAAGACGCATCAGACCATAAGACGCATGTAGTTTTTGGAGGAGGAAAACAAGAAAAAAAATATTCTGAATCCCAGAAGCCAGAACAGCAAGAGGGATCACTGTGCAGTGAAAGCAGCAATCCCTCTTGCTGTTCTGGCTTCTGGGATAGCTGCGCAGCCTGCATTCACTCCATACATTTCCCCTTACTTTTTAGGAGGGAAAAAGTGAGTCTTATAGAGCAAAAAATACGGTATTCATTCTTCCCTGGTTTGAATATGATTCCCCAAAGCGTTGTGCAACAGTTAGGAAAGAGAGAAAGAAATAGGCATGGTTGATTCAAATGTAAGTACAGTGGTACCTCGGGTTAAGTACTTAATTCGTTCCGGAGGTCCGTACTTAACCTGAAACTGTTCTTAACCTGAAGCACCACTTTAGCTAATGGGGCCTCCTGCTGCTGCTGCCGCACCGCCGGAGCATGATTTCTGTTCTCATCCTAAAGCAAAGTTCTTAACCTGAAGCACTATTTCTGGGTTAGTGGAGTCTGTAACCTGAAGTGTATGTAACCTGAAGTGTATGTAACCCAAGGTACAACTGTATGTATAATATAAACAGTCCTCTTTTTTTCCCTTAAAAAATGTTTAGGGGTACTCTCATTATCCTACTCATATTGAAATACGGCCCCTCAATGAGGTCAAACTTAGATTCACAAAATGTTTAGGGGTATGCGTACCCCTGCGTCCCTCCAGCAAAAAGCACTGAATATAAATAAAACGTGCTTAGGGCTGCAATCCTGTACCTACTTGCCTGAGGAATGAGCCCACTGAATTCATTGGGGGATGACCTTTGAGTCAACATGTGCTCTAACTTTCCCATGAAAATAAATGAAGCTAAAAGGAATTCACATGGCTTGGCATGTGCCCAAATATTTTAAGAGGGGGAAATAAATAGAACAGTACTGCCACCCCCTGCCTTTGGGGGCGGGGGAGGGATTTGCCATACACCTCCTCGCTGGAAGAAAAGGAGAGGTGGTATCTCCCTAGGGGGTAATGTCATGGCCTGTGAGGTTGATTTTGCCCACCCTTTTGCAGTATGGGCCTACAGGCTAGTCATCTTTTTTCCAGGGTTTGAGTAGGAATTTTGGGGGGAGACCCTTATCGGCTCTGATTCTTCTCTTTTTCACCCACTTTACACAGTTGGGTGACATTTGTCTGTTGAAGTGGTGCTCCTTCAGTTTAGCTAATTGTCATATATCCCAGGCAGGTGAGAAGATTTCAGAAAAATGGAACACTTACCTGAGGTGAGGTTGGGTTGAGGGCTTCTCTTAGTCATGGTTGTCAGGCATGGCTTGCGCGACCAAAGGTTTAAGACCTGGCTGTAAGCAAAGATGTATGCATCTGTGCATGTAAAAGGGAGAATGGGGTCCACAGTCTGGAAAAAGGATCTGGGGTTCAGCAGTGAGCAATGGTACGACTAAAAATGGCCCTGCCGATAGCAGATAAGGGTAAAACACAGAGAGGGAGAAGGAGAGGGAGATATGTTCAAAAATACAATAATAGTTTTGACTCCGTGCTAGCATTCGAGTGATAAAGGAACTAAAAGGAGGTGGACAACAATTAAGGATTTATTATGTTTTCAGAATGTATTAGCAAAATTATATAGAAAGCTTTATTGTTTTGTGTGCATTCAAATGTAAGATAAAACATATGCAAAGGGACTTGACTGGAAGTCAAAGTTGAAGAAAAGATTTTGGAAGATAAAAGGGGGGAAAATATTTACTTTCATTAGTATCATTTTGTGTGGGTGTGTGGGTGTCTGCACATATGTGTGTTGTTGTATGCAATGTTTGGGAAGAAATAAGATGGTAAATAACAAATAACAAACTAAATATCGATGTATGTAATTTTTATTTCTTAATTATATTTAGTGGTAGTATGGCTGTATTGTTTTTTGTAACATAAAATCATTCAATAAAAATTATTTTAAAAGAGAGAAAGAGAGAGAGAGAGAGAGAGAGAGAGAGAGAGAGAGAGAGAAGGAGAGGGAGGGAATGCCATAAGGCCATCCAGTGAGTTCAGACAGAAAACGGTGTACTTCAGATTCACTGCTCAGTCTCTGAGAGTTAACTATGTGCAGAAATATATATTTGTTTTTTGTTTTGTTTTATACTGCCACATCTCACCCAGAAATCCACCTTGTCACACTGTGGAAAGTGTAGAATGACTGGCTCTCAGTCGTCATGATGGCATTTACCTTCAGAGCATAGACTGCCTCCTGAAAGATAGTCTTAAAAGCCAAAGGCTCTTTAATCCAACAGTTGGATTTACTTCTCATAATTAAAGTCAAACCCAAATATGTCCAATATAAGCACTGTGAACCATTACATGCCCTTTAAGTCTTTAAAAGTCCCTCTGGTACCTGCCTCCCTACCTCACAGAACGCAGAAGATTATGTATTAAAGTAGCAATTGTAATGGTCAGTGAAATGCTTTATTATTGCAAAATCAAATGTAAGTACTTTGTTTCATTGGAGAACTGCCATAATCTCGTGACAGTTATGCTATAAGTTATGGGCTGGGAGACAGATCAGTGCATTAGATTAATACTTTGCCTTTTGAATCTATTAATCTACCACCTTTGGGACAGGATTTTAAATCCACTCCAGACTGAAGTGACTGAAAATCATTCCCGTCTGACAGTTTTAAAAGATCACAAATGAAAGGCGCTAAGAAGGTCTCTGCTTGGCCGATACCAAACAGAGAGAATCATATCAAAATACATCCAGCACTAAGACCTTACTTTAATATTCCCACCACTGGAAAATAGAAAGCTGTGTTCAAAGGGTGCATTTTTTCCCCTGACTTAAACCTGTCTTTAATACTAAAATTGAGATACAAGTTGAAAAATCAGTCCAATGCCGTGTAAAAAATACAGCTGACAAATTAAAATAATGGACAGTGGAAAGAGTGGTTTTATGGCACCAAAGACATATTGTACAAGGCATTGTGGACTTGCAGAGTGCTTAAGAGTTGAGCTAATGAGGCTCTGCCCATTGGGAGTGTGTCCTTTGGAAACCCCTTGAAATGGAGGGTAACTGAGGAAGAGCACTTTCTCTTGAGTGCCTCCTGTTTACTTCAGTAGGGTTTGTTCAGCAAAAAGACTCCTGCTGGGTTGTACCTGTTGGGTAAACAGCTCACAGTCACTTTACGGGTTTAAATCAGGGCTGTGTGTACTTTTTGCTAAAGAGATAACATTACATTTTTGCACCTAAGCAAAGCTCACACCACGAAAAGCCAAATTCTGCAACACGTTTGGATTGCGCAAACTGAAAATACGTGCGAGAATGTTCTTATTTCCTTTTTCTGCATAACTCATTCTACACGTTTTATCACCCTGCAGAATTTGATCTATTTTGTTTGTCCTTATGAAGGGGAATAAGCTGCTCTGGACATTAAAGCCATGCCCCCAACCACTGGAAAGCTGATCCAGGCACTTCTCTGGTTTGCGGGGTCTTTCTTGGCAATGCCCACAAAGAAGTGTCTTCCTGCAACCGGAATATCCAGTGACTTGCTGTTTAAAAAGCAAACATGAAAACTGCAATTCCCAAGAAGCTGGAATAATCAGTTCAACCTTCCACCCCAGAACTACGGAGCAGATTTCAAGTCCACAGCGCCTGTGTAAAAACGTGTGGCTGTAATTCTTTTTACCTCTTACTTAAGAGATAATATTTTATCATAAGAGCAGTTGAGGATTTATTTTACACTGTAGGCCTCTTTTACAGTTACCACACAGGCCTCTCCCAACAACTTAAATTGGTCAATTTCCCTCCTTTCAAAAAAGAGAGAATGCATATACAAGCAAAGGCAGCATTAATTAGTGTTTATGAGTGTCATATTTTTAATTAAGTCATTCTTACTTCAGGGTACAATTGTATCTTTTTTTAAAGGGGGGCTCTTCCAGATGCTGTTTCTGAGGCTAAACACAAAAGAAAGACATCTGGACATCAAAGTGTGAACATATTTGTGAAGATAGAGGGGCAACGCTGTGATTTCATGTTAACGTTTAGCATAATCGCAAGTGTAAAATCTTTGCCAGGAATTGTTGGTTAATAATGGGTAATACTAACATTATCACAATCTATTATTCCAGTCCGTACACAGTTAGTGGTCCATATAGTTAAAGCTATGGTTTTCCCAGTAGTGATGTATGGAAGTGAGAGCTGGACCATTTAGAAGACTGATTGCCGAAGAATTGATGCTTTTGAATTATGGTGCTGGAGGAGACTCTTTAGAGTCCCATGGACTGCAAGAAGATCAAACCTCTCCATTCTGAAGGAATTCAGCCCTGAGTGCTCACTGGAAGGACAGATTGTGAAGCTGAGGCTCCAATACTTTGGCCACCTCATGAGAAGAGAAGACTCCCGGGAAAAGACCCTGATGTTGGGAAAGATGGAGGGCACAAGGAGAAGGGGACGACAGAGGACGAGATGGTTGGACAGTGTTCTCGAAGCTACTAAAATGAGTTTGACCAAACTGCAGGAGGCAGTGGAAGACAGGAGTGCCTGGCGTGCTCTGGTCCATGGGGTCACGAAGAGTTGGACACGACTAAACGACTAAACAACAACAACAAATTATTCCAGTCTGACCCCATTTGTTATTCCCAGCTCTCCCATTCAGCATTTAGAATGCTCAGAAGGTTTCATGTACATTCTCTTCCTGTGCTACAATGCTTAAAACAGCACGGGGAACCTGTGGCCCTCCGGAAGTTGTTGCATTCCAACTCCCATCACCCAGCATGTCCAGTGGCCAGGCATGGTGGCACTGGTGGTACAATGACCTCTGTAGGGCCACAAGTTCCCCATCTCTGGTTTGCAGCAAGCCTAGGCAGGTGAGCATTATTATCTCCAAATTGCAGATATGAATGGCTGAGAACAAGTGGCTTGCCAAAGTCCATGACAGAGGCAAGATTCATGCCGATGATTTCCTGATTTATTGCTTAGTCTCTTAGCCCAGTAGTGGGAAACCTGTCTCCCTTCAGATATTATTGGATTACAACATGGGCAATGGTCAAGTTTGATGGAATGCATAGTCCAGCAACCTCTGGAAGGCTGTAGGTTCTCCACCCAAATCACAAGCATTTTTCAAGCCACCTTGCAATTTTCACATTATAAAAGAATGGCGTTGGTACCACCCTCCTCCTCCTCCCCTCCTTCCTCCCCCACAGTGTATAATGCAGTCCTGCAGTAAACAGATAGATAGATATATTTCATATAGGTGGTGATTACGATATCTAAAGGCTCTACTGGGAGTGCTGGAGCCAGCTTAAACCACCCAATGAAGCAATTTGTGGAAGGGCCTTCTCAGTTGTGGCACTCCATCGCTGCATTCTCACCTCTGAAAAACTGGTGGGTAGGCAAACTAAGGCCCGGGGCCTGGATCCGGCCCAATCGCCTTCTTAATCCGGCCCATGGACTGTTCGGGAATCAGCATGTTTTTACATGAGTGAATGTTTCCTTTTATTTAAAATGCATCTCTGGGTTATTTGTGGGGCCTGCCTGGTGTTTTTACATGAGTAGAATGTGTGCTTTTATTTAAAATGCATCTCTGGGTTATTTGTGGGCCATAGGAATTCATTCTTTTTTTTTCTTCTTTCAAAATATAGTCCAGCCCCCCACAAGGTCTGAGGGACAGTTGACTGGCCCCCTGCTGAAAAAGTTTGCTGACCCCTGAGCTTCAAATACGTATTTCTTTGCTAAGACATTTACTGGGTATTAATGCATGCCTTTCTTATACACACTCAGACACACACCACTATGTATTCAATTAAATCTCAAATGCACCCCATTCTGATATTGCTGTGCAATGAAAGGCAGGTTGCAAATATTTTAAATACAGAAATACATTCTTCAGTACCCTGAGTTGCAGGAAGTTGCAGTGGCAGCTGTTTTGAGTGACACCTGGCCATCTCAAGATATGGCCTCCGGTCCCTCACTGCTCATATACATCAGTGAATCACTGCCCAATCCTTTCAATTGCTTTTCATATTCTACAAATTTATGGGATCAGTTATCTAAGCTCCATGCTCATTTTCATAGGCATTGGTAGCCTTTGAAAGGCATGAAGGTTGCACCAGTGAATTGTTTGGGTCTGGGCTAGGCTCTGCTCCGGGTGCACCTACTCTGTTGCAGATAGAGAGCTGTTCTATCACCAATGACTTCACAATCCATTTAAAAGGAGGAAGCCAGTCAGCTAGGGCCATACAGTATTATTACAGGCCAAACATTATATAGAACCATCAAAACACTCCCAAGATCACATCAAGAAAGAAAAATACGTAAGTGAACTACACTTTCCCTTTAAAATTGCTATAATAAAACATAACAAAATTTGGAGCCTAGGAATCTGCTTCATGTCATTGGTCCTAGCTCAGCTTTGTTGACACTAGCCTTCCACAAGCTGGTGGCCTCCAGAACTTTTGGAAAGCTCCCCACCAGCCTTGAACATTTGCCATGTTGACTGAAGTTGATGGGAGTTGCAGATCTGAAGCACATCATATTGGGGAAAGCTTGTCCACACAGCAAAGCAGTGGCTTTCCAGAGCTCTGGATTGAGGTCTTTCCCAGCCCTACCTAGAGATGCCAGGTGGTCACACCTGAGAGCTTTTGGTTGCAGAAGACATGATTTGCTACCACTGAGCTACAGGCCTTGCCAAGAAAGTCTCACTCACAAGGTGACAAAGCCACTTATGACTATATCAAGGCTGATCGCTAAGAGTTATAACACCCCCTTCAAGCACTGTGAATGACAACAGATATGTGTGGGAAGGATTGTTTACTTCTGGCAGGTTGTGCAGGTGCGAATTCTTCCTGCTGCACGAAGGCTTTTGATGGGTTTGGCATGTATATTTATTTTAATTATCATAATGCTTTATAGCATGTTAGTAAATGTTCTGCAGTGTAAGTAATTATTACTAACACGAGACATCACAGCAGGTCTCTGTTATTAAATTTCCATCTATTTTGTGTGCTGAAATTATGGGGTGTGCCCATTAGCAATATGCAAATGAATGCCATTCTTTAGGAAGAATTCAGTCAGGAAAACATGTGTGCTACTATTCCCCAGCATACATTCTTTGTTTTATCTCTTGCAAGCAGCAAAGTGGGGACTTTTTATCCAGAGACATCATTTTGGCACGGCTTTCGGTCTGATACTCTGTGATATTTTGCCTTTTTGCAAAAACTGCACTGGAAACGGTGACAGCAGATCTGGATCTGTTGGCTGCAGATTTATTTCAGCTCTGGATAAAAGTAAAGGTTAGATCTCTTTAATTCTGACTGACTACATTGAAGTCAACATGAGGACATAATCTCCCGCTCCCTTCCACCTCTGGTAGCTCCTTTTCACCCCAGTATTCTGATGCTACGGGATAAGATACATCCCAACCAAGTAGACCAATGAAAAGCCTTAACAGAAGGCATCTCACCAAGTTTCCAGATGTTGGGAGGAGTTCAGAAGTTCACTGCAGAGAAAGACTGTAAGCAGAGCTGCCACTCTGGGTCAGTGGGAGAAATAATCACATGGGAAAGATCAGCACAGCTGAGCAGTGGTTTAAGCAGCCTTCATAGTCAGGATACTGCACAGAACCCACATTCCCAGAAGCTGTAATTTGTGGCATGAATTCCAAACGCTGGAAGAAACTGAGCCATAATAAGATGATCCAGCAACATTTGCAAGATTGAATTTTACAGGCAAAGCCATGGAAATCCAAACCAAAGAATGGACTGATACATTTCTTAAATAAATTTCAAACAATGCTTAAAGCCATATTGGTAGCAGGTGTAAGAGTAAAAATGGCACCAACCGATACCCATCCAGACAGCGACACAGCAGAAAAGTTTGTCAAAAGACAGGGTCCAGGAATAAGCATATGAAGGTGGAACTAGCAGAGGGGTTGAGAAGCTTTTGTTGCCAAGAGATGACATTCCCATGTTGTGTTCTTCCCCTCTTCTGTAGCTTCTGTTGAGTCATGATATTCTGTGCACTTCTCTGTCCTCAATCCACATATTTGTGGAGCAGGAAACATTGCATGTTGGCGTCTCACAATACAAATTACAGAGACCAGGAAGGGAAAAAAAATGCAACACAGGGAGGTCACTTTTTGGGCATTCTCTGATGTAATAATAATAATAATAATTTTTATTTATACCCCGCCCTCCCCAGCCAAGGCTGGGCTCAGGGCGGCTAACAAGCAATAATAAAAACAAGTTGAATGAACACAACTTAAAAACAAAATTAAAATACTGAAACATTAAAATATTAAAATGTAGCCTCATCGCAGGAGGAGAAAGGAAAAGAATAAAGAAAGAGGGGGAGGGAATCAAATTGGCTCCAAGCCAAAGGCCAGGTGGAACAACTCTGTCTTACAGGCCCTGTGGAAAGAAATCAGATCCTGCAGGGCCCTGGTCTCATGAGGCAGAGCGTTCCACCAGTGTTGAAAAGGCCCTGGCTCTGGGTGAAGCTAATCTAACTTCCTTAGGGCCTGGGACCACTAGGGTGTTGCTATTTATGGACCTTGAGGCTCTCCGTGGGGCATACAGGGAGAGGCGATCCTGTAGGTTCGAGGGTCCTAGGCCGTGATGTAGCCAGTACTATGTGTGTGGGAATCCCAAAAGCATCCCCATTGCCCAGAGAACACAGTCAGTCCCATCCTCAGAAGGACAGAGCAAAAATGGATTGCAAAGTCGGGTGGCAGGAGACAATATGGAATGGAGTATACCTAGGGTTGCCATATTCCCAAAAGTGAAAATCAGGACAAAGTTGTTGAGCTTCTTTCTTTCTTTCTTTCTTTCTTGGTCAAAGTTGAATTTGGTGGGGGGGGACATTTCCCCCAAAAAAGTAGTTTAGGGCTTTTGGGGGATATTTTCAGCATGGGAGGGAGGAACCCTACTTGCCATAAATTCAGGTTTTCCTGGACATTTTGCCGATTCAGCAAAAATCTGCCCAGACGCCATTTTTGCAGCACATTTCCTGGATGTGAACATAGAGAATACTTGTCCATTGTTCTGGGAGCTGATCCTTTTTTTTTTTTTTTAATGGATCCCTCTTTCTGAGTGTTAAGAACTAGATGCCCTTCCTGTTTTCATTCAGAAAAATATAGATAAACCTGCAGCCCACATATTTAAACTTTGGGAAACTGTGGGATAAAGGAAATACCATAGGACTCATCACCTGGTTTATTAGCCTGCCCTTTCAGCAATATAAAATATACAGTCTCTTCTGGTTATCTTTACCTAAGTGGAGGAAAAAGGCTCCCTAGCCAAGAAGTTCTGCCGCTGCCTGCCTTCACAGAGTGTTGTGCCATAAATCTATGTAATAATACACTACTATGCAACTTCAACAGCCCAGTACAACACCTGGCATATTTATGCCCTGTCCATACATCTAGTAGCTTCCATTTTCGTGATGAAATCCTTTTAAGTTTAAGCAAACAACTAATTTCTTATCTTTGTTATAGGCAGCAGTAGTGATTATTCTAGTCAAAGTGCCTGTTCAAATGTGTCAAACGGTGATATTAGGAGCCTGATGAGCCTGGAGCCTCTTAAATAGTTCCACGGACACTTTGCCCCAAAGCAGTTTCACTTTTGGAGTCATTAAAATGACACATTTTTCTCTTTAAAGGCTTCAGCCAACTGCTTTTGTCTTGCCGCCTTGTAGGTTAACACAATGAAGGGGAAGAGTCTTTGAGGTTAAAGGAGCCTGCAAGTACAAGAGCCAGTGGCTATAAATTCTCCCGTTAATAAATTTAGGTTGGAGATCAGAAGAAAATGTTTTAACTGTTTGATTCCCTACAAGGCTCCTTCAAATCCCTATGAGACCAACCCCCAAAAGTTATTGCTTTGAAAATGTATGCAGGGTATCTCTGTGAATAAGTAAGTTGACCTGTGTTCCCTGGTACCTATTTCCTACTTTGTCATCACAAATGGTGCATACACAGCCATAATCTGTAGTGATCTTCCAAAGTCATATCTTTTCCTACCCTAGGATCTTAGATTTTGGTCCTCCTCCACTAAACTAAGTGTGGAGAACCTTTGGCTATCCAGATGTTGTTGAACTACAACTTCCATCACTCCTGAACATTGGCTAACCTTGCTATGGATGATGGGACTTGTCGTTTAGCATCACCTGGAGGTTTAAAGGTTCCTCAACCTGCTCTAAAGAGTCAGAACTTACTATTGCCAGAAATTGGAGTGGGGTGGACTTTGAAAGGTGAGCTTATTGACACAGTTTATTATTATTCATTGTTATTGACTATTATTTATTTATTTATTCGGGATGCGAGTGGCGCTGTGGATTAAACCACAGAGCCTAGGACTTGCTGATCAGAACCCCCCCAATATACTTCTTCTTAATTTTATTTCACTGTTGATATACTTCTTCTTAATTGTGTTTCAGTTCAACAATTACTTTGATTAAATACAAATTTTGTTATGTGCAAATGGCTTTCGATACCTACTGGGTCCATAAATTACCATATAGCATATATTCAACACAAAAAACAGCAACAATTTGTTGTTGACAAAGGACAGCTGGACATATAAAGGGCCCCATTACCTTCAGTAGCTTAGGGCCTCATCAAACCTAAATCCGGCCCTGGGTGTAACATGTGAATGTCAGAACAGAAGAATAGCCTCACTGGGTCAGGCCAAGAATCCATCTGGTTCAGCAATGATGGGGCAGAGATGGGGGAAATGGTCACCATTCAGAAGCTGTTGGACTACAGCTCCTGACCATTGCCTTTTTAAAAAAAATATTTTTATTCAGTTTTACATTTAACAATTAGAATCACATGTAAATCATAATCAAATACCCATAGGATTCTCTGAATCCCTTGCCTTCCCTCCACCCCTTCATGGTTCCCGTAGTTATTCTTTTCCAACTGCATCGTATATTGTTCTCCATGTTTCCTTAACACTCAGTCCTTACCATAGTTCTTGTTACATTGCAAGTGTTTTTAAAATCCTGCCAATGTTTTTAATTGTTTACAGTGTTCTTTTAAGTAACTTATAAATTTCCCCCATTCTTTATTAAACTTATCATCTTCTTGGTTTCTGATCTTCCCCGTCACTTTTGCCATTTCAGCATAGTCCATCATCTTTGTTAACCATTCTTCTTTGTTAGGTACTTTATCTTCCTTCCATCTCTGGGCCGACAGCATCCGTGCAGCTGTCGTAGCGTACATAAACAGTCTTTTCTGTTCCTTTAGTAGTTCTGGACCTAAAATTCCTAATAAGAAAGCTTCTGGTTTTTCCAACAAAGGTTATTTTAAACATTTTCTTCAACTCATTATAAATCATTTCCCAATATGCTTTTGTCATCTTGCACGTCCACCACATATGGTGGAATTTGCCTTCCTTCTCTTTGCACTTCCAGCAAATACTGTATTTGTAGCAGTTCTATACATTTTTGCTATTTTAGTAGGAGTTAGGTACCAAATGAGGGATGCGGGTAGCGCTGTGGGTTAAACCACAGAGCCTATGACTTGCCAATCAGAAGGTCGGCGATTCGAATCCCCGTGACGGGTGAGCTCCCGTTGCTCGGTCCCTGCTCCTGCCAACCTAGCAGTTCGAAAGCACATCAAAGTGCAAGTAGATAAATAGGCAGGAAGGTAAACGGCGTTTCCGTGCGCTGTTCTGGTTTGCCAGAAGCGGCTTAGTCATGCTGGCCACATGACCCGGAAGCTGTACGCCGGCTCCCTCGGCCAATAAAGCAAGATGAGTGCCGCAACCCCAGAGGCGGCCACGACTGGACCTAATGGTCAGGGGTCCCTTTACCTTTACCTTAGGTACCAAATGAAACATCATTTTCATATAATTCTCCTTCAATGTACAGCATGGGGTAAATTTCAAATCTTCCCTCCATAACTTTTCCCATGATGAAAATTGTATATTGTATCCAATATTGCTTCTGGGAATTGAAGTCCTATAACATCTGAAGGGCCACAAGTTCCCTCTCTAGCTTGAAGCTGATGGCCATCTCCCATATTTGTCCTGGGGTTCCATGCCCCTTCGTGTGTTATCCTTCACAGAACCATAAACATTTATAAATGGGATTTGTCCCACTGGCCCTGCCCCCTGCTGTCCACGGGTTGGCTGTGCCACATCTGTAGAAGGGAGCCTGCTGTGTGCAGAGAGTCTTTCCCAGTGATGTGGAGCTCAGTGCAATCAGAATTCCACATCTCCAGGGAAGTCTAGACATGTGCAACATGGTCCTCTCAACTCAGCATGCAGGACCTCCCTATCCCACTCTATGCAATTAAGATCTCATGGAGGACAATGAATGAAGTGGGGACATGCATCTCTGCTTTGTCCCACAGGCCTAACTATTCTTGCTCCTATCTTTAACTACCTTGCGATGACCATGAATGTAGGTTTGTTGGTGGAGAACCCAACCCTAGGATAAAAGTTGAATAGGACAGGAGTCTGTGGCAGAGAGAAGTCCCTAATCAGGAACTGAAGCTGGCAAGTTTGAGGAGGGTGGTAAAGATGCAGAGATTGTCAGGCTGGGGAAGAGTCACAAGTGTCCCCCACCCCCTCCTGCTGAGACAAACTGCCCTTCTCCATGTCTTCATGTCTCTTCTGCCCAAGGAGAGATTGGCACAGTCTCCAATCGCCTTTGGGAAGCCCTGGAGAGGAGGAGACATAGACAAGCAGAGAACTTTTGTCTTGGCAACTGAGTCCCACAGGGAATGAGTTTCTCTGCTCATTAGGCCTGACACTCAGCCAACGCTGTGAAGATCGTGTTTTTGCTAATAAAGAATTAACTCCAACTCTGAACTGTGTGGTTTAATGCCTGGCTTGCTCTGTGACGATCACTTGCATAGCGCTTTTGAGCCACAGTGGTCCTAGGGTGGCAGGTTGCCCACCCCCTGCACTGCCAAGCTGTGTGTGACTACTTCCTTCTCACCTGCTCTATTGTATATTCTCCTATTTTTCTCCTCACAGGGGTGACTTCTGGCCTTGAAGCCCCACTAGGAGAAAATCAGCTGAGGATGAGTTGCTTCTGGGAGAAAGGTTCAGGACTTCCACCCCATCTGCTCAGCCATGTTGAAGCATCCCTCATTAACCAGTTTTATGGAAGATCTCCTGTGATCCATTCTAACATATAGGTTTGCTGCTGCCTCGTTCTGTTTGTCCCATGGAGAAGCAGAGCTTGCAAAATGCTGTGTGCCCCTTTTGCTCCAACTTTTCCCCAAGTTGTTAAAAAATACAAACTATGTTGTTAAACGATACATCAATAATGATAAAGCAAAGCCCAGGCCACGAATACTGCTTTCAACCAAAGCAGATGTTATTCATTTAAAAAACAACAACACTTTGCAAAAGTTTTAAATATGGGACAAACTACAGGAAAACCAGAGAATTTTCTGCTTCTTAAATGGGAAGCATCCTTCAATCACTTGTGCTGAATAAGTCTTTTTATCTCTAGGGGACTTCTAAGATCAAATGTTCTAAAAGTGAAGCGGGATTCTTTCTGTTAATAGCAACATGGCTTGCATGCAGTGATGCCTTTATGCTATGCCAAAAGATTAAAACATGCTAGATGCTTTTTTAAAAAAACAAAAACCTGATCTGTATGAGCCACGGTTTCTCTTATTGGCGCACTTGCATTGGAAGGCACATATGGGATGCAGGTTTCTGGAGATCAGAGCATTGACAAGCTATTGGCGATCACAGGCGGCACCTGGTCACGTTCTACCATCCACTGTAATAAAGTTCCATATGTCTACAAGTGAATGCAGCTGTTGGTTGAATGCTTCCTTTTCCTAAACTACTCTGCAAGTATCATCAGAAAGAATGAACAGAAGAGAATGTAACGGATGGTGTCTGGGGAACGTAGGACCTGGAGAAGAACCTGAAAATGCATTGGGTACTAGTAGACCAATCCTCTGCTGGCTGCCTTATTTGAATATTAAAATCCCAAGCTCATGCTGTGTGGATGGGTGGGGAGAAATCACCATGCTGCAGATTTCAAGCATTTCAATCATCTGGTGGTCACCTCATTTGCACAGTAACCTTAGTTAAAGATAAAGGTAAAGGGACCCCTGACCATTAGGTCCAGTCATGGCCGACTCTGGGGTTGCGGCGCTCATCTCACTTTATTGGCCGAGGGAGCCGGCGTACAGCTTCCCGGTCATGTGGCCAGCATAACTAAGCCACTTCTGGCGAACCAGAGCAGCGCACAGAAACACCGTTTACCTTCCCGCCGGAGCGGTACCTATTTATCTACTTGCACTTTGACATGCTTTCGAACTGCTAGGTTGGCAGGAGCAGGGACCGAGCAACGGGAGCTCACCCCGTCGCAGGGATTCGAACCGCCGACCTTCTGATCGGCAGGTCCTAGGCTCTGTGGTTTAACCCACAGCACCACCCGCATCCCGTGGTCACCTGATTTGCACAGCAGCCTTAGTTAGGTTTCCCATATGCCACCTCCCCCAATCTGGACATCCTAATTTCCAGATTATTATTATATTATACCAATCATACAATTTGACTCTGCACATAATGGATGGCAAAAGAACTAGTGAAAGGAGTTTAAGTTTTGCCACAGCCAGAAATATCTGCAAAAAAAAATAATGTTTGAGTTCAGTCCTAATTCCTAATGCCTTTTTCCATTCAGGAAAATACTTTTAAATAACTCATTGGAAACTGTTCCCAAAATCTCTGGTATTAACAACGTGAATGGAAATGTGTCAGAATTTAAGCCCAGAAACCATCAAAAGGGCCATCTTGGGTTCTGATTCTAGTTTAGCAATCAAATGATGAAAATCTAATTGTGTGGCAAAATTACACACTGGGTGCAACGGAGGATTGGATTGCTCATCTTTCTCCACCTTGTCCTCAGCCAAGTGGCATGGAACAGCTGGCCAGAATTTCTGAGTGCCTTTAATGAAGTGAATAGTTCATTGTTAGTATTTGGTGATTAAATGCAAAAAGACTAATATTCCTGTGTGGATTTGCTGAAAGAGAGTTGCCCCAAAAGGCAGGCAAGTCTCAGAAAGTGTCACATGGCTTTACAATCGGCTTATTCAGAAATGCAGAGCAACCCTACTCTTTGAGTAGAGTATGTTCTGCTGTGTTCAATGGCATTTACTCCTAGGTAAAGATGGATTCATGCCACTTCTTCATCAGTTTGCAATTCTTTAAAGAAAAAGGGTATACTTGAAAAGTCATATGCATTTTCATGCGTACTTATCCTAATACATGCGTTTTTACGTTATTTTCACATATATACACATTTTAATGCACTTTTCCCTTATATACATGTTTTTTATTAGAGAACTGAATCACAAAATCAGGAGGAGTGCAAATTTTGAAGGGTATGTTTTGGTTGATGCATTGATTTGGAAAGTGCAAATTCATATTTAAAAAGTTACCGTACACCAAAAGAATTGCCTTCCATCCTGGCTCCCAAGTAAGTTTGCACAGAATTGCAGTTTTACAGTACAAACCTATGCATTCTGCTCAGAGGTAAGCTCCATTATATTCAATTGGACTTGCACCCGGTCAGGTGCGTACAGAATAATTGCAGCCTTGGTCCTTCTACTTTTTTTATTAAAAAAAAACTATTGCAATTATTTAAACATTTTTAACAAACCAACTACAGAATAAATGCTGCTTCCTCTATTTTCTGTTCCTGGCCTCAGAAATCTGTGCAAATGAACTTGTGTCTAATTCAATTGGGTTTGCTGTCAAAAACCTTCTCCAGCATTCTAGTGAAATGAATTCCAAACCCTGGAGAGTCACTCCAGGGAAGCACCATGTGATACAAAGTCTTCCAAAGGAAAAAGATTCAAGCCAGCATCTGGTTGCCAGGATTTATTTCCAAGCCACTGTCATCCCCCAAAAATGTTGATACTTAC
Source organism: Podarcis pityusensis (assembly GCF_964106645.2). Taxonomy (NCBI): domain Eukaryota; kingdom Metazoa; phylum Chordata; class Lepidosauria; order Squamata; family Lacertidae; genus Podarcis; species Podarcis pityusensis. Next base: position 81,756,628 of record NC_138031.1, read on the forward strand.
ATCTTCTTTCTCACAATATGGTGTTACAAAATGATAAGGAAGAGAAGCAGCCATTATTTCAGTCGCACAGATGACATGCTTCGCATCTATATTTCAGAAGCAGGAACTTAGCTAAATTTTCCACTTTTGTGGTGGTTTAATGTGCTTTCTATGCTTGTTGGGCAAGAATGCCCTGGCCCAGCAAGGAAAATCTGTGGACTGCTGATGCAGGTGTGAAACCGGATGTAGCTCACAGGTGTAGCTTATCCATCACCGCCATGGATGCTTTGAATGTGTTTATAAACATGTCCCTCCCTGTCTGGGGGCACTAGTCATATACAATGAAGGAATGGCTGAAACTTTATTGGGGGCATAAATGTTTAAAGCTGGGACCATTCCCATTTTCACTTTGTGTTCAGAGACACAATCCACCACGACCCATGAGACAGGGACCTTGTAATGCACAGTGAAAGACTCTTGAAGTTCAGTCTAATTCCTTAAAGGGAGAAGCTCCAGGAGCTTCTCAGCCAGAGGACACAACCCTGCAGGAACTCTGTCCCTCTAGCCTCACAAAGGCTACAAAATAAGGTTATAGCCTTTTGATCAGCCAGCCAGCTCCTCCAAAGACTACCATACTTAATGTCTAGTCAGCCTAAATAAGGCTTCCATTAACTTTAGCTCCCTGCACAGGGAGCATCTACTGTCATTGTCAGTAGGACCTCTTTGAGATGTTGATTAGCAAGAGAATGGTTGGGCGGGGTGGGGGTGGGGGGATGGGACACAGAAGAAATTTTCAGCCCATTACTGCCAAAGGATAGCACTGTGAAGTGCACAGAGCTGGTGAGAAGCCCTATGAGAAAGAGGGATGTACAAAGGGCATGTGACAGTGATGGGGGAGGCATGGGGGAAACGACGTCAATGAAGTAGCCAGGAATCAGGTCATAGAATATGGTCATAGTTGGAAGTCGGGTCCTCCATCATGGAGGGCACGTGTTGCAGTGAGATCACCAGAAACTGCCTCCCTGTTGTGGGGTGGGACCATTTGGATGGCCACAACACCCCATTGGTTGCCCCTCTGTTGCTGGGGCAGAAATTTGGTCAGTTGGGTTGGCTATTGGCTGCTGAGGGGCTATTTAAGCTGCTGCACGTCGCTGGAGAGTTTCACTTTCTTGCCACGTGCAGTGAATCACCCACCCTCCTCTCCCTATATTTAGGAGGGTTGTTCTTATGGCCTTGCTATGCCTGTCTAGGTGTTGTCTGTGTTGGAGCAGGGGCCCGGTAGGAATTTTGCCATTTGGCTGATTGGCTGGTGCCACTTGGTTTTTGCCTGCCGTGTAGCAAATCGTCATAACTTTGTAAGGTTGGCGGTTAGGCAGTTGGTTCAATGTTTTGGGGAGGGGACGTGGTTGGCTGTGCCTGCCCCTCCATTGCTGCTGCTAGGGAATTCCGTTAAAGCAATCCAGGGGCTCACCTTGCTTTTGTCTGGCAAGGGGCTAGGGCCACGCCAGAGCCCCTGGGAGCATCTGGGGTGAGCTGTGAGATCGAAGGAGTTCTCGCTCCTCCAGGATTCTTTCCCTTACCGACATATGGTGGTGCCCAGTGTCAGTCCTGTTCCTGCCTCCGTGCAGGTTCAGGTCGTCTGGAACCAATGCCTAAGCAACCACTCACATGCTGTAATCCATAAAGTTGTGGCCAAAATTTAATGCCAAAAACCTTAAACTAAAATCTGTGTCTATTGTGTCTTCATTTGGGGGTGGTTTTGGGGGGTCTTCACATGCAAGCAGAGGGGCAAGGCCTTTTAAGGTAAATCATGGGATATTAAAACCTATGCAGAAAGCAGCATGAGACTTAAGAAGGAGGAGGGTATCCAAATCAGGAGATTTCAGCTTAACAGAGATATTTTGAATGACGGGAGAGGGGAACAGCCAGCAGGTGGGAATGCCAGAAAATACCCAAGGACGTTCGGTCGCTTTTTCCAGTTTAGCATTAATTATAGCTGAATTTCACAAGTATCTGCACAGCATACCTGATTCCCATGGTTTCTGAGGAATTTCTTAAGGAGTACATTTCAGATTTAAATCATTTAATCACCCCTCAAAATTCGCTGTATTAATAACATTTTTGCTAGCATTTTCAGAATGACGGCATTTGGTTTGCTTAATCGCTATGTGCAAATTGGAGCCTAGTGTTTAGTGAATGGGTTTTTTTTTCTCCACTGGACACAACTGTTGCCAGGGATCAGGTAGGAGAAGTTGGCAGCTAATGGGCCAGAGGCCAGCTCAGTGAGTTAGGAGGGATTCTAGCTCAGATCCTTAGTGCTATCAGCCAGTATGAAGAGTAGGAAGCATTTAACAGCTTGGAAATAATAATAATAATAATAATAATAATAATAATAATAATAATTAATAATTTATTATTTATACCCCACCCATCTGGCTGAGTTTCCCCAGCCACTCTGGGCGGCTCCCAATCAAGTGTTAAAAACAGTACAGCGTTAAATATTAAAAACATCCCTGAACAGGGCTGCCTTAAGATGTCTTCTGAATGTCAGGTAGTTGTTTATCTCTTTGACATCTGATGGGAGGGCGTTCCACAAGGCGGGCACTGTTAGGATATTTCCGTTCCACTTTAAGAAGGGAGCAGGTTGTTGTGTCACAGCCTGCGTATTTCCTGTTCACAGGATGTTTCTGTTTTTGTATATAGCTTTTGTATCCTCTCTCTGCGCCTGGACATCGAAGCAGGCAGTCATGTTTTCTTTGTTCTGACCATCGCTGAATAAAATTGTAAATAATGCTCTCCTGGGTGCATCTTTCGTCGTGCAAACTCTGCTGAAAGAGCGTGCACAAGCTCTGGAATGTGGCAAGCTATTTCTGAGGCTTGTGTCGCTAATTGACTGATACTGCGTTTCTACGGGAGATCGACGGACCGTCCGGAGACGGCGTGGGGGCATGATGGCCTTTGTCTCCCTGGCAGTATCCCAACAGGCACCACTACCGAGAAGGCCCTCTGCCTGGTTTCCTGTAGCCTCACTTCTCGCAATGAGGGAACTGCCAGAAGGCCCTCGGCGCTGGATCTCAGTGTCCGGGCTGAACAATGGGGGTGGAGACACTCCTTCAGGTATACAGGACCGAGGCTGTTTAGGGCTTTCAAGGTCAGCACCAACACTTTGAATTGTGCTCGGAAACGTACTGGGAGCCAATGCAGATCTCTCAGAACCAGTGTTATGTGGTCCCGGCGGCCACTCCCATGATTAAATGAGTACAATTTTAAATGAGTACAATTAAAACAAACTCGGAAACAAAATCATTCTACAACAATAAGCAAAGATTTGGGCAAACTTTGATGTTTTATAAACTCGGGTTCCTTGCACTGAGCAGAGCATGTTCTGTAATCAAGGCAGTGCTACATACAGCATGGTACAGTAATGGAGGTAGGAGGTTACTGGAGCCTGCAGCACTTTGGCCAGGCTCTTCAGGTCCAAAAACAGCCATAGATGGAGAAACTAGCCATAGTTGATCATAGCTGCTTCTTGTCTTCCAGTGACAGAGATGGATCCAGGAGCATGGAGCAACAAAAGTGTGCAGAATGCAGCATACTTTGTTTTTTAGAGCAGTTCTTTTCAACGCTTAGCTCCCAAGGCAGCTTAAAACAGTAAAGGTAAAGGGACCCCTGACCATTAGGTCCAGTCGTGGCCGACTCTGGGGTTGCGGCGCTCATCTTGCTTTATTGGCCGAGGGAGCCGGCGTACAGCTTCTGGGTCATGTGGCCAGCATGACTAAGCCGCTTCTGGCGAACCAGAGCAGCGCACAGAAACGCCGTTTACCTTCCCGCCAGAGCAGTACCTATTTATCTACTTGCACTTTGACGTGCTTTCCAACTGCTAGGTTGGCAGGAGCAACGGGAGCTCACCCCATCACGGGGATTCAAACCACTGACCTTCTGATCGGCAAGTCCTAGGCTCTGTGGTTTAACCCACAGCGCCACCCACGTCCCTTCACTGCTTACAACAGTAGGTAAGAACAAAACCAAAATACCGTAATAAATAGAACATATAAAATCACACAAAACCACTAACAGTAACAACAGTAACATCAGACAGACTGTGGAGTTCAGAGAGAACAACAAGAAGATAAAATCCTTACAACATGGCCAGAGAGACAAGAAAAAGAAAGGAACAGAGCCATTCCCCAAATGTTTGTGCAAATGGGACCAGGTGTCTGAAAACTGACTATACCAGGCAAACTTGGGAAACATTCTTCCACAAATGGGACATGGCCATTTTCCTTGTCGCTAACCTACCTCTGAAGGTGTGGACATGCAGAGAAAAGCCACAAAGCATGGCAGGAGGGAGGTGGGTATGTGGGGACAAAATGATCCTTCAGATACCCTGATCAAAAATCATTAAGGGCTTTATAGCTCACAGCACTTTGAATTGAGTCCAAGCACACACTGGAAGACAGTGGAAAATTTTAAACCCTTGCAGAATATGTTCAGTTTGGCCGCTTGCAGTTAACAGCTGCTGCATTCCACATCAACTGAAGTTTCTGAGCAACACATTGCAGTAATCCAACCTGGTTACCAGAGCATGTATAACTGTGGCAAGGCTATCTTTGTAAAGGGCATAAAACTGATACAGTTCTTACCCAAAGAGCTTACAATCTATATCAGATAGGCAAGACAAAGATGGAGGAGCAGGGCGATCAGATACTGATGCTGAGTAATGGGGAGGATCAGATGGGAGCGCAGAAGCAGGCAAAATGAGGCTGGGGCAGTGAAGTAAAGGCTTGATTTTAAGAAGGAAAGTGGAGAAAATGAAAAATGGAAGGGAAAAGGAACAGGGAAGCTTGACAAAAGGAGAGGGGGGGATGCTGCTACAAGGGTGAGCATCACAGGAGAAGGAAGGAACGTGACTTCCAGCTGGAGACTTAATTTGTAAATAAGTAATTGAGGTATCATAAATGGGTAGTTGGGACATGGGTGGCGCTGTGGGTTAAACCACAGAGCTTAGAACTTGCCAATCAGAAGGTCAGCGGTTCAAATCCCCGCAACAGGGTGAGCTCCCGTTGCTCGGTCCCAGCTCCTGCCAACCTAGCAGTTTGAAAGCACGTCAAAGTGCAAGTAGATAAATAGGTACCGCTCTGGCAGGAAGGTAAACAACATTTCTGTGCGCTGCTCTGGTTCGCCAGAAGCGGCTTAGTCATGCTGGCCACATGACCCAGAAGCTGTACGCTGGCTCCCTCGGCAGTAAAGCGAGATGAGCGCCGCAACCCCAGAGTCGTCCGCGACTGGACCTAATGGTCAGGGGTCCCTTTACCTTTAAATGGGTAGTTAGTAACATGGCTTACTTTACTTACCAGATTCCCCACCCCCAGAAAGGGTAAATCCAGATTCAAGGGTGGTGGAGGTACAGATTGGCATTTTTATGCCAACAACATTTTGTGGATACTGCAAAAACCTTGCAAGCACGAGGAACCCTGATCACACACGAGGCACCTGTCTGGAAGCACCCAGAGATGCAAATGAGAGACAGAAAGTGAGCTAGAGGGTGTCTGAGAGTAGATAAGCACATGCAGAACAGGAGGAGCAAGGAAAGGTGTCAGAGGAGACAGCAGAAAAAATCTAGATCGGGAGCACAGAGGTGGAGAGGTTTAAAACTGGCAGCATGAAGCTTAAACTTGAAGTGATGTATGACAAGGAGCCAAGATAAATATTTAAGAAGTGGGGAGGATGTGATGGTAGCAGAAAGTGAAGTCTTGTTCACAGCATAGCACCTGGATCTACATCAGTGCCAAGGCCACTTTTAAATATTCCTGGAGTGGAGAATCTGAGGGGCTCCTTCAGTTCGCGGCAGCTGTGCCTGACCCACCCCAGGCAAAGAGAGCTTTCCTAGCACATCTGGAAGATCAAGCATCGGATAAATGTAACTGGCAGGGCTACTGGCAATTGGGGAGTAGAGATAAGGGGTGGGTTCAGGCAGAAGAGATGTGTTCTGAGATAAGATTAGAAGCTTTGCTCTTGTTAGAAATAAAGGCCAATTCCAAGCACAATTAAGAACACTGTGGCTGTTTGTGCTATTATGAAATCGCAATAGAGTTTTTCAAGCCACTTATATGAGCTGTCACTCCTCTGTTACAGCTTTATGAGTGTCAAGTCATCGGCATGGTTGGAAACTTTTCTGTACTCCGAAGAAGCAATTGTGACCAAAGTGGAAGAGGAGGAATGACCACCGGGAGGAGCGCAGAGAGAGAAACGCCATGCACAAATGGATGCCTGCTTCTGCCCCAGCTGCAACAAAACATGTCTCTTCTGTATCAGCCTCTACAGCCACTGCAGGCGCTGTAATTCTCCAATGGTTTGACTTCACCCCCAAAGGCACACTCTTCCATTGCCTCCCAAGATAGACAGATGCCAACCAACTTCCAAGTTCATAGGCCTTACGCCACTGAATGCCAGTTACTGATACTACTATCCTGTTTGTGGGTTCCCTTGAGCCATCTGGAAGGTCACTATGGGAAACGGGAAAGTGGGATGGATATACTTTTGTTCTGATCCAGCAGAGCACTTCTTCTTCTGTAATTCAAGCTGAAAGCAGCTAATTGGCTACTTAAGGGAAGAAGCAAATAAGGAAAGGTTCAATTGCAGGGAGCAGTCAGACTACTACCGCTTCTGAACAAATATATTATTAGGATCTTGACCATGTGAACAGGAACTGCTGGATAATACAGACCTATATTTGCTTCTGCTTCCAGCTGATTGCAAAAATAAAAATGCAATGCTTCAAGAACCCTAATGTGGAAGCAACCATCTGTGAAGTGATTTGATATTATTCTTTACAGAGGTTTGAGGGGCTTTGTTATGGTGCATACCCTCCATGAACTTCTAAAACTAAAATATATTGATTATATGCTTAAGTGATAGGCCCTTGACCACCTGAATTTGTTATTAGAAAAACTGATATTGTGAAAGCCAGAAACCTTTGTTTAAAAGCGAGTGGGATTGACTTTCATTTTTCAAGTCCACTAAGGTTATGAGGTATAAAAAGATAAGCATATCAAGAATACAGTATGTTAGAGATACTGTCTTTTTAAAACTTTAATTCTGAACATGTCCAAGACAGGGACCTCATTTATTTCTGTTTAGTCTTGTTCCCATATCCTTACCATTGAAATGTTCTGCATATACAAAGAGAAACAGCCAAACACATTTTGATGCTTGCGGCAAAGGACAAGTTAGAACCCATTCCCCTTACAGGTGCTGATTGGACATTTTAAACATTGGTGCTGAGGAGGTGTCCTCTCCTGGGCCTGAATGCAAGAAGAGAGATTAGCTTAAGGCGTACAGAATAGTCTGCATATGCCATAGGACACACACTGTTGTCCAACACCTCTCCACTGCTCTGCAATAATCTGGCACTGGCACCTGAGGCAGTTGCCTCACTCTGCCTTTCGGTAGGGCCAGCCCTGAGATTCAAATATGGAATTTGAACTAGAGCCATTGGCACTCCCCATGCAATATCACAAATTCCAAGCAGCGTTCTGTGGAGACTATCCAAAGCACAGAGCCACGATGCCAAGATAACGTAAGCCCCAAGCTCAATTTGTCCTGGCTTCCCTGCATGCCCATGTTATAAGCCCTCCTTGGAAGAAAGAAGAAACATATCTGGTAGTTTCTGAGTGGCTCATTTACTGTCCTCTAATTCTTCTGATGTAGCAGTTGCAGGTTCAGTGGTTGCAAATCAATGAATTCATCAAGAGTGGTTCTCTGCTGTCTCACAGCTTTTGTAACTCAGCTAACTTTGCAGCACAGCCGTCAATCAGGCCACTCCACAATGTGATTAATATATTCTACAATACTTGTCTCTTGTTTTATTGGTTTCAGCAGGAATGAATTGGCTTTTTGAGAAACAAATAGAGATCCAAACACTTGGATTCAGCCAGCCTGTCTGTGGTTGTAAGTCCATTCCATAAACTGCCATTCAAAGGATTTCTCCCCATATACGCATTAGTCACCTCACCATTGGAGGTATTGGTTTCATGGTCTGGTTACAAAATGTAGCCCCTACAACTCTGGAATATATGGTCAAGAATATGGTCGTGAATCTATGAGTAGGAAAATCACTGGCTTATAAACCATTTTCAGCCACAAACTCATTCAGGGCCAGCTGAATAAATAAATAAGGGAACTTCAAAGATTTATTGAAAGCAAAAAAGGTGCCAACTTTTTCACCCAAAGAGGCTTTTCTTCTAAAACATTGGTGGCTGGTTTCCAGTGCACGCTGATTTATTCTTGTCATCACCTTCACCTTCTCCTCTTCAGCACCATCTCTGGTGCTTTCTTCTTTCCCTCTCTGAGAACCCAGAGTCTTCAGGCCAGCAGCTGTCATAAGACAACAGCTTCCATCATCTTTGTCCACTGGTCATGCTGATTTGGGATGACAGGAGCTGTAGTCTAACAACATTTCGAGGGCACCATTTTGGCTACCCTAGATGTAGACTGTGGCCCAATGGCCTAATTACACATGGTTGTCAAAGCACAGAGAAATGAGAAAGAGAGCGGCAGAAAAAGAGAGAGGAGGTGGTACCGTGTCCACTTTGGGCTCTGGCCTGCTGGCTTTGGCACTGCCCATCATTGGCATGCAGCCTCTCATAGATCCATCCTGAAGCAATGCAGTCCTCTCTCTGCTGTCTCTGAAGTTCTAGTCCCCCATGTTGCCCTATGAATGGCTCATGTTGGTGAGCCGGCCCAGAATCGGCCAGGTTGCCTGAGGCAAACCACTGTCTTTCAGCCTCAGTCCTCCACCTACAATTTGGGGCCAAGCATGCTGGCTTGGTAAGGGCTTTGAAATTTCTATTATTCTCATTGCAATCTGGAAGAAATCATCAAGAAGCTCTACAGCAATAAAAAGGCATCCAAGCTAAAAGAGTACATCAGGTTTCTCCAGGGTAGAAAGTTAGAGTGGCACGCTGGTCAGTGTTAAGTGATTTCCATCTCCTTGATCTGGGAGGTGAGCAAGGACTTCACCATTAACATCAAGTCTATTAAAGTTGCTTTATTTTGGCTAGATCATGTCAAAGGCCTGGAGGTGAACAACTTGTGTCTGGGTTGTACCACTTCAGCTCACACTTCATACCTCTGGATGTTTCTCCCTATGTACCAAAATGTCTTGTTCAGAGAATGGCTGCCTATTGCAGGGGTTGGAGAGGCCAGAAGGCCTTTCTGTGCACAGAAACATTTTATACAGAGGTGCATTCCTTCATGTCACAAACGCACACAGTACAAAGTGGTACAGCCACCTACCTGGTTCCCCACCTTCCTGTGAATAGGCCCCAAGGGAACCTTTCCGGAGCTAAACGTGCAGCAGGTCAACTCAGGGCATATTTTCCTTTTATTCTCCCTCCTGTTTCTCCACCCCTCGAAGGTGTTGAGTGTTGGGAGCTAACGAACTTCGCCTTGTAAAACCCCCCCAGTTAATCATGTCAACTTCGCTGTAAGCAAGAGAGGAAGGGGCTTCAAAGGGGTCAGCTGAGTCCCCAGGGGACACGGGGCCCAGACGCCAGCGGAGAGATCCTAATCGGGCTTACAGCGATTGAGGGCTATATTTGCCCAAGGATTTGGGGACAGGCCAAGAGCGTTCGAAGCGAAAAAAGAGAGAAGCTCGATTCAGCCTCCATCTCCCTCAGAGAGTATTGGCTTTTGCCAGGCTCCAGGCACGGCTGCAACGCCAAGGGAAGCTCGCTCAGCCCCAAACCAGAGAGGGAGAGGGAGCGAATGAAGTACAGGAGTAATTTGAGATAATGGCTTTCTAACAGGCTTGGGCAGACCTTGGACACAAGCAAGTGATGTTATCACCCTGCATCAGCATTCCTCTTCAGAAAACAGGGCTAGGTGGTGCTGCTGGGGGTGTTTTGGGTTTATCCCTCCCCTTCCACTGCATTCCCTCCCTCCTCGCTCCTTCCGAGGGAAACATTAACATTCCATCCAGGATTGCTAAACAGAATCTTAATTAGCTGATACTCTTGCGCGAGGGTTTTTCTTAACTAATGGCTGCTGTCAGGGTATCTCTCCCTCCCTCCCTCCCTCTCTCTGTCTCTTCTTTGGGTTCTTTGGGGGATATCGTGTTCTGCTGCAAAGCATGACTGAAATGTAATGTGCAGGCGGGAGAAAAAGGGAAAGGGCAGAGAGGGAAAGGGAAGATCTGCAAATCTAAGAGTCGCAGGCCCACTCCAGGCCTGTCTCATCCGGGAGGCATTGTTGGGAGAGCTAATGAGAGGAGGAGGCGCCGCTACGCTTCTCCCGCAAAAGCATGGCGAGGACTTTGTAAACAGGGCTGCTTGCAGGTGGGCTGGGCTGCGGACACTTAGAATCATGGAGGGATCCCGGGGGTCATCTAGTCCAACCCCCTGCAATGCAGGAATCCTGCCCACAGCAGTCCCTGGGTAGGGTGGACTCGAAGCGACCGGGCGCACTGACCCATTGTGCCTCTAGGGTTGCTCCCTTCCGCCCCAAAGCTCCCCTGCCGTCTAGACAGAGAGCCGGCGAAAATCCTGCCCAGCTTAAAGACAGCTAAGCCTTCCTTTTCTTTCGGAACTACAGTGGTACCTCGGGTTAAGTACTTAATTCGTTCTGGAGATCTGTTCTTAACCTGAAACTGTTCTTAACCTGAAGCACCACTTTAGCTAATGGGGCCTCCTGCTGCCGCTGCGCCACCGGAGCACGATTTCTGTTCTCATCCTGAAGCAAAGTTCTTAACCCGAGGTACTATTTCTGGGTTAGCGGAGTCTGTAACCTGAAGCATCTGTAACCCGAGGTACCACTGTATATATTCTTCTAACCTGATCCTGCCCCCACCCCCACCCCGCAGGCTTCTCTAGGGGGCTCCTTTTTCTTTAGGGCTATCCAGCACACTCCCAACTAACGGTGCTTTTACTAACCAGGCCGCTACGAGAACTTGGCCCGCTTATTGCCATGGTGTGTGGAAGGAGGGTGTCGGGCCTGTAATAGCGGCGTCCCCTAAGGCACACTTACCTGAGAGTTTCCCACCGTATCAGCCTGGTTAAGGCTGCGCTGCATCGTAGCACCCCCTTGCACCGAACCGGACACATTGGCAAGCGGCGCGCGCATTCTTTAACCCAAGGAAACGGTCTTGTTTTCCAGCAGCGCCTGGTTGCAGTTCGCTTGCCCCACTAGTCTCCTCCACCTGAGTAAGCGGACAGCCCAGTTAGTACAGCATGAGGCTCTTAATCTCAGGGTGGCAGGTTGGAGCCCCACGTTGGGCAGGAGGGTCGGACTAGATGACCCTCGTGGTCCCTTCCAACTATGTGGTTCTGTGAAAGCAGATGGGTGAGCGTTGGGAGCCGGAGGGTCCTTTTCTCATGCTGCTTCGGTGGTGAAGTCGCTGAGATAATCTGTGACGCCTCTCCCACGTTTCTTATATGGGGGAAAATGAGTGTTTGTATGACTGAGTTAGTATATATGACACTTATCCTCTTTTTTAAAAACCTAAAATTGAAAGGCTCGAGGTAAGCACTATATGGGCACGATCCACTGGGAAGTTTTCTTGCGCTGGTCTCCTTTGGAGTGGCATTGCCCTTCGATTTCGATGTGCTCTTAAGGTTGAAGTCCTATATTATCTGAGGTTGGGAGTGAGCCCTGGAAGTCCGTGCGCCTTGCTTTTGACAAGGCTTGATAGGGTTGCACTAGAAGTGCTCCACGTTAGCTGGACCTTGCCTTGTACATGCAAATGAAATGCTAAAACGGTGCCCTCTTCGCCTCCCCATTCATTCCAATAGGAGTTATTCGCTCAGGAAACCCGCCTGCTTGCGCCCTGGGCCTTATTATTTTGCATTTGAAGCTGGCAGCGCGAGGAGGGAAACAGAAGAGCCTTCACCTGGCCAGCGAAAGGCGCAAAAACCCCAAACCCACCACGAAGGAAGGCCTGGTGCCTGACGTTAACCCTAAAGAAGACGGATCCTGTTTCACGGGAAAGGCCCAGGAATAAGCGCTTCTTTGTCTACCAACCTGCTCTTTGCCGCTACCCAGATTTTGGAACTAAGTCAATTAGGTTAATAACGATTAACATGGATATCACTACATATCTAGAGAAAGTGACGAGGAGGTGCGAGGCACAGTTGTTGTTTTTTCAGATGAGCTGTTGGAGTCTATTTTATTGCATTTTTAGTTTCAGATTGCCGATATTTGTATGTGGATCCGTATTTTTGAGATACGGATCGTTGGACACGATGGATTTCTTTGGCTTCATTGTTCTTCTATAGGCCGCCTTGAACGCGGCCCAAGGCGGCGCATAGAATTGAATGGCAGCTCAATCCAGCCCCAATCTGCTCAGAAGTGAGTTCAATTGGGCTTCGTTTATTATTTAGAATGTGATCCTAATACCCTGCATACCTGTGTAAGCAAGTCCAAAGACAGCTTTTAAAATACTGTAAGCTGTTTTGTCCTGGGAGGCGGGTCGGGAGAAACTCTGCGGCGATCTACTGGGGCCCTTTTGGCTTAAGCGCAGACCTCCCTCTCTGCTTGCGTAAAAGACGTCGTCGATTACTCAACAAAGACTTCGCCATAAAACTCGCAGGGCCGGAGGGAGCTGAGCGAAGTGAGACAATAGGGCGAAGTTGGTTGATGTGGCAATAATAATGCTTAGAGAAAGTGGGGTGGGGGGTGGGGGAAGCAGACGCACGACTCTCGACCATTTAATTGCTCCTTTTAAACCTGTTATTACGATGTTAACTGGTTAAGTATATATTGCTGCCTTTTATTGCCTTGATGTGACAAATTAAAACATACCCTTCTGAAAAGAGGCTTTCATTGGTGGAGGAAGAGGCAGGGGGAGGCGGGGGGCGACAGAGCTGTCAGGCTGAATTAATGGGGGGGACTTGCATTTTTTCCCCTTTGCGATTTTGCTGCTATTGCGTTTTTTGGAAGGGGGCGGGAAGAGTCCATCAGCCACAGTCGATTTCTGTTCTCTCTTTTTCTCGCGTCGCGAGGTAGCCTTCGACGCAGTTTATATATAGATCTGTGCAATCTGCATCATCTCTTTATTTATTGACCCGTGCCTTTCCATATATAAAGGCACTGCGTCTTTTCTCTCATTTCTCCTCGCGATCTTGCGCGTTACTCAAGGGCGAAAGGCGAATGCCTTTTCGCTCCTGAAGTGAGCTGGAGGTGGACGCCCTCAAAGATGTCAAGTGTGAACGTGGCACAGACATCTTCGCTTTGTAATGTGCTAAGAGAGAGTAGTGACCTGTCCAGGACTCACGCTGTTTAAAAGGGGGTATTAAAAGTGGTGAATTGAGATCTGAACTGGGAAAGCTCCGTTTACAAAAGGTGTGTTTGTTCCCAGAAGAGATTTTCCCACCTCGCCGCCCCGCGTAGTGAAACTCTCATAGTGAGATCTGAAAAAAAATGTCATCAGATCGTCAAAAATCCGTGAACAGAGAGGAATGGCTCTTTAATGGTTTTATCTTTTTTTTAAAAAATCGAGAAGGGCGAGTCCTTGTTTTGAACAATGAATGGCTGTATTATTTTCAAAGCAACGTTCAACACACGCACTTAAAAAAATAACGCCAAAAATCTCGACCATGGGGTGCTCAGACCTGGGGCGTTTCCTTTTAACACCTCTCACCCATTTTTTTGGAGGATGGGGGTCAAGCCTGAAAGCGGAACCGTTTATCTCTTCAGTTTCAAATAAAGTTCTTTAATTTTACACTCTGCAGTTTAAGTCACTCCTGTCGGAAGGCATGTCCTGCGCAGCTTACTCGAGAGCAAACGTTGTTGAATCCATTGAGCTCGGAGGCGCTTTGGCTTCCGAGTAAACAAGCACAGGATCGGTCTGCGCAGCTTAGACAAAGCGCGTGCCCCTCGATGCCCTCTGGCTTGTCGCTCCAAACAAGTAGGTCTCCACGGCCCTGTTGCTTCGCGTCCAGTTTCAGAATCCAGCTTCGGAAGTTGAGAACTTTAAATAACAATAAGAATAATATATTGTTTTTAAAAAGCAACCTTCTTCTCCCTCGAGAGAAGGAAGAGGAAGACGGGAGGCGCTCTCCTCAGCTCCTTCGGAGGACTTCTCTCCGCTCCGGCCGCGATCCGCTTTGAAGCCGTTTCTCTCTTCCCAGGACTAACTCGCTCTCTAGGAAGGGAGAAAGAAAACGACCCGATGAAGGAGACTGCCTTTGGCGGGGGCGCCGCCTTCAGCCACGCGGAGCAGCCAGAAGGACCTGCCCGGAGGAGGGAGGGGACGGAGGGCCGCGATGACATCCTAATGAAATCAGCTCGGAATCCATTACACGAGAGGATTAGCTAATTACCAGATCAGAGAGACGGAGAGGAAAAATAAATAAATATGCCTTTAAGTAACCGAAAGTAATTATAACCCCATTGTTGACGCTAACGATTAATAATTGATCGGATGTTCTACACAATGAAATGTCAGTTTATTCTCCTTTGGATGCGCATATGGCTATTTCTTTTAAGGAAGCGGGGCGGAGGTGGGGGAGGGGAATACCCTGTCAATAGGATCACAAACATTTTCCTTGGCATGGGGAACTTGGTTTCAGGCGAGGATCTCTCTTGTTCTGGGGAACTGAAAAGCTGGGTGCCTCCCTAGGCCCGTGGCCATCCAGACGGGTCTGGATTGCAGCTCCCATCGCCTCTGACCATTGGTCATGCTGGCTCAGGCTGATGGGAGCTGGAGCCAACGACAGCTGGAGGGTCACACTTTTGCCACCGGGCTGGGCAGGTATTCTGACTTTTGCTATTAGATTTAGCGCCTTATTTAACGGGAAGTTAAGACGCAAGGCTCGCTTTTAGCCCTGGGGAGATAATTCGGTTACATTCGCTCCTGCACAAATGCGCACAGACGCCTTTAAAAAGGAAGGGAGCTGTACTGCCACGTCTCATAGGAAACTGTTTTCCTATGTTCATGTCGTTTGTTCGGTTTCTGTTTAATATACAAGCCTTCCCCCGATTGGAGGCCTTACAGGGAGAGTGGGGCGCACTGGTGCAGCTGCCTGCAAATGAAGGGCGGGTGATGTGGGGGGGGGGAGGATTTGGGCCTCTTAGAAGTAGCAGGTAGCTCACGGCGCACAATATATATAATAAAATATCTCCTATATAGCACCCAACGCCGCTAAAACCCTCGTGGGATGGTTCTCTTCGCCCTCGTCTCAAGGGCAAAGTTCCCATAGGTTTGAACGGCAGCCAAGGATAGGGTGCAATTGCGTCACTGAGAAGCGCATACCGTCGGAGAGCAACGATGGGGGGGCGGTTTTGCTTGCTGTCGGGCACGTAGCCACCCCCCCCCCCGCGCGCGCGCGCACTCCTGGCACATCTGCTTAAGCCTTAAGGGGGGAAAATGATGCAAAATAATGAATCGCGCGCATGGCGAGGCTTCAAAACAGAGGAAAGCTTCCAAGCTTCGAGAATGCCATTGCTTTGATTTATTTTATTATTTTTAACCGCGGGGTTGTGCGGGAGCGTCCTGACGTTATGTGTGCATTTTGAACAGTCAGAGGAGTTCCGTCAGATGAGTAGCTCTAAAGGTGTTTCCAAATTCTTGCCTCGCTTTACTCTTTCCTATTTCAGAATCTGATTCTGAGTCTTCTCCTGTTTCCCTCCAGTTCCCCGCTTCCTTCTCCCCGCCGCCAGCTCTTCGTGGGGACGGCGGACGCGTGCTTTCAGCACGCCTCACCCACCCAAAATAAATTACGTGTTCATCCAGTGAGCATCCTTCGATAGGTTGGAGAAAGTGTGGGCAGATAGGTAGCCCCTTCCTTGGCATGTTTACTCGGAAATAAGTCCCACTTGGTGCAACGGGACTTACTCCCGGGTAAGTGTACATAAGATTGCAGCCTTAATCCTTATTGTTAATAAGCAGCAAAGCCTTGAGCTGTTAATTGGATTTCGGCTTCTCTTTTCTGACGCCCGGCTATTAGCTGTGACGTTTCTCATGTATTTGTTAAGGACTTGTGTTCCGCTTTGTGCTTGGCTCAGCGCGGCCGAAGAGGAACGCCCCCACTCCAGACACTTCTGTATCTGAAGAAGTGTGCTTGCACACGAAAGCTTATACCAAGAACTAACTTAGTTGGTCTTTAAGGTGCTACAGGAAGGAATTTTTCTATTTTGCCCCCACTCCAGTTTAGGGATCCCTCCCCATCCCCAGAGGCGAAAAGCCCTGGTGGCCTGCAGTCTCTCTCTCTCTGTGCGAGGTTGGGGCATGGCTGGGAAATAAAGAGGCGACACCGATTTAACCTCCTGCGACGGCTGGCCTTGCATGCTGCTAACAATGCATCTTTGAAAATCCCCAGCGGCGCGATCCACCAGCTTTCAAAGCTGATATCGTTGGCGTTTGCAAACTTATCGGTTTTCACATTCGCTAGAAGCAACCCCATAGGACTTCGCGTTCGCGTAAACGCGCGCAAGGTCAAGTCTGCGAGTCCCATTGAACTGAATGGCAGTCTATCCTCCAGTAAACGAGCGAGCGATTTGCGGACAGGTTTCCGAGCGAGAAGCCCCAGATACCGAAAAGGCTCCCAGAGGCTTGATGGCTACAGACCTCTTGCTGGTGCAAGGCTGCCTGCACACCAGACATTTACAGCGCATTTAAAGCACACGCGCTCCAAGAACCCAGGCAGCTGTAGTTTGCCCCTCGCAAAGTTGCAAAGCCCAGCACCCTGAACAGACTACAATTCCCAGAATTATTGGAGGGGTGTGCATGCGCTTTGAATGCACGCCGTGCGCGCAGCCCTGTGTACAGACGTTGAATTTAGCTCTGCCCCTGCAATCGTGAGCTTGCCCGCGGGAGCAAATCCCTCTCGGTCTCCTTTGAAATAAACAAGCAAGTCAACACAAAGCAAACAAAAACAAGCAAACGACGTCTGACCAAGGAAGTGAAAGGCGAGCGGAGGAAGACGCGTCCTGCCCTCGCCAGTTCTTGCCCCCGCCCGCCTCACTGCAAGGCAAACAAGCCCTCCCTTCTTGCCAGCAACTGCTGACATTTGTAGGCAGCAAAGGAAGGAGCAGTACAGAGATGGGGCGAGGGGGTGTGTTATATCATATCTCCCCCTTACTGGACCGCAGCTAGCCCAGTCTGACCATTTGTCCGAGTCCTGGTGATGTAAGGCGGGTGTGTGTGTGTAGGTGTAGACCTTTTACCTGCCTGGCAAGGTCGCATTTCGCGAAGCAAAAGGCTACCTCGACTGCTACAGCTTCATGCAAGCACATTAAGAGGAGCCCGGTTGGATCAGGCCTACGTGCGCGCAAGTAGGAAGCGCAAACTGAAAACTGGGCGAGTTGGAAAAGTTGGGAAGGGTCGCAGCGAGAGAAACAGGAGGGGAAATGTTTGTTTGGGGTTTGAATCTGTTACTCATAGTAGCAATAATAATAATAATAATAATAATAATAATAATAATAATAATAATAATATTCCAAGGAAGGGACTCAATGGGTTTTCAATAGCATGTGCACCACCAAGAACAGCAGGCCAGTATTTGCACGATTTCCTTTTGGATTTACATTACTCTGTTTCTGTTGTTTACTCTTCAGTAGGTATGGCAGTTTAGCTCTCCTTTCGTTTATCTTAGCGTAGAATTCAGCTGGAATCTCTCCTGCACAAGCCTCCATTTCGTAATGTTCCAGTAAGACCTTGCAGAGGAGCTTTAAACGGCGCCAAACTTCCGCTTAAATGAATGGGGCATGCGCAAGATTTTACTCGCGTTCAGCCAATGAGGGCTTCGCGTTCATTTATACCTTTTAATATCTAACGCGATATCGTTTCAGCTCATCACAGTGGGGGGCTTGCGCAGGAGAACTTCCCGATGGATGCACCTTAATTGCTATTTAATAAATCGGTTTGATTTGGGCGAGGCGGTGGAGACTGAATCCATTGCAACGAGATAGTAATTCACATCTCTCTCTCTCTCTCTCTCTCTCTCTCTCTCTGTGTGTGTGTGTGTGTGTGTGAATGTGAAGTAGATTATACCAAAACCGTTGGATGTGACAGGCAAAGAGGGAAATGTTTCAAAGCCAGCTGCCCAAAGTCTTTCGACTTTTCCTTCCAGAAAAAGAAATCCCAGGTCTAAATTCTAGCAAGGGGTGAGTAAATTATGGAAATCTTAGATAATTCTTTGGGCGTATAAACATCAAAGGAGAGTCGTTAGCTTTCCTAATCTCTGCCACAGAATGGATTTTCAAAATAAAATAAAATAAAATAAAATAAAATATAAAACCAACTGAAATGTACATGTTATCCAACAGAGAACCTGGTGTATAATAAGGCGAAGAAGGGAGGAGAGAGAGAGAGAGAGAGAGAGAGAGAGAGAGAGAGAGAGAGAGAATATCCACGCTATGGGAGCAGGAAGCTCCCATTCAAAGGTCGCCGCGAAAGGGAGCGCGGGATAATTTTACACTTTTCTCCTTTAGAATAATAATCTGACAGATACGATGGAATTGTTGGCATCTATATCGCCCATCTGCCCGAAGGCACTATATTCCCTCAAAAGAGCTTTAGCCTGAAAAAATATATATCACATATAAAAATTACGCTGAGTAGTATTTAAATACAAAACTGTATTAAACCCACAAGTTACCCGTTATAAAGCCAAAAACACAACAAATTCACAGCTTCGTTTGAAGCCTGCTGCGGCCAGGGATAGAAATATCAGCCAGTTGCTGAGAGCACCATTCGCCAGGGAAGTTCTCCTGCGCACGCCCCATCGAAATGAACGGGACGTGGGCAAGAGGACTCGCGGGGAAACCTAATGGAAAAGCGTGGTTCGTTTCAAGTGAGGCTTGCACAGGAGAACTGCCCCCCTCGGCTGACCCTCTTAACATTCTGCACTGAGAAATTTGAAATGTCACATAGAAAGGATCTTATAATCCTAAATAAAGAAATAAAAAGTATAGATGGGAAGAAATAAAATTTTAGATAAAGGAGGCAGGCAAACAGATTTGGTTTGTGTCAGAATTGCTGTAAAGAAGAAACACTTTAGGAATGGGTTGGAAGTCTAGACCGAATTGGGAATAGCTCTGGGGGTGGGAATGGGGGAGGCCAGAATCACTCAGATAAATAGACCCCATTATTGCTGGACCACCATCCAAACCTGTGCTAAAATATTGTCCCAAAATATTTACTTTGAACTCAGTTCTGGTGACATCAGTGAAAACTTTAACAATTGGGTGATTTTAGGATTGCAACGTAGAGTATGAATATTTTAAAATTATTATTATTATTTTAAATGTTGCTTTCTACACACACACACACACACACACACACACACACGGCAGCCACCTGCCCAAGAGAGCTGTCTTTTGGTTAGGCTACTTTGTTTACTTAGGGGGAAGGTGATGAGGATGATGTTGTTGTTGATGATGATGATAAGCAAATACATTCTGGTAACAACATAAGCTGTAGGTAACCTTCTGTAATTACACCACAGACATGCACGCAGATTCCACTCTTTATCCAGTTAACATTCCCCAGGCTGAACCCTGAAGTATCTAAGATCACTTTCAAATGCCCTTTCTAACAAGCCCCTGAGCAGGAGGCCACTAATTTTCAGCGAACAAAAAGCCACTGGAGAGAGCCCCGTTTGTCAATATCAACTGGTCGAGCAATTTCCCATCTTCAGACACATCGGCCTATCTGAGCTGGCAGATGTTTAGACAAGATTTTATAAATTGTTCAATATCAGCCCGTAATGAACCCCAACTGACCATTCCAAAGCAGCTAAAAGCACCCAGGATCTCCCCTGCTGGGATCTAATAATGCTCTCACGCTGGAACATTATTAATCATGGAATAAAATAGATGAGCCTCTTGAAAAATAAGTGTATGATTGATTAAAGGGCAATCTAAGAAGCTATTATTCTTGTTTTATAACCGTAAGTTATATTCACTCAATTTATCTTTGAGGGAGAAAATAAATGGTTGTTTGTCTCCTTATTGAAATTATATTATAAGGGAATTCTCATTATTCGGTGGGGGGGGGGGAGGGATTGAAGTGATGGTTTAGCTTTTTTTTTAACCTAATGGTGAATCTCTTAAGTGATTACCACATTATAGATATATTTTTTTAAGAAGTGGGATATTTTCCTTTTTTTTTTTTTACTTTCAAGTGTTTTGTATCTCTTGATAAAAATGAAACACAAATCTTCACTTAGAGTGCAAGTAAATATGGCATTTTGAATTAAGAATTCTAGCACTAAATACAACAGGATATACAATACTAATCTTTTAAAAATGTAAATTGTATATAGTCCAGTGCAACAGATTCACTCTGAAGGTTTTTATTGTCCTGCAATATATACGTTCAACAGGTTTAATTAGCCACATTGCTAAATATATTTTAAATATTTAAGAAGTTACCTTAGGCAACTGTAACAGTGATATTTTATAAATTATCATGAATTACAAAAAAAGATAAATACTAAAAATGAACAAAAAAAGGCCACCACCTTATTGTAGACTAATCTGTTTTTATTTACAATTAAAGATATAAATTAGTAAAGAATTCTCGTTAAACAACGAGGGATTGTATAACCATCAATGTCTCAAATAAAAACCAGGCATAATTTATTTACAAAAGAGTTGGGATTCCGTTGCAATACAACTTGCATAAATTACTAGAAGCTCTCATATCATTACAAAAATAAATATCAAATTTGTTTCCACTTTGTAAGTACTCAAGTTCTTCAGTCATGGTTTATTTAATTAATTGCTACTGTATGTATCTTTTACAAAGTGTTTGTACAATAAATCCTATCACACCTACAGAATATAGATATATATAGATATATATATATATACCGTGGCAATAAGCTGATCAATTCGAGATATCCTGAGAAAAAACAGATTTGCTTCTTTCTTTCTTTCATTCATTCTTTCTTTTTAAGTCACATATACATTGGGGAGAACTAGACTATACCAGTAAACTCACATAATGTCCAGCAAAATTCTGGTTTAACAATTAGAGAGAGTCTGTAGATTTAATAGTGCTCTGTGGTCTTCTTTTATACAGTGGCACAAGATGTGATCCAGATTTAGAATTTTGTTAGAGATAGATAGATTAGCTTGGGGAGAGATGATGGCTTGTTGACTTTTCTCAAAGCAATTGTGACACCTACCTGTGGACCAAGGAAAACACCAGATCATCCACAATCTTTCAGTTACACGCGGCGTGTTAAAAATGGAAGGCAAACTAAAACGCTTTTTCTTTTCTTTTCAGCATAGGAGGATTAGGCTTGGGTTCTGTTCTGCCCCCCCCCCCCCCCGTGGGGGTGGGAAATGGTTGGCCACAAGATATTCTTTAATCCTAACTATAGCAGCGATTTGGAAATAAATGGGGAAACAGAGGCAATTCATGCAGACACTATGTTCTCTTTGGAACCCAGCCAGGATTTATCTCATTTTCCTTCTCTGCTGTTTAAATGTATATAAGCATGCTAACTAAAATCACTCTTTATTTTGATTCACAACTATTAGAATTGCATGTTTATAAAGATGCCTTAAGGGGCATTTGAGCAGGGAAATCTTCTGTACAGCACCCGAAGCATTGAATCAGTGCAATCATGTTCTTTTATTTGGCATGCTGATATACATTTCAAATAGTACAGAGGGACAATGAGATGAATTCTGGCTGGCTTCCAAGGGGAACACACAACTATCCGCCCATATATTTCGACGGGGCCTTATGTAGGAGGAGTTCCCAATCTACTGCAGTTGCAATTTTCCAATAATAATTTGGGGAAATAAAAAAAAACACCCTATGGTTTAAATATTTATTGAAAATACACAACTTTCATTTTTTTTTTAAAAAAAGCAAGAGGCTTGTGTGAAATAATTGAACTGATTTCTCCAAAAACATTAAAAAACACACACAAAAAAGAAGGGTGAAAATGCAATAGGCTTTTCTTTTTGTAATAATGCTCTTTTGGTAATGGAGCAAGAAATTAACATTAAGCAAATTTGCAGGCTGAGCAATATGTTTCTGGAGCTGATGCCAAATGATCCTCCTAAGCGGTGTAACAGAATAGAAGGAGAAAGAAGGAGAAAAGGAGCTGGTCTCACTTACTTGCCTGGCTGCTGTGTGATTGCACTTCTATAGGTATGGTTGTAGTCCTACTGTGCACACTTCAGTGGGGTCTGTCAAAATAGAAGCGTCAGTTAGTCACAGGACACAGCTGGCTAACTAGATTATACACTCTGGGCACAGCCTAGCTCCCTCTTGCACAAAACCCCAGCACAGCCCTTGGAAGGCCTTTTCTTGAGCTGGCATTTCTCAGCGGATCTGGGAGTTAACTCGTTCGAAGGGCCAGCATTCTTAATTACTTGTTTTAAATTTAGCATAACTTGTAGCAATGTCTCAGACCAATAATGGAACTTTGAAGGAGACAGACAACTGAAGCTGCAATCCTAAATGAATTGCCTTTAGATTCGGTCCCATTCTACTCAAGGGGGGGGGGGTTACTTCCGAGTAAATATACTTGGGCACAAGCTATCAGACTTCTCTCTGCTTCACACTGTACTGTGTTTCTTCTCTCTCCCAAACCTGAAACTGTTCTCTTTTTTTGCTTGGGAATATTGCCAAAACAATATTCACCCTTGCTGTTATTTCTCCCCTCTTAGCAATATTTCTGCAAATATTTTCAGATTATATACAGGTTCAAGGGGTTTTTAGTGATTTTTAGAGGCATTTTAATTACACGGAGCAATTTATTTACATTATGTTCCTAATCACATTCATAACTGGAAGGCAAATCTCAGCGTTTTCTGTTAGATCCTCTTCTTCAGAGGCCTGACCACAGCTTCGGGCTGCAATCCCACACAAAAGGGCTGCTTTGACAACAACAACAACAAAATTAAAATCTATGGAATTCCAAGCAGAAGAACTGTGACCTGGATTGCAGCTTCGAAAAAGAGTTTTGTACCTGGACTGTCAGAAACCACCATTGCCTTCTTGCTTGTAGCACCCACCTTATTGTGATTTTTTTTGGGGGGGGTAGGGTAAATTTGCGCCCCACATTATTCCTTAGTAGAAAAGAAAACCTAGCCAGCAAACACCTACCTTTTTTGGAGTCTGGATTGGAAGGCTTGTAATGTTGTTCTAGGTGGCTCGCGATGGTTTTCAAAGAGTTCTCCGAGCCCTGCTTGTGCACCGAGCTACTGCCGCCTCCGCCGCCGCTGCTTAAGACCGTCTGACTTAGCCCCTCGCTGGAGGCCACCGTGGCTGAGTTGTACCTCAGGATGCCCTGACCCTGGAGGGCGTTGAAGTTCCCATAGTTTGTGTAGTTGCTATAAAAAGGCGAGGTGTAATAAATATGCCTCCCCAGGAGAGAGGAGGGCGAGTAGGCAGCGTTGTGCGGGGTGGAAGAGGGCGGCACCGACGGCTGGCAGCTCTGGCCCAGGTTGTGCGGGTGGTGAGGGTGGTGGTGGTGGTGCTGAGGGTGCTTAAGGTCCGAGGTGGCGATTTCCGCCAGCGACCACAGCTTGGGCTTGCTGGCCGGCGTGGTTTGCGAAGCCGCCGTCGGGGCCATGCGGGCGTCCAAAGCGGCTTTGTTGGCGTTGCGCGCGGAGTCCTCGGCGTGCGGGTGACCCAGCAGAGGGGCTTCCACCCCGGTGAGAGGGGAGGAGGTGACGGGCTTGGAGGGAAGACCCCTGTCCGCCGCTGCCTCGTCGTCGTCCTCCTCCTCGTCGTCGTCCTCCTCCTCCTCCTCGACGTCGTCCTCGTCCTCGTCGATCTCCTCGTACTTGTCCTTGCACTCCGAGCCGGACTCGCAGAGCGGGTCCCCGGCGCCGCAAGGGGCCTTCTCGCCGTCCGATTCGGCCGAGCAGGAGTGGTCGGTGAGCGAGTCCACCTGCAAGCTGATCCCTGCGGCAGAGAACCAGGGGAACCGTCAAGGAAACCAGGCGGAGGCACCGGCTGCAGCAGCAGCGGGAGGAGGAGAGCGCAGCACCCCGTCTCCTAAACCTCAGGCTCCCCGCCACCCCCAAAACAGGTGGCAAACAATCGGAGCATCTCCTGCTCCCCACTCCAGGGCCCCCCAGAGATGATCTCCTGCGAAATCTCCTCGGATCCATAGGCCTCTTGAGGGCATCTTAGCTTCCACCATAGGTGGATCGGACGGCCCGGCCGTGGGGTCAGGTGTCGGCATAAGGCACAAGCTTGAGATAGGAGCCAAGGTCCCTTCGAAGCCCCCTCCCCAATAAAATATTTGAGTGGGCTTGGCCCGCCCAAAGATGATGGCCATTGCCTTTCAAATGGTGTGCCTGCCCCGCTACTTGTGATCGCTTATGTGTGGCAGGGCTTACTTGCCCCCCCCCAAAAAACCCCACATTTTATTGAGAAGCGGCCTTCAGCCTCCTCTGCTCCCCCGTCGTGTGCTTCTGCTACAAATAATCCTCGTCCTCATCTCCTTTCCAAAGCCGCTGCAAGCACTGCCCGAGACAATGTCCCTGAAGCGCTCCGAAGGCTTGAGATCCTTCAAGCCTGTTTACCTGGAAGCGGGATAACTACCGCGGTTTACACGGCCTTTTCCCGAGGCAAGCGCCTACGGGGAAGCAAGCTTCACTCCGCTCCGTGGCGCTTACTTCGCAAGGAACGGCGTTCCCCGCTGTCTTTAAAAGAGAAAGTGCAGGGGCGGCGGCGGCGGAATCCCTGGGGATGAATGTGGAAGATGCGCGCAATGCAATGCGTGGATGCTGCCCCTCCAGCCTGGAATAATCCCCCCCGCGCGCACATACACACACTTACCTCCGAGTAAGCCCCACTGAACTCCGAGGTAGACCTGCACCGGGTCGGGCTGCAGGGCTCCTTGCAGGCCCATGATCTGCCTCCCTGCCCCACGAAACCAGCCTGTTCCTCCCTCACCTTCATCCTCGGCCGACGTCTCGTTGCTGTCGCGGCCTTTGTCCGACGGCAGCGCCTCCTCTTCCTTGCCGCGGATCCCGCCGCCGCCGCCGCCGCCGGCGTCGAGGTCCTCGTCCTCGTCCTCGCTCTTGTTGCGCGGCGCCCAGGTCATCTTGTTCTCCTTCTTGAGCCTCCTCCTGGCGTTGGCGAACCAGGTGGAGACCTGCGTGAGGGTCATCTTGGTGATGATGGCCAGCATGATCTTCTCGCCTTTGGTGGGGTAGGGGTTCTTGCGGTGCTCCTGCAGCCAGGCCTTCAGCGTGGCCGTGGCGTCCCGCGTGGCGTTCTTGCGGTATGCGGGGTCGTTCAGCTGGTAGGGGTAGGCTGGGCTACCGTAAGGGTGGTAGCTGATGGCCCCGCTCATGCCCGTCGCGTGGGCATCGTAAGGGGAGCCCTGCCAAGCACAAAAGCAAGGGCGTTAGGCATTTCGGAAGAGCTGGCAGCCACCAGCTAGCAGGCAACGCCACGGGAGCGACTATTACATTTTACACTAATGTAATGCAATCACTCTAGCGAACAATGTTATTATTTCTTAATTGTAGTGCCGAGCACTCCTGCATTATTATAACTCAAGAAGAAAAAAATAAAGTATCCAGAGGGCTTTCGAATCCCTTCTTTCCTCTGAAAACTGCTGATGTCTTCGTCTTCGTTGCAGTTTATTGCAATTCAACGCAGACATTTTTATTTTCTCCCTCCAAAGGCCCTACAGGTAGTTTCTTAAAATGATAGCTTTCTACTTTTCCTCTCCCCTCTCCTCCTCCTCCTCCGCCTCCACACATGGTTGCAACGATATTTCCTCTGTTGCCATACAGGAAAGAGAGAGAGAAAGAGAGAGAGGAGAGAGAGAGAGAGACAACAAAGCCCCCCACTTAGCAATTCACTTCGCTAATGCATTGCAAATCCAATTTGCAAACCAGAAGATATGCACCGTTTCGAATTGGTCAAATGCGATATAATTAGCATTTTAATTCGCCCTTTAAACGTTTAAATTGCGCTGATTTAAAGTCTGCATAATACGAGGGTGAGGAGAGAGAAGAGAAAGGGGGGGGGGGAGAGGAATTAGCTGAGCCAACTTGATAACTTTCGGAGTCGGTCCAGGAAACCAAGCTAAACACAGCGCTCCGAATGTACCTAATGTTCCTAAATAGCCCGGGAACAATAAGGCTTGGCAACTTGCGACTGCTTTTCTTCTGCCACGAGAAAGTCAAACAGAGGAGCGTTTGAGATCGGCTCCCATTATCCTAAATAAAGATCGCCAGGCTGGGAGAAAAGGTGCGGGGGGGTGGGGAGAGGGAGAGTCGACTCCAGCCAAAGGCGCTCGATCTGATATCTCTTGTGTAGTGAAACAAAACGAACCCTTTGCCCCACTTTCCCAGGACCAATTGGCTCCGCTAACTTTAATCCTTCGTCGGTTTCCAATAGCTGCAAAAACACGCGCGATCGCCAGCACAGACGTGCTCGGAAGGAAGCGCGAGTTGGAGGTGGAAATCCGTCCGAAGAGGAGCCCTCTCTCTTCTCTCCCCCAGCAACAAATAAATAAAAATAAATAAAAATAAACAACACCTTTAATCGAGTTTCAGCTTGGACTCCTTTCCATCGTTAGAAAGCCCCCCGCCCCGGTAAATCACACAGATTTCTAAATATATATATGAGAGAGAAGCGCTAAAGAGATCGAAGGGAAAAGCGGGGGAGGATACGGGTGTCAGAAAATGAAAGTGAGCGAGGAGAAAAGAATAAAGGAAATAAATTGGCAAGGGAAAGAAGAGAGGGAGATGGAAAGAAGGGAAGGAAAGGGGGAGGGAGAGGGGAATGAGAAGATGGATAACGAAGCGAAGCAACGAAAGAGGGGAAAGCGAAGGAGGAAAGTCGAGAGAAGCGCAGCGAGGCTGCCTCGGAGGAGGAGCGCTTCCGTGTGTGTGCCTAACGCGGGTTGCCCGGCGTGGTGCATCCCCACGACCCCCCAGCCTAGCCCGGGCAGCCTCGGCGCTGCGAGCGGGGGAAGCGATGGAGGAGGAGGATGAAGATGGAGGCGGCTGGCGCCGGCGGTGGTGGGCTGTCCGGTCCGTTACCCACCATGTAGGAGGGGAATCCCGTGGCCGGGTCGGTGGAGTACTGGAGCGGGCTGCTGAAGCCGGTGGCTGCCGCTTGGGCGGTGAAGGCGGCGGATCCGGGGTAAGGGCTGAACGCCGAGCCCGAAGACGACCTGGCCAGCTCTTCGCTCCGGGGCGCCGCCAGCGCCGACGCCCCGTAAGCCGGGCACGAGTAGAGCGCCAGCGAGCCCGGGGGCTGGTAGAGGTAGCCCTGAGGGTAGGACATGGCTGGCCCACGGGCAGCGAGCGAGCGAGGAAGGGGCCTGGGCTGAGGCGAGCGGAGGACGACTGCGGGCGCTTCAGCTACGGGCGCCGCCGCCCGCTCGCTCGCTCGCTGCAGCCGCTGAGGAGCTCACAGCGTCCCCTCCATAGGCGGGAGGAGCGCGAGCCAAAAGGAGAGCTCGGCGCGAGGCTGAGGGAAAGCCTCTCGCACGTCCCGGGAGCGCGCGCGCGCTCGCCCGCGCTCCTGCTTTCCCACGCAGAAGTCACCCGCGGCTGCTGCTGCTGCAAGAGGAGGAGGAGGAGGAGGAGGAGGCGGCGGGCATCTGGGCAAGAGGAGCGCGCGGGAAAATGGAGGCGGAGGAGCGGGAGGAGGAGGAGGCGTCTTCCCCAGCCCGGGCGGGGAAGGGGCGGCCGAGCAGAGCGCGCGTGAGGCAAAAGCAGCCTCGACCAGGCTCCGCCAGGCAAGCGGCCGCCGCGACGGCCGGCCAGCCCCGGCGGCTCGTCTGGTCGGCGCGCTCGCGAGCCGCCCCCCTTGAGGCGAGCGAGGCGAGCTTTCCCCCCCGGCGCCCGGCGCGACCAGCTTTTGGCGCGGGCATAAGGGAGTCTGCGAGGCGAGGAGTTTTGTGAGGAGAGGAGTTTCGCCGGGGCATTGGCAAGGCGAGCTGTCCGTCAGGGCGGCTCATTTGCATGCGGAGGAGGACACGCCCCTCGCCCGGCTTCTTACCCACCGAAGGAAGGCAGGAAGAACTGGGGCGGGACTCCCGGCCAGCGAGAGAACGTGGAATGAAGCCCCGCCCCCGGCGCCTGAAGGGAGGAGGAGAGAGAGCGCGCGCGAGGGTGGGCCGCTGGGGCTGCGGCTGAAGAAGCTGGCCGGGCGCCGGGCGACCAAAGGCGGCCTTGTCTCGTGTTCCGCACCTCCTCCCGCCCGCCCGCCGGCCGGCCGGGCCTGGAGGTTATATAGCGTCACGTGGTCGCAGAGCTGCGCCGAGGGAGGGAGGCCGGGAGGGCTCCGAGGTGTTCCTCGCAGGCACGAGGCGCGGGCCTCGCAACGGGCATGCGCGCCTTCCGGCTTCGGACTAGCGCAGCTCCGGGCTGATCGTGCCTCGCCGTGCGTCAAGGAAGAGAGTTGCGATCCTATGCCCGCTGGCTTCCGCGGGGATTCCGAAGAGACGCGCCCAGGGGGAGGGCGGATGAAGCGCTTTGCAAGGCGCGATCTTAAAAATCTGGGCAGCCTGGAGTCGGAAGGAAACCCCGAATGGCTCCGTGGGGACGCGCTCTCCCGTGTCGCCAAGATCGCGGCCTGAAGTGGGGCCGAGTGCCAAGTAAACGCGCAGGAAAGGGCCGGCCGTGTGGAATGCAAGGAGACGCGTTTAGGATCGGGCGGTGAACAGCAGAAGCCCCGCTGGGCACGAGAAAGCTGACTCCGGTTTGCTGGTTCGTGGGGTGGGAGAGGTCAAATTGGAGCAGACCCATTTGCAGGTAGCAACATCCCCGCCACCCCAGTGGAAAATAAAAACAAGGATTGTGCCATTATTCTGTCTACCACTCACCATTAAAGTGACATTTAATTGTATATAAACCACTTGCTTAAAACACTCTCCCCAGTGTATTTTCCCAAGCTCTTAAGACCTTCGCACTTCTGGGTGGAGGGCCAAACGCACCAAGGTCCTTTTTCTCAAGGAAGGCTCACCAGGAAGCATTGTGGGACCCCCCCCCCCGTTAATTTCTGGAATACATTCACGCCTTGGTTAATACCTTGTGGATGAAGAGCTTGCTTCAGATCCACTGGGGGAGGGCTCCTTCATTACTGGTCCTCCTTTCTGTATGGTCCAAAATCCATCTGAAAGTGTTATAATCCACACCCTATAATAATAATACACACCCAATCTGTAAAGGCGAGGGTCCTGCGCCTGGAGCGCCCGTCTAAAGGCCTTGCTATACGTATATCCATTTTCTTACTGCAACCCTGCCTCCCCTACCCAAACAATTAAGATTTAGGGGTCATGCTCTCGATGCATTAACGAGAGCCGTGGTATGTAAAGCAAGAATGCTAATCGGATCCATAAATGATTCCGTGTAGACAAAACAGAAACATCTGAAATGTCTCTGCGCGTATAAACCGCGTTGACGCGCTTCTGCCCAGTTTGCCAGATGGCGGTCTGATTCGGAAGTCGAATCTGTTTCGAAGCAACAACTTGCTGTCAGCAGGCGGGTGGGGGTGGGGGTGGGGTTCAAATTCAGCAGAAGGACACGTGGAATTAGAAGTGATCGCGGGCACTATAGCTTGGTGGGAACTCAATCTACGCTCTTTGGAAGTGTAGAGTGACGACTGCGCTCTCTGGGCCAAGAGCCCAACTGAGGGTGCTAGAGACAGCAGCACGAAGAGGTGGCTTCAGCAAGCAGGTCTCCTCCGTACCACCCATACCCATCCCAGTTCCCGCCAGCCAGCCCTGTGCCAACGTGCGCTTAACCTGTGCCAACGTGCGCAAAAGAGGGAAATCTGCCTTGCGGACCCTTTCCGTTCATTCATATATTTGGGCGGGTGGATTGGAATCCTGATCTCAGTGACCACTTTCTTCTAGCAGCCCCGAAAAGCAGCTTAAAAGTCCGCCACAAGATGCGGGTATCTTTATGGTAGAATTGCAAATAATCAGTAGCGGGTGATTCTAGAAATGCCAATGCAATCGCCCACGGTTGGCTATTTCCTCCTCTAACAGGCCAGTGATTTGAAATCACCTCGAAATCCAGTTAGGGACTTACCTGCAGGGAAAGGGGTTTGGAGCAGAGGCGCCAACTGCCTCCTGTGTTGGGTACGGACTGCAGCCTAAAGCACGCTCCCCCCCCCCATCCTTCTTACTCTCGAAGCAGCTGGCAATTTGGGAAGGCGAAATTAATTAGAACGTCAGCAAGCCCCCCGAGATGACTTTCCTCTCCGTCAAAATCGGAGAAGCGACGAAACGTGGCTTCCCTCGACCCCCCCTTTTTTTTAAATGTTAGAAGAGCCGGTTCCTTTTGCGGCGCTGGAGACCCGAGGAAAGGCGCGTTGGAAGTCGCGCACGGATTTCTAGCTCTAACCAGGGACACGTTTCTAGTCGGAAAGCGGCTATGGGGGAGATATCTCCACCCCCGTTATTGCTGCTTGTTTGCTGGGGTGCTTGTGCGTTAAACTGCTGGATGTTACAATTAGAAACAAGCGGGGGGGGGGGGAGGGATTGCGGGTACGCGCCAGTCAAAGTTGAGACTACTCGCATTCATTCTTATTGGGTGGGCTGCAAAACGTCTGTTTTCCCCTCTTGCATGTAGGTGCCAAGGAGGCAGTGTGCTCTCTCGGGGTTCGGTCTCACCCTGACCCAAAGAGTCCATTACTTAGAATTAAGTCCCATTGATATCGGTGGGATTTACTTTCAGAATAATGCGCCTGCGATAAGAGTCTTGCGCACGCCGTTCAGGATCCGCGAAGGCGAATCCTCGGTTATGTGCAGTATTTCCTCCTGAGTAGCTGTGTTAAGAAATAAAATAAAATTACAATTGCGAGAAAAATGGCAAAGCTCAAAATATTATATCTATTATCTAATTTTTAAATATAGTATTTCCACCTTTTGCTTTTCCTCCGAATATACAATGTTGCTTTCCATACAAAACAATAATAAAAAGAGGGACGGCTGAAGGGCGGGGGAAAGAGCGGCTCGTTTTCCAATAAGTGATTAATGAATAGCGCATTACCATTTCAAAAGGGGAGCCCTTGCTTTTGGGTCGATTTGCATAATTTTTGTATGGCTTCAAAAAAAGCAACACCACATTGCTGTCATGCATTTCCAAGAGCGAAACATAATACAGTCTGTGTGACAAAGAGATCCCTCCTAATTTGACACCGCCAAGGAACTATCCGGAGCGTTTAGCTAGAAATGGGACGTTTTGTACGTTTTTGAAGGCTCGCCCGCCTTTTCTCCTGGAGTTTGGTCTGCGTATGCCATGAAATGAGAACTCCTGGATCCCTGTCTCCAGCTCTCCGCGCTTTGGGGGGATCGCCTGCTCCTGAATGGCTGACTCCCCCCCCCCCCCGGGACTCTCCGAGGTTTCCATTTCCCACTGCCCAACTACTACCCCCCCGCGCCTTTTCTCATTTCTTTTCAAAATCGCGCACCCCGCATTGTTACGCAGCAGGGCTGTCTTACGCGCGCTTATTACTGATAATAAATGAGCAATATGAAAACGCCTGCGTCGACGCTTCGCCGTTTCTAGGCGGATTCTTGTTGTTGTCTGAATGCTTATTTATTAACGGAGTCTCCTTGGCCCTAAGTGCAAATCTCATCTGATTTCGCTGAATAACAACTTTTCTCTCAAGGTGCGGTTAACTAGCGACGAAGAAAGAGCAATCCATTATTTCTCGATAAAGGTCTATAGTGGAAGTTGGTGTGTGTGTGTGTGTGTGTGTGTGTGTGTGTGTGTGTGTGAAGGGGTGTCATTTTCGGCTCTCCCACCCCCAGCCCATGCCCTGTGACTGAAACTTTATAGCCACCGAAGGTGCATGGACAGGATCCTACCCAGGATAAAGGCTTTTCAAATCCTCTTGATTTCGGGAAGGGGACTTATTTAAACTCTCTGCCACTGGGATCAATGGGATTTAACGATGCAAGCTCAGACGTGCTTAACGGGAAGACAGTCTCAGGGAAATCGATGCGACTTGCTTCTGAGCGGCTGCGGCTTAGAGTCCAGACTCCGAAAGTACTTGCGGTTGGGGGATCGGTCTGCCTGCTCTTTGAACTGGTGGTTCCACCCAGCAAAGGAACCCTCTGTCACATCCGATCCTCAACCCAGTTTGTGCGAAGTATAAGGGGGGTTCGCTCCTTGGCACCAGGGCGCGCTGGTATCAGGGCGGTGGTTGCCAACGTGGCGCCCTTCAGTTGCTATTGGACTCTAACTCCCAGTCATCCCAATGATCAGGCAGGTTGAGAGTTAATGGGAATTAATGAGAGTGAATCAGCATCTGGACTGCACCGCGTTAGCTGCCCCAGCAACAAACTACATTTCAAAGCGTCTTCATCGTGCAGTCCTGCCTTAAACGCACTTATTGAGGAAAAGCGAATGTTACTTTTGAGCAAACGTAATCTTAGGCACACTTACCTGTGAGTAAAGTTCACTGAGCACAGTACAGATTAACTCCGGGGAAGCACGTGCAGAGGTCAGTCTACACGTATGGAATCCGCATTTACGCGCAGGTAAAGCCCCATCGAATTGAGAGGACCTGACACTACAAACGATGGTGCACTGCATAACACACTTACCTGGAAGCCTTTTCCCTGAAAGGCAATTGCACTGACAAAAGATTTAGGTTTGGCCTATAATATAATCAGTGTAGCGGCTGGGTGAAAAGAGGTGTCAGTCGGGACAGAGGGCAAGATTCATTCGGGTAAAGGTTTAAAGGCCTGATCTTGGAGGTATTCAAGATTGAAGAGCACAAAAGGATCAAGTATATGTTCATAGCATTTAATCGAATTTATTTAAAATGCCTTACAATAATGGAACAGGTGCTCCTGAGAATGTGGTCTGACATATAAGGGGAGGAGGGCAAATGCTTCTTTGCGGGGTCTGTGTGGAGTCCTTGGATGCAACACGAATTGCATTCACTAAGCACTCAAAGCGTTTCCCACAACTGGAGCTCGGTAATCGTTCCAACAGCCTTGCAATGTAGGCACCTATATTGTGAAATCATTTGAAGTAGCTTCCAAAAGGATGCAGTCATGTCTAGCTTCGGGTTGTGGGTCTGTTGATGGGGAAATAACTGGAGTTTGGATGGATTGCAGGGATCCTAGTAATGCTCACTTCATTTTAATGGAAGCTCAGGTGTTTCCAGTAATTTAAGGCTTGCTCACACAAGCACGTATGCACACGGCTTGAAAATGGTAGGCTTGGTAGTCTGTGTCAACTTCAACAGGTAACACTAGTCCCTCCTGTGAATTCTGTGGTAGCTCTTCCACGCACCCTAGTGCCCATCGGTTGACGATTTGCACGTGTGAACAGGCCTCCATAGCTATATGGGGAGAGATATTTTTTAGGCACAACCTTTTCCAGTGCAATTAGTTCACGCATGCAGCATGCCAGTCGTCAAGAGAACTCCAGTGATGTAGACAGCCCCAGGCTGTTGAGATGCACGTGTGAACGAGACAATCATTTTAAGTAGGCGGCAGCAATTGCCTATAAATGTAGCGGAGCTTACCTTGGGTTTTGTGCCGTCGGGGTCGCCTATTTTCCTAGAAATTTGTGGGTGGCTGTGTGTGAGCATTGACACCCTCGGCCATCGGCTGAATTGGGACGTTGAGGATTTTGCTTTCAAAGGTTTCTTCGGTCTGGAAAGCGACAGGTCAACGCAGCCTCCGATTCCAAAAGGAAACCGGTGAAAGAATTCGGAGGACGGAATTTTGGGGAGGGCTTTGGCTCTGGCGGTAACTTGACGCATGGGAGGCGAGGGACAGGCGACTCCAACGTTGTTCGGATAAAAAGAGACGCTCCGAGGACGAAGCCCAGGGGGAGCCTGGGAGGGTACGGGTTGGCCTGATTCTGACTTTCCAGGCCTCCGAGACCCAGCCAGGCTGGCAACCAGCCACAAAGCTTCCCAGTGCCCGCATTGGCCCTCCTGAACTTTGTTAAAACCTCAGACAGACTGCTCCTGCCCCAGCGTCGTAGCCGAGCAAAACAAAAGGGGAAAATACCCTCCTGTTGCTGCTGTCCAGGGACATACTTCTGGATCCCCTCGCTCTCTCCCCGATCTAGCATCCCGTCTCCCCACACTCCCAGAGGTACTCAGTGACTGGATGCATTTGGCTGCGTTAAGCTTAAGAACTGGGAGATTAAGTCGCATTGTGCTGGGCACGCTGCCCTTTCCAAGCCTCTGCGCGAGCGACAGCCTGCCTTTTCACCTACCATCGTATAAGCAGGCTTATTTATTCCAAGGCTTGGGGGGGGGGAATAATATGGCTGAACATTATTGGACAAACTGCCAGGATATTCCAGGAACTCAATGGACCTTACCCGCCGAGTAAGGCTGCAATCCTACATCCATTTATCAGGAAGGTTAAGAACATTAAGAACTCAGCTACGTGCAGTCCGATCCTATGAACGTTCCTTGGACGGGAAAAAAGCCCTAATGGTTTTGATGGGTTTTAGTCACTCCCAAATTAAAAACCACTACAATCCCTATAAGCCCTATGGAACTCAATGGGATTTACTTCTGAGTATATAGGATTGCAGAGTTAAACGCGCCTAGAATTTCAGCCAGGCACCCGGAGCAAATGCGCACAGCACTGCGGCCAGAACCCCCCACTCCCAAGAAGCTCGGAAACAGCGCAAGAAGCTTTTCTCCTCAGCGGAGGGGGTGCGCTGCCTCTGAACGTGGGGGCTCGTTTTAGTGATCATGGCCACAAGTTTTGGTTCATGCGTGGACACCCTAGCCTCAATGGTCACAGTAGATCTCGTGGGAGCGAATTCCACAGAGGCGTTAGGCTCTGTGTGAACGAGCTTCCTGCTTTTGCCTGTTCCTCTACGCTTTAGTACCGATGATCGATCCGTTTCATCGGGTGACTCTCAAGGAATTTCAGGGCGAGCAAAGATCGGATCGGGACTGTAAGTGGTTCCTCCTCGTTCTTTTCCTTCTACATTAGTTAAAAGTCAGATATTGCTGTCACCCTCCACGACTTTCACGCCCCTTCTCAATCTTGATAAGCTAATTCGACCCTGTGTCAGAAATCTCACTCTCTCTCAGCTCCCCAATCCCAAGAACTCACCCCAAAAGTATAGTTCAGGTAGGCTAAGATCGCCGGAGGAGTGAACTGAGCAGCCGAAATTTAAACTAATAACCTAGAGGAAACGCAGAATCCCCATTGATTTCAATGAGGAACGTTCAGACACCTGTTTAGTTCTTGCACAGGAATCAACGAGGACATGAAACGTACTCAGAATTGGCTGGGTCGTGCCTTCCCTTCCCTTCCTCCCGTTTAGAAAGTGGATGGGACATCATTCTGGATCATCTCGAGAAACCAGTCCCATTTGCGGCTTAATATAAACAATAGAAATCACAGCCTCTCAATCAAAGACTGGAATCACCTATAAAGCAATGGGAAGCGGTGTCGGAAGTAATGGAAGGAATGTGGAAGGCGAAAGAACTTCCAAACCTGCCTGCCTTAGCAAGTGTCCATGGGATCGCAGAACTAAGCACACCCGTGGCCTTTGAAGCGCTTAAATGTAGCGGAATCGCGCTCACGGTTCTTTTTGCAGCAGGAGGAAGGAAACTGTATCAGAGTAGCGATTTCAAACTGGCAAGGTCAGCGCGCAGATCCCAAGCAGAGGAAACATTCTGTCCCCAGGAGTGTTTAAAAGGGAAAAGTTGTTGCTGCTGTTGCTGTTGCTGTTATAACAGCAGCAGCAGCAACAACAGTAATAACTGGCGCGGTGTGCATGTGCGGCACCTCGTAGGGATTTAATATACCTTAATAAATTTGCAAAACAGCTCCTACTTAAAAAAAATAAATGTCTCAGAGACCGCACCTTGACTCCATCCTTTGCTTTTTATTTTATGTTTTTTGTCACTTTGGAAAGAAAGGCACTAGAAAGACAATACAGTGGTACCTCGGATTACATACGCTTCAGGTTACAGACTCTGCTAACCCAAAAATAGTGCTTCAGGTTAAGAACTTTGCTTCAGGATAAGAACCAAAATCGGGCTCCGGCGGCGCGGCGGCAGCAGGAGGCCCCATTAGCTAAAGTGGTGCTTCGGGTTAAGAACAGTTTCAGGTTAAGTACGGACCTCCGGAACGAATTAAGTACTTAACCTGAGGTACCACTGTATCTCGGAAACTTTCCGCAGTAACTAGCGGCGTTCCGTAGGCGAGGAATATGGAGGGCGCCTTCTCTCGTTCACGCGAGGAAGTTCAAGTCTTCCCACTTTTGTTGTGCTGCATTCGAGCTTGCAGTCGTTCATTTTCTCTCTCTTTCTGGGCCGCACCTCCTCTTTTCTGCTGCGCGTAAAAACCACTTGGACGCCCCTCTCAGAAAAGAATAGAAAGCCCGATTTCTGAGCTGGGTACTCGGTTGAGTCGGGGCAAAAAGGAAGAGCGGGGACTTTTGCCTTCCTCGGGCGGTAGAGTTCCTGAGCATTTGCTGGCGGAGAGAATCGACGGGAACCAGGACGTTGAAAGTGGAGCTGCGGAAGCGCCGGGTTCTGCGGTCGGGATGAGAGACCCGGAATCGACAGGGGTGTCTCCTCCCCAGCCGATCGGTTTTATTACCGCTCTTAACACTAGAGAGCACCTGATCACCTGCTTTGTGCCTTTTCCGCAGCAGGCGCGCACGCGGGGGCGCAGAGCGCGCCTGTGCGCTCGCTTAGCCAAGCCAGGCGACGGCCGCCGGTTTGGCGATAGGCATGGAATTATTATTATTATTATTATTATTATTATTATTAGCACCAAAAACACCGAGGGAGAGATGCCTCAAAAGGGTCATTGCACCCCATCAAAAGAGCCTCTGGATGGAACATAAAGTTCGTTCAAGGTGACTTCACCAAAAGCACCGTTAGCCCAGTGTTTCCCAAACTACTGATTCCTCGTCCACGAGGCAAGGTGAGGTAACCACCTCAGGAGGCATGTTCCACAGGGGCAGCAGATCTGACCTCCAAGGAATGCTTCGCTTGCTGCTGCTGCCACTGCTGTATGCTCCTTTGAGGCTGGATGTTCCTCTTGCTCAGCAGCGCCCCCTAATGTCGGCTCCACAGCAGCCTCTCAGGCGAATAGGAGGCTCGGCAGATCTCCTCCCACCTTGTTCCTGATGTAGATCTCTGTTCCCAAGGTTTCCCCTTCTTCCCTGACGTGGGTGGGACGGGACACCATTTTGTGGTTTGCCCCAGGTGTCAAAATTATTATTATTATTTATTTATTTATTAAATTTATATACTACCCTTCATCATAAGATCTCAGAGCACTTCACAGAATAAGATGTCTTGGGCCCAACCTCAGGTGTACCCCAGCCCTTCATAGATTTTTAAAATGCTCAATTCGTTTTCCAAAGCTTTACTTTAAAACCTTTAAAGTGCATGGCTTCTCACCAAAATCCCGGGAGCTATAGTTTCTTAAAGGTGCTAGGAATTGTAGCTCAGTGATGATTCTTGGGAGAAGCCATGTGTGTTAAGAGTATGGTGTGTGTGTGCTGCCTTGGGTAGAGTAGGTATAAGAATATCGTCACTCCTTGAGGTTTCTGCATGAATCCCTGCTCTGACTGTGCTTCCGCCAAGGGCAGGTAATTCTGCGCTGTCTCTGCATCTGATTAAATGTCCCAATATTACTTTGATGCAGGGATGGGGCAGAAATACATATCCTATGGCAGTGACAGATGCTGCTGTTGCAGCCTGGGTCTCTGTTCAGTACTCAGGGGTGCCAACTTGAATAAAATATTGTGGGGGCGCACGTAAGCCCCACCCCACACAATCAATTACATGATGCAGTGCACACACACCATTTGAATGGCAATGGCCATCAACTTTGTGGGGCCCCAGCCTCCTCAAATATTTTACTGTGGGGGGCTGAAGCCTCCACGGCCCCTAGGAGTTGGCTCCTATGTCATTACTCCTGGGTGATGAGGGCGGGGGCGGGGGGGAACTGTAGCTCTCTGGATGTTTTGGGACGCCAACTCCCATCCGTCCCAGCCAGCATGCTAAAGGGTCATGGGATTCAGTACTCCAGCTTTGGTCTTCTCGTCCCTTTCCACTTCTGTTAGATGATTCCAGGAATGCTCATAGACTAGAATCATAGAATCATAGAGTTGGAAGAGACCACAAGGGCCATCGAGTCCAACCCCCTGCCAAGCAGGAAACACCATCAGAGCACTCCTGACATATGGTTGTCAAGCCTCTGCTTAAAGACCTCCAAAGAAGGAGACTCTACCACACTCCTTGGCAGCAAATCGAGTCCAACCCCCTGCCAAGCAGGAAACACCATCAGAGCACTCCTGACATATGACTAGTCATTTGGCACATTAAAAAATAAAATAAAATTATTTATTCGGTTTTTTATATTACAATTTTACAGTCACATATCCAACATAGATCAAACCTATCCATTCTTAAGGAAATCAGCCCTGAGTGCTCATTGGAAGGACAGATCCTGAAGCTGAGGCTCCAATACTTTGGCCACCTCATGAGAAGACAAGACTCCCTGGAAAAGACCCTGATGTTGGGAGAACAAGGAGAAGGGGACGACAGAGGACAAGTCGCACAAGGTCGCACAAGGAGTCGCACAAGGAGAAGGGGACGACAGAGGACGAGATGGTTGGATAGTGTTCTCGAAGCTCCCAGCATGAGTTTGACCAAACTGCGGGAGGCAGTGGAAGACAGAAGTGCCTGGCGTGCTCTGGTGCATGGGGTCACGAAGAGTCGGACACGACTAAACAACAAATCCAACATATAACATAGAAACAAGATTCCGAAGAATCTCCTGGACTTCCCTCCTCCCTTTTGTGGGGCCTATTGTTAACCATTTCCTCCTGCATCTTTTATAATAATCCAAATCTTTTATCTCTCCATTGGGTCCAAAACTCACCATTTAACTACAAGCCTCCAACTTTTTCAGACTTGGGGCCTACTCAGAATAACTGCCTACAGAGAGTAAATTGTTTTTCTCATTCTCTCTCTTTCCTGCTGTGTGGAGGCCCAAGACATTTTGACACCTGAGGCGAACGACAACATGGCGTCTCCTCTCCCACCGTGGAAAGAAGGGTTGAGTGAAGATTTACAAGGGTGATGGTGGGGTGAGGGGCGGAATAAAGAAGGGTTGGGGATATCTTCTTGCAAAGAGGCCTCTGCAGAGATGGCATTGGGGAGGGGTGTGTGTTGCCAAGGAGGTGGCAGATTCAGCCTCCAAGGATCATGCCACAGCCATCTCTGTCATTGTGGTAGTTGTGCAGGCATGGGCAAACTTGGCCCTCCAGCTGTTTTGGGACTGCAACTTCCATCATCCCTGACCACTGGTCCTGTTAGC
Organism: Podarcis pityusensis; assembly: GCF_964106645.2. Lineage (NCBI taxonomy): Eukaryota > Metazoa > Chordata > Lepidosauria > Squamata > Lacertidae > Podarcis > Podarcis pityusensis. Next base: position 81,795,852 of record NC_138031.1, read on the forward strand.
TAGGGATGATGGGAGTTGTAGTCCCAAAACAGCTGGAGGGCCAAGTTTGGCCATGCATGTAGTAGTGGTTGGCAATACATACCTTGGAGGCCAGATCCGCTGTCCCTGTGGATCCTGCCACCTGAGGTGGTCACCTTGCCTTGCCTTGTCATCTCCCTCTCTCATAAAAGGCAACACACACACACACACACACACACACACACACACAGAGTCTATGCACAACAAATGGTGGTGCTAATTGTGGGTCTCAACCCATCAATTTTAAATCACTGCAGTATAGTAAAGAGGATAGCTTAAGGAGGGTTCATGCATTCCCTCAAGCTATATGTTCACTTTGAGTTAGAGATATAATGCAACTGATATAGTAGAGGTTCCCCTCCTCCTTCTCCCATAATAGGATTTGGGAATCACCCAGTGAAACTGATGGGCAATCGTCAGTGGTATGGGTGGTTTATTGCTATTCCTACTCAGAGTAGAGCCATTTAAGTTAATGGACACAACAACCTTGGGCCATTAGAATCATAGAATCATAGAATCATAGAATCATAGAGTTGGAAGAGACCACAAGGGCCATCGAGTCCAACCCCCTGCCAAGCAGGAAACACCATCAGAGCACTCCTGACATATGGTTGTCAAGCCTCTGCTTAAAGACCTCCAAAGAAGGAGACTTCACCACACTCCTTGGCAGCAAATTCCACTGTCGAACAGCTCTTACTGTCAGGAAGTTCTTCCTAATGTTTAGGTGGAATCTTCTTTCTTGTAGTTTGGATCCATTGCTCCGTGTCCGCTTAGTTTCTGTGGGTCTGCTCTCAAACACAACCCTGGTTAGTGGTGTAGTGGTAAGTCCTGAAATGGAGGAATTCTTCATGACAATCTCCATACTTACCATGTCTAGGCAACAAACATTATTTTTAAAAAAGATAAATAAATATGGACATTACGGCTTTAATACCAAGCCAGCTTTTGTCTCACTTTCCCATCCCACTTTGCTTCACATATCCAGCCTGTTGAGATCTGGTGAATTCAAAACTTTGCTCATTCTTTTGTGACATCACTATCACCATCTAATTTGCATTCCACTTTTCCATAGTTAAAACCGTGCTCGAGTCGGCTTACAACATGAAAATATCACATAATTACAAACATAACAAAGGCAGTAAACAACAATAAATCAAACACATCAAAAAGTACACAACTACCATTTCAAACCGAAATTATTATAAGATCAAAAAATTAATATACAAAAAATTAACATCAGTAACAACAAAATTAAAAAATCCCCAATGAAACTCACTAAACAATACCCCAACCCAGTTTTTATTAGCCATGGTAAAGGGACTTCACTTTCCCCCCGACCAAAATAAAACATGACACTTTAATTCTTAGCCATCCATGCTAATGCAACCTACCTCTTCCTCTGCTTAGTTTATATGGTGGGTTTCTCTCTGATAAAGGGTTACTTATTTGGCATGAGGATGATTGGCAAAGGGTGACCCCAGAAGGAGAACATCATTGCCTTTGATGTGAAAAAAGTAGTGGTGCTTCACGCCTCTGCTCTGCAACACCACTTGGTTCAGAACAGACAAAAGAAAGTACTTCTTCACTCCGATTTACATATGGAACTCATTGCCACAAGGAGAGCTCCCTCCACCACTGAAGAAAAAGACTGAACAAATGTATGCAGGATGGTTCTATGAATGTTAGCTGCCGCAGCTGAAAGAAACATCAGTGTATGCAAGCAACGGTATATGTGTCTCTGAGTTCATCAGATGCTGGGCTCCAGGGGTGACCATTGTCTACATGTAATCATTACCAACAAAGGTCCATATAGTAAAAGCTATGGTTTTCCCAGTAGTGATGTATGGAAGTGAGAGCTGGACCATAAAGAAGGCTGATTGCCAAAGAATTGATGCTTTTGAATTATGGCGCTGGAGGATACTCTTGAGAGTCCCATGGACTGCAAGAAGATCAAACTGATCCATTCTGAAGGAAATCAGCCCTGAGTACTCACTGGAAGGACAGATCCTGAAGCTGAGACTCCAAGACTTTGGCCACCTCCTGAGAAGAGAAGATTCCCTGGAAAAGACCCTGATGCTGGGAAAGATGGAGGGCACAAGGAGAAGGGGACGACAGAGGACGAGATGGTTGGACAGTGTTCTCGAAGCTCCCAGCATGAGTTTGACCAAACTGCGGGAGGCAGTGGAAGACAGGAGTACCTGGCATGCTCTGGTCCATGGGGTCATGAAGAGGCAGACACGACTAAATGTCTAAACAACAACAACAAATAATTGTGAGATTCCTAGAGGGGGCTGTTCCGCTATTTGAAGCTCAGTGCTAGACCAGGATGGCCATTTGTCTTCTCCACCAAGGCAGTTCCATGGTCGCTTGGTGGTCTCCGTTCCAGCAATAAGTGCATGATTTCAAAAGGGGGAAAATCTCAGTAAGTTAAGACAGCTAATTAGATAAGTCACTTGGACCAGGAAACAAATGCCTCTAAATTCCTGGAGTGCTGGAATGTCTTTAAGTCAACAAACACTGCACAGATTACCCCCAGTCTTCATGTCAAACAAGCTTTTAAGGGAGGCAGAGGATGACTTGCATGAAAATTCTCCAGACTGAAGAGTAGCAGCCAGACAGGAAGATGAAGGAAAGGCACAGGGCTCTAAAAATAAGCCGAGAGAGAGAGAGAGAGAGAGAGAGAGAGAGAGAGAGAGAGAGAGAGATGGATGCTTAAAAGTCAAGTGGAATTTAATCTTAAATAAAATAGAAACACAAATAAAAAATTATAGATAAAAAAAGAAGACCAGATCTATAGATCCATTTAACTGCAGTCATCAGGACTCCCCAGATTTCTATGCAACAGATATCCTATGTGCTGTATGGGAGGCCCCCACAGGGCCAAACTAGTTGTTGTTGTTTAGTCGTTTAGTCGTGCCCGACTCTTCGTGACCCCATGGATCAGAGAACGCCAGGCACTCCTGTCTTCCACTGCCTCCCGCAGTTTGGTCAAACTCATGTTGGGAGCTTCGAGAACACTATCCAACCATTTCATCCTCTTTCGTCCCCTTCTCCTTGTGCCCTCCATCTTTCCCAAAATCAGGGTCTTTCCCAGGGAGTCTTCTCTTCTCATGAGGTGGCCAAAGTATTGGAGCCTCAGCTTCACGATCTGTCCTTCCAGTGAGCATCTTCATGGATCACTGCCTTGCCGTGGCGAAGGGGCTTGAATAACTCAGAGAAGCTATGAACTATGCCGAGCAGGGCACCCAAGATGAACGGGTCATAGTGGAGAGTTTTGACCAAACGTGATCCACCTGGAGGAGGAACCGGCAAGCCACTCCAGTATCCCTGCCAAGAAAACTCCATGGACAAAGACAACAGGCCAAACTAGACACGATGCTAAAGATACAACTTTGCTTGAAGTTGTATCTTTATTATATATATTTAAAAATAATGAAAAGAATCACTCCCACCTTCAAATTCTAATAAGAACTATGGTACAAAGGAAGAACATTCACCTCTTCCTTTCCCATCCCACCTTGACAATCTCCCTAAGCTAATGTTAGTCCTATGAGGAGAGCTCTCATTGGTACCATTTTACATAATCTACATCATACCTTTAAGGTACATTTAAAGCGTATGGATTCCCCCAGAGAATCCTGACTTAACTAGATTCTAGTTTGTGCTTCAAGCATCTGTGAAACACTTCTGAGAAATATTGACACAGGGCCAACGTGATGTTATGATTCCCATTCAGCTCCCCCTTCCCGCTTTGTGTTCTGTGGAAATACAATGCAGGGAACTGGCTACCTGCCCTGTGAAGGTGAGGGGAAGCTAGCTTGAGACAGTTCAAAAGGCAAAGTTCCAGAGAAATATAATTGGGGATGGTACAGAATTCAATACAAAGATACAATAAAGCATAAAGAAGACAAATCAATGGAACGGTGCGGCAGACTGGCAGGAAGTCAGGGTGAATGGCAGAAAGTGTTCAGTGGCATAGTAAACACAAGGCCTTGGCTCAAGATGAATAATGATGTCAAGCATGGATTGGATTGAGACTTAGATATGCTTAGAGCAGAGTAGACCCACAAGAACGGGCCTTTTCTGTGGTGGCTCCCCACTTGTGGAATGCTCTCCCTAGGGAGACTCGCCTGGTGCCTTCATTGCATATCTTTAGGCATCAAGCAATACAATCCTCTTCTCCCAGGCCTTTGGCTAATTAAACACTTTATGACCTCTTAAATTGTGTGCGGGAGGTTAATGTTATTTTATTATGTTTCCAAGCACAATTCAAAGTGTTCGTGCTGACCTTTAAATCCCTAAATGGCCTTGGTCCAGTATACAGTGGTACCTCGGGTTACATACGCTTCAGGTTACATATGCTTCAGGTTATAGACTCAGCTAACCCAGAAATAGTACCTCGGGTTAAGAACTTTGCTTCAGGATGAGAACAGAAATCGTGCTCCAGCGGCGCGGCAGCAGCAGGAGGCCCCATTAGCTAAAGTGGTGCTTCAGGTTAAGAACAGTTTCAGGTTAAGAATGGACCTCCGGAACGAATTAAGTACTTAACCCGAGGTACCGCTGTATCTGAAGGAGCGTCTCCACCCCCATCGTTCTACCCAGACACTGAGGTCCAGCGCCGAGGGCCTTCTAGCGGTCCCCTCACTGCGAGAAGTCAAGTTACAGGGAACCAGGCAGAGGGCCTTTTCGGTAGTGGCACCCACCCTGTGGAACGCCCTCCCACCAGATGTCAAAGAGAACAACAACTATCAGACTTTTAGAAGACATCTGAAGGCAGCCCTGTTTAGGGAAGCTTTTAATGTTTGCTGCATTATGGTATTTTAATATTTTGTTGGAAGCCGCCCAGAGTGGCTGGGGAAGCCCAGCTGGATGGGCGGGGTATAAATATATTATTATTATTATTATTATTATTATTATTATTATTATTATTATTGTCAGGGCTGCCTCAAGTCTCAGCTCACAAAAGACCAACGCCTTTCTTTTCTTATATACAAAAGTGTTTATTGCAGTTCATTGTTTGCTTCAGATCCGAGGCGCGCAGCCCTACGTCTGCTAGGCTTAGACCGCTGAAGTCCCTTCTGAATCTGTCCCTGCCCTGCACCAGTTTAAGAGGCTTGCGCTGCTCCACCTCTTTCTCTCTTTCCTTTTCCGCAGGGTCTTTCTGCCCGCTGGGGTTTCGCCCCTCCTGGATTCCTCCGACGCGGAATCAGACTGCTCTTGCCCCCTCCTGCGGGCTTTGGGACCTGGCCCCTCCTCCGGGCTCCCTGTACTTCCGCGCGCCTCTACATTTGAACTTGGCGCGCGCCCCCAACCTCTAACTTTCCTTTTGACAGCTACGCTACTCCCTTCACTACTCCCCTCCCCTTCCGGGAGGGTGGCTTGCTCCGACCTCCCTCCTTTCTCTACTGCCGGAGCCGCCTCCCCTGATACACTGGAACCTCCACCCCCTTCACTGCACTCTGGCGGGGAGGCTGGTCCTGACGCCCAGCTGCCACTTCGGGATCCCCCGCTGGCCCCCTGCTCCTGACAAGTCCCCCCTGGGGTTCCCCTGGCCTTGACCACCGGCGCCCCTTTCTGGGAATCCTCTGATTCGCTGGAAAGACTCATGGAATCTCTAGAGTCATTGTCATCCTCTTCCTCGCTGTCCTGGGATTCATCCCCATCACTCTCCATCTCCTGCCTACCCTGTGCCTCTGTCCCTGAACCCCTGACAATTATTATTAGTGTTTTTATATTGTAAACTACCCTGTGATCATCAGATGAAGGGTGGTATTTTTATTTTTTTAAAAAACAATTGGGCTTTTATGTCACAACTAGCTAAAGTCCCATTGATTTTCAATAGGTTCACTCAAAGCATCACTAAGCCTGGATCCAGCTCAATGAATGGCCTCCTAAGGCAATACAGGCAGCCCCCCATTTATGCATGGGTTATGTTCTGAGGCACTCCGTACATCGGTGAAATTGCATATAACTAAAACCCATTGGGACGCGGGTGGCGCTGTGGGTAAAAGCCTCAGCGCCTAGGACTTGCCGATTGAAAGGTCGGCGGTTCGAATCCCCGCGGCGGGGTGCGCTCCCGTCGTTCGGTCCCAGCGCCTGCCAACCTAGCAGTTCGAAAGCACCCCCGGGTGCAAGTAGATAAATAGGGACCGCTTACTAGCGGGAAGGTAAATGGCGTTCCGTGTGCTGCGCTGGCTCGCCAGATGCAGCTTGTCACGCTGGCCACGTGACCCGGAAGTGTCTGCGGACAGCGCTGGCTCTCGGCCTATAGAGTGAGATGAGCGCACAACCCTAGAGTCTGGCAAGACTGGCCCGTACGGGCAGGGGTACCTTTACCTTTACCTTTTTAAAACACATTGGAAAAGCCTCCAAACATCTCTGTTCTGCCCTGCCCCACCCTTTTAGTGATGTTTCAGTGATGTCTTTATGATGTTTCGGGGTCACGTATACATGGTCACACACTTCCTGAACGCATGTAAATGGGGAGCTCCGCATATATCTAAATCCAGACCAACTTAGATTATAAAGCATTTTGCTGATTGAAGGAATTTAGGCTGTTTTATGTTGCTTTTTTGGACAAGTTTAGCAGAGACATCACCTTGCCAACAAAGGTCCATATAGTTAAAGCTACGGTTTTCCCAGTAGTGATGTATGGAAGTGGGAGCTGGACCATAAAGAGGGCTGATTGCTGAAAATTGATGCTTTTGAATTATGGTGCTGGAGGTGACTCTTGAGAGTCCCATGGACTGCAAGAACACCAAACCTATCCATTCTTAAGGAAATCAGCCCTGAGTGCTCACTGGAAGGACAGATCCTGAAGCTGAGGCTCCAGTACTTTGGCCACCTCATGAGAAGAGAAGACTCCCTGGAAAATGTTGGGAAATATGGAGGGCACAAGGAGAAGGGGACGACAGAGGACGAGATGGTTGGACAGTGTTCTTGAAGCTACCAGCATGAGTTTGACCAAACTGTGGGAGGCAGTGGAAGACAGGAGTGCCTGGCGTGCCGTGGGGTCCATGGGGTCACGAAGAGTCGGACACGACTAAACGACTAAACAACAACAACAACAACAACAACAACAACAACATATTCCTCATAGATTGATGGTTGATGCTTCTGCACAAAAATGAGTCGGTAACCCTGCAATAGGGTTAGGAGAAAATTTCAGTCCAGCTTGCATTTTCATTGTGAAACTGCTTAATTTGCACAACCCCAAACAACCTCCAAACCAAAAGGCAGCTGTCCTTCAACACATGACCCCCCCCCCCAGATTCTGCAATCTCCAAATGAGTACAGGCAACTCCCCATTTGCACAGGGCTTGCGTTTCTGGCCTCTGTGTGCATTGGCAGAGTGCATAAGCCTGCCTTGCCCCTACCCTGCCCCTCTTATGCCCCCTTTCCTGGCCATTTCTGGGTCCATAGTGATGAGTGTGTGCGCAGTCAATTGGACACATGTAAAATGGTTGCTGCCTGTACAAAAATGCATGTATTGTAGGGAAATGAGCATAAAAATGTATAGCCCAGGAACCTTGGGGACAAGCCCAATGGTTTGCACATCTTCCATATGGAGGAAACACATTAAAGTTCCACTTTTTATCGTAGTTGCACCATTGCATTGCCACAATGTATTTGACAATAGTGTTACACAGGTCGTACAGCCTCCTTATCTTTTGTGATGGCCCATCACCGTTGTCTTTAGAAGGCATCACAGGGGTGGGGGTGGAATTGGGGAATGTGAAAAAAGGAGCCCTTCCTTCCATCCGCCATGTTATGCAAAGGAAGAAGCCTGTTTTTTTTTTAAATGCCCCAAAATTAATTATAAACTTTGATGAAAGGATTTTCTGAACCATCCAATTTGCACAAAACTTAAAATATTTTAATGCACGTATTTAGAGCACATTTCAAACCCACAAAGAATTCCCAGATAACCCCATTTATTTATGTACCGCAATCTGATTTTCCTCCATATTTTTCCTCCTCTTTTGTAGCAGTACTGAATATAACTACAAACACTTCCGCTATCTGAAAAAAATGCAAAATGCTTCTTGGGAAAAAAAAAGTTTAGCATACACAAATTGTCCAGTGAAGTTCATTCTAAATTAGGGCAGCTGTTGTCGCTGAATGCATTACCAAGTGAACATGAATCTGTAGCCCAAGACATTATTCTCTGCAAATTTTGAGGGGGCAGATTCTCTGAATATGTGCAAATATTTGCTACTCAGCAGGATTAACATTAGCATTTGGCATCTGATTTTGCAGCCATGCTTAGTATTTGACAACATCTCTAAAATGATGCGCCGGAGCAGTCAAGATCTGACAGGGACTGACATATGACAGTCAACCTTTGGCAGTATCTGACAGCTGACATGCAAGAGCAATCAATGTTTGACATATCCGACAGATTACTTATTTATTTAAATTTATACCCTGCCTTTCTGTACTGGGCACCCAAGGTAGCTCTCAATAATAATATACAAAAGCAGTAATTATTAAATAAAACCAAAACAACAAACAAATAATAAGCAGTAAATAAAGCAACAGCAGGTTAAAAACTAAACACTAAAATCATTATCATCACCAGCAGCACCCTGTTCTAAATAAAGAAACAAGGGGAGGAGAAGAATCACCTTAGCAGGCTGAAGTCCTATTTAAACCAGAAGGGACTTAAATGGGCCTCCCTCAGTAGAATGTTACTAAGAATAGGCAAAGGCACTGAGGTCATTTCTTGTGTCAAATGCACCTCAGTTGTTGGTGAGACAGGCCCCTCTGCACTATCCATTTTAAGCAGTATTATACTACTTTAAAGTCACTGCTTCTCCCAAAGAATCTTGGGAACTCTAGCTTGTTCCTAGAGTTATTATTATTATTAATAATAAAATTTATATACTGCACTGTGAACAGGAATTGGCTGTAAAACCACCTTGAGAATCGTAGCTCTGTAAGGGAAATAAAGGTAAAGGTAAAGGGATCCCTGACCATTAGGTCCAGTCGTGGTTGACTCTGGGGTTGTGGCGCTCATCTTGCTTTATTGGCCGAGGGAGCCGGCGTACAGCTTCCAGGTCATGTGGCCAGCATGACTAAGCCGTTTCTGGCGAACCAGAGCAGTGCATGGAAATGCCGTTTACCTTCCCGCTGGAGTGGTACCTATTTATCTACTTGCACTTGATGTGCTTTTGAACTGCTAGGTTGGCAGGAGCAGGGACCGAGCAACGGGAGCTCACCCCGTCGTGGGGATTCAAACTGCCGACCTTCTGATAGGCAAGTCCTAGGCTCTGTGGTTTAACCCACAGCGCCACCTGCATCCCTGTAAGGGAAATAGGGGTCTCCTAATAACTCTCAGCACCCTGAACGAACGACACTTCACAGGATTCTTTGTGGGAAGTTTTAAAAGGTATGGCACTACTTTATAAGTATAGTGCAGATAGGTCCATAATAGAGAAGGGGCTCTCTTTCAGATCTTAATCTTGGGCAGTCCCACACCGCTTCCCCCCTGCCGTCTTAATGCTGTGACTTGAATCCAAATTTGGGCAGGTTCATATAGGAGGATGCAGTCCTTCAAATGACCTGGTCTTTTTTGTGATTTCCCACTAATCATCTGATCGGCTTCCGTCCCTTGGATCTTTTCCATCAGGGTTGCTCAGCTGAAAGGAGGTAAACAACTCAGGAGAACAGGAGAGGGGACTGAGCAGGTGATGGTGCTTGGGAAGAGGATGGCCAGCTATTGGACGGAAATCACAAAACAGTGAACATGTTTCTGTGTTTTCCAGAACTTTTTTTCCAGGCTGGATATTAAGCAAACTGCAGTGGGAAGTGGGGACGAGGAGGAAAAGCTGAGTTTGGTGTTAGTGCCCCAAAGAACACAGTTACAGATAGGTAGCCGTGTTGGTCTGCCATAGTCAAAACAAAAAAATTCCTTCCAGTAGCACCTTAAAGACCAACTAAGTTAGTTCTTGGTATGAGCTTTCATGTGCAAGCACACTTCTTCAGATACACAGAACACAGTTATTATTTATCAGCAAATGTTCTAAGAACTTTATTAAGTTGGCAAATGTCAAATGTTGATGTCAATTTCATTTCTGGAACTCACATGGCAATTTGTGTGCTGCGGGGTGGTCAGAATTTGGCATATAAAGCAAAAAATTGAAAATTTGCTGAATTTTTCTGGATGTTCATTTCAGCTGTGGTTCAACCCTATAAGATTCTAGGGAGATGCCCTGGACTTGTAGGTGATTTGAGACTGCCCTTCTGCCACTATTCACAGTATGGAAAGACCCACCCATCCTTTGTCCAGGTTTCACTACTGATTCTCATCATTTTGTGGGCACCATTACCCATTACATTATGCTCAGGTATTTCACTTAGTACAAATGAGGCCGTCTATTTTGACTAACATGCATTCTAATCAAATTATGCTAGTTCAAATAAGAAAGTTTTCCCCAAAATATATAGACATATAAAGTATCCTTGTCTTTTATATTAAATTAATGCATCAGATTAGTTACTTTCTGACTGTAGTATAAGTAGAATACTGTTTGATCACTAATAAAATGCGATAACTACCCCGCTCCTGAGATTAGCCCAAGAAACCACTGGCTGCTTGGGGGTGAGTTATTTTGTTGAAATGGTACTCGTGGGATTAACAGTGATTATATCCTCTGGGAAATCACAGTGCTTTCTAAATCCATTTTGAGTTTTCTTCAGAAGAACTTGTAAGGGAACAAGAAGTGCAGTATATAGAATGATTTCCCAGGGTCTTTGAGAAGCAATTCATCTAATTGTGTTACATTTACATAACTCCAATGCCTTTTTTCTCAAATGGGTTCCTCCCCCCCATCCATCTGTCATATTTTATTCTTTAGAACAGAAATCACAACATGCCTCAGAAAGTTTAATGATTAAAACTATGAACTGCACGTTTGCATACAATAGGCGCAGCCATTGGTGCAAATATTATAAGGGCACATCAGGGACTCCGGGGTGTGAACCACAAACCTCAGGATCTGCAGCTTAGGCCTAGCCAAGTAAGCTATATATTGATTGGGTGTTGCAGAAAGGTGTTAGAGATGTACCATGGCAGCACCATTGACAGGCAGATGGTATAAAGCCTCTGGATTGGCCAGGCCTGGAATAAATATGCACAGCCTCTCCTTCTGCCAATGCCTGGTCAATAGCAGGGTCTTCTGCTGAACTTCAGACTACAGATCAGGGCTGAGGAACCGGTGGCCCTCCAGTTGACTACAGCTTCCACTATTCCCTCATCGTTGGTCATGCTGGCTTCGGCTAGTGGGAGTCAGAGTCCAACAACATTCAGAGCAGCCACAGTTTCTCCATCTCTGCTACAACAAAAGCCCACATCCTTCAGCTGATGCAATTTCAGAATGTTTCCTTGCACCCTGTGTTTCCTGCTTACGTGGGCTGAATTGGCTCAAATTTGTGTGGTTTCCAACAGCAGGGGCAGGCCAAGTGTAGACTGGTGATTTACAATAGAAAGCCAGCAAGGACTTCCAAGGACTCCCCATAAGCAACTATCTCACATAGAAAGGGCTTGTGGTAGGGCTGATGATCCCCCTTACTCCAGTCTTTCTCTCTCTCAGAAGCTAAACATCACCACCACCAAGGTCTAGGTTCTGTAAGCTTTCATTGTGACTCTCAATAACAACACAAAGCTCCCCCCCCCCTTCCTGAATAAGGTTGCACCTGGCTCCAGTTGATAGTCCTCTAGTTTCTTGTTTTAAACCATCAAAGTTCTGTATCCAATGCTGGTCCTACTCCGAGTTGTGGGTTGTAACATTACTGAAGCAGTCAAAGACAACATTTCCTGTTTGCCTAGAGTGGACACACAGGGGAATGTTGCTCAGCCAGGAGGACTTCCTGTCACACCTGGTCTGGAGCATCCTCCCCCTGTGACCAGGTAGATGGGCGTGACCCTGACAGATCCTATAAAAGGGCCGGTCACGCAGCCACTTTTCCTTTTTTGCCTTATTCCATCTTGCCTTTTGTTGTCTGCTGGCTCTCAGCTAGCAGCACATGGGCTCATCCCTCACAGAGGATGAACCCACACAGTTCTCTGTAACTACAAGCTAAAGCCTTCCTTCAGGACCATACTGTGAACTGGATGGAAGTAAACCTTATCATTACTTTTAAAAGAAGACTCATCATTGTTTTTAAGAGGAAACTAAAGGGGATTTACCAGGAACAATCCAATTTGGACAAGCCAGACTGGATTGCTTAACTCAAATGGTTCTAATGAATCTATTAACTAGCTTCCAGCAATGTACAAGGGAATGTGCTCTGCTACAAGCTCACTAGCGTGAGGAAGGATAAAATTTAATCAATATATCCTCTCCTACTATCCTCAACATGCCCACAAGAGTAGACCCATGGATATGAATGAACATGCCAACTTTAGGTCCATTTATTTCAATGGGACTACCGTGAGTAGGACTAGCCTAGATGCTCACCCCTGCCCTATGGAAGAAAGTCGTGCATATTGTTTTTGTATGTATGAGCCCTTGGTCAATAACTCAGAGACTTGAAGCAAAATCTGAGGTTGGGGTCTCGCTTAGGGCTCATCCAGGCTTCCTTCTGTGGTGCGTTTGAAAGCACAGGCCTGGACTTTAAAGCTCTGTGTCTGAGTTTTCTTTTGCTTTGTTTATCCCATTGCTTTCTCCTGGAAAACCCGTGTTTTATTGCTGCATCGAAGCGAATGGCAATTGGGTTTTCTGTGAGTTTCTGGTTGCTCCGATTTAGCACTAAAATGTGAGTTTCCCAGGGAAAGTGCTGGACAAAGCAAAAACCCTCTTACACAGAGTTTTAAAGTGTGGAGCTATGTCTGGAAAGCATGGCACAAAAGGAAGTCTGGATGAGTCCCTAGAGAGGGTGCACACATGCATCATGCTTCTCGAAGACTTTGTCGGGCAGAGAACATCGGCAGACAACATGAAGACTGTGGATTGGCCTAAAGGTAAAGGACCCCTGACCGTTAGGTCCAGTCGTGACTGACTCTGGGGTTGCGGCGCTCATCTTGCTTTACTGGCCGAGGGAGCCGGCGTACAGCTTCCAGGTCATGTGGCCAACATGACTAAGCCATTTCTGGTAAACCAGAGCAGCACACGGAAACGCCGTTTACCTTCCCGCCGGAGTGGTACCTATTTATCTACTTGCACTTTGACGTGCTTTCGAACTGCTAGGTTGGCAGGAGCAGGGACCGAGCAATGGGAGCTCACCCCGTCGCGGGGATTCGAACCGCCAACCTTCTGATCAGCAAGTCCTAGGATCTGTGGTTTAACCCACAGCGCCACCTGCGTCCCTGTGGATTGGCCTAGCCTGGTATAAATGTTGGAAATCTGGTTTGGGTTTGTCTTTGCTAGTCAACAGAGTAGTACACCTGCTGCAACTTGGAATTCACATTTGCTTGCTTCAAGTTTCCATCTCCAGGTATAATGGTACCTGGAGTTGTGCAATAACAAAATCCACATAACCTTACTGCTTCTAAATCTCCTTTCATGTCAGTGGGGTTTGCAGAAAGTTCCCTTGCCACAGGCCCCAAGGCAATGAGTTGGAGCTTGCACAGAAGCAGTACTTGGTGGGCTAGAGACCCAACGTCTATCTTATCACAATCTACGGCCAGCTTAACTGCCTTTGATCTTATCTAATAATAGATAGATGGCTAAAATAATCACCATTTAAATATATTAGGTTGTTTGACATAGGTACTACACACAAGGAAAATCAATAATGATTATACAATCAGGAGATACAATGTAAACTGCATACCTCGAATGCCTTTGCGGGGTTAGATAACATCACAGATCTCCTAATGAAAGTCAATAGCTATTTGTTTTCAGAAGCAGCACTTGAACTTTGGGGGTTATTCCTTTTTACAATAACTAATCCAACTGTGGGCACAAGGTTTTAAAACAAATGAATATCAAAGAAAGAATGACAAGTAGACTCAACAAACAAGTGTGCGTGGGAAAGGACTTCAGTATCCTTTTGAAAAACAAAAAGGTACCTCGGGTTAAGAACTTAATTCGCTCTGGAGGTCCGTTCTTAACCTGAAACTGTTCTTAACCTGAAGCACCACTTTAGCTAATGGGGCCTCCCGCTGCTGCCACGCGGTGGCGGCGCAATTTCTGTTCTCATTCTGAAGCCAAGTTCTTTTTTAAAATTAATTTTATTCATTTTTAAAATTAATTTTATTCATTTTTCTTTTTCATTCATTACATACATCTCAAAATTCTTAACATTTACTATTTTCTCTTTTCACCCACTTTGCTATCTTCTAACAGAAAAAGTTATTAATAACATAACATCAAGCCTAAAAACATAAAAATAAAAGTAAATACACCGTAATATTTCACTATTTTCTAACCATTTTCTAATACTAATAACGTGAATGCTTATTTAAATCCTGAAGCAAAATTCTTAACCTGAGGTACTATTTCTGGGTTAGTGGAGTCTGTAACCTGAAGCGTATGTAACCTGAAGCGTCTGTAACCAGAGGTACCACTGTATTTTAGTGTTTTGTTGGAAGCTGTCCAGAGTGGCGGGGGGACCCAGCCAGATGGGCGGGGTATAAATAATAATATTATTATTATTATTATTATTATTATTATTATTATTATTATTATAATACTGGTTTTCACAGGGGAAAGAAAAAGCTGGTGTACCAGTTTGATTCTGCCCCCCTTTTTTCTCTTCTCTTCAAAAGATCACTGGACATAATCCAGCCAAACTTAAGCACTGGGAAATCTCATTGATTTCAAAGGGGTGGAGGTAAGTGCACATTTAATTATTGCATGAAAATCAATGTGTCTTAGATTTATCCAGACCCAGGGTTGGCTCAAGACACCTGAGGTCTGAAGGTGGCGCAAACCGGGCGCAACTTTATTTTTCTTTTGGATATAGATGCTGCTATGTCAAGGAGAAGCAAGGTCAACAGCTCCCAGCCAGGCTATTGATTAGGCATATGGTTGGGCGCAAGGAAATCAGCCCTGAGTGCTCACTGAAAGGACAGATCCTGAAGCTGAGGCTCCAATACTTTGGCCACCTCATGAGAAGACTCCCTGGAAAAGACCTTGATGTTGGGAAAGATTGAGGGCACAAGGAGAAGGGGACGGCAGAGGACGAGATGGTTGGACAGTGTTCTCGAAGCTACCAGCATGAGTTTGACCAAGCTGCAGGAGGCAGTGGAAGACAGGAGTGCCTGGCGTGCTCTGGTCCATGGGGTCACAATGAGTCAGACACGACTAAAAGACTAAACAACAACATGGTTGGGTGCATCATGTGCCTCGATGTGCCTGCATGATACATTTTGTTGCATGTGCGCTGGAGGGAAGGGGCATGTGGCTGCTTCTTCATCTCTCTCTCTCTCTCTCTCTCTCTCTCTCACACACACACACACACACACACAGGTCTAGTGAGCATCTCAGTCCCAATCGACCACTCTTGATAGGCCTTCATCTTCGCTTGTTTGGCATGGTGCGAACACACTGTCAGAAAGGCTGGACTTTCCTCCCAGGAAGTGATAGCAATGGGGATATACCAGGAAAACACATAGTTCTGAAGGAGCCACAGCCTTTTCAGCCCCCTGATACCCTTCCCTCAATGGGGAGAGATTTATGCCAGCTCCTACCCTGTTAATTTTCTTCCCACTGTTGTCAATAGGTAGGGATCCCTGCCCCCTGGCCACATACTTTTGCTCCCCCCCCCCCCAGCTTTAAGATTGCAGCTGATGATGCTTGGTGTTTGGTCACATTTCACCTGGTGATGATTTTGAGCACTTCATGTACTCAACAATTTTGCACTGGTTGTTGTTTCCTGCTGGAATGCCAGCTTTGGATTTTGCCGTCGATTTCTTGCTTGCATCGCGATAACATTTTAAAGTCTGTTTTTATTCCATTTCAACTGCATGCCGCCTAGAGAACCTGTTATGAAGCAACTAATCAATACATATAATAAACAAACAAATGATAAATAATTCCAGCAGCCTCCCCAAACTCAAATGGCCAAATTCTGAGTGTTTTTTTTAAATTTATTTTAAAAAAAACTTTTATATAATTTATCCTTTCCTTTGAAAATTAAGAGCTTCTGAAGGTATGAAATGTACAATTTATTCCTTTTATCTGCTAGGCTCTCCAACATGGCTGTCAAATTTACTGTTTACATTTTTCTCTGTAATCACACTATTATGCACTTAATCACTCCCCCCACCCCTCATCCTTCGACCTAATGGTTTTAAAGGGGAAGGAAATTAGTTGTCTCTGCTGCCAACACTTGACACTTTTATGGGTCATTTGTAATGAAGCCATTCTTTGGTTTTAATGGAGACCTTGATTTGGATCGGTGTGAATAATCGTCAAAAGGTGATTAATTAAATAATCACTACCGCCAACACCCTGTAAAATGGATCAACATATTACATTACACTGATCCAAAAGTTAGTTTATTTCTGCACTAGATTTCAAATTCAATGCATTTAAACAAGCCTTAAGCCCAGCTGTATAATTTACTACACATTAATTATACATTGCGCATGGCTAAAGAAAGTGTTTTACACCTATTTTTTTAAAGCTCTGTAAAGTATGCTGTCGCTGTGTTTCATAACGGATAGGCAACTACTTGTGATATATATATACCTGACCATTAATCTGAGTAATTTGAAAATTAAACAAAAATTCCATTTGATTAAATTTCAGGAAATGTCAGCATGTTTTAGAAACATGATGCTTTAGCTACCAGTGGAATCTCTTATTTGTTAAAAACAATTTCTAAATGTTTAGTTATATGGCTTAAGAGACTCAGAAGAAGAATAGTTAAGGAGTTAGTCAGACATGAGAGAAATTAATAAGCGCTACAGAATTATCAAGTGGTGTTCTTGAATTCAGAGAATGCTCCGGAGAAGTATAAAGTGATGCTTTGAATTCCAGCTCCCCCTGCCCCCCCCACCTAAAATTAAGCACATACCACAAAAACATGAAAGCATCATCGCCAGGAGTGGTATTGACTTAAAGTTGCTACAAAAGGATGTAATCCTGAGTAAATAGTTGTTCTGCTTGCTTATAAAAAGCGGTGATTTTTCTGAGGTAAATGTTTAATGTCAGGCTGACTAGAAATACTGCTAATTTACAGGATACTGAGAGTGCTTTTGATCAGGGGTTGATTTTATGATACGATTATGTTTAATGTCATTGTCCCATACAGAACAACGAAATTGAAAAAATAAAATAAAATAATCTACATAAGACATTAAAAACCAACAAGCCTGCTATCCCAGCTATCCCGACCTGGTTAGCCCCCTAAAAACTCTGATACCCCATTTTTAAAATACAATATACTCCCACAGAGACTCCTTACACTGCGTTTAAAACCAAAATCGCATTTGGATAGAAACTGTTTCTCAGGCAGCTAGTCCTAGTCTTTATGACCCTGTACCTTCTTCCAGAAAGAGATCATTTCTGGGGTGTGCACTATCCTGCGCTATCTCTGCCGCTTTCTTATAGCACCTGGAAGCATAGATTTTGGAGGAGCAGAGGGCTTGGCACACGGTCTTCAAACACCACACCAACTACGGCAAACCCAACCACAGTCGAAGCTGTTAGAAACCACCACCTGTGCTGTAGGGGGCACCATCAGCGCAGGAGGTAAGGAGGGAGACACTGGACGCTTGCAGTGGTCTGCCTCAATTTGGGAACATTGGAAGTTTGTTTTGAGTCAGGCCTTTTGCCCATCTACCTCAGTAATGTCTGCAGCACATTTGGGGAACATGTAGCCCTTAAGATGTTGCTGGACTAAGACTCCATCATCCTTGACCACTGGCTACACCGGCCAGGGCTGATGGAGCCCAACAATGTCAGAAGGACCTTACATTCCCTCTCCCTAGACTACACCCACCACCACCAGTTCTCCAGGGTTTCAGACAGGAATCTTGCTCACCCCTAGCTGGAGATGATGACAACAGAACCTGGGACTTTTTGCTTACAAAGCTTCGGCTCCGACAGTCCTTCCTCTGCTCCATAACCTTCCTAGGCTTTTGAGTCATTGCCTTCTAAGAATCAAGCTCACCACAGAGCCTTTGACTTAGGATGTTAAGTCTGCATCTGGTCTGCTCTCCGTCAGGAGTCCAGGTTCCCAGCTTGATAACACAGTAAGTGTAGATATTTAAAAGGAGGATTTACTGCAAAAACACACACATAACTCTGGACGGCTCGAACAAAACCTCTGGCATCATTACTCAAGATGACCCTTCTAAAGAGTCCTTCTGGGATCTACAGAAGATATTGAACTTATGGCTCTTGTTTTGCTTCCTGTCTAACAACCCTCCCATTCGTCGTCTCTTAGGACTTAGTGGGTCAGCTCCACCTTCTTCCTGGTCTGAGAGGCTGCCTTTGAGACTCTGTGCGCCTTTTTGTGCTTCCGGCGAGCTTTGGTTGTGTTCTAGCCTGCACTCCGTAACTGCCTTATCACCTTGCTCGTCAAGGTCAGGAAGAGCCAAAGTTTGCAGCTGCTGGCTCTCTCCTGCCTGTCTCACATCTAAGTCTCCCTGTTCCTGGCTGCATGCCTTCTCTGGGAGCTGGCTCATTCCTGATACTCTCACTGCTGGTTTGGGAAGTGACAGTGGAGGCCAGTCCATTTGAGCAAACAGGGCACTGGCCCACCAGCTTCCATGTGCTCCACCTGCCTACCTTTCTACTTGCAGCTAGTCCATGGGGTGGCACACATACACATACACATTATATATATATATATATATATATATATATATATATTCTTAAATTAAATTTGTAATTTAATTTAGAATGTTAATTTGACCTAATTCCACTTAGATATCAGCTAAGCTAAAATCATATAATGGTACATAAAATAAAATAAAATAAAATAAAACAACAACAAACTGAAGTAAAATAAATATAGACTTCCCATCATTTCCCGATATAGTGGACGTTTGCGATTTTGAATGTACTTATAATTATTACCTTACATTTAATATACTTTCTTACAACCTAGCGTACTGATTTTCCTTTATTTCTTAATATTTTATGTACACAAGGGTCATTCAAACACTACCATAGATAATATGTCACTGTTATTTTTTTTGCAAGTATCTCTTAAACGTTTCCCATTTTTGAGAAAATAATTGTTTGGTGTTACCTCTTAACCTATTTGTTAGCTGAGCCATTTCCACATAGTCTCAGTGTTGCCTCTTGTAGCAGGGAGGAGGATGGGGACAAAATTAGAATTAGTTGACTCTGCCTGTCCCACCTGCTGTCAGTTTCCCCGCCTTCTGCCGTACCAGGGAAGTTTTTAATGTGTGACATTTTAATGTATTTTTAATCTTTGTTGGAAGCTGCCCAGAGTGTGGCTGGGGAATAATAAATTATTATTATTATTTAATTATTATTAAATAATGAATTATTATTATTATTATTATTATTATTATTATTATTATTATTATTATTATACCAGCCCTAATGGATACTACCTAGCACTGGGAAGTGGTGTACCCTCAACATTTGTCACAGTCCATATATGTCTTGTAACCATCTCATTGTTTCTTACGACATTTTAATGTGCCCACCACCACCATGACCAGCTTGAGAAAAAGAGTGACATGCCTGAGTTTTAAGGCAGTAATGGGCACACAGCCTTGGATCTGTGAAATGTCAGGAAGACATTCAGATTTGCTTGCCCACCTAGTTATCCTCAAGTGGGAAGCCACTTAGAATCCTATTGTGTCATTAAGTAGTAAAGAAATTAATTAAATACTAATGCTAATAAGAAGGGACGCGGGTGGTGCTGTGGGTTAAACCACAGAGCCTAGGACTTGCCAATCAGAAGTTCGGCGGTTCAAATCCCTGCGACGGGGTGAGCTCCCGTTGCTCAGTCCCTGCTCCTGCCAACCTAGCAGTTCGAAAGCACGTCAAAGTGCAAGTAGATAAATAGGTACTGCTCCGGTGGGAAGGTAAACGGCATTTCCACGCGCTGCTCTGGTTTTGCCAGAAGCGGCTTAGTCACGCTGTCCACATGACCCGGAAGCTGTATGCCGGCTCCCTCGGCCACTAAAGCGAGATGAGCGCCGCAACCCCAGAGTCGGCCACAACTGGACCTAATGATCAGGGGTCCCTTTACCTTTAATGCTAATAACACTACCAATAAAAAAATACCAACCAAGGAATTATTATTAATAATAATAAGGTCAATGGGTCAAAACAGATCATGTGTTATTGTCGTCATTGTTTCAAGGTCAGGGCTGTTCGGAGGCACCTTCCCGCATCTCAGCTTTGACAAGAAACTGAGAAAGGGGCACAAAATTGCCTTGTCAGCAAAATATCAACACAGTTGACACCACCCATACAATTTTAAGTGCATTTAACCCCCCCACTCCTTTCTACTGGAGAGATTCCAGCAGTTCCCTAACTCTCCAATGGGTCTTGGAAGAATCTCAACCAGATCATGCTCAATACATGCCATGTAGTGTCTCCCACTGATTTATTTTAAAGCAAAGGCCAAGGGCACTTTTAAAAAATGGTATTTCTCCCCCCTAAAAAATTAAATGTAAAAGTATTTTAACTCTGAAATTGTAGAGATTTTTTATATACAGTGAAGACACACAAACAAAGGGGAAACTTAATGGTGAGAGGTGGTTGGTTTTTTTTTTTTTTTGGTGTAACATTTCTGCACTTGTTCTGTCTACAAAATACTTCAGTAGATTGACATGAGGCCCCATTTCAGACAAACATTAAATAGCTCCAATGTGTTAAGCGATGATGACAGAAAAGGCAGTACTTCACAGGGAAAGGTAGGTGTCTGCTGTACTCCAAAGGCAAACAGCTGTTTTGAACTGTGAAAACTATTTAAAGGTTTAGTGTACACCTTGCATTCCTGCTGTCTACATAAGTACAGAGACCTAAATCCACTGCATACTGGGACTAACTGATCAAAGCAGTAGTTAAATCTATCCATGGAAAATCTAAGTAGTCTTTGGAGGAGACTCTTTGAATGCAGATTACCGATTTCATTGAAGTAGTCAATCAACTGCGTTTCTTCTTCTTCTTCTTTCCCCCTTTCTCTCTCCCGGCTGTTAAAATGTCACTGAATGAGCAGAGTAGATTAAAAAAAGGAAAATGGAAAAGAAAAAAAAAGATGAGCCAAAAAAATAATAATATTTCAACTTGAACAAACTTGCTATTTGTAAGACTGGATCACATGAATCTGCTTGAGACTCAAGATCATTTCAGAGGTAGCTACAGGAATGAATCCCACAAAGGGACTAGGTTTAATCATCCAATCCCAGACTGTATTGATTTTGGAACTACTTGCAATGACTATATAAATAAGCCATTTCTTTGCAACTGTATCTGGAGTCGGTCATGAACCCAAAAACCTTCACAACCTGGTCCAAAGTGAATTATGCCCTGCAGAAATAAATTAATAAAACTAACACAGCTAGGCTTCTCGACCAACTTATTTTCACGTTTCAAGAGCTTAAAAATATAAAATCAATAATCATTTAGTCATAAGGGTAAATGAAGCGACAGAACATCAAAGTATACCCTTTAGCCATTCAAGTCATTCTTGGTAATTTATCTCATCAAAAGGCAGGGGTAATAATCCTTTCCACTCTGAGACAAGCCGCCACACAGCTGCTGTATTATCCCAGAGTAAACAAGTTTGGAGAAAATATTAAAAATCGATATCTGTTTCCTTCTATCAGGCCAGATGGCATCCATCATAAATCTGGTTTTTTAAAGAGTTCTTTAGCTTGAGCAGCCAGACTGTGAAAGACAACTGAATTAACGATAGACAACTCAGCTCCGTTTAATGGGAACTGACAGCTGGATTTCCTTACACTTGCAATTTGGAGGCAATGGGACAATTTTCTGAAAATTAAACAGACATGCAAAAAACCATCCGTTACATTCACAGAGCACAACTGCAGGGGGTGCAGCAAGACTTGGGGTGGTGGGGGGCACTCCAAATACCAGCAGCGAGCTTTGGAGAATGCATGAAGAGAAAAGCAGAAAACCTGTGCTTATTTACGACAGACAGAACAGCACTTTGCATTTCACTGTGTTTCCTCTCAGGACAAGCCTGCTGGGTAGGCCACTTTTTGTCTATTTCATTCTCCTGTGTGGCCTATGCAAACTGTGGATGAGATGCTCAAACTGTTCCTGGATTGTAGCACATCTAACTACAGGTGGCCGTTTCGTCACTGGACACTTCCTCACCCAAAAATAATAAAACAAAATGAAATACTACATGCTATACTACATGTAGTATAGCACAGTAGTGTGTCATGCTTAACACTGAGCAAAACTCTTCAGTCCAACATGGTGATGGCAATAACTGTGGGAAGATCTACAGCCCAATCACAAATGCATGATTGCTAAATGATCATGAATAGTAGACTCTGTGATGTCATATCTTCTAAACCTCTGTGTTGGGAAGGGGAACAATGGAATTTTAATTTCTACTTCTTCCTGTCACTACAAACGCTCTCCTCCAGAGATGAATC
Source organism: Podarcis pityusensis (assembly GCF_964106645.2). Lineage (NCBI taxonomy): Eukaryota > Metazoa > Chordata > Lepidosauria > Squamata > Lacertidae > Podarcis > Podarcis pityusensis. The sequence continues at coordinate 81,818,386 of NC_138031.1, forward strand.
TCCATTTTGAATTGGACTATGGATATTTGTATCATTGAAGGAGTATTACCTGCCTGATTTTCATCAGTGTAACGGTTGAATCCTGGCAAGACTTTGATGTGAGTAAACCTTGTATTCTTATTGTTTACTAAACAGTCTGAGAGTGATTTCTTTGTTAAGAGGCAAACATTAAACAGGAGAAGATAATCCTTATACATCAGATATCATATTGAATATCCTATTTGTTCTAGAAGGTTATGCAACCTTGTTCTAATAGCTTCTAGAGACAAGTTGTGCACAGATGGTGATTTCCAAACTCTGCTAAAATAGGTATTTGCATTCTCACACAGGTGAGCAAGAGGAAGGATAATTACTAAATAAAATACCCTCTCCTACTCTTCAAAATCAATCCAACAATAACAACTATTATTTTAAAAGCACTAAGATTAAGTAGGAGCATTCCATAATGCATGACGAAGGCTGAAGCAGTCTTACTGAAGGACAGTTTTATAATCTCATTTGCAGTTTCATAGGCCAGGGCTAGGTGACACATTTGTGTACGTCTCTTGAGGAAGTAAACATTCAAAGGGCTGCTTAGGGCTGACCCAAGAGATTTGTGGTAGCTCCGTGGAATTTTTGACACTCCCCCATTCCCCCCATATCCCTTAGAGCACATCGTTTCAAAATCAGGAGACCACACTGAGTGGGATAGTGGCGCTGCTGTTTGGAAACTGCCCCCCCGTGACCTGAAACACTCTAGGGCATATTTTACTACACACAGGTCCCACTTACTACAGACAACGCATTCCATGCAAATCATTTTTAGATGAGTGTTTGCATAATGAGTCAACAATTTCCATTTATTCCTATGGGGAAATTTCTAATGCATTCCCAAATAAGGTAATTTGACCCCCCCCCCAGCCAAAAACCCTGGGAAAAGCCATTACAAATACTCTCTGATTTGTTCAGTTGGTCTCCTTCCCTTCTTCTGTTCCTCAGTCAAGTAGCAAAATGCAAACAGAAGTAAAAAAAAAATGCTATCTGGATATCTGAATCTGTGTTGTGTATGGCAAGGTTTGGGTACTAATTCGTTGTGAATTTTCACATAGCAAACATTTGTAAAGTGAGACCTTCGTAAATTTTCTGCTGCTCCAGAGAAGCGGACACGGAGCAATGGATCCAAACTACAAGAAAGAAGATTCCACCTAAACATTAGGAAGAACTTCCTGACAGTAAGAGCTGTTCGACAGTGGAATTTGCTGCCAAGGAGTGTGGTGGAGTCTCCTTCTTTGGAGGTCTTTAAGCAGAGGCTTGACAACCATATGTCAGGAGTGCTCTGATGGTGTTTCCTGCTTGGCAGGGGGTTGGACTCGATGGCCCTTGTGGTCTATTCCAACTCTATGATTCTATGAAATGGTGGAATCCTAAGGTCCCTTGAAGGCCACAGGATAGATCTAACCCTTCGACATCAGAGAGGGAGATTCAATACCAGAGCTTCCTTCCCCACAGCTACTGGCTCTTCTGATGTCCTGGCCCAGCCACAGTCAGAACTCCGACACTGGTATATCTCCAAAGGTGGATATTCCTAGGGGTTTCCCTCAGGGTCCCTGCCAACTCTATCATGGTATGAGACTATGAATTAATGTTGCGCCCGAAAGTGTGACTTGTCAAAGCTCACATGGAGAAAGGGGACTGAAATTCAGGTGACCCAGATCAAGATCAGACTTAAGGTTCTTTGTTCTGCATTCTCAAAGTGCAAAAGAGAGACATAATCTAAACCGCCCCCAGAGAATCCTGACCACCGGACCCTGCTTGCTGTTGCCATTGTTCTGAAAGCAAGACTGATGTTCAGGTATTGCCCCAGATGAAAGGATACATGGAGGTCTGATAGACTCCGTTCCAGAGTGGTTTAACAATCAATCCCTCTTCCCAGAAACTCTGGGAATTGTAACTTTGTGAAGGAAAGAGGGGCCTCCTAAGAACTCTCAGCAAGGTTAACAAACTACAGTTCCCAGGATTCTTTGGGGGAAGTCATAGCTGGTTAAAGTAGTATGATACTGCCTTAAATGATTAGTGCAGATGGGCCCAAAACTAGGTTGAAAGTCAGGTTCCTGTATTCTTCTTGTAATATATCCATAATGATACCCCCCCCCAATGATTCTAGACAATAATGTTCCTCCTTCTGAACTACCCTTTCCCTACAATCTTCTATAAGCCAGAGCTTTCTAAATAGTTCGCCTTATAGTGCACTGGAGCTGAGCTTAATAATTTAGTAGAAAAGTTTAAATTCAGCCCATGTGTGTAGTCTAAAGTGTGTGTACAGCAGAGTCTTACCTTTAAAATGGAAGATAAAAAATTCATATGAAAATCATCAAAGAACAAGGCTTGCTATTTTAATTTTTTTTAACAAACTAGGAACATAGCCTCTTTTGCTCCTTTGATAAGTGTCATAAAAATTTAACATGACTAATTTCTGCCTGCAGTGATTCTTTCATATTAGACATTTATTTACACAAATTACTGGTACTAAATTGAATTATATTCTTGCAATTCCATCCACAGAACACTTTCAATGTTTAATAGAAACACATCACTTTCTTGCTTACATTATGAAATCAAAGTTTATATATAACACGACTTTAAATGAATTTGCTTCAAGGAACTGGAGTATCAATTCTTTGTTTACCTACAGTAATGATAGGCAGTACATAAATCCATATATAATCTAGGCTTTCTACTTAGTACAGTGATGATGCACAATGGTGTAAACCTAGGCTGTTTTCATAAATGACACAAACTGTTATTTGCATTTCTCACATCTGTAATTCAAATGAACAACCTACCTTGGCCAGAATGCTATCGCGAATTTAAACATGGCGCATGAGTCCCACTCTCCAGTGCATGCAGTTAACTGAGCCATGCTCTAAGAAAGAAGAGTGAACTGAAACAGTGTGCGCACATCACTTTTCTCCAAGGATGGGGAACCTTCAGATCAATGGCCACATTCTCTTCTGGGGGCCACATGCTGGGTGGGACCAGAGATGAAAGTGGGTGGGGCTATGAATGTAAATTTTACCTTTAATACACACCCACACACTCTTCTCTGTCATCCATACAGGGAAGCAAGAAGCATGGTCAGAGTTCAAGGACGCATTCCACCCAAGCAGAAATACCCAAGGTGGTTGCAAAGTAGGGTTCTCTTTGACAGAGTGATGGGAGGAAGCACTGCCCTCACTCCAGTGGTGTAGCATGGGTTACCTGTGCCCGGGGCAGGGAGAGAGAGAAACATATGGAGTACACATGCACATTCAACTGCCTGGCGTTGTCCACATCACTCATGAGATTGCAGCCACAGAGATAAGAAAAGAAGAGTTGTTCCGTTATCTAGAAGTCACTTCCTTGTTTGCATGGAGAAGCCATTTTCAACGGAGCCTTGTGATAGAAGCATGAAGCTATATTGAGGCAGCACCAGGTGTTGAAATTTTGCACCCCAACCAAATTTGTGCCCGGGGCAACCACCCCTGTGTCCCTCAATATCTCACTCTGAATTGGTTTTGTGACATCATCACCCTTTGGGTCTTTCTGCAAGTGGTTTTAAAGAGGTGACTATTAAATACTGATTTAAACAAACGTGTAGTGGAAGTGAGATTATTCTAAGCATATCCTATAGTGCTGTCACATCTGAAAGCCCTGAGCTTAAAACATCTTACCTTTGGCTGGATCATGCCCTTAATAAATAGATCACCATGTATTCTCTTTCTTGATTTCTAAATGTCTGATCATTCAAAGCTCTTCATGATAAAGTTCCTCTTTTAGTGTGCAGAGATACGGCTCCCCTAAACCTTTTGAAGGAGATGTTCTATATAAACAAAGGAAGCTATTGGGTTTCACAGCAACATAACTTTGCCAATGATGTAAGGCTTAATGTTATTAAAGAATAATTAAGGAGCTGAAGTGTGGTCTTTTATGCTTGCTAATCTTGGTCACTGCTATACACACAATTGTTTGTTAAATGGCAAAGTTTATTGATTTGGCAAATTCCGCCCCACATTGTATATTTCCATCCAGCCAGTGTTTCTCTGTGTGGTTCAGCATTTTTAAATGTCAACAGCAAAGTATTATTGATCTGTAATTAAAAGTGCAGAGGAAAAATTAGCATAGTAGAAGTTTAAGGTCATTAGTACAAGTACTGTTAGACAATTATTTAGCTTGTTTTAACATTTATTTCCTTCCCAGGTATTGACACCCCGTACGCTTTCTGCTGAAACATTTTCATCTTGCTAAAAAGGCACATATAGCAATTGCTACTCGTTGGCAATGCAGTAGGATTTTGGTATTTGACTTTCAAGCTGATGAGGCAGTTCTGAAAGGTAATCTCATCTGATGGATCATTTTCAAGTACGAGTAGGACTAGGTGTTTTGACATATACTACAGCTGCTTCAGTAACCAAATTTGTATTAATTGCATAAGCTACTATGTTCCCATTATGAATAAAAACAGCAACACCATATACTGAACTTTCCCTGGTCCCATACAGAGCCGAAACTAATTTACTCGCCCAAATCCTCTTTTTCAAATGTTGGTGTCAAATATTATTGAGATATTCTCTGAATGACGGGATTTCTGCATTTGACACTGAATATTTGATTTTAATGTTTGATTTCACAGTTGTTGATAGCTGACATGCAATGGCATTAGTATTTAACAATATTGATAGTTGCCGCACAACGGTATGTCACTGTGGTTTCTACCCTTCAGGAAACACTTTTCACATTTGCTTTTCTGCAAAGGGACATGTCCTTGTGGAGATTTTTGAGGTTTAGTCTAGTGTGCGCACTCGGTTCTCATGGGGAATGTATGTGAATAAAAAATCTACCTTAGAACACACTCAACATTCTCCTGTGGATGTGGATCAAGTATTTTGACTTTCAGTAAGTTTGGGATGGGGGTGAATGAGTCAGAAGTTCATTCAATCCAGATTTAGTGAATTTTAAAGGATGGGATTTTTCAAAGAGCTCTTTAATGATCCAGTGTGCTGCTATTGCCTTTTTCTCTCAGCTGATCCTGCTTCCCCCATTTTGGTACCCGATGTAGCGGTGTCCAACGCTGTAGAAATGTGAGTGATGAACTCTTTGGAACATCCCTTTTATTGCTTACATGTCATGTACATCAATTCAGAGGACATGCTGCCTGAATTGGGTGCCCCAGCTGCACCCTCACCACTGAATTTCACTGAATTCTCCTCATCACGGTAGAAACATGATTTTCATGGGTAGGTTGGTGAGTGGGAATAACCCTCCCCGCTTGCTATCATACCCACATAAATTGCATTCTCCTCAGCTGCTAAGGACACGGGTGGCACTGTGGGTTAAACCACAGAGCCTAGGACTTGCTGATCAGAAGGTTGGCGGTTCGAATCCCTGTGACAGGGTGAGCTCCCGTTGCTCGGTCCCTGCTCCTGCCAACCTAGCAGTTCGAAAGCACGTCAAAGTGCAAGTAGATAAATAGGTACCACTCTGGCGGGAAGGTAAACGGCGTTTCCATGTGCTGCTCTGGTTCGCCAGCAGTGGCTTAGTCATGCTGGCCGCATGACCCGGAAGCTGTATGCCGGCTCCCTCGGCCACTAAAGCGAGATGAGCGCCACAACCTCAGAGTCAGCTACGACTGGACCTAATGGTCAGGGGTCCCTTTATCTTTACCTTTACAGCCTGCTAAACAGTTGTGCTTGAGGACAGTCACCGTCCTACCCAAGTAAACAGCGTGCCAGACACAGTATGAATTCAGTAACACCTCTTCCAGCTATGTTTTAACGCAGCAGAAGTTTTTTTATAGGTTGCAACTCCTTTCTTCAGATGGGCAAGTATCTTGCTTCCCTTTTTCCTAATTTCCACTATGAAGCTGAAGAAGTAGGTTGTAATCCAAGTCAGTACTCATCTTAAGATAAATCACAGTCTTTGGGGCCTCAGCATCATGCCCTGTTTCTCTCCTTCCTCTGTCCCCTTAAAATTTTGCTTGAAGAAGAGCTCTGGAGAACTCAAAAGTTTGCTAAGTATTTTGTGACGTTTTAATGAAATGTCCTGTGTGTCTTTTACATTTCCCCCCCAATGGACCAACAAGCTAAAATAATAATAATAATAATAATAATAATAATAATAATAATGCCTGAAATATGCACATGGCTTATTGCAGATTTCCCCCTTTCTGCATTTTTTATTTGGGCTTTTATTTTCTTTAAACGTGCGCAGTTGTCAAGAGTGCATTTCTGGACTGACATTAAGCACACCGGTAACCCCTTTTGAACTGCAGCCTGTTGCTTTAGTTAAATTCATAAATACACAGGCACATACACATATACAAAAATGTCATCACAGGCCCTTCCACTGTAAGAGTAACCTTTACACAGACTTTCCAACTTGTCTGGTCTTCCTTGAAGGTCGATTGGGTTTTCAACTCTGTTATCTGCTAGGTGTTTGATGGAGTGGTCCAGATAACAGAGGAGAGAGCAAAGGAAAAAGGGTTTTTTGAAGATCAAAAGTAGCTGTTCATTTTGTTATCTGACCCTATCTGTAGTCATAGTAACAGGTTTCTTTTAACCTCTGCTATCAGATGATTTGTCTCTATCTGTTATGAATTCTACTTTGACTGAGTAGCTGGCGATAAAACATAAAGTGAGTACTGCGTGTTCCCCCTCCCTTCCCTACTGCAATATTAAATACTGAGAGATAGAAGATATAAGTCATATTTTGCTACTAGAGGATTTAAATATTACCTTCAGATCATTTAAACTGACCTGCTAATTTAACAAATTAGACAGGTCTTCCAAAGTGTAGATAAAGCAATTCAGATTGGATGGATAGTAAGAAATAGCATGAGATTCCCAGACTGAATACCAATGGAGTCCGCAATGGCTGCAAGAAAGAAGGGGTAGTTTAGCACAGGTAGGATGAGAAAAGCAAAGGACTGAAAGTTTGGCCACACATGCATGTTTAACACTTGGAGATTGCAAGGGCAAACAGTGACTTGCATGTGCGAACAGCCACTACGCCACAGAGAGAGAACGTCTAGCTCACTTGAAGTGCAGGAGTGTTTTTCTGTTCACACATTCAGCTGAGAACCATAAAGTAATGATGGCATGATACCTATGCAGGGGAAACGCTGCCATGCTGTGGGGTGCTTTGGGGCATCATTGTGGGAGCTGGGTGGAAGTGGGCATTGTTTCTGAATGATGTAGCAAGAAATCTTGGAAAGATCCTTTATTGGCCCTAACTTGTGAGTGGGGAGTACCTTTGGGGCTCCACTTCATCAGGCAGCACAATGTATTGGGCTAGTATTGTACGTCTGCATATGTGAAATCATCATCATCATCATCAGTGCTTTTTTCTGGGGGTACACACACCCCTAAACAATTTTTTAAAAAATTAGTTTCTTCTCTAGCACGGTGAATCGTCAGTTCTGTTGCTACCCCCGATGACGGCCTCGTTTCCTGTCATGGTGTTTCCAGAGTCTCAGACAGAAGCGAGCGTTGAATGTGTGAAGTAGGAGTTGGAATCTAGCACGGTGATTGGTCAGTTTCGTTGTTACCACCTCCGATGGCAGCTTCCTTTCCTTTCCTGGTGTTTCCTGAGACTCAGACGGAAGCGAGCGTTTAATGTGTGAAGCAGTGTAGAATGTGGATGTGTGGTGTTTTACTGATGAAAGTCGAGAAGATGTTAGTGCACACAACCTCATGCCAATGTGGAAGTTACTGTGAGCCGTCAGCTGTATAATATGAGGTAATGCATTTTCTTTGTACTTTTGTCCATTTACTGTATTTATTTTCCCTGATTTGAACTATAAAATGGTGATTTTCTTGAGTCAAAATGAGAGTACCCCTAAACATTTTGAAAGGAAAAAAACATTGATAATAATAATATGTATACCCCGCCCATCTGGCTGGGCTGCCCCAGCCAATATACCTAGGAACTAGGGTGTGAATGGTCTCTACAAAAGAACACAGAATAGACTCTGGCCCTTACCTAGGACACACTTAAAAATATGAATTCTAAGGTCCTATCTGTACTGTACATTTAATAATGGAGGGCTAAAAACACTTGGCACCCCTGCTAGGGCTCTATTCAGAAGTCCAGGGCTTCATTCAGCAGAATGAGCAGGAGACCCCCAAATGATGCTGGCTAGGCTTACCGCATTCTGAAGTAAATGGATAATATACATTGCCACCCAAAGGGAACTGGGGGTTGGAGACAGCTATAAAACCATTAAGCCTAGAATCTAAAATTACCTAACTGTACCACTGTTTGCAGTGCATGGGGAAGATTGTCAAAACAGCCAGCAGCCACCATGCTGGTGAACGTACTTCAATCCTCAGCTCTTTGTGGGGAGTGAATGGTCAAGTGGAATCACATTTTCTCATCAATGCTCTGCCAGAGTAGCTTCTGTTCTTTCTGCAGCACAGAAAGCAATTGGGAAATGCATGGGGGATTCATCAAACGGATGACTACGGCTGTTATCAGCAGTCATCCCCCCCCTTTTTGCTAGCACACAACTGTGTGACTGTTGAATAGGCCCACAGGGTATAGGCAGGCCCCACTTTGGTCCACAGCTGAGCTAATGTTAGCTGCACATAATTGGCACTCCTCAAATTTGTGAACCTTTTAATTAGTGAACCTTCAGGGAGGAGAACGGAAGGGATCACAACTCAACAGTGCAGCGCGTGCTCTGCATATATATAAGGTTTGGGTCTCAGGTTCAATCCCTGATATGTTGAGCTGGAAGATATCAGGTGGCTGGGCTAGGAAAGACTTGAATCTGCGCCCTTATGGAGGCTGCCTCATCAGGCAACGCTGGCTTAACTGAGCCATTACTTTGACTTGGGATATGGTAGAATCATAGAATCATAGAATCATAGAATCATAGAGTTGGAAGAGACCACAAGGGCCATCGAGTCCAACCCCCTGCCAAGCAGGAAACACCATCAGAGCACTCCTGACATATGGTTGTCAAGCCTCTGCTTAAAGACCTCCAAAGAAGGAGACTCCACCACACTCCTTGGCAGCAAATTTCACTGTCGAACAGCACTTACTGTCAGGAAGCTCTTCCTAATGTTTAGGTGGAATCTTCTTTCTTGTAGTTTGGATCCATTGCTCCGTGTCCGCTTCTCTGGAGCAGCAGAAAACAACCTTTCTCCCTCCTCTATGTGACATCCTTTTATATATTTGAACATGGCTATCATATCACCCCTTAACCTCCTCTTCTCCAGGCTAAACATGCCCAGCTCCCTTAGCCGTTCCTCATAAGGCATCGTTTCCAGGCCTTTGACCATTTTGGTTGCCCTCCTCTGGACACGTTCCAGTTTGTCAGTGTCCTTCTTGAACTGTGGTGCCCAGAACTGGACACAGTACTCCAGGTGAGGTCTGACCAGAGCAGAATACAGTGGCACTATTACTTCCCTTGATCTAGATACTATACTCCTATTGATGCAGCCCAGAATTGCATTGGCTTTTTTAGCTGCCGCGTCACACTGTTGGCTCATGTCAAGTTTGTGGTCAACCAAGACTCCTAGATCCTTTTCACATGTACTGCTCTCAAGCCAGGTGTCACCCATCTTGTATATGGTAGTTCTTTAGAAACCCAACTGGGGAGCAAGACTAATTTTCAATGGCTCTGAAGTTTGAGTCAAGGAAGGTTAAACAGAGTCATAGAAGTTGTGGGTAGACCTCAAGTTCCCCATTGATAAGCCTACTTAGTTTTTAAAGTTTTGTTTGTGTGTGTGCACACATGTGCTTCTGCAAACCTCAGGATTTCCCCAAGCATGCTTGTATCTCCCTCTTTTGTTTCTCAGCAGTTCTGTTTTGGATCCATCTGTGTTGGCACTCACCACCTGGGTTTGCTATTAGAAAGGTGAATAAATCGACAATATGCAACAGTCTGAATTTCAACGTGAAGATTTTCTCTCAGTTGTTGAAATCTGAGTGCTTTGGGCTTATTGGAATCTCTTCACTGTTTTTATTCTGGCGAGATCCAAAGATGAAACACACACGTTATCAACTGCTGCACATTAAATACTGTCAGATATGAACAGCATCAACATTCGCAGGTGAGAATTGTGGGAAATCCGTTTCTGTTCCAACAGACAGCAAATTGGTTCCCACCCCACCCCAGTGCAATAATTCTCTCTTCTCAGATTCTTCAACTAAACCATCAAGGAATAGGAACTTGACCCATGTGAGAGATGGGCTTTCTGTGAGGAAGCCCAAACGGAGGTAATTAACTGATTTTCACTTTGATATGATTAACTCTTTTAGTGTATACAGTGGTACCTCAGGTTACATACGCTTCAGGTTACATACACTTCAGGTTACAGACTCCACTAACCCAGAAATAGAGCTTCAGGTTAAGAACTTTGCTTCAGGATGAGAACAGAAATTGTGCTCTGGCGGCACAGCAGCAGCAGGAGACCCCATTAGCTAAAGTGGTGCTTCAGGTTAAGAACAGTTTCAGGTTAAGTACGGACCTCCGGACCGAATTAAGTACTTAACCCGAAGTACCACTGTAAAAGGATTTGTGAAATCAGCAATGAAAAAATAAGGCTGCATACTCTATATAGGTGATCTGGCAAATGAAGTCCCCAATTAATCTATCATTTTTGCATACACTTCACATTAGGCATCCAAAGCAAGCAGACACAGGGAGCTGCTTGTATGTCATAAACCATGTACAAAATAATTGACGCCTGTGGATATTACTGGCCAAAAGGCAAATAGAAGCACCTTCTATAGAGGGCAGCAACTTCTCTCAAAAATGTCTACATACAGTATTCTCTTTATAGTTGCATCTAAAGAGAAGCTTTCTTAAAAACCTCCATCGATGGTGTGTGTTTGTGTGTGTGGCTTTTGCTTTATCCCCCCTTTTGAGTTTTTATGGATATATATTCTTTTCTTATTGGGGGCATCTTTCTAGAGAGAATTCTAAATGAGTTTTCAAAAGCGAGTCAGAGTCAGTTTCCTCTCTTTAGGGCAGGAGCGCGTGGGTCTGGTTCCTTCAGATCTGTAAACTGGGGAATCTACAGGCAGGTCAGATCTCGAGAGAGAAGTTTGTCATATGGAAATGCTTAACGGTCCAGCTTACATTCTGTATAGTCTCGCTTTTATCTCTTCAGGGTTTGAACATGATCCTTTCAAAGCCAGATAACCCTGGAAGAAGAAGCAAAAACCCCTCGCTACTGCTTTGCTAGCTACCCGGTTCCTATAATCACACTCCACAAGGAATAGGTTACTATGACAATATTGTTGCAAATAGTTTGGCTGAGCATTCGTTCTCCTCCTCTCCCCAATCCTCTCTTGCCTCCCCAGCGCCACATACTTTTTCCAGACTTGGGGTGTGTAGGGAAAGGAAATCTACCTTCTCAAGTTTTGCATATGCAGTACTCATAGAGGAGCCATTGGTTAAACATTTTGCTAGAGTCATTGACATGCATTTCAACTGACCATAAATCAAATAAAATCTTTATTGTGATGGTCAATGGCCAGCATTCAAAAAGCAAAAGCTCAGCTGTCCCTAAATGCAGATTCTAAATACAATGTTTGGAAATAAAGCCAGGACCAGGTAGAATGACCAGGATGCAATGGCTGTTAAAAAATAGCAACCCTGTGACCACATTCAGTACACGGTCCCACCCCTCCCTGAATCCTGGAACATGTAGTTTACCCTTCAAAGTTACAGCTCCCAGTACTCTTAACAAACTACCTTTCCCAGTATTCTTGGTGGATGCAATGTGCTTTAAATGCACAGAGTGTCATGCTTGCTTCTTCATCCTCAATCCCGTTGATCATTGCTGTCCTGTGATGCCATCACATTGTGAATTTCCCCACCAGTCCTCCATTTCACTAGCTGCCAGGGATGGGGAAGTTCACCAAGCAATGGAGTTACATTACACATGTTGAAAACATATCATGGCAGAGGGAGGAAGAGATTTGGGGTTGCAACTTTCTACAAAGAGGCCACTCCTAACACCTAGTCCAATGGTGGCCAAACTTGGCCCTCCAGATGTTTTGGGACTACAATTCCCATCATCCCTGACCACTGGTTCTGTTAGCTAGGGAGGATAGGAGTTGTAGCCTCAAAGCATCTGGAAGGCCGAGTTTGGCCACCACTGCCCTAGTTCTAATCAAACTGAAACTGAAACCAATAAGGTCTTTCATCCAAATAGCAACCCAGATTCCAGCAAGCAATATCCTTGAGTTTCCTTGTTGGGATCACCCTTCGGAACTCCCCTTCAGTTTGGGAAGAGAGACATCCTTCCCAGCGCATAGAGATCCATATGTATAAAAAGTGAGCACTTCCAGGTGGAAGTTTAATATTGCAAATGGGTCATTCAAATATCGGAAGCAGATCATTGGCAACAGGCTGATTTTTTTTTTTTTTTAACTCATTGGATTTCTTCCAGGAAGGGCATATCCACATTAAATAGGAAAACAAGACAAAAACAAACAAAGCCCCAAACAGGCAAGGCATTATGATGCCAAGGATGTTACATGAAAAATGTGCATGCCTGAAGATTTCCCATCCCATAATAAACATTCATCTGGCAGTACCATATATTGATGTGGCTTCTAAGGGTGGTAAGTTGACATTTACTATTTGCTTTTAACCAGGATGTGGGAGCATCATTCAGACCCCTTCCTGTGACAATGTGTCTTGGCCCACGCCTGACTGCAGTCAAAATAGGAGCACAATTTCGGGCTCATCCACACTGGAGATCAACTTGGATTTGAAGCTGCTTTTATTCCATTTTTCGGCAAAATCCACACAAACCCTCCTTATCCAAGTGTCAGCCTGCACTCCCTCACCCCTTTAAAACTGGATATTGATAATCCACAGATACTCCAATAAACTAAGGAAATTCAATATAAAGCCCCATGTTACTCAGCTGTGGGTGCACTGGCATGTATGGGGGATGTTACATGAGTGGTAATGTTTTGCTGGGTGCAGTCTATCACCACATCACCTACTTTCATTTTCTTTCCATTAGCCTAAAGGAAAGGATGCATTGTGCCTTTTTCAAATGGTGGTAGACCGTGTCCTCCCTCAAAGAGGGCACGTGTTGTGGTGAGACCTGGAGACTGACCTCCTGGTGGGTCTATTGGATAGCCACAACACCCAATTGGTAGGTCCCTCATTGCTGGGTTTAATCTGGGCAATGGGGTGCAGTCTAAACGGATCGGGGGACCTATATAAACCCATGCACGTGTCCCAGAGCTTCCTCTTTCAGCTCGTGCATCAGAACACCTGCCCACCTCTCCCTAATTTTAGGGCATTTTGCGAATGACCTTGCTATGCCGTCGTGTGTTGTCTGTTGTCTGTCATTGGGACGGGGCACAGCAAGAATTTTCCCCACTTGGCTGATTGGTTGTAGCCATTTGGGTTTCGCCTGCCGCATAGCAATTCATCACAACTTGTAAGGTTGCTGATAGGCACTGGCTCATGTGCTAGGGATGGGAGAACGGTCTCGCCATCCCTATGTGAAGAGTATTCCGTTAAAGGAATCCAGGGACTCAACTTGGTTTGGTCAACCCCTGAAAGGGGGTTGTGCCCATGCCTGAGTCCAGGGGAGCATCTGGGAAGTGAACAGAGTCTGCTCCCAGGCTTTCCACCTGCCTCAGGTGTTCACCCTTGGCTGACCTAGGATAGAGCTCTGGGTCAGCGCTGCCTGCAAGGGTGCAGGGAACTAGTCGAACCAGAGCCTATGCAACCACTCACTTTTCTGTAATCAATAAAGTTGTGGCCTAAATTCTGCCAAAAAACAAAACTAAAATTTGAGTCACATGTGTCTTTATTTAAGGGGGAGGTCTCTGAACACTCAGCTGAAAGAATGCTTGCAGTTTTACACAGGCCTTTTATTTATTTGGGTGACTGAGTAGTTTGCATGTAGCTGCTGGGGTTTTTTAAAACCATTATTACCTGCTGTTTTGTTTTACCATTTTACCATTTTGGTTTTTTTTAAATATATATGCCACTTTGAGTGTTTGCAAAAGCAGCCTATAAATGCTGTGTGGAGTCTCCATCTTTTATCTGAAGCCATCCACATTGCCCATGACTGTCACTGACTTTCAAAACATAACAGACCCATAAGTCTGTCTGTGGCTGCGATCTGTACCTGAGTCTTTGTTTTGCCATCTGCCTTCTTGAAGATGGGGAAGGTGGGGCAGAGGATCTGACCTGAGAGATAACAGGAGCATTGCTTGCACTCAAGGGAAAATACCTTGCCATAGTAGCAGGTTTATAAAGGGAGGAAAAAAGTCTATTCAACTCTCCTTTAGTTAGAAAAAGTGATTTTGTTCTGTAGCAATCATCTCTTTATTATCTTCATGTCACAGCCCCAACACTCTGGTGGGTTAAGGCTTATAGAAAGGTTTCCCATCATCTAAAGTGGCAGCTTTTCTGTTTTCCTTCTGACATCTGTACCTGGGCCCCTAAAGGGGGAAAAGTGGAAATAAATAAAAGCAGAAATATGAGAGAGCAAAGGGAAACAGCAGACTTTAGAAACAACCCCCTCCATTTCAACTTTGGAGAAAAGGCCATTTTCAGAGCTGGGGATGTTTAATAGCAAAGCCTCTAGGTTTTCTTTCACAGCTAGCTAGGACGTTAGACATCATATGGTCAGCTGCCTGAAAATGTGGTATGCACATTGACTGTCCCTGCACATTTAACTACCATTATGCATGCTCTCTGAAGTCTGTGCTGGGGTGTGTGTGTGTATTTAGGTGGAAGGATTGCAGGAATCAGCTATATACAGTATTTTTTGCTCTATAGGATGCACCCGACCATAGGACGCACCTTTGTTTTAGAGGGGGAGAACTCTGGGAAACGGGGGGGGGGGGGGCGCCTGAGGGATCTTTGCACCACAGCACCGGATATGCTTAAGACGACCCTGATTTTGTCAGAATTTTTGCGCCTGGAGTCACCGCCCCTCTGGCCCTCCACTGCCAACCACTTTTTAAGCCACCCCTCTTGTTCCTGAAATTCCAGTAGTAATCGTCCACATGCTTTCAACCTTACCTGTCAAGTCATGAGGTCTAGAAACTTAGGATGCCGTCTGTCCTCTTGATAGAGGGATCTGGCATAGTGTTTGTCTTTTTATTTTAATATTGTGTACTGCCCTGGAATCAAATATTGATATTAAAGAGCTAATATTGCTCTCAGTGAACCTGGCCTTATTCATTGAATTAAGTATTATTGCTCTGAATTTAATTTCTGTGTGTTGCTGCTGGAAATGAAGCAATGGGCTTTCCACAAATCCTTTCAATTTCTAGCTTTTAACTTTTTTTTTTAAGGTGCTGCCTTTATTTACTGCTCATAAATAATATTTTAAAACAACAAGAGTCTGTTCAGCAGAGCTATCAGTAGAGAGTTAATTTTAATGCTCATGGCATTCAAGAATGTAAGAGAGAGCATCAGAATGTGAGCCAGCCCGTCACTGCTGTGGCACATTCCTGTAGCTGAACGGACACTTTTCAGGGAGGAGAATAAATATTCCTGATTTTTCTGAAAGGTGTTTGAATTATTGATATTTTCCTCACACAAATCAGAGTGTGGAATTATGGGGAAATCCTTTTACTAGCCTTTTAAGACGACTGGCTTAATGCTGTTTATTTCTTATTAATTGACAGATATAAAATATTTCTCAAGCAGCTTATGGTTTGCATTTTCACAACACTGTTCCAAGAGGATCTGCATTTATTCCACAGATACCCCCCCTTCTCCCATTCACTGGCATATCAAGATTTCTCACTTTTATGAATCATTTGTACTGACAACTTTTAATACAGGGGAAATGGCATAAACCTGAACACAATGGATGAGATCCAATGTTATGTCATGCTCTGAGTAGACCCAATGATGATGATATTATTATTATTATTATTATTATTATTATTATTAATAATAATAATAATTAACATTTACTAGTCACTTTTTTCATGAGAAGTGACCTGAAGCTCCTTTAAAAAAATCCTTTCAGAGGGTCTATTACGCAAAGAATGGCTAGTGTTGGATATCAGCCAATGTTTTTAATAAGCAATGCAAAAATTAAAGAAATCATGCTTTGTAAAATCTCATAAAAAGTAAGTACTTTGAAGTTTTCTCATTTTTTAAAGGTGAGGTTCAAACTCCAGCTTAACTTTCCCATTGAAACAAATAGGGCTGGAGTGTGTCTTCAGTTTTTATGTACAAAAAACAAACAAACAAAAATAATCCTTTGCCCTAGACCAGGGATTCCCAAACTTGAATCTCCAGATGTTTTGGGACTACAACTCCCACCATCCCTAGTTAGTAGGACCAGTGGTCAGGAATGATGGGAATTGTAGTCCAAAAACATCTGGAGGGCTGGGTTTGGGAAACAAACCCTAGGCTGGAGATGAAGGGCTGAATGGTGGGTTTAAAGGAAGTGTACTGGCTTCCTGTTTGCTTAGAAGGCTGACTGGGCATGAGTGTGATGGCTAAAATGGCCTCATGGGTCAAGTGGGCCTAATTCAGTCTGTGGGCCAGATGTTCCCCAGTCCTACTTTATTTTATTTTTTTCAAATGCTTTTTATTGAGATTTAAGAACACCAACACCAACCTACAAAAACATCAAGTCTTATTACATATATCCTGCTTTATGCTCCATAGAGCCGTTGACTTCTGTCCTTCCCTTCCGCAAGTTTTCTTATTCCAATCTATAATTCACAGTTTCATTGGTTAAAAATTACACCGTGACATAAGATTTAATTCAATCCTGCCAACATTTTCATATTTCTACAGTTCTCATTTATATAAACCATAAATTTACTCCATTCTTTTTGGTACTTCGTCTCCTCCTGATTGCGAATTCTGTGTGTCAATTTTGCCATTTCAGTGTATTCGACCAGCTTTATCTGCCATTCCCTTAAAGTCAGAATCTCCTGTAACTTCCACTTTTGGGCTATCAAAACTCTGGCTGCTGTTGTTGCATACAGATATAATCTTTGGTCTGTCTTCTTAATGACTTCTCCCACCAAGCCTAGCAGAAATTCTTCCGGCTTTTTTGGAAAAGTATATTTAAACATCTTTTTAAACTCATTATAGATCGAGTCCCAAAAATCTTTTATTTTGTTACATGACCACCACATGTGGTAAAAATCGCCGTCCTTTTCCTTGCATTTCCAGCAAGTTTTACTACTTGTCCTATACATTTTTGCCAGTTTGGCCCCACTCCTACTTTAGACCAAGAATGAGAGACCTGTGGGCCTCCATATATTCTCGGACTACAACTCCCATCATCCCCAACTGTTGGTTGGGGCTGATGGGAGTTGGAGTCTAGCAACACCTGAAGGTCTCCATTCCTGCCTTAGACTGTAAGGTCCTCAAGGTAGATTTTGTTTTGTTTTCTGTGTGTGTGTGTGTGTGTATCTGTATCTATATCTATCTATCTAAGATTCCACCTAAACATTAGGAAGAACTTCCTGACAGTAAGAGCTGTTCGACAGTGGAATTTGCTGCCAAGGAGTGTGGTGGAGTCTCCTTCTTTGGAGGTCTTTAAGCAGAGGCTTGACAACCATATGTCAGGAGTGCTCTGATGGTGTTTCCTGCTTGGCAGGGGGTTGGACTCGATGGCCCTTGTGGTCTCTTCCAACTCTATGATTCTATGATCTATGATCTATCTATCTATCTATCTATCTATCTATCTATCTATCTGAATGATGGCTGGAGGAGGAGGAGGCAGTGCTGTTCTTTGTAGTAGTTAAACTTTAGGCTGCTTTAAATAAAATTGCTGGTTGCAAATAGTTTACCACTCTCTTGTACTAGAAAAAAGTCTGGGCATGCTATTTGAAAGCATATTAATGCAACTCCAGGAAGTCTGATATTTCATTTAAAGGGAATATAATAAAGTGTTTTCTTTGTATTGATTGAAGAAATATAGTGCTTATTTTTTCCATACTTTTTTCCCCTGGTCATGATTCGGGAGGTTAAAGGGCAATACCATCTGTTTCCTAACAGGACAGTTGGTGTAAGATTTGCAAGTCCTACAGGTACCTTTAAGCATGGATAAATATGCACTCAAGGGTTCAGCCGGATAGTTTTTCACCACCAAAGGATGATTATGTTGTGTGCCTTGAGACATTGGCTATAATATATTTCCTGTCCTTTTATTGCATTTTGGAATCATAAACAATGACTGTTTGGCTCAAAGCCATTTATTCAGCCCAAAAAGACATTATTTGCACAACAAAAATCAATAAAAATGTTACTAGGTCTGGCTGGATACTTTGCTTAACTGTGATATTTGTCTGTCAGTGATGGCATGCCATCTCTCGCAGGAGACTGGGGCCAAAACATAGCTATTGATCCAGTCATCAGTGATGGATACTGGCATTTGGGAAAGGGCTGCTGCCAAGAATCTCGATTAAAAAAAATATTTCTACGTTTTGCCTGCAGCAGAGTCAAGATAACCTGAACAAGGAGATTTTCTCTTTTATATTGGGTTTCTCCCTCTTGTGGTTGTTAAATGCTGAAGACCAAAGTTCATTATTGAAAGAATTAAGTCAATCTATGTTTTGCCAAAGGCTTTGACATCATATCAGATTCTTCTGATTTAGACACGATCGAGTTGTCCTTTTCATCACCTTAAAAGCAGAGAGGAAGACTTTTATACACATCAGTGCCAGCAGTGTTGCGCCGTGAGGATGCTAACTTAAACCTCCTCCACCTTTTTTTCTTTTGGTGAGGCATAAAACTAGATCTAACAGAAACAAGACAAAACTGATTCTCAAACAGAGTTACATAACCACGAGCACTGTGGCAGTGCTTCTTAAAAAGTTTATTGTACTTTGCAGCAGGGGCAACACTACTCAGCTATTTTTGCAAATATTCTTGGCAGTGCTAAAGACACACCTCTGTCCCCCAACAATTTTTTTTCATTTCATGCATGCATGCATTGCAAAAAAAAAAGTTTGCTTATTTGCATTGCCCTCATTGGCTCTTTCTCTCAGTTGCCTTCACTTGTCGTGAGCTGATCAGAGCTGTAGCTAGGTGATCTTGCGCCCGTGGCAGAACCGTCCAGATTGCGTCCTCTAGCCATGGTCAAATTAACTCTTCTTCCCGCCTCTCCTCCAACCCCAACCCCCTTCCACCCATTCAGTTCCCCCTCTATTTTAAACCAGAGTTTGGGTGTAATCTTCGATACCTCCCTCTCCATGGAGGCGCAGATTGCAGCTATAACAAAGGCGGCATTTTTTCATCTCCGCCAAGCTAAGCAGTTGGCTCCTTACCTCTCTCGCCCTGACCTAGCCACTGTGATCCACGCAATGGTCACCTCCAGACTGGATTATTGTAACTCGCTCTACGTGGGGCTGCCCTTGAGACTGACCCAGAAACTCCAGCGGGTGCAGAATGCCACGGCGAGACTTCTTACGGGGTTTTCGCTGCAAGATCACTTTCATCTGGTGCTATACCAGCTGCACTGGCTCCCGGTGGAGTACAGGATCAGGTTTAAGGTGCTGGTTTTAACCTTCAAAGCCCTATACGGCCTAGGACCCTCGTACCTACGGGACTGCCTCTCCTGGTATGCCCCACAGAGGAACTTACGGTCTTCAAATAAAAACATCTTGAAGGTCCCAGGCCACAGAGAGGTTAGGCTGGCCTCAACTAGAGCCAGGGCTTTTTCGGCTGCGGCTCCAACCTGGTGGAACGCTCTGTCAAAAGAGACAAGGGCCCTGCAGGACTTGACATCTTTCCGCAGGGCCTGCAAGACAGAGCTGTTCCACCAGGCCTTTGGTCAGGGTGCAGCCTGACTCCCTCCTTTGGCAATCTTTACAGAACTTTAGTTTATAGTTGCCATCAATTTTGATTTTAATTAATTTTTATAATGTTTTTATAATGTTGCACTATTTTAGTGTTGTTAGCCGCCCTGAGCCTGGCTTCGGCTGGGGAGGGCGGGATATAAATAAAATTTATTATTATTATTATTATTATTATTATTATTATTATTATTACCTCTCCTGACTCTAGACTCTGGATGAGCTTTGCCCTTGAACTACTTTCATTTGGACTCCTCCTTTCTTCAGTTCCATGTGATACACAGAAGAAAATCTCACTGTGTTCACCGTGACTTCTTCCTTCGCATTGTTCTGGCCTCTCTGCCCTGTAGCTTGTATACATCCCAGGTCCTCTTCCCCGTTCTCCCAAAGCCAGTCCCGCTCCTAGGGCCTGTGTGAGGTTTTAAAATCAACTCAAACAGCAACTTTTGTATTCCTCACACAAGCTGGACTGCAAGTGTTTCTGACAATTTTGTTCTTTGCAGTTAGGCTATTTATGAACATTCCATGCCGGCGCGTTTCATCTCAGCAAATCAGTGCCAGAGACTTCCCAGCTATAAGCCTAGTACAAAATAGATGGGGACAAACAGCCTTTTTGTGACTAACAAATGTGACCCACTTTTGATTAAAACCATTAGTTACTTTAAATTTCAACTCTTATTTGAAAATTGGTCACCTTGGAATAAGCAATAGCATCCTATTTTCATTATATACAAAGGTCCGGTGCCCAAAGTGATGAGAAACAGGTTATGTGTGTGTGTATGTATTTAAGAACTTAGAAATGCTGGATTTAGTTTAATTTTTTTCAGTTCCTCCAGAAGCTTGAAGCAGATACCTGACCGGTATTGATGGGATTTTTAATGTAATCACCAGATGGGAGTTGGTTTGAGATGTTTAGTTTGCAAGGCGTGTGTCACATTGGGTAGGCTGCCTTGTAATTTATTGTGCAGATATTTCAATCTCATGGCACACTCATACTTCCTCTTCACAACAACGGCGCTTACGGGGGGGGGCACTTCACAAGGGAGGCAGAAAACCTGTTAATCAAAGGACAATGAACACTGGGCCTGCCTGCACAATTAGTGACCCATCACTGCAAACACACCTTGTCCCACCTGAGGTTTGGTGCTTCCTGCATTTGTTCCTGTAAAACCAGGGGAGTTGGCAGACATTTGGCAGCTGTCATACATAGCGACATGCTTGGCCTTCCAGGCAAGCATTGTGGCAACCTCCACATTTCTGCAGCCCTTGACAGACACCAAAGGGAGGTTGGTCCATCATTGTTGTTTAGTCGTTTAGTCGTGTCCGACTCTTCATGACCCCATGGATGAGAGCACGCCAGGCACTCCTGTCTTCCTCTGCCTCCCGCAGCATGGTCAAACTCATGTTTTTGAACCGGGAAGGGCGGGGTATAAATAATTTTTTAAAAAATTATGATGACGATGATGATGATGTTCGTAGCTTCGAGAACACTGTCCAACCATCTCGTTCTGGGCCGTCCCCTTCTCCTTGTGCCCTCCATCTTTCCCGACATCAGGGTCTTTTCCAGGGAGTCTTCTCTTCTCATGAGGTGGCCAAAGCATTGGAGCCTCAGCTTCAGCATCTGTCCTTCCAGTGAGCACTCAGGGCTGATTTCCTTCAGAATGGTGGATAGGTTTGATCTTCTTGCAGTCCATGGGACTCTCAAGAGTCTCCTCCAGCACCATAATTCAAAAGCATCAATTCTTTGGCGATCAGCCTTCTTTATGGTCCAGCTCTCACTTCCATACATCACTACTGGGAAAACCATAGCTTTAACTATACAGACCTTTGTTGGCAAGGTGATGTCTTTGCTTTTTAAGATGCTGTCTAGGTTTGTCATTGCTTTTCTCCCAAGCATCCCAGGTCAATCACAATGCACCGCTGGTGTCATGGCCTGGGCAGGGTAAGGCAAGGCAAAGGGATGGGGCAGGACAATGCATAGGTCCAGAGTTCAACAGGGTCCCATGAGGAAAAGTGAGAGGCAAAGATTGTCCTGGAAGCTCTGAGACTAGTAACATGAGGGAGAGGGGTAATAGTACTACCTCATGTGGCACAATCTCTCTCCAAAACAAAGAAACAAAAACACGTTCCCAGAGCTTTGTATACCTGCTGACATTTCCTCTGTGTAGACAGAAGGAGCGGGTGGTGCTGTGGTCTAAACCACTGAGCCTCTTGGGCTTGCCGATCAGAAGGTCGGTGGTTCGAATCCCCGCGACGGGGTGAGCTCCCATTGCTCGGTCCCAGCTCCTGCCAACCTAGCAGTTCGAAAGCACGTCAAAGTGCAAGTAGATAAATAGGTACCACTCCGGCGGGAAGGTAAACGGTGTTTCTGTGCACAGCTCTGGTTCGCCAGATGTGGCTTAATCATGCTGGCCACATGACCCGGAAGCTGTCTGCGGACAAACGCTGGCTCCCACTCCCTATAGAGCGAGATGAGTGCGCAACTCCAGAGTCGTTTGTGACTGGACCTAATGGTCAGGGATACCTTTAACTTTACCTAGACAGAAGGAGAAAGCAATATGTGGCAGCAGGAGGCAGAGACAAGCACAGGAATAACTGGACCAGGAGTAAGGAGGCTCCAGGGACATTGGGAGCCAGCATGACTGAGAGGATTTATAGGATGTAGAACATAACAGAGAACTAGATCTTTGTCTTCCAATGCACACAGAAGAACTGATGCATGGGTGATGTCCAATTACATTTTACTTAGAGGCGACCTATTAAAATAAACAGGCCCAGCTCAGTTATGCCCATTCATTTCAATGGCTTGCATTTCCATAACCATGCTTTTTTTTTTCTTTTAAAAAAATAGCCATTTACATTCCACTAGTTCATGGGTAGGCAAACTAAGGCCCGGGGGCCAGATCCAGCCCAATCACCTTCTAAATCCAGCCTGTGGATGGTCCAGGAATCAGCATAGTTTTTACATGAGGAGAATGTGTCCTTTTATTTAAAACGCATCTCTGGGTTATTTGTGGGGCATAGGAATTCGTTCACCCCCTCCTTCTAAATATAGTCTGCCCCCCCCCACAAGGTCTGAGGGACAGTGGACCGGCCCACTGCTGAAAAAGTTTGCTGACCCCTGCCTAGTTAATCTATATAATCAAATTTAAAAATCATTTGAATAGTTAACCAGCTTCCAGGGCCATCAGTTCTGCTACTGGAGTCTTAGCCCTTTTCATTCTGCCTTTGAGGTTCCTTTTCCATTTAAGCCGTCTCAAAGTGTTTTAAAATAAGAAATCAGGGACACTCCGTTTCCCCTTACCCCAGTCCTAAAAAACAGGACCAGATTCAATGCTGATCATCAGCTAATGTCACACGGTGAGTGATATTATATATCATTATCATTATATGTGATGGGGCTCCCCTGTTCTCTTGTCCCTCTCCAGCTGCCATACCCCCTCAGTCTGATCTGGAAGGTCCCCCAACTCTTTGGGGGGATGGAGGAGGGGTGTAGGGGAGAGAGGAAAGAAAAGTCCCATTTGCACGGGTGGGACATCATATCTGGAAATCGCCCGTATCAAATTACCTTGAAATGTCCATTGAACATGCAAAATAGAATGCTTTCAATATTCCCGCCCGCCCACCCATTCTAAACACACAATGGGGGAAGAAAGGGAGTGTTTTGCTGTGCCCCTCTACACGCACCCCATACAAAATCATTTTTTGGGTAGAGGTTAATATGACAAGGCTTTGCTAGCGACTCTCTGTATTGGGGCACATAGCTGCTGTTTTAGATCCAAGAGGTACCTGTAGTGCTTGTTACATATCTTTGATTATTTAGATAGAGAATAGACTATATATTCATTCCAGGAGAGAAATTACAACTGAAAATGGAAGAAAGAGGGGCGTGGTTGGAAATGGGAAAGAAGCACATACACAGAGAATAGACAAAATTATAACGCTGCAGCCTGGTACTTGCTATAAGGAATGCCTGTACAGTGGTATCTCGAGTTAAGTACTTAATTCGTTCCGGAGGTCCGTTCTTAACCTGAAACTGTTCTTAACCTGAAGCACCACTTTAGCTAATGGGGCCTCCTGCTGCTGCCGCGCCGACAGCACGATTTCTGTTCTTCTCCTGAAGCAAAGTTCTTAACCTGAGGTACTATTTCTGGGTTAGTCTGTAACCTGAAGTGTATGTAACTTGAAGCGTATGTAACCTGAAGCGTATGTAACCTGAAGCATATGTAACCAGAGGTACCACTGTATAATATATATTAGGCACGTCCAACTCTATAGAGAATGTGATCTACTCACAGTAAAATAATGGCAGTGATCTACCCATTGTCACTGTGAGAGTTGTTTAGCTTTTTTGGGAAAGGAGGGACAAGAGCTGTTGAGCTTTTTTTTTACCCGGGGGGGGGGGGGTTGAAAGCGGTGACGGAGAAAAACAGTGAGGGGGGCAGGCAGGGGAGTAATCAATACCCCTTTTTTTCCTATCCAGCGATCCTATCCGGTCCCGCTATTAACCACGAATGACCATGATCACCCAGGGATTGCGGTCGACCAATTGTACATGTCATATCTATATCTATATCTATATCTATATCTATATCTATATCTATATCTATATCTATATCTATATCTATATCTATATCTATATCTATATCTATATCATCTATATCTATATCATCTATCTCTATCTCTATCTCTATGGTGCTTTTTCTGGGGGGGAAGGAATCAGGGGTAGACCTTTTGTGAATCTCAGTTTCGCATCATTGAGGGGCAGTATTTCAATATGAGTAGGAAAATGAGAGTACCCCAAGACATTTTTTTTTAGAAAAAAAGCACTGCACGCACACACACACACACACACACACACACACTCCTTAACTAGCAGCCTGCTGTTGTTTTGCTGTTTCTTTTGACTGCAATATAAGATAAACGTTAGAAAGTCACACATGTTATTCAGGCCCATATCTTCAAGCAAGTCTGTAATTCAGCAGTATAAAGTGGGCGAATTAGACTTATCTCAGCCAAATGGTTTAGCGGCTTGGGATTGTTCTTGTAAAATAATGAGACTACCCATGGCACCTGCTTTTTCTTAAAGAAGAATGATGTCTTCAGGGAGGAAAAGAGTATCTACCACTCGGGCAGTTTAATAATGCCACCATTTATAGCTTTGGGATTTTATTTTTTTTAAAACAACAACAACGTTTCATTGATGAGAAAAGTAACAAATGAGAAAGATTTGAAAGCGTTTTTTAAAAAACTATTTCATATTCCCGACCCTGCTATTTGCAGGCAATTAAAATACTTTAAGCAGGTGTAACATCCCGACGATACTTCAGGAATCTAAATAGGGATTGTAGCACATGGTAAAGATTTAGTAAATACTTTTCTAGTCCAAAATCAATGCCATCGATTGCCATTAAAGTAGCAAGCTAAAACAATGAAGAGGCTTCTAATTTTCAGGCTCCTAGTGGAGCCGACTCTATCTCTGCCTCCACCTCCTCCTCCCAGTTAAGAGCATCATTAAACGGTAAGAGCAAACAGCATATTGAGAGGCCAAGTGTTTTATTAATTCATCATCAGAATTATCTCAGTGCATTAATATTAATAGCTTCAAATTGGATTTCATTTAGAAGGTGAAATAAATACGCTGATAGTAAAAGCTTGCAGACCCGGCGAATCTTAAGGAACGGGCACTTAACACAGAGCAGGACTCAAAAATAGATTTGATAAGTCGAGCTGACTTCCTTTAGCAGAGGGACACCTTATGGGTAGAGTTTCAGGCAGCTTTGAAGATCACAGGAAATTTTAACTTTTAAAAGAGGAGCCCCCTTCAAGTGAGGGAGCTGGCAGAATGAAATAGCAAAAGTGTCACTTCACCCAACTTCAGTGTGTGTGTGTGTGTGAGAGAGGTCTGGGTTGGATCTGGATGTTTCATAAACTGCCAAGCTTCTTATATTAACAAACTATTTGTCCTTATGATGAGTACAGTGGTACCTCGGGTTAAGAACTTAATTCGTTCTGGAGGTCTGTTCTTAACCTGAAACTGTTCTTAACCTGAAGCACCACTTTAGCTAATGGGGCCTCCCGCTGCCGCCGCGCCACCGCGTGATTTCTGTTCTCATCCTGAGGTAAAGTTCTTAATCCGAGGTACTATTTCTGGGTTAGCGGAGTCTGTAACCTGAAGCGTCTGTAACCTGAAGCATCTGTAACCCAAGGGACCACTGTATCATGCTATACGTTGCAGAGATTCAGGAGGGGAAGGGGTCCCTCTTGATGGATTCCCATGTCAAGGAGGGTGAGACAACTTCTGCCCTCCATCCTGTTGACTATGGGTGCAGCACCCATATGTGTGAACAGCGCCTGTTGTAGAGAAGGAAAAGGGAAGAAGCACAAATGGAGAGGGAAGCAAATTTTCTCCCGACTCCAATTTGTCAGATGAGCAGCCAGCTCTACTCAACAGTCTATTCACCTGTAGGCCAACTGCTTTGTTCTGCTGAAGTTAATGGAAGCCATTGTGCACTGAGCCAGTTTTATTTTCGTAGCATCGCTTCTTTTATCTGCATGGTCCAACCCAGGGGCCTTCATGGTAGACTGAAGGTTTGGACTTTTCCATTTCATTGATATGAATCATAGAATTGTAGAGTTGGAAGGAACCACGAGGATCATCTAGTCCAACTACCTGCAGTGCAGGAATATTTTGCCCAATGTGAGGCTTGAACCCACAACCTTCAGATTAGGAGTCTCATGCTCTACTGCAGGGGTTGTCCACCTGGTCCCTACCGCCCATTAGTGGGCGTTTCAGGATTCTAGGTGGGCGGTAGGGGTTTCTAAGGCACAAGCAGAATCCTCCTTTCATCGAGCACTGGTGGGTGGTAAGGAAATTTTACCATCAAGAAAGATGGTGGGCAGTAGGTATAAAAAGGTTGGCTACCCCTGCTCTACTGACTAAGCTACCCACATGGAGAATGGCTTATTTATATACCATTTTTAACCTAAGGCTCCCAGACCCGTAAAGGATTTGGGGAGCTGATTGCTTTTAATGAAAGGGCTGCTGCCATGCTGTTTTAATTGTAATTATTGATACGTTCTAAACAGATTTGTTATATGTATATAGTTTGAATTCTATGTTTAACTATATTTTAATGCAGTTCTTGTTTTTATCGGTAAGCCACCTTGAGTCCCACCAGGGAAAAAGGTGGGATATGTATATACATACATACTATTTAGGAAAAATAGTTTTATATAACTTTTATTTTATTTTATTATTTATTACATTTTTATACTGCCCCATACCCTCAGGTCTCAGGGTGGTTCTCAACATAAAATCATAATACAAAGACACAAATTACATAATAAAAATAAAACAAGAACAGCCCAATAATCCCCCAATAATTTCCATATCTTTTAATATACCATCTCAGTCGTCCCCCCATGTGATTTCACACATTTTATATAATGATACACCAATATGGAATTGTTGAATTTTCCCAATGCGTAGCAAGTGGGTGTTTTATTTTGGACAAGTTGAGCTAGACTGAAAGGCTGAAATATTAAGATGCTTCCTAGCAAAGAGGTTCCACTGAAACCAGTGGAACACGACTGCAACTTAATGCACCTAAAATTTCCCCAAATCCTGGTGCTCCTAACGATGTCAGAAGCAATATGGCAAGCTCTTCCAGCAAGTGTTTCCCAGTACCTTTGGTTATGTACTTAATTCGTTCCGGAGCTCCGTTCTTAACCTGAAACTGTTCTTAACCTGAAGCACCACTTTAGCTAATGGAGCCTCCTGCTGCTGCCATGCCGCCACTGCTCGATTTCTGTTCTCATCCTGAAGCAAAGTTCTTAACCCGAGGTACTATTTCTGGGTTAGCGGAGTCTGTAACCTGAAGTGTATGTAACCTGAAGCGTCTGTAACCCGAGGTACCACTGTACAAAGATCCTCAGGAAACGTAGTTTGCCAGAGCTTCGGATCACAATTTACTGTTGGCTGCACCCAGGAGGAGTTGATGTGTCTCAGGCTACAAGCTGGAGGGAAGCCTGCTCAGATTTAGCAGGAATGTTGAGTGTGTTGCAGTGGAGCTGGTGTGAGGCTGTGATGGAAGGTGGATCGCATGGCTACAAGAATGTTCCAAGGGTAGCTGCTTCTGCGTGGCTTGAGCTAAAAGAGTTGGACTCTGCCCACCGCCAATGAAAAGGAAAGGTGTGCTGTTTGCAGATGGGAGAACTGTGAAGGTGAAAGATAGTAAAATGGTGGCAGAGAGGCCATGAAGGTAAATGATATATTTGTGCAGGGAAGGAAGGTTACGCTGCAGTTTGCTTTTAATGGAAAATTGCAAACAGTCCTTTGCAACAGGCTGAGAGCGAAAAGGAAACTGGCTGAGGGTGGCGGCCATCTCTCAGTGTGAAAAGAAACTAAATAATAGGACTACCAAGGATACATTTAAGAAATGGTGTTATTTTTATTAATCTTCCGGAGAAGGGTGCCAGTTTCTGTGAGGACACAGGAGAGAGAGAGTGAGAGAGAGTTAGTTAGTTCCACAGGGGCCTGATGGAGCCAGGTGAACGGCCTGCTCCCTGCCAGATCATATTCATTGTTGACAAAAGCAAGGTAATGCCCATTTGAAAGAATCATTTGAACTAATCTCATGCATTGGTGGGTTCTAAATTAAGTGTAACAACTCTGGGAAAAAGCTCTAGGCATAATTGGATAACTCAATGAAAACAAGAGGCGGCCAAAGAAAACAGTCTAGGTAGTCTTTAGGAAGGTACAGACAGAGGCTTTTATGCATACGGAGTGGAAACAAAGAGTTTATGGAAGGTCTGTTGAAAGCATTACATGCCAGGAAAGACTGACTCCAAACAATAAAACATGATTTCTCTCCCCCACCTTTTTTTTTTTTTTTTTACTTGAGTCAAGTCAGGTTTTTATTCCAGGTGATATGAAAGTGATGTGATGGATACCCAGTGCAGAGGTGTCAAATTATTCACGGAGAGAGCTTTAGAATGAAGGTGCCATTGAAAAACCACGTGTAACAGACCAGATAAAGGTAACATAAAGCGGGGGGCAGGGAGTGATGTAGGCGTTGGTATATTTAAAAACCTATTAGCTGAAGCACTTGGAATAGCTTACCCAAAGTGCTTGGTCACGATTCATCGGCAAGCCCCGGCAAAACTCACCAAAAGCCCACCAAATGCGACACTCTATGGTGGAAGCCAGCCTCCGTTTTTAATTTCACAAAACATAGCCGAATGAGAGTTGCAAACAAACCAAACATCGTTTGGCACAGAAAAGTGAGATATAGCTAGCTTTCTGTGGTACATGGGTACCCCCCAGTAAGCTGATAACATCTGAAAATTGTGTAGAAGGTAATTGTATTAATTTATTTAAATAACAGGGACACGAGTGGTGCTGTGGGTTAAACCACTGAGCCTAGGACTTGCTGTTCAGAAGGTTGGCGGTTCGAATCCCTGTGACGGGGTGAGCTCCCATTGCTCGGTCCCTGCTCCTGCCAACCTAGCAGTTTGAAAGCACGTCAAAATGCAAGTACCGTATTTTTTGCACTATAGGACGCACTTTTTCCCCTCCAAAAATGAAGGGGAAATGTGTGTGCGTCCTATGGTGCGAATGCAGGCTTTCGCTGAAGCCTGGAGAGCGAGAGGGGTCGGGGGCTTCAGGAGAGCCCCACCGCCAGCCCCACAAGCTTGGGGGACAGCGGGAGAGGCGCAGCGCGCCCTTCCCGCTGTCCCCCGACTTGGTTAGAAGGCGGGGCGGGGGGGGGGGGAGAAGCCTGCTCCTCCCCGTTGCCAGCCCCGCAAACTCGGGAGAAAGTGGGAGAGGCGCAGCGCGCCCTTCTCGCTGTCCCCCGACTTGGCTAGAAGGCTGGCGGGGGGAGAAGCCTGCTCCTCCCCGTCGCCAGCCCCGCAAACTCGGGAGACGGCAGGGGCGCAGCGCGCCCTTCCCGCTGTCCCCCGACTTGGCTAGAAGGCTGGCGGGGGGAGAAGCCTGCTCCTCCCCGTCGCCAGCCCCACAAACTCGGGAGACAGCGGGAGAGGCACAGCGCGCCCTTCCCGCTGTCCCCTGACTTGGCTAGAAGGCTGGCGGGGGGAGAAGCCTGCTCCTCCCCGTCGCCAGCCCCGCAAACTCGGGAGACGGCAGGGGCGCAGCGCGCCCTTCCCGCTGTCCCCCGACTTGGCTAGAAGGCTGGCGGGGGGAGAAGCCTGCTCCTCCCCGTCGCCAGCCCCGCAAACTCGGGAGACAGCGGCAGGGGCGCAGCGCGCCCTTCCCGCTGTCCCCTGACTTGGCTAGCAGGCTGGCGGGGGGAGAAGCCTGCTCCTCCCCGTCGCCAGCCCCGCAAACTCGGGAGACAGCGGCAGGGGCGCAGCGCGCCCTTCCCGCTGTCCCCCGACTTGGTTAGAAGGCTGGCCCAGCCCCGCAAACTCGGGGGACAGCGGGAGAGGCTCAGCGCGCCATCCCGCTGTCTCCCGACATGGTTTGGAGGCTGGTGGAGGGCTTCCTCCTCCCCCAGCCCCGCAAGCTCCCAGAGCGATGCCAAAGCTGCGCGCAGCTTCGGCATGGCTCTGGGTCCCGTTCTGGGGGAGGGGGAAGCTCGGGCTTCCCCCGCCCCAGCCCCGCGCCTGGCGGGGGGGGGGGAATAATTTTTTTTGCCTTTATTCCCCCCCCCCCAAATCTAGGTGCGTCCTATGGACCGGTGCGTCCAATAGTGCGAAAAATACGGTAGATAAATAGGTACCACTCCGGCGGGAAGGTAAACGGCGTTTCTGTGCGCTGCTGTGGTTCACCAGAAGCAGCTTTGTCATGCTGGCCACATGACCCGGAAGCTGTACGCCGGCTCCCTCAGCCAATAAAGCGAGATGAGCGCTGCAACCCCAGAGTTGGTCACGACTGGACCTAATGGTCAGCGGTCCCTTTACCTATTTAAATAAAAATGGAGACTGTGTATGAGGATTACTGGCTAATAACCCAAGCAGCCTTGTTAAATAATTACGCCAAATTAAAATAATTTTACAGTCATACCTCGGGTTACAGATGCTTCAGGTTGCGTTTTTTTGGGTTACGGACACACCAAAACCCGGAAGTACCGAATGGGTTACTTCTGGGTTTCGTTGGTCATGCATGAGCATCCACTGTATTTTAAAATGGACACAATCTCTGAGGGAGAAGGTTTTTCATAGGCTATTACAGAATCTGGCATGGCCACTAAGAAAGGAGATGAATGGTGTGCTATTATACTGGGCCCACAGCATTCTCTGGTTTCTCTTCAGATTGTATAAATCTTTCAAAGCAAGCTGGGAACCCAGAGTTTGAGTGTTCTATTTTATTTTATTTTTAAATATCTCTAGCCCCTTTGGAAAGACAGTTGTGAAGCTAAATGTGCAGGCACCTTTCAAAGTATTTGCTTTGTGACAAATGAGCCTGTTTCCATCTTTCCATGTTTTTTAGCCAGTGAGTGAAGCCACAGCTGCGATTGATGAGTGTTTTAGAGAAATTTAGAGTTGTAGAAGCCCAAAGGGAAGACCTTCCCCCCCAAAAAAGTAGCTATAAAATGACACATGAGGAGGTTCCTTCTCCAGACAATGGAGAAGGGAATTCCTGGGTCATTCTGAAGCTGTTTTGGAGTCTTCCCTGCCATCTGTGTCACTAGATGGCAGGAAAGACACCAAAACAGCTTCAGAATGAACTCTAGCATTTTAGAATTTAGAATCTAGAATCTAGAGTGGGTTTTTCTAGTGCATAAGGACAGCCTGGTCCATTTTGAAAGAACCACCTTCTTCACGTTGAACCTCCCCCCCTCCCCCAGTTAGATAAGTGTTTGTTATCCAGAGAAAATACTGCAGAAATCTAGGACATTAGTGTAGCTGTTGATTAGGCAACAGTCTGCCCACAACAAAGCGAAAGGTAAACAGCTAAGATACTAACTAGTTCATATTGCAACTCATGTTATTTTATTTGAGTATGCACACAGTTAAAAATGAGTTTGCAGATAAAACTACAGACCTGTATAGTGGGGTGGGGTGGAGAACAGGGAAGGCTTGAGACAACATCGGTTATGTCAACCCTACAAGGATATTATACTCATATTGCAGGGTAAGAGAAGGACTGAGTATGGCTACCCTGCTGTGTAGTTCAGTGTTGTTATCCAGTCTCTTGGTCTGCTTGCTTTATTTATTGTTGTGGAAATGCATTGGGGGGGGGGCATTTGTAGCAACTATTTGGGAAGGGGAGGGGAAGATTTATTGCTTTCCCACTCGTGGAAGAAAATAGGGCAACTCTTGTGGGTGGATTGCTGCTGCTGGTGTAACACTTTAATTGTAATATTCCTGTTAAAGGGTGGTAGTTTGACCCATAATGGTAACATTCTTGTAGTTTTTATGAGGTATAAATTAATAACCACAACAAATGCTCTTGGAACAGATTGCTTGCTTTTAAACAATTTAATCCAAATTTATCCAAGCATGGGCACCTGAACCTTGGCTGCTGTGAAGTGTGGACCATCAAGAAGGCTGATCGCCAAAGAATTGATGCTTTTGAATTATGGTGCTGGAGGAGACTCTTGAGAGTCCCATGGACTGCAAGAAGATCAAACCTATCCATTCTGAAGGAAATCAGCCCTGAGTGCTCACTGGAAGGACAGATCATGAAGCTGAGGCTCCAATACTTTGGCCACCTCATGAGAAGAGAAGACTCCCTGGAAAAGACCCTGATGTGGAGAAAGATGGAGGGCACAAGGAGAAGGGGACGACAGAGGACAAGATGGTTGGACAGTGTTCTCGAAGCTACCAGCATGAGTTTGACCAAACTGCGGGAGGCAGTGGAAGACAGGAGTGCCTGGCGTGCTCTGGTCCATGGGGTCACGAAGAGTCGGACACGACTGAACGACTAAACAACAACAAAACAGGCAGAAATGTAGCAGGTTAAGCCTTTTCTAGTATGGAAATAGAACAATCAGCTTCACCTGTTGACATTCTGTCTGTAAGACATCTATTTAGTTGCAGGCAGCACCCGGGTTTTAATTTTCTCAGTCCTCCATCCCACAGATTTGCATATGCCACAAAGTGCATACAGATTTCATGCGAATTTGTGCTCTCTTTTTGTGAAGGTGCGTGTGTGAAGCGGGTCTCTCCATATACACTGTCATTGGCTCAGAAAATCCTGTTGGCACCCCTGCCCCTTGCCTTCTCTCATGTTGCCTCCCAGCTGAGTGTGCAATTCCTTTGCCTTAGAAGTCGGCATCAAGTTTCTGGCATGTTATCTTATTTATTTCATTTAGGAACTGTTTCCCATAAATTGCCAAAAAGGAATTTATCAATAAATACATTAGGGGTAAAAACATTAACAAAAAAACCATTTAAAGACCAATACTTAATTAGGATAAAAATATCCAATTAAAAGGCTTATTGAAAAAGAAAGGGCGTTGGGTTCTTTTGGCAAACACAGAAAAAAGGCACTTGTTTGGCTTGTTAACAGGAAGGCATTTCCAAAGGTGCCACCACACTAAAGGCATCGTATGGAATGGGGCCTCCTGAGGGGATGGAATATGCAGGATGCCTTATCCTGTGAAGCACAGTGATTTGTTGGGCTTATAAAAAGTAAGATTCTATTTCTGGTATCCTGAAGACAAGCTCTATAGGGCTTTGTATGCCAGTGCCAGCACCTGGAACTTAGCCTGGTAGCTGTTTGACAGCCGGTGCAATTCTTTCAACAGTGACATAAAATTATAGTGATATTCTGGCCCAGTGAATCTTGAGCAGCTGCATTTGGTGCACCCCTTATTAAGTATATCACACACACACACACACAAACACACACACACACACACACACACACACACACATTTTGCACACAGTGTTGCTTTACATGTGCTTTTTGCAAGCAATTCATATATATATACACACACACACACACACATATACATATATATATATATATATATATATATATCTCGTTAATAATGTTATCTTCACTAATCTGCCTAACGTATGCATCTCTGTATGCATTTCTTACGTTTTGAGAACTGTGTTGCAAAAATTCAGAGAAGTGCAAATTTCAAAGGATAGTGTAGTGGTTCTAGGCGTTGCTCGTGCGTAAGCCGGTGCAAACACCTGGCTGGGTTGCCTGAGTGAACCTTTTCTGTCTGGACAGCCACTCACCCGTGGCTGTCTCAATCGCTGGCAGAATCCGTCAGTGGGCGTTTCTTAAACTTCTTCCAGCAAAGAAGCTCTTTGACGCCTAGTCTCCTCCTACTCTCTCTGCGCGAAAGCCTTCTGCGCAAGGAGGGCGTAGGCAGCGGAGGACCTCTACTCTCCTCGCTGGTCCCCGGCAAGGAGTCATGGGACCGTCTCGCCGCTTCCCCCATCTGCCCCCCTTCTCCACTGGTGCTACGCTGATTCTCTTCCCCAGAAGATGGGCTGCCTCTCCTGATCCCTGGATGCTCTCCGGAATCCCTCTGGATTTTGCTCTCTCCCTCCGGCACTGATGGCAGTTCCCTGACAGATATTTGCATTTCAGTTTGCATTCTAGTTTGGGAAATGTGAATTAGGTATACTTGCATTGCGAACTGAACAGATATCTCCCCCATCCTTAGCTGGGGCAAACCCCAAAGTTTGCAGAAATATAGGAAATGAGAAGGGGTGGATCCCGGGCAGGGGCGGGGTATAATCTTTTGGGTGGTAAACAGAAAAGGGGGAATGGGGAATGGAATGGAGTTTCGTAGGAAAGGGCATGGCTGGCTGGTTCCACAATGCGCTGCAGGTCCCAGTTGTTTATTTTCTAACTTTCAGATTTCAGCTATCTCCTGTGATAGCTCTTTTAGATAACGCGCCCCCCCCCATACATTACTCATTTTGCAAACCGAAGAAAGCTCAGCAAATTGGCTCTTGTTGGGTTCTTCCTTAGTTGTCTCACCCCATTCTCTCTCTCTCTCTCTCTCTCTCTCTCTCTCTCTCTCTCTCTCTGCGCCCAAATGCCTTGTAGGCTTTAGCTGTGAATCCCATGCTCTGATCTGCTCCTGCAACTTCACAATATTTGAACTTTCTGTTTCCCTGGGCACTGCACAGAACCTTTTGCTCCTTTTACTCTTGAAATAAAAAGCAGTGTTCTTTATGAATTTTTAACACAACACACTACTTTTCCCTCCCCCTCCTGCCAACGCTCTCAGGCAAGTCACGTCAGTGTCTGGACTCTTGCATGTGAATCTCCGAGCCCGACTGCCTCCATTTGTAAACAAGTGTGAACAACATGACCACATTAGTGTCACTTCCCCGCAAATTCAGTGTTAAGAAATTACAAATGTATGTACCATGGAACAGTTTGACAAAGCTGTATCATTATACATTATTCATAGTAATCTTTCTCAAAACTTGACATTTTGGAAAGTTTCTCCACTTTGTGCATCATAAAAGTGTAATGCGGGTTGTGAATGTGGCGTTTGGAGTGTGTGTGTGGAGGGGGAAGCAAAAAGGAAAGCACGAAAAGAAAAATCTCAATGCCATCAGTGTTTCCCTTTCTAGGAACCTTTGTTTTTTTTTTTTGAAAGCTGCTTCTTTCAAACATCAAGAGATTTTATTTTGTGTCACTGGTGCAAAATATCGACTTTAAGGCAACCTATTTTCTTCTTTTATTATGAAGTTCCAAGTTTATATTAGTGTGTGTGGTCAGAGGCAATAATAAGTGTCAAGCTTGGCTTATAAAATCGTTCCTAGGCCTTTTAACCTTCAGCAGAGCCCTGAATAAGTGAGCGAGTCTATGGATGCTGACATTTATGGCAAAGCAGAAAATAGATGTCTATTGATGGGGCTGTATCTCTGATCATAGTTCATATCCCCTTTCAGCAATGGAGTTAACATTATCTGGCTGATGTCAGGCGCCATGATGATCACTGCCAAGAGAAGGGCAGATGGTCCCAGGCCTCCTTTGCCGGCGACGACTGTTTTGTGGATATGATCAGCATAACTCAGTCACTATCAGCGCTGAGATCCCAACTACACATCAAGAGTCATCGTGTGGCATGGCCCTGCTGGGATTGTTAAGTGGGGCACTGACTGCTGTCCCTTTCGGAAGAACTCCCTGCCTTTAGAAAACTAGGACCTGATAAATGGAAGCATGGTCTTTCCCCTCATGTGCTTGTTTTCTACATGCAAAAAGGCCCTCCAGAGAATGTTTCAGGTATGCAATTTCCCACAGAGGTGGACAATGACAACAAAGCCGTGTCATGTGGTTATTCTGCACGTGTAAGCGAGTTCTGCTTTTCTATGCTACTTAGCATCTGGCTGTCAAAGCTTGGGAACATGCCATCCCAGCAGGCAAGACCTGGTCACCTCTAGTGTTTCCCTGGAGAAACCACCCCTTGGTTTGCTGTCTTTCCCTGTCTTACCTTCAGACCTCAGAAATGCCTTAACTCATTTTCCTCTGCATCTTTCTGAACTGGCAGCAACTGGCAGCAGAGATCTGGGCCTAACCATTGGCCTCTGCTACTCTGACGTTGAAGCTCTCACAGCAAGCTGTGCATGTGTCTGTTAGAATTCCTGCTCCTTGATTGCAGTCATGGGATTGTTGTCTATCACATGACGGTATATGTTTTGACTCCACAGAGTGGGAAGTGACGAAGACAGGATGTTTGTGTTACTGTGTTCCATGAAGTGGGACTGTTGTCCTTTGTTCTTTTTCTCTTTGCTGTCTGATGCTAGGGAGAGAGGGAGCCATGTTGCAGTGCTCCGTGTATGTTTATATGTAAATAAAGTAGATTAGCCAAAATGCTGAGTTGCTGAGGTCTGTTACGCAACTGCGAAGACTCTGTGGATCCCTAAGTGTGCCGATGTCTGTTGGCATCGGTTGCTGTGATGTTCGGGCAGAAGAAAGCTTTTGAAGCTCCTGAACGATCAACCAGGAGGGAGGGAACATGCCAGTCGGGCATGTGTCTCTGCCAGGGTCCTACTTGAGTGTAGGCTGAGCTCTTGATAGTACCATGGGGTGTCACATCTTCCTGTGAGACATCCTGATCCTTCCAGGAGAAGCAGTAGCCTATTTGTTTGTCTTTTTAATCAATATAGACCCCCCACTCTTCCATGTAAAAAATAATAATCAAGATAGCTTGCAAAATAAAGTCAAAGACTAACAGCATCCCCACTGCCTTATAGCTGGCATTTCAGTTATCCTAGCAGTAGCTCTGGGACCAACTCTGTGTTACAAAGGTGTCTGCAAACATGACACGAAGGCTGGCAACACCAATTCTGCCATGTGGGAAACCCTTGCAAATGACCACAGTGCTTGGAAACAGACTGTGACCAGAGGAGAAGTGACCACTGGGAGGAGCACAGAGGGAAGAAATGCCATGGTGCATCTGCAGCAGAACCAGATGCCTTCATCTGCCCCAGCTGTAACAAAACATGTCTATCCCATATCAGTTTCTACAGCCACAGTAGGCGCTGCAACCTTCCAACAGTTTGACTTCACCCCCAAAGTCACACTCCTCCAGTGTCTTCCGAGACAGATGGATGCCAACCAACCATGCCCCAGGGTTTTCCCTCTCGGTCCCGGAGGAAGTCAGACGAAGTTTCAACATGTGTATGGAGGCTTGCCAGCCACTGGGATAAGTTTGTGACATGTTTTCAGAAGGAAAATGTCTCCTAAGCCTTGACATCACTTTCTCCTTTTAGTTGTGCCTGAAAAAAAGAAAACAGAATTTTAATGAATGACTGCCATAGTTGCAAATGGAGTACTGGAATAAAGATATCACTGAGTGCAGGAATGCAACAATGTTTGCAGAATGTGGCAGTATTAGCCAGATGAAGCAAGGTGCCACCTGAAAATTTGCATCTAATCTAAAACAAAAACCAGGCTGCCTGTGTTGTGTAGACTGTGACATAGATATAGCAAATGACATGTTTGCCCTTAAACCCTGCCTTTCACACCTGCCCTTTGGCTTACCCCCTTGATCTTTCAGGGTATGAGTTTGCACAGAAGTAAGATCCATTGGGGGACGTGGGTGGCGCTGTGGGTTAAACCACAGAGCCTAGGACTTGCCGATCAGAAGGTCGGCGGTTCGAATCCCCACAACGGGGTGAGCTCCCGTTGCTCGGTCCCTGCTCCTGCCAACCTAGCAGTTCGAAAGCACCTCAAAGTGCAAGTAGATAAATAGGTACCGCTCCGGCGGGAAGGTAAATGGCCAGAAGCAGCTTAGTCATGCTGGCCACATGACCTGGAAGCTGTATGCCGGCTCCCTCAGCCAATAAAACGAGATGAGCGCCGCAACCCCAGAGTCGGTCACGACTGGACCTAATGGTCAGGGGTCCCTTTACCTTTACCTAAGATCCATTGATTCCAATGGGGCTTTCTCCAGGGCAAGTGTGCATAGAATTGCAGCCTTAGTTACATGCAACTGTATTTGCTCACATTCTTTCCTTCCTTCTCCCTCTCTCTGTGGTATTTCTCCTTTTTCCACTTTAGAATGTAGGTTCCTTGCGGGCAAGGACCTGTCTATGTTTGCTTATGGAACTCTGTGAAGCGCCATGTAGAATTCATAGTCTAGTCTGCTGTGTCTAGCACTGACCAACCAGATGCCCCAGAGATATTCACAAAGAGAGCAGAGTGGGGATAACAATCCATTGCTTGCCCCTGGCATCTGTGCTAATCAAAGATACGCTGCGTTGCATATCGGAGCTGATATGCTTTTTAGCTTTCAACATTTTGAAACGTGGTTAATGAGTGACATTGTTCCTTATATTCTGATTGCTTCCCCAGATATGATTCTTCCACCCCCCCCCCCAAAAAAAGATAGGGAAAGGTAGTTCACAATTATAAATAGTGATTTGCCGTGGGTTTCTGTGTGATGCGGGATCAGGCAAGAAGGCTCTGGGCTGTGTTGCAAAAGCCACCCCCCTTCCTTTTCCCAAATGGCAGACAATAATGGGGTCAGGTCTCTGCCCTTTGACCCCCTTGCCCCTCACATTCAGCACCCCCCTCGGGAGTTTTAAACACATCCACAGAGGCACTGCCCATGCTCACTTCTGCAAACATCAATTTTTTTGCTTACCAGTTGAGAAGAACGCCTCCTTCTGATTTTTAATGCCTGCACTGGCTTGGGAGCAGGAGGGATGGGACCAAGACTGGAGAGATGGGGTGAGCCAAGAACCATGCCTTGAAAGCTAAAAGCATGGAAGTGAGGAAATCTAACTTTGTTTGGTTTGAGGCCTAGCCAGCTTGTTCACAAACAGCGTTACCCTTTTAACACGCATGGGCTCATTGACTCTGTTACATCTCCAACTCTTGAGATGGCTACTTTATCTTCAGATATGACCTCAAACAGAGCTATGAATAGCACATTCCTGGAAGTATGTCCAAATGCCAAGCAATACTTTGCTGCACTGGAAATTGCTTTGAAAGCTTCTTCAGGTTTCAAAAGTAGCTGGCTAGAGTGGGAGCTGCTGTTCAGAAACATGTCAGGGGTATTCAGTTCTCTGCATCACTGAGGAAAAGGCTCAGACTTACCACTGCCAAGCCACCCTAGAAAAGCAGGTGTGTGGCATGTTGAGGGTGTGGAATTTGCTTCTTCCTGGTGACATCCAAAATGGCCTCTCTGTAAGACTCTTGTGCCTAGAGTTCAGTGGGGACTGACCTCTTCAGAAATGAGTCTCTGAAAGCAGGTGAGCCAGTGAGCCCACCTGGGCCCAGAAGCTCTGAGGTATCAGCAGGCTCCCACAACTCATGGATCATGGGGGAATATGGAGCAATATCTCAACAGCTGGTAGAGGTCAAGGCTTTGGCACTATGCATGAAAGGTAGTGAACACTCCCTTTGGGGCCAAGGAGGAATGTGTCCTGGGGATTTGAAGTTTTTGACAATTCCAGGGACACTGGGAAAGGGAGTAGAGAGGCCGCTACTGACCACTGAGCGCCTTTGATCTCTTACTTTTCTTGCTCTTTTCTCTGCTTCCCCATCCTACCTCTCAGGTTGTTCTTCAGGGACCACATCCTGTGGGATATGAGTGGGTGATTCCTGTATCTGGGACTTGGGTCCATTGCCAATTCTAGATGGGGTGGTGCTCCCTCTGAAGGAGCAGGTACACAGTCTTCAGGTACTCCTTGTCCCATCTCTGTCCCTAGAAGCCCAAGTGACCTCTATAGCTAGGAGAACTTTTTGCTCTGGCTGGTGCACCAGCTGTGACCATTCCTGGAGTCCAGTAGCTTGACCACTGTGGTAAATGCATTGGTAACTTCAAGGTTTGATTACTGTAATGCGATTTGTGTGGGGCAACCCTTGTATCTGGTCTGGAAGCTTCAGCTAGTGAAGAATGCAGTGCCCAGGCTGCTCACAGCAGCAGATTACTGGCAACATGTTATCCTGCTGCTGAGGAAACTGCACTGGTTGCTGATTTGCTACTGGGTCAGGTTCAGAGTATCGAAATTAATTTACAAAGCCCTAAACAACTTGGGGGACGTGGGTGGCGCTGTGGGTTAAACGACAGAACCTAGGACTTGCTGATCAGAAGGTCAGCGGTTCAAATCCCTGCGACGGGGTGAGCTCCCGTTGCTCGGTCCCAGCTCCTGCCAACCTAGCAGTTCAAAAGCACGTCAAAGTGCAAGTAGATAAATAGGTACCACTCCGGCGGGAAGGTAACCAGTGTTTCCGTGCGCTGTTCTGGTTCGCCAGAAGCGGCTTAGTCATGCTGGCCACATGACCCAGAAGCTGTACGCTGGCTCCCTCGGTCAATAAAGCGAGATGAGCGCCGCAACCCCAGAGTCGGCCATGACTGGACCTAATGGTCAGGGGTCCATTTACCGTTTACATTTAAACAACTTGGGCATATAGTACTTTAGGGACTGTCTGATCTTTCAGGCACTGAAATCCTCTGATGGGGCAATTCTGGTGGTTCCCCATGTCCCTGAAGTTCAGCTGGGCTTCACAAGCAAGTGAGCCATTAGTGCAGCAGGCCCTGGTCTGTCCACTTCCCTGCCGGCAAGAGTTTGGCAGGAATCACCTTTCCCTCCATTCGGACGTTTTTGGACAAGCCTTTTAAGGGAAGCCTGTTTAGGGAAGCTTTTAATGTTTAATAGACTATTGTGTTTTAATATTCTGTTGAAAGCCGCCCAGAGTGGCTGGGGAAACCCAGGCAGATGGGCGGGGTATAAATAATATATTATTATTATTATTATTATTATTAACCTGAATTTTCATTTCAATCCAGTCAGTACTTAATGATGCTCTTATGTTCATTGATTTTGTTTTTAAATGCCGTGCTCCACCTTGTTATATCTGCATGAAAGTGTGAAAGGAAATGCGCAAGTAAATAAAACACAACTTTCAACACTCCAAGAAGGCAGTTATCAGCCCAGAACTTTATAACCAGTGTCTGTTGAAATTGGAACCTGAATTAACTGTGGCCCACCTATAGAAAACATTCTTTAAAAAAAGCAAGATTTGGCTTCACATCAGAGACTACACAAATAGTTTTTACACACGCACACATTCAGAAACATCTATCTTCCATTCACCGGCAATGCAAATGTCACTAATAGAATGTAAATAAAGACAAGAAAGCTAGCTGCGGCCCAGTGACTCATTATGCATTTCCGATGTGACCATTGGGGCTGAACGTATTGCTCACGTATTGCTCACTAGATTAGTGAGAACTCTACATTCTCCCACTGAATGTGTTTCTTCAAAGGTCAAAGAGAGGAAAGCTAGAGAGACTAGGTTGAAACTACAAATGGTGTTCTGTTTGGTCTAAGGCCAAGTGGTTTGAATGAAGAAAGTGAGACAATAAATATGAAGAATTAAATGTCCAATCTGGAAGAGTAGTCTTGGTTCTGGA
Organism: Podarcis pityusensis; assembly: GCF_964106645.2. NCBI lineage: Eukaryota > Metazoa > Chordata > Lepidosauria > Squamata > Lacertidae > Podarcis > Podarcis pityusensis. The sequence goes on from NC_138031.1 coordinate 81,859,998, forward strand.
GAAGTCATGTCCATAAATTAAGTTATGGCAACTGCAAGTGGTGGTTTTACTTTCAATGATTGATTTTGCCCTTTGTGAATAATCATAACTTCTCACAGGAGGAAGAAATGGCACGAGAACTATGCCTATACTTACAAAACCCTTTGTATTTGTCTACATCTATAAAATCAAGTTCTTGATCCCAACGTGACCAAGAAATTGAACTTGTAGCTATGAGCAGAGAAGGTGACTCAATTTTCAGTGAATTTAGTGGGACAAAGTAAATGGGCTATAATCTGGGATGTGGTTGAGAAAGCCCCAAATAACATATAGACCTAAACATAAGAACTGTTGATTTGACCATGCGCTTCTCCAGCTCACCATTCTTTTCTCACGAAGGCCAACCAGATGTCTGTAGGAACCCAACAAGCAGGATGTAAGTGCAGCAGCACTCTCCTGGACATGAGAACAGTACCACCACACCCCAGAGGGTACATTATGACTGACTGTGGTTACCATTAATGGTAACCATTAATGCCAGATAGGCAGCGTATGTCAGAAACCTCACACCTGTATTCTGCATCTATTGAAACTTCTGATCCTGCCTGCTTGCGTGTGCCACGTGGATGCCACCTCTACCTCTCTTTCCCATGTAGTCATCCAAGGGAGGTTGTCAAAGTTCTGAACCAGCATGTGAAGGTGGCATTCTGGGATGGATGAGGATGAATGCAATTGGACACAGCCCTAACAGGGGAAACTCAGATAGTGGTGGTAGCCAGAACCACTTTCTGCCAGCTTCTGCTGGTATGTCAGTTGTAGTCTTATCTGGAGAGAATGGACTTCACCTCACCTTTCCATGCACTACATTACTATTCAGAACCCATGGCTTTGGTCTGTTCTTCTTGTGTCTTTCCTATTATGTGTGTGTGAATATGCTCTGCAGTGTAGATTACTGTAATGACATCTATGTGGGATTCCTTTAAAAATGGTCCAGAAACTTCAGATAGCACAAAAAATGACCAACCAGCTACTGGCTTGAGACAGGTGCTAATAACATCACACACATATATATTGTACCGACTGCATTGAATGCTATTGTGTTTCAAGGTTAAGTTGTAGGATAATTAAAATGAAGTCAAGCCAACAATTCATGTTTTGCTAGATAGGCACATGATAGGAGCTGAGGCTCAGAGAGTTTTCCTTTAAGTTTGCTAGAGAGGACTCTTGCCAGAGACATTCCCGCTGTGCCCTGACCAAAGCTGTCAACTTACAGATTTGAAAATAAGGGATCAGCAGCCAAAATAAGGGATTTTAGTCAACCACTAGCCAAACGAAGCCTCAAGTGGTGGTTCCCACAGCGCAGCAACCCGGCAAAGGGGATGCAGCAAGGAAAACCACCGTCACCTCTCCGCTGGGAAGTGCTGAGCAAAGGCGAGTGCCCAGGCAACGCGGCCAGTTTGATCAGCACAAGGCATGCAAGCTCCACCCCCCAGTCATTCTTAGACTCCTTATTGGGTGAGCAACGCAGCCAAGCAACCAGTTGGAGCCTCCCTCCTCCGTGGCCGCCAGGGAGGGAGAGGAGCTGTTTCCTTTGAAACCTGGGAAATTTAAGGGACATCATCAATAAGGGACAGCAGCGGAACACGGCGCTGGGATAAGGGACTTTCCCGCCAAATAAGGGACGGTTGACAGCTATGGCCCTGACAGCGGGAGGGCCTTGGTATATAAAGTAAATTCTCCTACCTGCCTAGGCACATTCACCTTCTGTCACTTTCATCATCAAGCCAGAAATGTGAAGAACATCTTAAATTAAACTAAAGCACGTCTTTGTAACTGAATTACCATTTTAAGCCTGCCTGAACAATGCTGCTGTAACTGTTACTCTTCAACAAGTATTCTGAGTGAGCAAATGTTATTAGTTTCCACTTACAAGACTGTTTGTGTGATTATTGTTTTGAGAGGGAGAGAAGGGCCCCCCACAATTGTGAAATGTGGTTCTATGGGATAATAGACATCTCTTGAGGTTTTTAAATGGGCCTTAAAGCGCTACCTCTTTGCCACTGCCTTTAGCAACTAATTTGATATGAGTTCTAGAAACTCCCCAATTTTCATTGCATCTTTATAGTTTTATATTATGATGTTTGGGTGTTAGTCCTCTTGTTTTTAAGCTACGCTTTGAATTTTTTTTGATATTTTTGTGGTGTTTTATGGATTTAAATGATATCTTAGTGTATGTTTGATATGGGGCTTATAAATTGCCTTGGCAAGTTTTTTTCTTGAAAAGCAGTATACAGATTTATCAAATAAATAAATAAAAACTATGAACAGGTCCAGGAAAATCAACTAGATTACACTTCCCACCTGTCCCACACTGGGAATCATCATCTACCAGGTTGACCAAGGCATTTTCAGATCTATAAAACCACTGAAAATAAACTCTTTGTGTTACCAGTTCCTGTTTCTGTATTTTCTGACACTGTGTTCCAAATTGTCACTTAGGAGAAAGAAATTCAGAGGGTGATGCATATGTAAGTACTTCTTAACATGAAGCTGAGCCTCTTCTCAGCTTGTTAGGATGCTGTACTGGTCCATTCTGCTGGTTCTTTCCATCTGAATTTGATTGCTGTCATCAACAAAGTGTTTCCTTGTTTTTAGGTGTTCCAAGAAAATAGTATAGTTAAAAATTGTATGAGAATTTGGAAGTTTTCAGCGTAATGCAGAATTAGCTGACGCGATCTTAGTCTCCTCCATTTGCAGCAGGAAAAATGTAAAAGGTCACTAAATCTGTGACATGGATGTTGATAATTATTGCAACTCACTCTAAAGCAGTGAAGATGTATTATTACATGCAACTTCTTTGGTCTCGTGGAATTTTAACTTTTGAGTGTCATGCCTTTGCCAGACTTAATATAACAACCAGACTGTTGGCTAAATAATGATCAAGAGCAACCAAAAAGCACCCGCTATTTACCAAAGATAAGGGCCCTGGGTGATTGGTTTGTAGGCATTTGATCATGTGGGGCATTTCACCACCTGCTTGGTTAAGTAAATATTCGTCTGTATTTTTTAATCAAACTCGGTTATCCTATGAGGGCTTAGCAAACAGATTTCCTCTCCCCCTCCTTATGCTAACTTGGCCCAATAGTTCTTCTGCTTAGTTTTGAATGTGGTGGTACTAACTCATAAAATTAATTCCCATTTTGTGGAATTGTCAGAAATGAGGATTGTTCTGACCCCTGTTTGAACTCATCAGCCGAAATGAAGTTGTTCAGTGAGCTGGAGAAGACAAAGCGGAGTCCTTAGAAATTAATCAACACCATCAGCCTTTGCAATAGGCCTGAAAATGGCACACACACACTAAGCTGACCCTGAGCAGCTCTGGATTCCCTTCGTAAATGAAAGTCATCATTCTTGGCAAGGAAGATACTAAATTATAGGCTTTTAAATTTAATTTTCAGTTTACTTGTGTTTTCGATTAGGGTGCCATGTTTCATAAAGACAGTAGTACCTTTAAGTAGTAAAAGCCTTCATTTACCATCCCAGGACTGGTTGTAATAAAATGTAAATATGGACAAAAAACAGTTCGCAAATGAAAGCGGGCTGCTGTTTTCACACCCCCCCACCCCTTTCCTCAGTGACACCTTAAGCAACAATACCAAATTATTTTTCTTCATACCAAAATCAATAACAGGCTTGGAAATAAAAAGTAGCCCTGGAGCCTCAGGCCACAGATTTTCATGACAGGCTACTAAAACTATCTTTCAGTAGCCCGAAGGCCTGCCAGCTAATCATTCACTTTCCTTTCGCTATTTAGTTGCTGGATACCTCTCCGGGCTAGTAAAGCTTAAAAGCTATGTGACAAATTGTCTGCTAAAGCAACATTGTCCTTTTCTTTTTCTTTTCTTTTTATATCTTCGTGGAACCTTAATCTTTTGCTTGTATACAAAGTTCATGTTGCTTCTGCGAGCAACAAAAAATGATGATAATATGAACTGCTTGGAAACTTCCAGAAGAAATATAGGAGACATTATTGGTCTCCCTCTAAACTCATTAAAGTCAACACTGAAGCTTTCATAGATGTTCATGAGCTTAGGACGGAGGCCTTAATAAACAGAAACCAACTTAAAGTGCTCTCTTCTCTCTCTCTCTCTCTCTCTCTCTCTCACACACACACACACAGCTTTTAATAGCAAAACCTTACTTTCTGTTTTAAAGTTTAAGCAATTGGTGAAAAGTTATTCTGTTTGCTTGCCTGTCTATCTAGCCGGCTCTACTATTGGGCAGAGTGAGATGGTTGCTTCATGCAGCAAATGCAGAGGTAGATGGTTATGGAGTGGTGATGAGGTATTGGAGGACAGAGCTGCATGTAGCACACAGCCCGTCCTTGACCCTAAGCTAGCCTGCTGTCCAGTCTTCACAGCTGAAATAAGATTCAACTTCCAGTCCATTTGATTACCATATGTGAAATGGAAACCTTCTTGCCTTTTGCCCCGGCAGCAAAATGTCTTTGGGTGGCCCTGTTTATCGTGTCTGTCTAGGTACCTAAAACAAGAATGGAGATGTTTAGTTTTTTAAAGATATCTCTTCCCTTTTCCCTACAATCAAAGCTACCTGAAGTAGTAATTCTCCTACTGCAATTATGACCTAGCTTTGTATTAGGTTTGTGAATGTGAACAATTGAACTATATTGTCAGGTAGTCAATACAGTGGTACCTCGGGTTACATATGCTTCAGGTTACAGACTCCGCTAACCCAGAAATAGTGCTTCAGGTTAAGAACTTTGCTTCAGGATGAGAACAGAAATCATGCTCTGGCGGCGCGGCGGCAGCAGGAGGTCCCATTGGCTAAAGTGGTGCTTCAGGTTAAGAACAGTTTCAGGTTAAGAACGGACCTCCAGAACGAATTAAGTACTTAACCCTAGGTACCACTGTACTGAGGTCTGGTAAGACAGTAAATGCCAGGTTCGGCCCATATTTGCGCTGACCTGCTACCTTAAGCCTATCAGATTCTTCTCTGGCTCTGGATTAGGTGGTAGAATAGACCAAACCACTTCAAACTAAAGGTGGAAGATACCATTTCTGAATGTTTTCCCTTTCCCCACATTAAAAATATATTTACAAGCAGAAGAGCATCTGTGTGCTAGTGTTCTAATTCCAGATATTTTACATTGGGAAACTGCAATCTGAACTGGTAAGAACATATGAAACTAAGAAGAGCTTGCTGGATCAAGCCAATGGTTAATCAAGTCTCAATACTGATCCTTGGGGACTACTTTTTACATCAATTGTCCATTTATTATCAGCCTCTGTTTCCTGTTACACAACCAATCCCTTATCCACAAAACAACCTCTCTTCTTATTCCACGATTGTGAAGCTTAAACTTACTTGGGAGTCTTTAGTGGGATACATTATGGGCAGCTTTTGGAAAACTCAAATACACTATGTCACCTGGAATACTATATTCTTGTTGACATTCTCAAAAACCTTTAATTGGTTAGTGAAACAGGACTCATCCTTGCAGAAGCCATGCTGGTTCTGCTTCAGCAAGGCTTGTTCCTCTGTATGCTTGCTTATTTTATCTTTAACAATAATTTCCATGAGTTTCCTCTGGACATATGTTGAGCTAACCAGCCTGCGATTTCCAGGATCTGCCCCTCCCTCTGGAAAATTAGTATTATATTGACCACTTTTCAGTCCTCAGGGGGGCTGATCAGCTGGGGGCTGATCTTAGGGACAAGTTATATATTTCTGTTTGAAGATCAGCAATTTTGCATTTGATTTTTTTGAGAACTCCCAGGTGGAAGTCTTCTGGTGATTTTGGAAGCTTCTGTTTTGATTATTAGGTTGTCTCTTGTCACTACTATTTGCCTCAGTTCCCTCAGACTATATATTCCTGTAAAAGTCCTCCACCTCCCTGTAAATTAATAGCTGAAGGGAGTTAAGAAAAATCACAGGTCTCTCCCATGTCTACATCCAACACCTTCTCCACTGGGCTACCTATTTTACTGGTTTTATTTTCACTTACACAGAACCTCCCTATCCACAATTCAGAAAGTCTGCATTCTACTAGTCCTCTTCCTTTGAATAATTATATCAGTATCTTTCCCCTCTATCTCCATGTACCCCTTCCTTCCTTCCTTCCTTCCTTCCTTCCTTCCTTCCTTTTCTGGTCCCACACAAAGCTATATAGAAGAAAAGCGGGGGTAGGGAGAAGGGAAAGAAACATCTTAGCTTAGACCTGTCTCTGGCTGTACATCAGTTGTATCATTATTGGCAGTTGATCGAGTGCCTTGCATTTGTTTAATGACGCATGGTTGACTTAACCTTCTAGACTGTACTTCCCTGAGGAGAATCCGCTTTCTCCTAGAAATTGAGTCATGTCAGAGCAACATGTTAATTATTATTGTAGTCATAATTCTCCACTCCATCGTAGGCACAGTTTGATACTTCTCACTTGCTGTAAATAAGGTACCTACATTACAAAGCCTCGTCTTGCTGCTGCTGCTGCTGAACAAAATCACAAAGCCTCAGTCATCTGTGTAATTACAATACTAAAGTTCCAGAAATGAAACCACGCTCTCTTAAATGTAGCAGCGTTTATAGCTGCTGGTTTAATATGTATCCCTGTGATACTGGGTTGAATTCTCAATAGTTCAGGTGAAGGAATGAACCAGATGAGTTCTCTCTCTCTCTCTCTCTCTCTCTCGTCAGAGCTTCTTTCAACAGTAACCTCTGTGACCTTGAACCAGGATGGCTCTATGAGAGGACACTTGCTTTGCATGCAGAATGTCCCAGGCTAATCTCCACCAAAAAAGGTTCTCAGGTAAAGACCTGTGCCTGAGACCTTGGGGAAATGACTCCTGTAAAATAGGCAGTACTGGGATTGATGGTCCAATTTGGTAAAAGTCACCTTCATATTATCTGCCCAAGGAGTCATGCAGACCTTGACATGGGGTCGGATCCAAAGCAAATTCCACTTAGATCTCATTGAAATCGATGCAAAGATTAGTCTTGACTTTTCTGAAGTCCCATTGATTTCACCGGGAACTAAGCACAACTAACGCAGGGTTGTATCTGACTGAATCAAATGGGTGTCAGTGGTACCTCGGGTTACAGACGCTTCAGCTTACAGACACTTCAGGTTACAGACTCCGCTAACCCAGAAATAGTACCTCGGGTTAAGAACTTTGCTTCAGGATGAGAACAGAAATCGCGCGGCGGCAGCGGGAGGCTCCATTAGCTAAAGTGGTACCTCAGGTTAAGAACAGTTTCAGGTTAAGAACGGACCTCCAGAACGAATTAAGTTCTTAACCCAAGGTATACCACTGTATTCTGAGTAAGATGTAGGAACAATTCTTAGTTTGTTTGCATCCAGTTCTACAGTCTAACAGGGAACCCTAAACAGATCTCTCTGTAGAGGTCAAGATACCAGACTGTCCCCATGATTACCAGCATAGACTTTGGGGGTAAGGAACCCGAATTAACCCACCAAGAGTCACTACTCAGGATGTTTTTCCCCTATAAGGCCTGCACTGGAGAAGGCAAGGAGTTCAGCCTGAGGCCATTAAGATACACAGTTATAAGCTAAAACACCATACTTTTAAATCCATAGCTTCCTTGGAAATCATGGGCGTCTGCCAAAGTGAGCAGGCTAGACGTAAGACTGGGGGATCACATAATGTGTATGCTTGTGGTGAGCTTCAGCTGCTTTGCAACGAGTTGTAGACATATCTGCCCTGTTTATCAGGTACAGGGGGAGAGATTCTGTGCTATAGCAGTTAAAGTGCATCTGTAGTACTGGCAACCTTGAAACGCTGTATTTGGAAATATGTATGGCATGATCTCTTCATGTTGTGAGTTCCCTCGGTTTCTTATTTTTCCAGTCTTAAATTTAGTCCTCTGCACTTCTGCAGCAATTAGTGAATTCTTTTTTAAAAGATCCTCAAAATAGCATTTCACTGTTATTTTCTCCTATTAAACACATTTTTGTATGCCGTTTTGACCGGTATTGTACACATTTTTGCAAATAGTTTCTCCCAATATAATGCATTTTGATATGTTAACTCACTAGTTTACTCGGTTTCATGCACACATTACTCTAAAGTATACGTTTTTGTTGGTTGGTTGGAAAAATGCATTGCAAAGTTCGGTTGTGCAAATTTTGAAGGATGGCTATTGTTTCAGTTCTCATATTGCTTTGGAAAGCATGGATGTGATAGATTTGGCTACAAATGCAAACAGAGTCGGATTTTTACCTCATCCTTCCTTGGAAATGAAGACAAACAAATAACCTAACACTGAATCATTGCATGGGTCTGGCATCCTAGTTAATTTGCATTCTCGTTCCTTTGAGCATCATAAAGGAAACTGACTTATACTAAGTCAGACCATTGGTCTGTCTAACTCAGTTTTATCTACACCAGGGTTAGCGAATGTGGTGCTCACCATACGTTGTTGTACTCCAGTTCCTTCCATGGTTAGTGGCAAGGGAAAATGGGATTTGCAGTACAGCAACAATTGGAGGGTGTCACTTGGATTATCCTTGGTGTGCCCTGACTGGCAGTGGCTCTCCTGGGCTTTCAGGCAGGAAACATGCCCAACCCTACCTGGGTATGCTGGGGATTGAACCTTGGAGATTCTGCATCCATTGAGGTATGTCCCTGTTAGAGCAAAATTAGGGATGCTCATCCTGAGTGAACACTTAGTTCAGGGGTCAGCAAACTTTTTCATCAGGGGGCCGGGGCACTGTCCCTCAGACCTTGTGGGGGGCCGGACTATACAGTGGTACCTCGGGTTAAGAACTTAATTCATTCTGGAGGTCTGTTCTTAACCTGAAACTGTTCTTAACCTGAGGTACCACTTTAGCTAATGGGGCCTCTCGCTGCCACCACATGATTTCTGTTCTCATCCTGAAGCAAAGTTCTTAACCCGAGGTACTATTTCTGGGTTAGCAGAGTCTGTAGCCTGAAGTGTCTGCAACCCGAGGTACCACTGTACAGTGGTGCCCCGCAAGACAAATGCCTCGCAAGACGGAAAACCTGCTAGACGAAAGGGTTTTCTGTTTTGGAGGTGCTTCGCAAAACAAATTTCCTATGGGCTTGCTTCGCAAGACGAAAATGTCTTGCGAGTTCCTGCCGGTTTTTTTTCCTCCCCCCCCCCTTTTCCCAAGCCGCTAAGCCGCTTAACAGCTGATCGCTAAGCCGCTTATCAGCTGATCCGCTAAGCCGCTTAACAGCTGATCCATTAAGCCACTAAGCTGCTTATCAGCTGATCCGCTAAGCCGCTAAGCCGCTTATCAGCTGATCCGCTAAGCCAGCTAAGCCGCTAATAGCGCTAATCCACTAAACCGCTAATAGCCGTGCTTCGCAAGACGAAAAAACCGCAAGACGAAGAGACTCGCGGAACGGATTCTTTTCGTCTTGCGAGGCACCACTGTATTTTGAAAAATATAAATACCCTGCAAGCTGGTCCCGCAGCTGCCTCCAGACCTGGAGGAGGAATGCACTCTGCATGCGCTCAGGAGTGCATCTCGGCGCCGCCCGCTCACCAGCTTTGTTGATGAGCAGCAGCCACTCCATTGGCCCGTCCCTGTGGAGCTCCCAGGTGGCACGCACCATGGGCTGCAGCCCGTCATCCGAGGCCAGGTCGGTGGGCAGGTCATGCACGCGGAGCGCTGGGCAGGTGGTGCGCAGCTTGCCCTCCAGCTGCTCCAGTGCGACTGTTGAGCGCACCAGCAGCAGCAGTGCTGAGCCAAGTGCCAGGTGTGGGGCCTCTCTGCCCATGGCTGCGACGGGTTTACCTCAGCGTGTGGGTGGTGAGGCTTTGGATTGGCTGCAGGAGCTTTCTGAAGCCAATCTGAAGCTGTGCCAGCGTTGAGGAAGTCAGCCCCCGCGCGGCGAGGTGTCCGTGGCTTCTTTTCCATGAATCGCCATGCCACGCAGGTTCAGCTCAGCGCAGGGACTTACTGAGCGGGCAGCAGGGTCCGCAGCGGGATTTACGAGCCTGGTGGGCCGCATCCGGCCCCCAGGCCGTAGTTTGCCGACTCCTAACCTAGTTGCTGTACCAGCATTGTTCTTGTAGGGCATGAGATTCTGGGTGCATGCAACACTACACAACCCAGTATCACACTGTAATTGGGCCCAGTTCCTCCAAAATCAATAGGGCTTGCTTTTGAGTAAATAGGTTTAGCACCGGGGGAGCCAGCCCCCTGCCTGAAACCGTTTTCTTATTTAAAACAGAAAAATCTTTGGCACTGACCTTCCACAGACTTGTTTGTAGTTGGCTATTCCAGCATACCATACCTGCGAGTGTATTGACTGGAGTATTTTGCCTGTCAGGATTAACTTAATGTTGTTATCTTTGGCTGTAATGGGTTTTGAGCCTGCTGTTGCCTGCCTGCGAATGCAGCCGTAAATTACTTTACAGTAAGACATGATGATTTGCTAAGTCTCTTGATAGGTTCTTTAGTCAGATTTAGAGTAAAATGTGAGGTAGAAAAAGTTTTAAGGCACTAGATTTATATTTGGAAGGTAACGTTTCTGGAGCCTTCTCGGGCTAATCTCTCCTGACAAAATTTGGTTTATACAGCTGAAAACACAGCAGCATTCAAAGCATCTGAAAATACTTCTCTCTGAATGAAGTAGTAAATATTATTTCCTACCCCCCTTTCTCTATAGGCATTCATGGCTTCACAAATACTACACCTCCCATTTCCAGTGTATTCCACAGTTGCAGGAAACATGGCTTTTACCCGATTAAAGATATCTTAAGCTGCAATCCTATACCTGTTTATCTGGTAGTAAACCTCACTGAGCTCAGTGAGACTTACTTCTGAGTAGAAACATAATGGATTTTGCTGTTAATTGATTAATCATAGAAGTTTTTATTAGATTAAATTAATTCAGTAAATCTGCATATGTTTGCACAAGAGTAAAAACCAAATTTATATGAAAGAACCCCCCCCCTCCCGAATTTCCTTCTTATAAAGGACATTCAATACACATGCTCCCCACTCAAAGAATTCTGGGCAATGTAGTTTGTTGAGGCTTACTGAGAATTAAAACTCTTGTGAGGGGTAAACTCCAGTGCCCAGAATTCACTGAGGGAAAGAATGAGTTTTGAATGTGTTTTAAAGGTATAGTACATATGTAGCTATAGGAGATGCTATTACAAAAAAGCATTATGACTTGTATAATAAGGGCAGAATGACTCTTCTAAGAGTCTTGCTATCTTCAGCTTTTGTGTTATAATAATCATCACCTCTAACATTCTGCTGCCTGATTCACTCAGGCCACTTTTTTTTTACTCAATTTAATAAATAAATAAATAAATAAATAACTGATTTTAGGTATTTTTCCAAAGCATTCCAAGAGTCATTTACAATAATATAAAAATACAACAACACAGGGAAAATAAAAAGAAAGAAAGAAAGAAAGAAAGAAGCTTATTTGAATGCAATAAAACAACACCAATAACATCTTAAACAGATAAAAGAAAAACATAAAATTGAAACATTCATAGCTAAAAATGCCTGGGCAAATAAGGCCTTCCCTCCCAATCTAAATAACATCAAAGAAAGAACCAGGTGGGCATCTCTTGGGAGAATATTCCATAATCCATAATCAGGGCACCACCACTGATAAAGCCATCTCCCCAGTTGCAGAATTCACTGAATCAGTAATACTGGGGGAACCTGAACATGACTGTGAGTAGCTTCCTTATGGAGATAGGTGGTCCATTAGGCACCCTAGACTGAAGTTCTAAAGGTATGCATCAGCACTTCGAATTGAGTCTTGAAACAGTCTGAGAGCCAGTGTACAAATTGCAGCATTGGTAAGATGTCTTCCCAACATATATTTCCAGGTAGCAGTTTCACAGCTGTATTTTGTACTAACTGAAGTTTCTGAGCTGTCTTCAAAGTCAGCCAGGGCCAGTCCACTTAGGTGGCGGGATCCACCAGGGCAGCAGATCTAGATGTAGATGTTTATTCAAGGCTGGTCCACCCATGAGGCAAGGTCAGGTAACCACTACAGGCAAGAGAGTCTACCTGAGCAGCAGTACCTGCTCTCAATCTTTCCTTCTTCCTCGTTCCTGATGTAGATATTCCCTGACCCCTTCTTCCCTGGCATGGAAGCAGAACCCATTTGTAGATCTGCCTCGGGTGCCAAAATGTATTGGGTTGGCCCTGACAGCTTCCCAAGCTGCAAATTACCAGGGCATGGATAACTGAGGTATAGGAAGGCACAAAAACTGGAGCTGGTGAAACGTACCCTTTGCCATGAAGATCATCTGCCTTTCCAGTGACAGAGTTAGATTTAGGACCACAGCCCAAACCTATTCCTTTGGGAGGGTGCAACTTCATCCAGAATAGGTTGAAACTGATTAACTGATTAGACAATTAATCAATTAGATTAAATCTGTCAATCATAAATAATAACTGGCTGAACACAGCAAGGCCTTTGGCTTAACTCCCCTCTTTGGTATTCTGTTCATCTGTAGGTTTATTTAATTTGATATCTCAATGGATTGTTGAAATATTTGAATGCACATGCTCAGGTACAATTCTCCATTTCGTGTCCAAACAAGATCCTGGCCTACTCGCCTTCTTACAAGGGGCCTAGAAATTATGTTAAAAAAACCACTGCAATGCAGATACCACATTGAATATTGGTCTGCATATTCATTCTTCACTTAATGTTCAAGCAGTAGCTTGACTATTGTGTCAGTTTCCAAGGTGGGGAGGAAATATACAAAATACGTTGCAATATGATACCTCCCTCAAAGACTGACATATCAGCTTGAAAGCTGTTATTCACCCGTAGTTGTGCATTTCAAAACTGAACATCACCTTGACATCCCTGACAACAACTAAATATGTTCAGTACTGGTGCACCAGGACCCACTTAGCTGAAATTCACAGGCTTCAAATATTGTCTGGGTTGCAAATTGGGCTATTAGTTTTAAAGAGAGTGACAGAATTGTATGGAGAAACATACTGTATGAGCCCTGGTGATGCACATATTCTACTCTGCAACAGTTTAGAAAAAGCACGTGAGATTTCTAGCTTATTAACAATTTTATACTAATATAAGGCAGATGCTGCCGTTATTTGGATTGCAGTCGGCCCCGTTTCAGACCCTACTGAGATGCGAAAGAACAAATTTCCAGACTCCACCTACAGAGGGCTCCTGAAGTCTGTCTCACTTTGCACTTCTTAAAGTAAATACATTTCCATCAAAACATTTGGTTTAGGGTAAGATGTCACTGTCAGTGAATGCACTGAAATCTTTGTTTCAAACGACAAGTAGTTTTCGGAGAAAAGAAGTAAACTCCTAGCCACTTATTCCTGGAAAGACGCAAAAATACCAGCACACACATCTGTCAGACTATTTACCCTCCGTCAGGGACTTCAAGGCCTGAGCCAGGAATATCTGTCTGAAGCTGGGATGTGGCTTAGTGAGGCTCTGTGTGCTAAACCCTTAAAGGCCTCTCAGTCATATGCAGCATCACCCCATCAAATTGGCAAGTAGTATGAAGATTCAAGACCCTGATGTTGGGAAAGATGGAGGGCACAAGGAGAAGGGGACGAAAGAGGACAAGATGGTTGGACAGTGTTCTCGAAGCTACCAGCATGAGTTTGACCAAACTGCAGGAGGCAGTGGAAGACAGAAGTGCCTGCCGTGCTCTGGTCCATGGGGTCACGAAGAGTCGGACACAACTAAACGACTAAACAACAACAACATGAAGATTCAAGGTTTGATTGTCCTGGTATAAATGCTCGAAATAGGGTCTTCTGGTTGGGCCTGGTCAACAGACTCCAGACTAGAGAACACACCCTCCAGGTTTGATTTGGGTACACCCTCCGATGGCCTCAGTCTGCTCCTGTCCACTTCTTGTAATTGGTCAGTGTAAATGTAGGTCTCATTTTTGCAAAGTATTCCCTAAGGAATAATGAGGAAAAATAATTTCACAGCACACTGACCTTCCAGACCGTGAACCTGTGGCCACTGGAACACTTGTTTCATACATAGAAGTCCTCCCTGCCTCTTCACCATACAGTATGCTCCATCCATGCAGGAAAGGGTGACGGGTGAGTGCAAATATTATTCAAAATGTATAAATTATTACTGGAATGGCAATTGAAAGACAAAGAAGTTAAATCAGTTATGATACACTGGGCTTAAGACATTGGTCATAATATACAATTAGAAGATTGGGGGAAATTATGGAAAGAGGAAATAAATTTCACTGCCTGCAGTGCTTTAAAGGAAATATAATGAAAATGATGTACAGATGGTGTATAACACCAGTGAAATCACCAAAAATGTACAAAACAAATAACAAATCCTGGAAATGTAAGGAAAAAGAAGGTACTTTTTACCATATGTGGTGGGAATGTAAGAAAGTAAAGGACTTATGGGAAATGATTTATAATGAGATTTTAAAAATGTTGAAATATACATTTGCAAAAAAACCAGAAGCCCTTTAACTTGGTATAGTAGGTACAGAGGTATATAAGCATGATAAAAAAATGTTTTTATATGTGACAACTGCAGCAAGAATACTATTAGCCCAGCGATGGAAGCAAGAACTACCTACAATAGAAGAGTGGCAAATGAAACTGATGGACTATGCCGAGTTGGCAAAATTAACTGGGAAAATTCGGAACCAGCAAGACCAGACTTTCTTGAAAGATTGGAAGAAATTTATGATATATTTGAAAGACAATTGTAATCAATTGACATCGCTTGTAGGGTTGCAAGAAGTTTTGTAAGGAGAACTATATGAATTATTGCAAAAACAACTAAGAAGGAGTTTATTTAGGATTTGGATTTTATAGCAATAACTGTCAAAATAAAATGCAAAATCAGAAAGAAAGTTAGAAAACCATTAGTCGAGGTTGACGGAAGTCCTGTGATAGCCAAAGGTTTGTTATACTGTATAAGATGGGATGCTATGTTTGGAAAATATGTGTAAAAACCAATAAAAATTATATATATATATATATATATATATATATATATATATATGGCTGATCATTGAAGAATTGATGCTTTTGAATTATGGTGCTGTAGGAGACTCTTGAGAGTCCCATGGGCTGCAAGAAGATCAAACCTCTCCATTCTGAAGGAAATCAGCCCTGAGTGCTCACTGGAAGGACAGATCCTGAAGCTGAGGCTCCAATACTTTGGCCACCTCATGAGAAGAGAAGACTCCCTGGAAAAGACCCTGATGTTGGGAAAGATGGAGGGCACAAGGAGAAGAGGACAACAGAGGACAAGACGGTTGGACAGTGTTCTTGAAGCTACCAGCATGAATTTGACCAAACTGTGGGAGGCAGTGGAAGACAGGAGTGCCTGGCGTGCTCTGGTCCATGGGGTCATGAAGAGTCAGACATGACTAAACAACAACTATATATATATATATATATATATATATATATATATATATGGAAAGGGTAAAGTGTGAAACTGCTGTTGCTCTCTCTTAGGTACTTTCACCCCAGTTTAGTATAACAACGTTTTGTCTATTTCTCAAGCAAGGAAATTCCCATTCTGATACTCATGTAACCTTTATTAACAGCATTTCTACAGACCGGTGGTTATCCATTGTGGAGGACCATTTGCAGGGAATCACAAATAAGTTGAATGCTGTTGCGTTCTGGTCCTGCAACTGCGGCTTTTCATAAGCATCTGGTTGGCAACTGTGCGAACAGCTTGCTGGACCTGACAGGCCATTTGTCTGATCCAGAATGCTTTTCTAACATTCTAATGTAGTAGTTTTAAAAACAGTACAAAACAGTAACCGCCTTCAAGTTACCTGTGGGTATAGAGCAGTGTACAAATTTAATAAATACTGCTGCTACTACTACTACTACTACTACTACGAAATATAGGTTTAAAAACAGAAAATGAGCACTTAAGGCAGAAACGTTTTCATCTACCTGGAAAAGGTGATTGGGTGAAAACGTCTTCAGTTGTTTCTGGAAAGTAGAGATAGTGAGCACCTGTCATACTCAGGCCCGTCTTACCCATAGAGGCTAATGGCGTGGGGCGGCAGGGCGGCAAGTTCTGGAGGGCGCCAGGCGAGAGTCCGGGGAACACCGAACGAACACGCTGAGTGAGCGAGGGTGCGTGTGCTGCTCCCGCCAAGTGTTGGGTCGGTTTTTTCTCTTTTAGTCTGCAGGCACTGAATTCTGCAGGGCAGCAGAAGGCTAAAAGGGAAAAAACTGAGCCAACGCTTGGCAGGAGCGGCGCACGCTCCCTCACTCCCTCAGCGAAGGCCCACTCTCTCAGTGTGCTGCCTGCCGTGGCCACCGCGGCATGAAGCATCTAGCTGAGCTGGAAGGTGCCACGTTCAGCCTCCACCTCTTTCCTGCCGGAGGAGCCGCCCTCCAGCCGCTGCCCGCCTCCTCCATCCCTAAAAAAAAAGGTTGACAACTCTGGGAAAGGGGGGGCACCAGAGGGATCTTTGCACCAAGGCACCAGATATGATTAAGAAGACCCTGGTCATACCTGAATAGGGATGCTGTATAATAATAATAATAATAATAATAATAATAATAATAATAATAGATTTATTATTTATATCCCACCCATCTGGCTGGGCTTCCCCAGCCACTCTGGGCAGCTTCCAACAGAATATTAAAATACAATAACCTATTAAACATTAAAAGCTTCCCTAAACAAGGCTGCCTTCAGATGTCTTCTAAAAGTTTGGTAGTTGTTGTTCTCTTTGACATCTGGTGGGAGGGCGTTCCACAGGGCGGGTGCCACTACCAAGAAGGCCCTCTGCCTGGTTCCCTGTAACCTCACTTCTCACAGTGAGGGAACCGCAAGAAGGCCCTCAGCGCTGGACCTCAGTGTCCAGGTAAAACGATGGGGGTGGAGACGCTCCTTCAGGTATACTGAGGCCGCTTAGGGCTTTAAAGGTCAGCACCAAAAGAGAGAAGCCACATGGAAATCCCTGTTTCAAGTTACTGCGCAGCATACTTCAAATATTTTAGGGACGCAGTAAAACTCCCCTGCCTAACCCAATGGGTATATAAGGTATAATAAAATTGTGCATGGTTGGGATGTCCATGTGGTACATATTGATGGTGACTGCATTGTGTGCCACCATGTTGCACTTGTTGTTTGTGAGTTGCCTCTTGGTCTGTGGGTGACTCTTTTGCATGGGAATGTACTTGTGGACACAACACATACTGCTGCTCTTACGATGCCACCACCAGAAGCTGCGCTCTAGATTGGTATTTGCGTAACAGCTAGCAGTTAGGTCTCCATACCCATTGATGAATATAGACCCATCCAGTTGTTTCCTCCATTCGTATGATAAATGGATGGTGCGGAGAGAAGGACAGTGCCTTCTTGCTCTGCCTCAAGGCTTCTGCATTTTCACCGGAAGGTCTGAAAGGTATGCCAGTGCTAATAATGCTAATTTTAATAATAATTAAAATTAAAAGGGAAGCTTTTAATGTTTAATAGACTATTGTATTTTAATATTCTGTTGGAAGCCACCCAGAGTGGCTGGGGAAACAGATGGCTATGTATGTATGTATGTATGTATGTATGTATAAATAAATAAATACATGGAATGTTTCTCAGCTTTTTCCACTTTTAGTGAACTTTAATCTCAATGATAACGAGGGTTTTGTGTTCAAATGCTTCTACAATATTTATTCTCTTGACCATAAAACATAAGAAAATCATACAGGAAGTTAGAAAACTGCCTTTTTGGCCATTCATCTATTAGCTTGGTATGGTCAACACTGATGGACAGTGGTTTCAAGGAAGAGTCTTTTCTAGCCCTCCCTGGGTACACCCGGGATATTTTGTATGCAAAGCTACAACCTTTCACCTTAGACACACACACACACACACACACACACACGGTCAACACTGATGGGCAGAGAGAGAGAGAGAGAGCTGAGCAAAATAAGCAACATAATAAAGTTTAAAACCAAAGGAAAAAATAAAGCTCATTTATTATTACAGCAATAATAATAATAATAATAATAACTATTATTATTATTATTATTATTTATTATTGTTACTAATGCTTGTGTTTCACCCTTCCTACAGGATTTGGGGCAATGAACACATCCCATTTCATCAAGTTCTGTGAGGTAGATTCGGCTGAGAGAGAGCAGTCAGGTGAGAGTCGTGAAAGTGAGATATTGAATCCAGTTCTCCCCAGTGAGTTCAACATTCTGTACGCTATTCTATCCCTGGTGCCTATTGTTAGAAATGTTTTGTGGGGAACATGTGTAGCTATAGTTTATTCCTGCTACCTGTGGAGCCACCTCTTAGTCTCCATCTACTGCTTAAACTTCCTCACTGTTACAAACCATTACAGAAGTGCATGCAAAAAGAAAAAAAGAAAAATTCAGATTATTTCTGTACCCTGCGCATTACATTGTTTTACCACAGTTAATGTTTTATTTATGAGGAAAATAAATTGTCAGAGTTAAAAAACAGTGCATTTTGTTCTAGGCAACACATTGCTTTTATCACACAAATAATTTATTGGTTCTGCTTCCAGATGAGTTCTCTGCTGACCTTTGCAGGTATACTGAATATTGCTGCATAATTCGTCTTGTTTGGAAAGTGTATTTAGCATGGCCATTAATACATACTGTCATAACCTTTGTGTTCAGCAGAGAGTTTATTGCATTGAAACCTGGAGTTCCTATTTAAAGATGTGCCAAAATCGGAACCTTCCACTCAACTCATAAATTTGGGGGAAGGTAATACATTTGTATGCTCAGAACTTAACTGCTATAATTTAAATGACCGGCTAGATAAACGGCATCATCCCAGCAATACCAAAGACTATGTGAGAAATAAGGGACTAAAATTCAGTGGTAGAGAAAGTGCTTTGTTGTGTTTTCTTAGTGCCAAACATCCCATTGTACTCCAGTCCAGATGTTGTGATGCAAGGACCCACTACCCGCTTGGGGATAAGAAAGACACATAGACACAGTATATTAGGTTAATGGGCTAAAAAAGGCCACAACTTTATTGATTACAGCATATGAGAGGTATTGGCTTAGGCAATGGATAAAACAGCAGAGCGTGACTCCACCCCCTCAGGGAGGGGTGAGTCTAACAAGGGTTAACCACCAGTGGGAGGAGCCTGTTGATGCAAATACAACTGAAAGCTCCCCCTGATGTCACCGGGGGTCATGCCATGGCCCTAGCCACCAGCAAGAGCATTGGACAGGATCCACGACCACCGGATCCTTTACCGGAATACCCATAAAGTGGAGGGGTAGGCGATGGCCACACCCTGCCCTCCAATACACAAACATATTCCAGTGCCTAACCGGCAATACCAAAAAGTTGTGATGATTTGCTATGAGGTAGGCGAAAAACCAAGTGGCCGGTGCCAATTTGCCAGTTGGATAAAAATTCTGACGAAAACCAGCAGCGGAATGAAAGGGAAGTGCTGCTGCGGCCACGTTTGAGTGGCAAAACCCCGCCCCCAAGCCTCCACCTGGTTGGTTGGCTACCTGGGGGCGTGGCGCGGCAGCCAGGCCAGCTGGGCAGGGGGCTGGAACACCCCCTGCCAATGCGGGAAATGGCTCCTGCTCACAACTCCTCCCCTCTGTAAGGAGGAGAGGCTTTGTTGGACTCCAGATCCATTAGCCCCAGCCAGCATGGTCACATGGTGACAGCAGCCACGAAGACACCTGCTTCTTGGGAGAAAAGCAATGACAACCTAGACAGCATCTTAAAAAGTAGAGACATCACCTTGCCAACAAAGGCCCGTATAGTTAAAGCCATGGTTTTCCCCATAGTGATGTATGGAAGCGAGAGCTGGACCATCAAGAAGGCTGATCGCCAAAGAATTGATGCTTTTGAATTATGGTGCTGGAGGAGACTCTTGAGAGTCCCATGGACTGCAAGAAGATCAAACCTATCCATTCTGAAGGAAATCAGCCCTGAGTGCTCACTGGAAGGACAGATCCTGAAGCTGAGACTCCAATACATCGGCTACTTCATGAGAAGAGAAGACTCCCTGGAAAAGACCCTGATGTTGGGAAAGATGGAGGGCACAAGGAGAAGGGGACGACAGAGGATGAGATGGTTGGACAGTGTTCTTGAAGATACCAGCATGAGTTTGACCAAACTGTGGGAGGCAGTAGAAGACAGGAGTGCCTGGCGTGCTCTGGTCCATGGGGTCACGAAGAGTCAGACACGACTAAACGACTAAACAACAACAGCATGGTCAATGGTCAGGGATGATGGGAGTTGTTGAATCCAAGAAACAGAACTGAAGTGAGTTCTACACAGATAGAATATGCTTGCTTCTCAATGGTTCAGCACACCAGAGGCAGATCATGTTTAGCCACCATCCTTATATGGTGTCCCTAAATGCAGTAGCCCCTCATATTCTTCCATAAATGGTTGCCACTCACTCCAGTGGCTAAACGAATGTTGTGTTCGGGGACAATGCCATGGTAGAAAAGGAAATATGTGCAAAAGCCACTGAATGTCAACTCTTAGCTTCTTTTGCCTTCATCACAGTGTAGCGTGATCAGAAGACAAAACCAGGCTGATGTTATTTAGATGAATAACCTTTATTAAAATACCTACATCAGCATTCATTTTAGAGAAAGCGTGGACAATATGGCATCTTCTAGATATTGTGGACTACAACTCCCATCAGCTTCAGAAAGTGTGGTCAACAGCTAGGGTTGGTGTGAGCTGTAATCCAAAATATCCACAGGATGCCATTACATGTTGGCAACCCGTGTTTTAGAGAAACACTTAACAAGCAAGCAAATCTCTGAAAAGCAAAACATGAGTTTAGGCATTTCCTGAAGGCACTCAATTGTCCAGGAGTTAACAGTAAATAATAGAAATTTGGTGACTGGCCAATGACGCTTTGCAGACTTCCTGATATTTCCAATTTAACAATTTTAAGAATTCCCAGCAAACAACACTCACTACATATTTATTTTTTACTTGTAATAAACCAGTAATCAAACTGATTCTTTATTGCAGTGGCATTATTCAGTTGCTTATGTAAGAACAAGTTTTTAACCTAGGATTTTTTTCTCTCCACTTGAGCATGTCTGGAGGGCAAGCAGTACAGACCTCACCATTTGACATCATTGTGAGCTGAGACCCAGGACAAAAAGGAGTTCCAGTGTGAATGGCAACAGAGATTCTGGCACTTTCTCCCTCAATCCTTCTTGCTCTCATCATTCTAGCAGGAATCTATAACTGAGATGCGTAAGGGAGAGTAGTTACTGGTTGTGAGGTGGGGAGAGGATTAAGACACCCTTTGCATCAGAAAAAATGTGATGATATAATATGGCGTGACCTCTAAATATGGGGCTGTGATATGGGTCAGATAGGAAGCTGTTCTTGGCTAGAGTGAGCTCCTGAGCCCACCAGTTGCCTACCTCTGTTATCGGGTTGAGAATGAGGTAACCAAATGTGGGCCAAATGTGGATTCCAAAACAATTTTATCTGGTCCCCAGTGGACTTACTGAAGATGTTTTCAAAAGCAGTAAGAAACAGGAAGTCATAGAAACATAAAATTGTAGAGTTGGAAGGGACTCCAAGGGAATCTCAACTAGATCCAGGGCTTTTTTCAGCCAGAACTCTCTGGAACTAAGTTCCAGCACCTCTCAGTTGGGTGCTATCACCATTCAAAGAGAACAAGGGAGGTGTTCATGGTGAGTTCTGGCACCTCTTTACCTAGAAAAATGGCACTGACTAGATCATGACAGCTGGCCGTCCAACCTCTGCTTAAAAACCTCTGAGGAAGGAGAGTCTACCACCTCTCATAGGAGTTTGTTCCACTATTGAACAGCTCTTAGTGTCAGAAAATTCTTCCTGATGCTTAGTCAGAATCTCCTTTCTTGTAACTTGAATCCATTGGCTCTGGTCCTAGCCTAGGGAGCATGTGTTACTGTTACATCTCTTATCTTGGACTGTGTGTGTCATATATAAATACACAAAGTGGTGTGTAGTACTTTGCCTGAGAACACAGGTGATTTATACCCGTGAAGCCTTTAGTGGTAGATTGTGCTAACTTTCTTATAAAGGTGGCTACTCCAGTCGCTGGACCACTACAATAGAGTAGACGATTCAGTTTCATGAATGGTCCTTCCCTATTACAGAAGAGAAAATATTAAGGATCCCCATTCATAACTGTCCCTCCCCCTTTTTTAAAGTGTGGTTTGAAAACAACAATGAAGAGTGTTGGCTCATCATACCAAGGGATGGGTCGCTGCCCTCTAAAGTAAGGTTACCAGATTTTTTCCAATGAATCTGTGGACACTTCAATTAATTAATTAATTAGTACACGTTCGGGACATTGATGCTGCAGCGATGGCGGTGGTAGAGAGGTGGTCGGCACCTGGACCGCAACTGCCATGTTTCCCCTTCCTCTGAAGCTTCTATCTCCTTTCTCCATGAGCCTGGGCAGTCCAAGTTGTTGGTTCTTGGGTGGTGGTGGTGGTGGGGAAGCAGTGCGCGATGGGTCAGGCATGGAAGGTGAGGAAGGAGGGCTGCTCCGAAAGGCAGCATGAAGCCTCCCTTCACAGCTTAGTTGCTGGGGTCAGGGAAGGTGGAGGCAGCCTGGAAGCTGCATCTTAGAGCCCCTGCACCACCATCATATGGGGACTTCCGAGCAGCTCCTGAAGCCAGCCAGAGCCAACTGCTCCAGGTTGCTGAGACTGCCGCTGCTCTGTTTCCCGGGGACATTAGATGAAATCCGGGGACATTCCGCGGATGGAATTTGTCCGGGGACTTATTCGCAAATCCGGGGACTGTCCCCGGGAAATGGAGACGTCTGGTAACCCTACTCTAAAGACTCCCAAGACCTCCACAAACAAAGCGGCGTCAATATCAGTTGAGGACATTGCTCTCATCACCCTCCTCCACCCCCCAACTAAGCATTCAGAGCTGTCCCTATCAGTTTGATCTTGCCTGTAAAATAAGCTGACAATCCCTCACAGTGAGGAACACTCTGCCCTGTTTGTTGCCAAGCAAAGACAGTTCTGCTTAATCAGGCTACTGCCAGTCACTCAGCACTGTTCTGAGCACTCACGCTAATTTCGGCCTCTGCTTTCCTCTTCTCCGCCTAATTTTGAAAATGTTCGATTAATTTGAAATGAAAGGGACGGTGCATTTGATAGAGCCGTTTGTGACCTGGGGCTTCCAGGCATGTTGTTGCTGTTACAACTGGGTGCTACTGTCGAATCCATAGACAAAGCAAATAAACCAAGCCGAGGCAAACAGAATGGCCACTTTCTTAGTGCTCCTTTAAAAAACATTTGTGCATTTCACTGAGATACCCCCTTTTCCCAGTGTATAGAAGTGAGTATCAAAGCCCATCCGCAGCAATAAAGGACATTCTTTTCACCTCCATATTATTGTTCAACGGTCTCTTAATCACTCTGCTCTGATATTTGATATGTGGCAGTAAAATGTTTATATTACAAAAACGTACAGTAAATCTTCCAGTTCAGGAGCAAATTAATAGTCTGGAACTGTGAGAATCTGACTATATCTGAATATTGATGATCTCACTTTCCAAGTCTCCCTGGGATTGGGAGGGTGAGGTGTTGATCATTGCTTCTCGCTGATAAGCAAAATATTTCCAGAGCGTGAAGGAGTCTGTGGTGTGTGAGAAGGATAACCCATAATCTGCAACAACACACTAACTTCTCCTCTGCCATTTGCATTGAAAATCAGGTAGAAGTTATGCTAAGCTCTCTATTATAGCCTCGTGTATGTGAAAGGTCTCCCCCTTCATTTGAATAAGGCCTCTTTGGCATGCAGAAAAAAGGAGCACATTTAAAAGGGAATGTTCCTTTAATTAGGATGGCATTTAAAAGCCGGAGCCTTAAATGTTCATTTTTGTGTGAGAGTGATGCTAAGTTGCAGAGCGTTTTCCAAGTGTATTGTAGCTTCTCCTTTTTCTTTTTCTTCTTCTTCCTTTCATTAAGCATTTTTTATTTTTATTTATTTATCTCTCCTCGCCCCCCCCCCAGTAGAAAGGGAATGACATGCATTACAACATGGAGTAGATTAATATGACGAGCTAGATTAAGGAAAATTTAAATCAAAGTGTTTGATGAAATGTAGGGGAAAATGTTTAAGTATAGGATTAGGCTTACAATATAGAAAGCAGTCAAGGAGATCAAAAGAACCCTGTTCAGAAAGCCCAATTTAAAAGGAGAGAGAGAGAGAGAGAGAGAGAGAGAGAGAGAGAGAGAGAGAGAAATTCTATTGAGCGAATTCTTACAGCGAAATGATTAAAGGTTTGGGTTATTTTTTAAAAAAATACATTACGTTCAAAGCAACTTTATAATAAAAATAAACACTACAGACAGTGTGTGAATTAGAGAGAATGGATTCATATTTCATGAAAGCAAAATGACTGTGTCTATGTTGGTCTTGCATAAAATATATATATGCGAAATGATGGCATTTAACTTAAAAGTATTACCCGGGAGAATAATGTTGAGTTTAGCATGCAGCTTTATAGATGTTAACTGATTGACAACTACATGAATATGGATTTCTTTAAATCTGTATTTGATTCTTTCTTCTTTTTTATAAAAAAAAAATCAAATGGAACTTACTAACTACATTTTAAGCAAATCTTTTGGAAAATGTTTAATCTTCTGGTGTTCAGTAAAAAAAAAAAAAATGGATCTGCAGCGTCTGTGCTGGGGAAGCTGAACCAGATTACAAAAGCTGAACCAGCAGGAACGCTTGTGCATTTCACATCTCCTTTGCAAAGCTTCTCTCCTTTTTAATTGTTGATTTCTGTTGTTGGAATGTGCTGACGTCACAGGACTCATAATTGTAGGACACTGTGCCTAGTCTTTGTAATGAAAACAGCCTCCTCTAGAGTGGATTTCAGCAATACAGAAAAGCAGAGCAATATGGATGTTAATCGACTGAAACAACTTAAAAGATTATGTTTCACAATATGCAGGTCCCTAATTTGCACAAGCTTTAAAAAAGCTAAATTATGTATGTAGGGATTGTTAACTACACAATGGACATTTGTTGACATCTGAATCACCTAGGTAAGCCACATTAATTATTATTATTGATTTTTTTGTATGTGAAATGTGCATCGACACTGACATTTATTCCAAGAACTGGTGCAGTCTAGGGCAAAGTTCCTCAAAATACTGTAAAGGAAGTTGTGGTGTTCATCTGTAATTCAGGTGGACAGGCATAGAACAATTTATCATATGCCAGTAGGGCAAAGAATAATAGTACACAGAACTAATGTTCGCAAAAATGTGCCGACAAGTAATTGATATTGAATTAATAGCAATTAATAGCATTTATTAGAATAATACTTAACACTTTCATGTGTTTGAAATGCATCCTTTATAGTGGAGCAGTAACCATGACAACAACCCCCTCTAAGGTAGGCAACTGTTATTATTCCTGTCTTTCCAAGAGGTGAAGAATCTGAGGTAGTGGCTTGCAGTTAGCCACCTAGTGAGCCTGTGGCTGAGAAATGATTTGAATGAAGGTTTTCTCAGCTAATGAACAAGCACGGATGTGTTGATGGCAGAGCTAGTCTACCTACATAGGGAGAGAGGCAGTCCTTGAGCTCTTTAAAGTTTTATTGGTCAAAACCAGCACTCTGGTTAAACCACACTAACTGGCAGCCAACATAGCTGGGTGAGGATTGGTGAGCAACCTGGCCACTGAATTCTGCACCAGCTGAAGTTTCTGAAATGTCGTCAGAGGCAGCTCTACATATAACACATTTCAGTAATCTAACCTAGAGGTTACCAGAGCATAAACAGCAGGAGTTAGGCTGTTCCTGTCCAGATAGTGCCCCTATCAGGCCACCTGAGCCTCAGGCAACAGCAAAGGATTCTGAAGTACCCCCAAGTTGCAAAACAACAACAACAACAATTTATTATTTATACCCCGCCCATCTGGGCAGCTCCCAACAGAATATTAAAAACACAATAAAACATCAAACATTAAAAGCTTCCCTAAACAGGGCTGCCTTCAGATGTCTTCTAAAAGTCACATAGTTGTTTATTTCCTTGACATCTGATGGGAGGGCGTTCCACAGGGCGGGTGCCACTACAGATAAGGCCCTCTTCCTGGTTCCCTGTAACCTCACTCCTCACAGTGAGGGGACTGCCAGAAGGCCCTCGGTGCTGGACCTCAGTGTCCGGGCAGAACAATGGGGGTGGAGAAGCTCCTTCAGGTATACTGGGCCGAGGCTGTTTAGGGCTTTAAAGGTTAGCACCAACGCTTTGAGTTGTGCTCAGAAACGTACTGGGAGCCAATGTAGGTCTTTCAGGACCAGTGTTATGGTCTTGGCGGCCACTCCCATTCACCAGTCTAGCTGCCACATTCTGGATTAGTTGTATTTTCGGGGTCACCTTCAAAGGTAGCCCCACATAGAGTACATTGCAGTAGTCCAAGAGGGACATACAGAGGGACTGTTACCCCACAGATGGTATCAAAAACCCCTGTTGAACTTTCCCATGTCCCCCTTGAAGGAGGTCATTTATCAGGTGACCAGGGCTGATTCCATGCCAAACCCAGGTCTGAACCTAGACTAGAATGGGTCTAGATAATTTGTTTCCTTCATTACTTGCTTGCAGCTGAAACACTCATTCTATTGAGCCCCTAAAGGGGGTGTTAGAGATTGATGGTAATTGACAAACACCTTCAAGGCAGTTGAAACAATTACCTCATGAAAGACGTGTCAACCACCCTTTCTGGACCCAACCAGTCAGCCTACCCCCACCCCCACCCCCAACTTGCACAAACAAGCCAAGATGGGCAAGGGTCAAGAGGGCATTGCCCTTCCCTGCCAATACTCTATGCCACCTCTCCCAGGCAGCTGTCCTAGACAACAAATTATTCACTGAAATGGTTTAATTTGTGCCAGAAGCATTTACATGTCGAGGTCCCCAAGCCACCCCCTAAATAAATCACAATTCACACAGAATTTTTGTTTAAGCTTTTTGGCATAATTTTTGCCACAACTTTATTAAAATACATAATGTGAGTGGTTGCTTAGGCATTGGCTGCGACTATCTGTCCCCACCCAGGGACAGAACTGACACCCGCAAGCCTGCGAAGTCAGTAAGGGAAAACACTTTTGGGGAGAGAATGGAGCTGGGTGCCAGACCCTCACCTCTCCCCAAATGCTCCCAAGGGCTCTTGCGTGGCCAACCCCTACCCCTCCACCAACCAAATTTTAACCAATGCCTAGCCGCAACCTTACAAGTTGTGACGATTTGCTACGCAGTAGGCAAAAACTAAATGGCACCAGCCAATCTGCCAAATGGACAAAAATCCTACCTGGTCCCTGCCCCAAAAGCAGGAGACCCTATGACAGGCATAGAATGTCAAACACAACAGCCCTAAAATTAGGGAGGGTGGGCAGGCGATCCGATGAGCGCAGCAAAAGAGGCTGAAAAAAACTGCGTGCCAAGTTTATATAAGCTTTGGGCCAACCCTCTAAATGGTAACATCAAAATCTCCCCAACAACCCAACTTGGCCCAATCACAGTCATGGCCATCCAAACAGTTTCACCCAGTAACCTAGAGGGGGTGTCTTGTTAGACCCCAACCCAACACGTGCTGTCTATGAAGGAGAACACGCTTTCTGGAAAATGCACACCCTGCTAAGACTGAAACAGGGAGCAGTGTGAGGAGATAGGACAGAAGACTGCCAGGTGGTCTTGTATGTTTTCATAACTTGCAGGTTTTCACATCTGGGAACTGGAGGTGGGTCGAGTGCTGTTGCCCTTTGATGCTGAACGAAGTGTTCTGATTCAGGGAATTATCTGAATCAAACATGGTATGATTTAACAGCATCTGGATGAGACACTGCCTGGGAACGACATACAAAATCCTCCGAACTCTTTCAGTGCAGAATAGGATGTAAACAACTATATTTAGAAAGGAAGAATTCAATCATAAGTTGTGGGAGTTCAGGCAGACCAGGGTTGCTTTGCTCGTCTTTGACATCATGAATGCGCTTAAGCTATAGGTACATCTAACGAAGTTGATTGAAATAAGAGTGAAGACTGGGGGAAGAAGGCAGGAGTGAGAAACAATTTGCATCCAAGATGGCTGACCTTATTAAATTGCAAATTAGTGCCATGTCCACAAGACCACACCTTTGCTCTCCATGTAAATTAAACTGGAATAATGGGTGTTTGTTAGTTCTGAGCACAGATCAAACAATGTGGCTAGGAATCCTTACTTCCATAAGTAGACATTGCTAACCTGTGGGGTGTGGGGGAGGGAATCTATTATTTTACCCCCCCCTCTTTTTTTTGTATCACTCAGATACTCTGAATGACAGGATGGCTAAAAGATGATGAGGAACAGGGCCGGCAGATTTTAAATCAAGACGATGTAAATCACCAAGAAAAAATAAAGTTTCCCACTCTGCAGTACGGTAATTTCCTAAATTAAAGTGGTTGACATGTATTTAAAGTAGGGTTATAATTTTGTCTTGATTTTACTGTTTTAGCTGTTGTAAACCGCTTTGAGGTTTGTTTGTTATTACAATCAGGCAGTGTATAAATATTATGAAAAATAAAGAAACTAATAAATAAGAAAGACTTAAAGCTTGTAGGGTGGAGGTGGCATTCCCTCCCCGTTTGGCCTGTGAACTGCATCCATCCTTGGCTAACTGTCTTGGGGTGTCTGCTAGTGGTGGGTGGGATCAAAAGTAAGATGGCAAAATGGACATGTTTAATAAGAGAAAAGTCATGGTCAATGTTTACTAAAGATTGGAACCCTCTCATAGACTCCCCCCTTATTTTCTTGTTTGTACAGTGGTACCTCTGGTTAAGGGACGCGGGTGGCGCTGTGGGTTAAACCACAGAGCCTAGGACTTGCCAATCAGAAGGTCGGCGGTTCGAATCCCCGCGACGAGGTGCGCTCCCATTGCTCGGTCCTTGCTCCTGCCAACCTAGCAGTTCGAAAGCACATCAAAGTGCAAGTAGATAAATAGGTACCACTCCAGCGGGTAGGTAAACAGTGTTTCCGTGCGCTGCTCTGGTTCACCAGAAGCGGCTTAGTCATGCTGGCCACATGACCCGGAAGCTGTATGCCTGCTCCCTCGGCCAATAAAGCGAGATGAGCGCCGCAACCCCAGAGTCGGCCACGACTGGACCTAATGGTCAGGGGTCCCTTTACCTTTACCTCTGGTTATGAACTTAATTCGTTCCGGAGATCCATTCTTAAGCTGAAACCGTTCTTATCCTGAGGCGCGCTTTCGCTAATGGGGCCTCTGGCACGCGATTTCCGTTCGCATCCTGGGGCAAAGTTCGCAACCAGGAGCAGGTACTTCTGGGTTAGCGGAGCTCGTAGCCTGAAGCGTTCGTACCCAGAAGCGTTTGTAACCAGAGGTACCACTGTATCTCTCTTTATAAGCCAGTGTGGTGTAGTGGTTAAGAGCGGTAGTCTCGTAATCTGGGGAACCGGGTTCGCTTCCCTGCTCCTCCACATGCAGCTGCTGGGTGACCTTGGGCCAGTCACACTTCTTTGAAGTCTCTCAGCCCCACTCACCTCACAGAGTGTTTGTTGTGGGGGAGGAAGGGAAAGGAGAATGTTAGCCGCTTTGAGACTCCTGAAGGGGAGTGAAAGGCGGGATATCAAATCCAAACTCTTCTTCTTCTTCTTCTTCTTCTTCTTCTTCTATAAAATCTAATAAAATTTGTTTTTTAAAAAAGTGAGTGTGGGCACCCAACCCTCCTGTTATGCCCACACACAATGCCCACAGCCTGTGCAGATCATCTGAAGAGGTTCTGTTCCCACCCTCCATCCACCCTCTGCTCATCAAATAATTGATCTGATCAGCAAGCAGAGGGCAATTTGCATCCCCATCAGGTTGCTTGTGCTGGTAGATTTGTCCACAAGCAAAAAGAAGAAGAAGAAGAAGAAGAAGAAGAAGAAGAAGAAGAAGAAGAAGAAGAAGAAGAAGAAGAAGAAGAAGAAGTAGTAGTAGTAGTAGTGTTGGAGAGAAATAAAAACTGTAATGGGAAAAATATTTTTGGATATAATATACAGATAGACCGAGTTAGGGAATATGCTTGGGGTAAAACACCATTTACACCTCACCTTAGAAATATTTCCTCTTATAGCCATGTTCACAGAAAAAACAAAATTCCCATCTATACATGCCTATTTTATCTTCCATATCTTGAGCCCACTTTGGCATCTATTCTATTCCTTCACTTGTTCGCATTCATATTCATATTCTGAAAGGAGATTAAAAACTGTCCTGATCCAGCTCTGGTGTCACGTAGTCATGCGCAACTAATCGGGCGAGAATATGGATAGGGACGCGCATTATAATGCATATCTGAATGACGATCCAATTGAAAGTAATCTAGTATGGATCAATGACTTTGGATGCACAGCAGAATGTGCGTATGATTGATGCCTCTAGCTCCTGATCCAGCACATGGAAGCCCTGCTTGTACATCGGCCTCTTTATATATGGATCAGAGTGAGATTGTTTTCGCTTTCACCGATGGTTAATTTCTCAGAAAACAGAAAATGAAGTTCAGGCTAAGTAAGCATAAAGCGATGCACACTGGGGCAAAATAACCCCAGCTGCACATGTACATAATGGTGGGGTCTGAACTGGCAGCAACTAATCAGGAAAGAGATATTCATGCTGTGGTACATAACTCAGTTTAAAAGAAAAGAAAAGGAAGACTTGGATTGCAATCCTGCATCCAGTTACACGAGAGTAATCCCCAGGGTACTTTATGGAACTTCCTTCTGAATAGACACACATAAGATTGCTCTGTTAGTGTGTGTCAGCGGTGAAAGTGGAAGATTTCGTACTAGGCGTTACTGAAAATAAGTGTTTTGAAATTCAGATTTCATTTTTAAAGTTTAAAATTTAAACCACATTATTTATTTGTAATATTAAAGTGACGTTTAATATATTGGTGAGTGGGTGCTGATTTAAATATAAATACTTTGGATTTATTTATTTATTTATTTATTTATTATTATTCATTCTCTTAGCAGGTAACTCGGCCCAATATACCTGAAAGGCATCTCCACTGCCATCATTTAGCCTGGAAACTGAGGTCCACTTTCAAGGGTCTTCTGGTGGTTCCTTCACTGGTGAGAAGTGAAGTTACAGGGAACCAAGCAGAGGGCCTTCTCAGCAGTGGCACCCTCTCTGTGGAACGCCTTCCCATCAGGTGTCAGGGCGATAAAGAATTACAAAACCTTTAGAAAACACCTGAAGGCAGCCCTGTTCAGGAAAGTTTTTAATGTCTGACATTTTATTATTTTTTATATTTTTCTGGAAGCTGCCCAATAATGATAATGATAATGATAATGATAATGATAATGATAATGATAATGATAATGATAATGATAATGATAATGATAATGATGGAGTGGGCATTTCAAAAGATCAGAAAAAATTGTTTATGTATGCTACGATGGCCACTCAAATGCTGTTAGCCCAAAGATGGAAAGAAGAAGCAGTCTCAACTAAAGAAGAGTGGCAAACCAAGTTAATGGACTATGCTGAAATGGCGAAACTAACTGGAAAGCTCAGAAATCAAGATTACAAGAAATTTAATAAAGAATGGGAAATGTTTATTATGTGTTTGCAAAAGTATTGTAAACAGAAAAATACATTGGCAGGATTAAGCCAGAAATAGTACCTTGGGTTAAGAACTTTGCTTCAGGATGAGAAGAGAAATTGTGTGACGGCAGTGGGAGGCCCCATTAGCTAAAGTAGTGCTTCAGGTTAAGAACAGTTTCAGGTTAAGAACGGACCTCTGGAATGAATTAAGTACTGGATAAGTCAGTGTATGTTGCTGATTTTTTTCTCTTTTTTTGGTATTTATCAATCATGGAATGGTAGAACTGTAGTAGTAGTAGTAGTAGTAGAAGAAGAAGAAGAACAAGAAGGAGTTTGGATTTGATATCCCGCTTTATCACTACCCTAAGGAGTCTCAACGCGGCTAACATTCTCCTTTCCCTTCCTCCCCCACAACAAACACTCTGTGAGGTGAGTGGGGCTGAGAGACTTCAAAGAAGTGTGACTAGCCCAAGGTCACCCAGCAGCTCCATGTGGAGGAGTGGGGAATCGAACCCGGTTCCCCAGATTACGAGTCTACCACTCTTAACCACCACACCACACTGGCTCCACACTGTAGAGCTGGAAGGCTCATCTAGTCCAACCTCCTGCAATGCAGGAATCTTTTGCCCAATGTGCATCTCAAACCCATGACTTTGATATTAAGAGTCTCATGCTCTACCAAGTGAGCTATTGCTATTTTCATATTTGGAAGCTTCCTCCAGCTTTGGAAAGATGGGGTATAATCAAGGCTTTTTTCAGCCGTAACTTGCTGGAGCTGAGTTCCATCGCCTCTCAAGTGGTCATGTGTTGGTCCCGGGGGGTTACCGTGCGGCGTGGTCTGAGTCCAGTCCGAGGTTGAGGCTGTGGTATGGGGGTTGTCCATCAAGGCTGAAACGGGGTCCAAGGCAGGGAGTCGGGTGAGGTCAGGAACTCTGGCAGAAGAGCAGGACAGGGTGCCGGCAGGAACAGGTTACCAACAATGTTGCTCCCGCAATCTGGGACTGGGCTGGCTGGCTTTTATCTGCCCCGAGGCATAGGGCAGCCCCGGTCCACAGGTGACTCACCTCTCCTGGCCTGGAGGCAAGCACTCCTCCTGTGAGAACTTAGTTCCCTCCACCTCTCTGCCCTGAGCCTCTGCAGCTCAGGAGAGGCTGGAGGGTTACTGGACCCAGAGTCAACCTCACTTTCCCCTGACTGGGCTGAGAGTGGCGCACCTGCAGGCAATGGGTCCTCAATCACCTCCGCAGCCAGAGCAGATTCAGCTGGTGTCTGCTCCTGAGGATCCGGCACAGGTGAGGGCCCTTCATGTTCAAGCCCCAGCCCCGGCTCAGCTGGTCCCGGAGGCAGGGACTCCTGTGCAGGCTGGGATTCCTCAGGTTCAGCCTCTGAATCCAATTCCCAGGCCATCACATTGCCATTATAAGAGAACAAGGGAGGCGTTCATGATGAGTTCCGGCACCTCTTTTTCTAGAAAAATAGCACTGGGTATAGTGTCTTGAAGAGAATAACTAATACAGAAATATGGTTGATTTGAAGAAAGATATATTCATTTAGGAGAAATGAAATATGTGACAGAGGCAATGCCAGTTGTTAAATTTACGCATCTCGGCTCCTTCTGGTGATATATCATGGAAAGGTTGTCTGAACTGTCAACACAACATCACTTTAGAGGATGTACACAACATCCTCCATTCAAATTACCTTTCAGATCAATCACCCTCATCAGACCACTATCTTCATCTGGTTGCTGTAGAACAAATATTTTGGCTCATATTGAGGAAATGTTAGCATTTGAAAGAGTCCTGAATGGGAAGCCTTCAGCGACTTAAGTCTGATAAATTGGGTTTCCTGAAGAACTCTGTCCTCCACTCCAAGTAATTGTGTATCTTGGGGCAATTTCAACAAAGTTCCCCCCTGGAAATAAATAACAATTCTAAATGACTTTAAAAGTATGTAAGCACCCAGCCAAAGTCAAGCACTTTTGCAGGCCCATTGATTTCAATGGAAGAGATCATTAGATTTAGACCATACCATCTATGGGTTGTCCAGTAGTGATGTATGGAAGTGAGAGCTGGACCATAAAGAAGGCTGATCGCTGAAGAATTGATGCTTTTGAATTATGGTGCTGAAGGAGACTCTTGAAAATCCCATGGACTGCAAGAAGATCAAACGTATCCATTCTTAAGGAAATCAGCCCTGAGTGCCCACTGGAAGGACAGATCCTGAAGTTGAGACTCCAATACTTTGGCCACCTCATGAGAAGAGAAGACTCCCTGGAAAAGTCCCTGATGTTGGGAAAGATGGAGGGCACAAGGAGAAGGGGACGACAGAGGACGAGATGGTTGGATAGTGTTCTCGAAGCTACCAGCATGAGTTTGACCAAACTGCGGGAGGCAGTGGAAGACAGGAGTGCCTGGCGTGCTCTGGTCCATGGGGTCACGAGGAGTTGGACACGACTAAACGACTAAACAACAACAACAACATCTATGGGTTGTATCCAGTGGTGCATTTGCACTAACAAAGAGCACTTTTGTTTTGGCAAGACAGAGGACCTGCTTTTGCTCATTCCCTCAACCACTGTAGCCCCCAGGCCACTAGAAAAGTTGAGAGCAGGGGACTGTCTGGAACAATATGGGTTATGAGACACAGGGTGGCACTAGGTAGAAGGGAACTGGGTGAAAATTGGGTGTGTTGCTTTGCGTGGGCAGAAATGCTTCTTTTTTATAATAATTTTATTTAATTTTTCATTTTTTCAATATTGCATCATAACAAATAACGTAATTCACAATTCCACAATTTCATCATTCCTCCCGGACTTCCTTCAACTTCCTTCTCTGGTTTATTTCAAAATAATATCACTTCCTGCATATTTGCTCCCCCCTCCTTTTTTAAATATTTTAACTTATAAATTATATAATTTTTGCGAATTATAAATGATTATTCAAAACCTGCTAATGAGTCCCATTCTTTACATTGATTCTGTATATAAGCCGAAAATGGTTCCCAGTCTGTCTTGAAGGATTTTTTGTCCTTATTTCTCAGTCTTTCAGTTAATTTCGCCATTTCGGCATATTCCTTAAGTTTTTGTTGCCATTTTTCTTTGGTTGGTATTTTATCGCTTTTCCATCTTTGTGCCAATAGCATCCTTGCCACAGTTGTAGCATACATAAAAAGTTTTTGTTTACTTTTTGGAAAATCTTGACCTAAAATTCCTCACAGAAAAAATTCTGGGCTTTTTAACACACGCTGGGCAGAAATGCTTCCATTAGCACAAAATGGTGCTTTGCTAGACTTAGCTGGGAAGTAACTGGGAAGAGAGAGGAGGAGTTCAGGGATTTTTTTAAAAAAACCAATTCCATAAGTTTTTTCCCTTCTCAATTTGATATTTTTACATGGTTTTGTATGGATTGTGGTATTTTTTGCTTCCACCCAGTGTAGGAAGGGAGGTGCAATGCTTACATGTGTCGCATCACAACGTTGCCCCCCCTTGTCCTCGCAAGCTGGTGCCTCTGGCCCCAACTGTTCCCCTACGAAAAATTTCACTGTGCGCCACTGTGGCAGAACATTAGCACAAGCACTGGTGGAGGAACAGAACTGCGGAGGGAGCAGACCACCCCCAGCACCACTATTCTGGTAGGGTGCCATCACGGTGGCCCCCCCAAACAGGCGCCACGCACCCCCCCTGCGCGTCGGGTGCCACGCCCCCACAGGCAGCGCATCACACCCCCAGAACGTGTGCCACGCCCCTGCGGGTGGTGTGCCACGCCCTCACAAGCAGCGTACCACGCCCCCGGGGTGCGTGCCACCCCCCGGGATGCGCGTCATGCTCCCAGGGGCACCAGCCACACCCCCAGGGGTGTGCGTCACGCCCCCTGGGGCGCCAGCCACACCCCGCCTGCTCTCCGCCCCCGGTAGTGGAGCATGCAGCTTCGCCACTGAGCATAAGACCATAACTAGGGCTGACTCAAGACATTTGGGCAGCTGAGGTGA
Source organism: Podarcis pityusensis (assembly GCF_964106645.2). Classification (NCBI taxonomy): domain Eukaryota; kingdom Metazoa; phylum Chordata; class Lepidosauria; order Squamata; family Lacertidae; genus Podarcis; species Podarcis pityusensis. The sequence goes on from NC_138031.1 coordinate 81,895,569, forward strand.
ACCACAGAACTGTGCCTCCCTTCTTGCCAAGGAAGAAGCGGTGAGTGAAGATCTACATCAGGAACAAGGGGGGGGGGAGACAGGAATCTGCATTGGGATTTGCTGCCCCATTGATCCTGCCACCTGAAGCACTTGCCTCATTATTATTATTATTATTATTATTATTATTATTATGACATTATGACATATTTATTTATACCCCGCCCTTCCCCCCCTCAAGGCAGCTTACAGATAAAAATCAAAACCGCTAAAACATAGAGAAAACAATAATTGAAAAACTATTAAACATTGACAGAATTAAAACTATATATATATATATATAAAATCTGTTTAAATGAAACCAATAATTACAATAAAAACAGCACAGCACCAGCCCTTTCATTAAAAGCCAGTTGGAACAAGAAAGTCTACACAGGCCAGATAAAGGACAAGGAGGGAGCCAGTCTTGCTTCTCTAGGGAAGTTTTTCCAAAGTCTGGGAGCAGCCATTGAGAAAGCTAAATAATGCATAACTTAATAAACCACTGGGTTCCATTGTGAGTGAGTGACTTGACTGAGGTTTACATAAGTGACATACCTGATTACTAGGAAAGAGAAAATAGGCAGCTAGCCCTAGCCACAACTGTATACAACCCGGTATGTGTGGAGTTTTGCAGAGTAATGTAAGAACACAGAGAATTCCCTGCCTTGCAGTGATTGTGTTCTAAATTTGGCCATGAAAGAGACAATGGCGGAAAGGAAAGGAAAAGGAGAAGCAAGGAAGAATGTGTGTGAATGCTCTTGAAGGTACTTAAGGTTAGAGACTGTAGGGGGCAGAAAATTTAAGGGTTGAATCAAAGACTTTGCAGGAAAGGTGGGATGTGATTAACACCACAACTGAAAACAAAGTACAGTCATACCTCGGGATAAATACACTTCAGGTTGAGCGCTTTCGGGTTGCGCTCTGCAGCGACCCGGAAGTAACGGAGTGCATTACTTCGGGGTTTTGCCGCTCGTGCATGCGCAGACGGTCAAAATGATGTCACGCGCATACACAGAAGGGGCGAAATACGACCTGCACACGTGCAGACGCGTAGTCACATCTTACATTCTGTTCAGGATGCGAACGGGGCTCCGGAACGGATCCCGTTCGCATCCCGAGGTACCACTGTAAGTTGAAGGTGCCTGACTTTAGCTGGATCACCAGTTGTAGAGTTTGTATCATTATAAACGAAGAGCAAAAGGGGGTCTTTTGCCAAGCACATCAGCATTTTTACTGGCAGCTCTTAAAACATTTTATTCAAACTCACACAGGGCATATCTGCCAAACTGGACACGGCGCCGATCGACTGAGTTCTGAATCATTTCCTTTACTGGAAGCTCTGTGTAGAATTCCTAGCAGATTTGGAGAGATAAAACACAGTTAAAAGGAAAACAAAATAAAAACACATCCTGCTTTGTGTGCTATGATCATATTAAGTTGAAAATACCAAACTTGGTTCTTTTAATGGTATATCAACTGTATCAAAGTACCTCATAATCTGTAACAAGTTTTCTTGATTTTATTGTTTTATCTTTTTTGTAAAATGCTTTGAGGGTCCCCCCCCCCCCAATCAAGCAGTGTATAAATCTCAGATCACAGGCACTGGGTGCAAAAAAGGCAGGTTTAAAATCTAATATTGTAGAATTGATGCTTTTGAATTATGGTGCTGGAGGAGACTCTTGAGAGTCCCATGGACTGCAAGAAGATCAAACCTATCCATTCTGAAGGAAATCAACCCCGAGTGCTCACTGGAAGGACAGATCCTGAAGCTGAGGCTCCAATACTTTGGCCACCTCATGAGAAGAGAAGACTCCCTGGAAAAGACCCTGATGTTGGGAAAGATGGAGGGCACAAGGAGAAGGGGACGGCCGAGGATGAGATGGTTGGACAGTGTTCTCGAAGCTACCAGTATGAGTTTGACCAAACTGTGGGAGGCAGTGGAAGACAGGAGGGCCTGGCGTGCTCTGGTCCATGGGGTCATAAAGAGTTGGACACGACTAAACGACTAAACAACAACATTGTAGTTCACTCTGTCTCTTTATGTGACAAATTGTTTTCGGATCCTATAAGTAGCTGATTCTAGAGACCTGCGGCAGCAAAGGCCTTCAGATGAACATAGAAATTCCAACCTATGCTCTCCTTTGCGTGTGAAGACCCCCAAACCCCCTCCAAAATAAATCACACAGGACACAGAATATTTGTTCAAGATTTTTGGCCTTAATTTGGGCCACAACTTTATTGATTACAGCATCTGAGTGGTTGCTTAGGCATTGGTTCGGACTACATGAACCTGCACTGAGGCAGGAACAGGACTGACAAATGGAACCTCCAGAGGTCAGTAAGGGAAAACATACTGGGGAAGCACAGAGGCGGATTTCCACCTCTTAGTTCACCCCAGATGCTCCCAGGGACTCAGGCATGGCTCTACCCCTGAGGTGGGATCGGACAGACAAATTGAGCCCCTGGATTCCTTTAACAGAATTCCCTAGCAGCAACAACAAAAATGAGGGGCAGGCACAGCCAAACCATAATCCCCTCCACCAAACAATGAACCAGTGTCTAACTGCCAACCTTACAAAATAGTGACGATTTGCTACACGGTAGGCAAAAACCAAAGGGACGCGGGTGGCGCTGTAGGTTAAACCACAGAGCCTAGGACTTGCCGATCAGAAGGTTGGCGGTTCGAATCCCCACGACGGGGTGAGCTCCCGTTGCTCGGTCCCTGCTCCTGCCAACCTAGCAGTTCGAAATCACGTCAAGTGCAAGTAGATAAATAGGTACTGCTCCAGCAGGAAGGTAAACAGTGTTTCCGTGCGCTGCTCTGGTTCGCCAGAAGTGGCTTTGTCATGCTGGCCACATGACCCGGAAGCTGTACGCTGGCTCCCTCGGCCAGTAAAGCAAGATGAGCCCTGCAACCCTAGAGTTGGCCACGACTGGACCTAATGGTCAGGGGTCCCTTTACCTTACCTTACCTAGGCAAAAACCAAATGGCATCAGCCAAGTGGCAAAATTCCTACCGGACCCCTGCTCCAAAAACAGACGGCCCCTAGACAGGCATAGCAAGGTTGAAACACAACCTTAAATTATAGGGAGGGAGGGAGATCCGCTGCACAATGCAAAAGAGAAAGTACTTCTCCTCATGCAGCCCCTTAAATAGCCCCTTAGTTGCCAATCAAACCCCAACCGACAGAAAATTTTCCCCAGCAACAAAGGGGCAACCAATGAGGTACAGAGGTCATCCAAACGGGCCCGCCCCAGCAACAAGAAGGCAGTTTGGTGATCTCATCGCAACATGTGGCTCTCCATGATTTGGAGGACATGCTTTCTCAGCTCCTCATAATAATAATAATAATAATAATAATAATAATAATAATAATAATAATAATTTTTTATTTATACCCTGCCCTTCCCGGTTCAAAAACCGGACTCAGGGTGGCTAACAACAAATTTAAAACACTTCATTATAAAAGCATCATAAAATACAGTATAAAAACATGAAAAACAATAAAATTCAAATTTCAAAAATCAGTTTAGGGGAAATAAGCATTAGATAATCCCCAGGGCTAGCTGGCTGAATTGGTCCTACTTGGGCCAGCAAGGAGGCCAGGGGAGAATTAGCTGTGGGTCTCGGAGCGGGTGATCTTCATAAAAGGGGAGGGGGAGGGAAGAGAAGGGAAATAAAAGATCAGGCTGAATTCAAATTAAAGGCCAGGCGGAATAGCTCTGTCTTACAGGCCCGACGGAAAGAGGTTAAATCCTGATGGGCCCTGGTCTCATGGGACAGAGCATTCCACCAGGTTGGAGCCATCACTGAAAAGGCCCTGGTGGAGGATAGTCTTGACTTCCTTAGGGCCTGGGACCTCTAAACTATGGTTATTCATGGACCTTAAGGTCCTCTATGGGTCAAAGCGGGAGAGGTGGTCCTGTAATGGAGCAGCATATCGCTTTATGTTTGTTCCCTCTTCCAGTTTTCAGTCTTAGGCTGCAATCCTGTGCACCATTTGCCAGGAGAAAGCCCCACTGAGCACTCTGGTTTCTACTACCCCAGGCCCTTCCTTCTTTTACCTCCCCTTCTTTAGGCGCTTTCGCCTGACCACCTCCCCCCTAGAGTTGCTTAAAAATGGCAGCCTTCCGTCTGCCCCACTGTTCTGTGACATGAAGCAGTTCAGCCAATCGCTGCCAGAGTTATTGCCGCCATCACCGAAACATTACAATATTGCCATTACACAAGCGAACACAATATTTTAATTTTAATATTGCCGTTGTTTATGTGCTTTACATGTACTATTTTATCTTGTACATTGTTTCTGGTGCTTTGTTTTGAAGTGGCAATTTATGGAGTTTTAATAAATAAACAAATGCACAGGACTGTGCACTAAGGAACACTTCAGACTGCGCAGAATTCCGTTAAATCCATTTTTTAGCACAGTATTTATTTAAAATTGCACATGATTGAAACTGGCTCCCATTAGCTCTTGTATTGTTGTGTTTCATATTTGGCTAAGAGTTTCTCTCAGTGAAATACAGTTTTGTTTTCGCTATGTAATTGAAAACAAGGGCACAAAACTCATCCACTGTTATACAGCGGTAATGTGATGTTCTAATCTAGTTACTTAGTATATGATACGAAGCCAGTCGACGGAGCCCTGCCTTTGAAATATGATTTAAAACAGAATTTATAATGTTGCGGAATTACATAAAACTGTGTGAAATTGTGCAGATAATCATTTAAATCTCCCTACATGGAAATATAATTGCTCCTGAAATTAACTGTACCTGGGGTTCATTCATTTGGTCATGGCTAGTTTCTTATATAGAGATGATTTGATATTAGAGCTAATTAAGATCAGGTCAGAGTTGCTGAAGGTCAGAGATTAATGCGCAGGATCATTGAAATGATAATTATAAACAGATTAGGAAGCTACGGTCTTTTATAAAGGGTTATTAGATAATTACTGTGAGAGTGTACGGCTTACTGTAATAATGGATTATCGACTACTTACAGCGTTTTAAGGGTGAGAGTATATTACTTCCTCAAGGACTAAGAGGAATAATGTTGCTGGAAATCAGAGCTCAGTAAATAAAAATCATAGTACCAACTGCATTTCATTTTTCCTCCAAAGATTCTCTCTTTATTCACTGCAGGCTCCATCATTTTGCTTTGGTGATTTAGAGCTTTTAGTCCATTGAAAGTTTCTTGCCCGATTATTCTACATTGGATTCCTCCTCTTTAAACATTAAATGGCATGTAAAAATTAAAATATACAGTGGTGATGTTGATGGGAGCTCTGATCTAGATGAAGCAACTGGGGGCAGTGGTTGCTAGGACTAGAACAGAATGTTAATTAGGGAATTCCCAATCCAAAAGGACATCATATGTTGCTGTAGGAGAGTGCTCAGTGTGGGAAACTAAAAAGAACAGGAGCACCTCCCCTATTAGGAAAGATGAAGGCAATTGGGTCCTTTAGTTCTGAAAAAAATAGATGGTCACGGGGTAGGGTGGGGGAACATGGGAGAGATTTATAAAATTATGAAAGGTATGGAGAGAAAGAAGGCTAAACCAGGTAAGGTTAGCCAATAGGTCTTAAACCCTCAGTGAATTAGGGACTTCCCCTGCATGTCCAGACAGGTTTTGCTGAACTGAGCAGAGAAGACCAATAGTGGGTCCAGCAATCAAGAAGGTGGTTTCTGCACATGGTGTAAAGGGAAATGAGGGGCAGATAGGGCTCGTCAACCTGGAAAGGTAGCACATTTATGAGAAGGAAAATTCTGATCCTAAACCTTCACTGCCTTGCAGGATATCTTCTGGAGAAGAAAGGGCTAAGGAGTAAACCCTACTCAAATCCGGAATGGAGGCCCTAAGGTGGTTGAATGGTTCTTTATACGCCTCCTTCTGGCAACTCCTGCAGCCAAGCTGGTGCCAAACATATTGCTCTGCTTTCCTTTGGACCACATCAGCCGGGTCAAGAGACATCTGGTTAAGAGTCATCCGGGGAACCCAGGACCTCCATGCACACTGCCCAGGCTTGCACCCTGGGGAAGTCACTTTGGTGCTGCTAATGCAGTGATTTGACTTCACCCACGAAAACTACTCCATTGTCTCTTGAGACAGGTGGATGCTAATAAAAAATAAAATAAAAAATGGATTTCCATCTCCCTCTCTCATAATATTCATTAGTAGTGGCTTCAGAAGGCCCCTTTTCACATAACAGGTCATTAATTTATGGAATGCACTACTGCAAGCTATGCTTCTTTGGCTTGAAAAGGAGATTTGTTTTTTTATTTAGTTTATATGCTGCCTTTCCTCCAAGAAGCTCAAGGGGGACTCATATGGTTCTCCTCTGCCCCATTTTATCTGCTCAACAACCCTATGAGATAGGTGAGTCTATGTGACTGACTGGCTCAACACTACCCAGGGATCTTCATGACTGAGTGAGGATTATAGTCCCAGGTCTTTGTCCAACACTGTTACACTGTATTAAAAAAGGTAAAGGACCCCTGACAGTTAAGTCCAGTTGCAAACAACTCTGGGGTTGCGGCACTCATCTCACTTTACTGGCCGAGGGAGTCATGTGGCCAGAATGACTAAGCCACTTCTGGCGAAACCAGAGCAGGACACGAAATGCCATTTACCTTCCCGCCGGAGCGGTACCTATTTATCTACTTGCACTTCATGCTTTTGAACTGTTAGATTGGCAGGAGCTGGGACCGAGCAACAGAAGCTCACCCTGTTGCGGGGATTCGAACCGCCGTCCTTCCAATCGGCAAGGCCTAGGCTCAGTGGTTTAGACCACAGCGCCACCAGCGTACCGTAACACTATATTAGAGAATGCAGTCATACCTTGGGTTGAAGCAGCTTCAGGTTAAGTATTTTCAGGTTGTGCTCCGCGGCGACCCAAAAGTAACGGACCACGTTACTTCCGGGTTTTGCCGCTCGCACATGCACAGATGGTCAAAATGGCGTCACGTGCATGTGCGGAAGCGGCAAAACGCGACCCACGCATGCGCAGACACGCAGTCACGTGTTACGTTTACTTCAGGATGCGAACGGGGCTCTGGAACGGATCTCGTTCATATCCAGAGGTACCACTGTAGCTAAATGCAACCTCCATGTCTAGAGGCAATAGACCTCTCAGTACCAGATGCCAAGGAGCAAGTAATAGAAGAAGGCCGTCACCTTTGTGCCATTCTTGTGAGCTCCCAGTGGCATCAGTTTGTAAACAGAATGTTGAACTAGATGGATCCTTGCTAAACAATGCATATATTCATTCATTCATTCTGTCTTTAACAGCCCAAATACCCTTATTATAAATGTGTGTTTCTTGGTATTTTTCTAAGGCTCACAGAACTGCTCTCACTATTTTCTCACCCAATACTGTATACAAACAGATACAAAGCAAGATTTAACACAGAGTTCTAAGTATTTGTGTGCTTTTAAAAAAAGAATATTGGAAGGGGGGGGGGGAAGCGAGTCGTTTCTGCCCTCTTTCCAAGGTCATCTTTCCATCATTCATACAAGGCCAGGGAGATAGGAAAGATTTGAACAGGCAGGATTCTTCCCCACACCCTTCCGAAGGAACCTTTTATTTGGCAGGCTGCAAGGCTGATCCTAAGTGCTGCCACTCTTCAGCTATGGCAAAGAACCCTCTCTGACCTGGATGACAAAATGGACATTTCTGAATGAGCCTTTTGTCATCTGCGAACCACAATATCAAAGAACAATTATTTACACACTTTAGATTAAAAAAAACATACAGGCGGGAGAGACAGCCTCTGCCCCCTTTCCTACTTGGTTTAACCCCAGGCCACACACCATGGTTCACTAATTACTGAAGGCTGCTTTGAATACAGGGTTTTCAACAGCAAATTTAAGCTGTTTAATCTTCAAAGTGCTGTCGAGAAGTGAGTAATTGTCTTCCACAAAAGCTTAACAAAGATGCACTATAATATTATCATTGTGCAAACCTTCTCTCAACATCCCCATTGCGGAAACTGTGATCTTGGTGAGTGAAGTGCAACAAACGCCAGCATCTCCTTGCTTGCAGTTCTGTGGTGCCCTAAATGTGTCCATTCCAGGCTTAATTTTCCACAATGAGATGCCCACTGTTACATACCCTCTGACATCTCTCCAGTGAAAATAGGAACATCTTAAGGAAAAGTGATAATGTGTATCTGAATTATGTATTTTGAATTATGGTGCTGGAGGAGACTCTTGAGAATCCCATGGACTGCAAGAAGTCCTATCCATTCTTAAGGAAATCAGCCCTGAGTGCTCACTGGAAGGACAGATCTTGAAGCTGAGGCTCCAATACTTTGGCCACCTCATGAGAAGAGAAGACTCCCTGGAAAAGACCCTGATGTTGGGAAAGTTGGAGAGCACAAGGAGAAGGGGACAACAGAGGATGAGATGGTTGGACAGTGTTCTCGAAGCTACTAACATGAGTTTGACCAAACTATGGGAGGCAGTGGAAGACAGGAGTGCCTGGCGTGCTCTGGTCCATGGGGTCATGAAGAGTCGGACACGACTAAACGACTAAACAACAACAAAGGAAAAGCGGGACATTTGGGGATCAAATCAGAAGTTGGGACGGCTTCTGTAAATCTGGGGCTGTCCCTGGAAAATAGGTAAACGTGGAGCGTCTGCTGTTAAAAAATGGCTATTGTGTGTCTGCATATGTACACTTTGAAGGTGTGTGTGTGAGAGAGAGAGAGAGAGAGAGAGAGAGAAAGAGAGAGAGAGAGAGAGATAAATCTGGTCTCTCTGTGAGCTCAGGTTGCAGATACACATTGCACCCCATCTCCTTGACAGGATCCCTATCACTGAGCATCAGACCACCCAACGTTAGAAGTGGATGACAACTTTTGTCCTCTCTGAAACTGTGGTTGAATCAAAGAAGTGTTTCAGTTGAAGGTGTTGTAAACTTTGCATGAGAAATTGTGCTGGCAAAAATGGAACTCCACAATGCTATGTGGTATCACAGTGTTATAATGCTACAAAGGTAAAAAAAATATGTTTTTTTAAAAAAGGTAAAGGACCCCTGGATGGTTAAGTCCAGTCAAAGGCGACCATGGGGTTGCAGGGGTCATCTTGCTTTCAGGCTGAGGGAGCCTGCATTTGTCCACAGACAGCTTTCCGGGTTATGTGGCCAGCATGACTAAACTGCTTCTGGTGCAGCAGGACACCATGATGGAAACCAGATTGCACGGAAATGCCATTTACCTTCCTGCCACAGCGATACCTATTTATCTACTTGCACTGGTGTGCTTTTGAACTGCCAGGTAGGCAGGAGCTGGGACAGAGCAATAGGAGCTCACACCCTTGTTGGGGATTCAAACTGCTGACCATATACAACACATATAAAACGCTTTTTCTTTGCTAGTCTAGCCGAGCCCTGAGTCCTCAGGCCCAGCACTTAAGAACATAGGAAACAACCTTACACTGGGTCAGACAATTGGTCCATTGAGCTCAATATTGCCTACGCTGATTGGCTGTGGATTTTCAGGGTTTCAGATAAATCTCTCTCCTAGCCCTACTTGGAGATGCCAGGTTCTCTTAGTGGTTCTCACATCCAAGAAACTGGCCAATTGCTTCCCCTGGATGGCTTCAACTCACAGAGCAGCTCTGACCATTATTGGACCAGGAAAGCTTGACTACAGTAGCCCAGGTATGGGCAACTTCAATATTGGGTTACTTTAGTGTACTATATGAGGCTTCCAGAAACTGCAGTCAATGCTGACAGGAACAAGATCCTGTCAGCATATTACAACCGTGCTCAAAGATCTGCACTGGCTGCCAGTTTGATACTGGGCCAAGTTCAAGGTTTCGTCATTGGTACAGAAAGCCCTTAATGGCTTGAGACTCAATTACTTGAGGGATTGCCTTGCCCCGTATATGCCTATTCGATCTGCAGAACTTGCACTTCTACAAGTGCCAAGTAATGATCGTGCCATGTCCTCACTATGTTTATTTACTTATTTACCAGTATCTTTATAACCCACCTTTATTCCAAGGAGTTCAAGGTACCCCGTGTGGTATATTTATTTGTTTATAAAAGTATTTCCATACTTCCATATCATAAAATATCAGGGCAGTATATATAAAAAACGTAAAACACCACAAATGTTTCTCCTCCTCCCATTTAGCCTCACAACAAGGAAGGGTTGTCCTGTTGTGGCACAGCAGCTTCCATGTTCAATATCCAGGTAGGACGGTGAGTGTCCCTTGTCTGAAACCCTGGAGAGCACATGCCACTCTGTGTTAGCAATACTGAGTGAGATGGTCCAGTGGCCTGACTCAGTATAAGGTGCCTGTCTTTGTTCCTAACAACCCTGTGAGGTAGTGTCAGACGTCAGAGGATCCAGCCCCCACCCCAATTGTAGGTTGTCAGGAACAGATAAGACAATGAAAGCTCTTACCAATGTTATTTATTCAATACTCACACAGAGAGGCTTAGAAATGCAGCTTCTTGGAGTAATGGTGTTCCTCCAAGTGAAACCCCACCCTCTCCGTCTCGTCCTACTTCTGCAGGAATCATTACTACGGGTACTGAAAAGTGCCCTTTGCCTTTGAGCTCTCTGCTCTCCAACTTTCATTGCCCGCCATGTTCTGGGAGAGGGAGGGTCTGGAATGCTTTCTAAAGACATCAGTTGTTGCCCTCCTGGTAGTTCCTCGTCCTCGTCCTCCTCTCCCATTATTTCCCAGCTTTCCCCCTCATCTGCCTCTGAGCTGTGACCTCCCTCAACCCCCTGTTGTGGTTCTGAACAGTCTCCTTCTTCTCTGGAAGGGTCAGACTGGGGAGGCGGTCTCCACCATTCCTCCTCTGCCCAGTCCCTGACAGGTAGGTTTCGCTGAGAAGCAATGACTGGACTAAGGTCACCTAGTGAACTTCATGGCTGAATGTGGATCTGAACTATGTGAACACCAAAACCACTAGGCCACTCTGTTTTCTGTTATTTCATACAGCTTTCCATTTCAGCATATAATTTAGTTATGCAGAGGGTTGCCATATTTCAAAAAGTGAAAAACCAGACATAAAAACTGACATTTTAAAATCTGAGCTATTTTTATGGAAAGTCAGTAAAAACGACACTACCAACATGGGTTGCCATAAGTCCGGATTTTCCAGGAAATTTGACCGATTTCTGCTCGGACACCGCTTCCTGCTGCAGTATTCCGGATATGTCTGTTAAATTCTGGACATATGGCAACCCTATGCATATTTGTTATAAGAAATGCTGGTTTTATCTGTTTTCATTGAAAATTATTTTATGTACACAACATATATTTTTCTGATGAAATGATTGCCTGATCTTGATGGGGTTACACTTCCTCTGAAGGAGAAGGTATTCAGTTTAGAGGGTCTTTCTGGGTCCTTTGCTGTCACTTGAGGCTCAGGTGGCCTTGTGGGTACCAAGTGCTTTCCATTAGCTTTGGCTGGTGGCCCAGCTGCATCCTTAGCTGCATAGGGATAGCCAAACTACTGTTGTCTATATAAACATAGAATCGTAGAATTATAGAGTTGCAAGGGACCACAGGGCCTATCTAGTCCAACTGCCAGCAATGCAAGTCCATTTTGGGACTTGAACCTCAAACCTGGATATTAAGAGTCCTATGCTCTACCAGTTGAGCTATTCAGCGTTCTGGTAACCTCTAGGTTAATGACTGCAACACGTTATCTATAGCACTGCTTCTGAAGATGGTTTGGAAGCTTCAGCTGGTGCAGAATTTGATGGGCAGGTTGCTCACCAGGCAACATGGTTTGAACATATTACACTGATCCTGGCTGGACTGCACTGGTGGCTGATTAATTTCCAGGCCCAATTCAAAGTGCTGGTTTTGATCTATAAAGCCCTAAACAGCTCAGGACCGCAACACTTCAAGGACCGCTTCTCTCCATATGAACCTGCTCCAACCCTTAGATCATCATCTGAATCCTGTCTTCCTGCGCCTCCTCTACAAGAGGTCCAGAGGGTGGCAACACGAGAGCAGGCCGTTTCTGAAATGGTCTCCCAAGGGAGGTTCAGCTGGTGCCTTCATTATGTATCTTTAGGTGCCAGGCAAAAACGTTCTTTTCAGCCAGGCCTTTGACTGATGAACATCCTATACCTCTTTTAAAAGTGATTGGGGGGAGAGGGTTATTGGTTTGCCCTTGTTTTTATTATGCATATTGTGTTTTTTATGTTGTACTTTGTTGTTGTGAACTGCCCTGAGCTCTATGGATGAATGGTGGTATACAATTTTTTGCAACAACAACAACTGCTCTAAATTAATAAAATAAAAATCCCCTAAGTTCTGTTTTCTTTTTTATATATATGTAATTTCTATTGATTTTAACATATAAATTATAAAATGTACCACAAAACTTATCACTTATACAATCTTTTTTGACTTCCATCAGCACCTCTGATGATCCACCATTTTAACCACTTCATATGCGTTTCTTAACTTTATATTGCCTTTACATCTCTTAACAAATCATCCTTCCCCTTCTCCATTTTTGCAATACCTGCAATAATACTCCTCACAAAACTTCTTGCAAACCTACAAACGTCGTCTGATCTTCACAAATACTTTTCAAATAGTCCGTAAATTTACTCCAGTCTTCCGTGAATTTCTGGTCCCGCCGGTTTCGAATCCTTCCTGTTAGTTTATCTAGTTCTGCATAGTCCATTAACTTCATCCTCCATTCTTTAAACGTCGGTAATTCTTCTTGCTTCCATTTTTGGGCCAGTAATATTCTTGCTGCTCTTATTGCATATAAAAAAAGCTTATATTCCTTTCTATTTATATCACTCCCAACAATGCCCAGTAAAAATGCTTCTGGTTTCTTTATAAATGTATATTTCAACATTTTTTTCATCTCATTATATATCATCTCCCAGAAGCATTTCACCTTTTTACATTCCCACCACATGTGATAAAATGTTCCCTCTTTTTCTTTACATTTCCAACATTTATTATGGACTTTATACATTTTCGCTACCTTGACAGGTGTAATATACCATCTATACATCATTTTCATCACATTTTCTTTTAGGGCATTGCATGCAGTAAATTTTAAACCTTCTTTCCATAATTTTACCCAATCACTCAGCTGTAATTTACCCTAAGTTCTGTTTTCACATTGAATTCCAACCCCAGACTAAGTTAGTTGAACTCAGGTCCCACTGAATTCAATGTGACAGGTTAATCATGAACTGACATAATACATCTTGATTTCAGTGGGAATTAATGTTGCCTGAATCCAACCCATTATTGATAAAGTGAATTTACCTTATGCACAAGGTTGGGATCGCAAACAGGTCTTTTCTGGTTTAGAGCGAGACCTCCGGTCCTTTAAGGGAACTATTTGGAACTGTAGTTGCTATCATGGGGTATAAATAGAAGAGGCTGAGAGATGCACCACAACTTCTGCATGCAATTCCTGCATGATATCTCCAGTTTGAAATGCTGAAGCTTTCAACAACACAGGTATATTCTGAACCATTTTGTATCACATCTGCTGAAAACTTTAGTTCTAACAGCTTAAAAGAAATACTTGGGTCAACATGTTTCTACAAAAAGAGAATACCTATCAGTAATGCCATCAATTCAAGACTCATTAACAGTCCTTCAATAAAAAAGTAAAAGGGGGGGAAATGGAAAATTCAATAACCAGGATTGTGTTTAAGGGCCTTATTTGATTTTTATAACCAGTGTGAAAAATGTCTATAAAATATAACTATAACCTGGATGGTGTCGTTGTGATTAGATATGGTAGAGTAGTATTAGCTTTTAAAACAGAATTAACAATGAAAGGGCTGTATAATGCCTTCAGCCAATCACCCCAAATGTAGCTTAGTTCTATGAGGGGATTCATGTGCACCAGTATTTTTCAAAATCTAAGTTTCTTTTGGTGGTGGTGGTGGGGGGGTGTTCAGGGATTGCGTACAGAGCATCCTGCATACGAAGGGGGAAATGAAATTACATCTTTCACAGGACTTCATGTTTGCCCTTGTTTTGTTATGAGAGTGCTGGAATCACCAAGAGGTTTCCAAGTAAAAAACTACTATCTTTGTCAGGAGAGATAAATCAACATCCAGAATGCTTGTAGTATACACAAAAAATTAGACAGTGCAATCTCTGAACAGGGGGTCAGATACAAAACATTGAGGAATGTTGAGCTGTGTGCTCCTACATCATCTTGAATGCTTCTGCGTGCAAAACCAAAAGTAAGAGTAGGGTAATCTCTTTGTTGGGTTCAACTGTCACAAAGTAGCAAGCAAGCTTTTGAGATCTCCAAAACTTCTGTTCAGGTTGGTTGGGAAGAGAAAGAGGAGAAAGAAGAAAATGGAGTTTTGGGCATGGTGAGAAGTCAAGTGCCTGGACTTTGTAAGAAGAAGAAGAAGAGTTTGGATTTGATACCCTGCTTTATCACTACCCGAAGGAGTCTCAAAGCGGCTAACATTCTCCTTTCCCTTCCTCCCCCACAACAAACACTCTGTGAGGTGAGTGAGGCTGAGAGACTTCAGAGAAGTGTGACTAGCCCAAGGTCACCCAGCAGCTGCATGTGGAGCAACAGGGATGCGAACCCGGTTCACCAGATTACGAGTCCACTGCTCTTAACCACTAACTACACCACACTGGCTCTGTCTTGCAAGGTGAAATGGCAGTGGTGTTCTTCAAGCTTAATTATATCAGACTGTGCCCTGAGTGCTCACTGGAAAGACAGATCGTGAAGCTGAGGCTCCAATACTTGGGCGACCTCATGAGAAGAGAAGCCTCCCTGGAAAAGACCTGGATGTTGGGAAAGATGGAGGGCACAAGGAGAAGGGGACGACAGAGGATGAGGTGGTTGGACAGTGTTCTCGAAGCTACCAGCATGAGTTTGACCAAACTGCGGGAGGCAGTGGAAGACAGAAGTGCCTGGCGTGCTCTGGTCCATGGGGTCACGAAGAGTCGGACACGACTAAACGACTAAACAACAACAAGTGCTGGGTGCAAAACATGGCCTGCATCAGATTTATATCATGTGGGGCACCTGCCAAGATCCGCATCCTTACAGGGATAAAATCGTAGACTTCCAGGGCCTCCAGGCTCTGCTGCCCTTCCTCCTTCCTGTGCTTTCTTGCTGCCTTGAAACTTGCAAAGTAACAAGAGTGAGGAGGTAAAGCAGCATCCACTACATGCCTTGCACTCTCTTCCTGGGCAGTTGTTTGAGGATTGGGTCCCAACAGTCCAAGTGAATGGGCAGTAGGAAAATCAGTGGGGAGAAGCTGAGCCCACTTGAAGAGCTGACGCCTTGCAATAAAACAGGCCTGAGCTTCAAGGTGCCACAAGAAATCAAACAGGAACACGGGACAGAGTGACCATCCACTTTAGGTTCCTCACAAGTAGATTCTGGCCCTCTGCTTGCAGGGCCTGCTTGATTCGAACCTTGAGCACCTGATGCTGGGGGCAGGAGGCAGAAATTGAAGTGAGTTTGCATTGAAAGGTGAACCTCCTTCATTTCCACTTTCTGAAAGCATACACATGCATGTACAGATCACAAAACATTGGAGAAATGTGGAGAACTGAACTAAAAAGAGTGGAAAAATGAGAATCTAAGGGAAATGGAAATTGTCAGATTCATTTGAACCCACTTGTATCTTACAGGATATATGAGGGATGCGGGTGGTGCTGCGGTCTAAATCTCTTGGGCTTGCCGATCAGAAGGTCGGCGGTTCAAATCCCCATGATGGGGTGAGCTCCCGTTGCTCTGTCCCAGCTCCTGTCAACCTAGCAGTTAGAAAGCATGCCAGTGCAAGTAGATAAATAGGTACCACTGAGGTGGGAAGGTAAACGGCATTTCTGTGCACTCTGGTTTCCATCACAGTGTTCCATTGCACCAGAAGTGCTGGCCACATGACCCAGAAAGGTGTCTGTGGACCAACGCCAGCTCCCTTGGCCTGAAAGCGAGATGAGTGCTGCAACCCCATAGTCGCCTTTGACTGGACTTAACCGTCCAGGGGTCCTCTACCTTGTTACCTTTACATTCATGCAAATGCACCCCCCCCCCCAAATTCTTCTGTCTCAGAAAGTAGTGGAAGGATCACAGGAAGAAGATAGCCACACTCTGCCCCATCAAAAATAAGGGGCTTTCCACTTACAAATTGTGTAAACCGACTCTTTCACGCCAACGCTTTTCAAGATGCATACTTGCCAGTTCCTCTGCTTTTGTCTGACCCTTCTCTTAACAAATACTCTTTTTTTAAGCCATGGGATGTGCCTTTGAAAACAAAACTATAAAGCAGCCAGAACCTAAAGAGGACTATTGTAAATTAATGCGCAGTGAATTACCACATCTACTGATTTATTCGGGAACTTTTCAACAATATGTAAATAGCATTCAAAAACTTCCTTTCATATGATTCCTATGTAAGGAGCAGTGCATTTGAAAGGAATTCCTTGATGTTTCATTCAAAAATTCATTTGGATACTTTTATATTGAAAGTAGTCAGAAAAGAACAAAATCAAGGCAGGAGGAAGAAAGCAACAAATTTTCATACAAATGTATATCATACCCTGGTACTCTGAATTAAGTTATTCCTGAGTGAACACTTTGTAAATTTACCTTCTTTTTTTGGCTATGCTTTGGTTGTAACTAGCTGCTGAATTCTATGCATGTTTACTTCAAAGTAAGTATCACTAAATTGAGGCTGCCTGCACACCATACAAATAAAGCACATGAATTCAGGGAACTGTAGTTGGTTAAGGGTGTTGGGAATTGTAGCTCTGTGAGGAGTAAACTACAGGTCTGATGTTTTGCAGGATGAGATTCACTGGAGTTCATTTGCAGCTCTGTTCAGTTGATGACTGTCATTATTGGCATTATTGGGAGTGGCAGTGATGGCATACTCTACCAATGTGTGTTTTTTTTGCTCTTTAGCCTTGTGACCAACTTGAATTTGCTTTGTCAGAATTTGTGGTCTTTCTTATTTTATTATAATAATAACAATTTATTACTGATACCCCGCCCATCTGGCTGGGCCTCCCCAGCCACTCTGGGCGGCTTCCAACAGAAAATTAAAAACTTATCATCAAACATTAAAAATGTCCTTAAACAGGGCTGCCTTCAGATGTCTTCTAAAAGTCAGATAGTTGTTTATTTCCTTCACATCTGAAGGGAGGGCGTTCCACAGGGTGGGTGCCATCACTGTGAAGGCCCTCTGCCTGGTTCCCTGTAACCTCACTTCTTGCAGGGAGGGAACCGCCAGAAGGCCCTTGGAGCTGGACCTCAGTGTCCAGGCTGAACGACGGAGGTAGAGACACTCCTTCAGGTATTCTGGGCTGAGGCCATTTAGGGCTTTAACGTTCAGCACCAACACTTTGAATTGTGTTCAGAAACGTACTGAGAGCCAATGTAGGTCTTTCAGGACTGGTGCTATATGGTCTTGGTGGCCACTCCCAGTCACCAGTCTAGCTGCTGCATTCTGGATTCGTTGTATTTTCCTCATTCGGGCATGGCTTGCTTTTTTATACCTACTTTGATTCCATTCATTAGCCGTATCATCACCCTCTTGGACTTTTTGTCTCCTTCTTAAGCTGAGGTACACATTCAATTTGAACTTCTATTACCATGTTTTCAAATAACCTCCAAGCATCGTGAAGAGATTTGACCCTCTTGACTCTCCCTTTCAACTTCCTTTCAACTAATCCTCCCTTTAAAAAAAAGAGAAAAAGTTTCCTCTTTTGAAGTTGTATGTGAGTACGCTTGATGCCTCTGCAGCACTTTGCCATTCATATATATGTTGAATTTGACAGCACTGTGGTTACCTATGAGTGGTTCAACAGTACTTGCCTTCTGTCCCAGATGCTAGGTACCATTCATGATTCATTCAAGGACCGACTCACCTCTGGTTAGTTCTGTTAGGAGCTATTCTACAGTATAATCATTTCTCTTCTGTTGCAGATGGTACCTTTCCAATTGATTGTTGTTGTTGTTTCACTGTTTGGGGTGTTGGTGGGTTTTTTGGGGGGGTGAAGGTTGGAAGAATGAAATCCTACTTCTCCTTTTAATTCATTCATAACAAAGATCTAGCAGTGAAAAGCAGCACCTATATGAAATGTTGCAAAATATCATTTCCCCTGATTTCTTATTTCTGGTAGGAAGCTGTGTTGGTCTGACACAGTCAAAGTAAAAATAAAAATAAATTGTCCAGTAGCACCTTATAGACCAACTAAATTTGTTCTGGTATAAGCTTTCGTGTGCATGCACATTTCTTCAGATACTGATTTCTTATGTTTAGCCAGTGCATGTCATTGCTTATGTAGCCAAAACAGCACGGCACCACTGCCACAAAGGAGGGAAGTATCAACAGGTTTAAGGGAGGTTTCCAGAAGTACATTTCTAAGGGTGGACCCTAAATGGATGGACTCCAAAAGCATCTAATGAGGAGTGAGCATGCTCAGGGGCTGCAGAATGCTGAATGGATGTTGGGGAGGGGCACAGGGAGGATGGATGGAGTGGCTAGAAAAGGGGTCAGCAAACTTTTTCAGCAGGGGGCCGGTCCACTGTCCCTCAGACCATGTGGGAGGCCGGACTATATTTTGAAAAAAAATAATGAACGAATTCCTGTGCCCCACAAATAACCCAGAGATGCATTTTAAATAAAAGCACACATTCTACTCATGTAAAAACACACTGATTTCCGGACCGTCTGCAGGCCAGATTGAGAAAGCGATTGGGCCACATCCAGCCCACGGCCCTTAGGTTGCCTACCCCTGGGCTGGAATCTTGAACATGGCATACATTACACCGTGCTATTTTGTTGCAGGACCAAGTTGTATCAACAGTCTGTTTTCATGAGATAACATTCCAACTTTCAATCAGAGAGCACACCCTGTTCGACTTCCAAAACGTTTGCAAACCAAGGCGTGGCTTCTGATTGGCTGATTGGCCCTGGAAACAATGCCGACAGCTGAAACGGATGTTCGGCTTCCAAAAAACGTTTGCAAACCGGAACACTTACTTCCGGGTTTGCAGCGTTCAGGAGCCGATTTGTTCGGAAGCCAAAGTACCACTGTACTGGAAGACACCCTGTGTGTGCAAGAAGGCATTGGTTACTTGCAGACCTGTTTGTGTGTATCAGTCTCAAGAAACAAGTTAGATTATTTGCAAGGATGATTACCATTTCACAGCTCCCATTTCATTGTAACTTTTACTTACTTACTGAGGGACAAGATCGACCTCAGTTTGAAAACTTTAAAGTCCAGCACCAGGAAAGATATAAGCCCAGGCTTGACTGCCCTGCTGAAATCAATGAGGCTTAAAAGTGCTATAATGTGGACAGATCCTGTCTTTATTTATCCATCACATTTGTATGGTGGATGTTTGCATAAGTTGTGCGCTTCAGTTTTGGCGATATATGTGCTGAAAAAGTCATTTTGTAAAAAATGCAGTGTGTGCCTATTCCAAGATACCAAAGGAGTTGAGAGAGGTACATAAATGGATATCGTGTTTGCTCTTGTTAAAACAAATAACCTTTGCAGACCTCCGTGCACAACGAGAATATTGTATGACACGTCCACAGATAAAGAAACATTCAGCTGTTGCTTGCAATATGGAGCACGGCGCTATGCAAATACGTTTGAAATGTTCTAATAGCCCATTTAGTGGGTATATGCCATATAAATGTTTTTCCCTTGTGAAGCATAATAGGGTTGCTGGACAACACGCAACAGAGTGTTCTTCTGCTAAAAGACATTGTAGAATCAACGATGACAAGGCCAAAAGCTGTAGAGGGAAGTGAAGGGCAGATGGGGCTCATCAACCTGGGAAGGTAGCCCATCTAGGAGAAGGAAAACTCTGATCCGAAACCTCCATGGAGTAAACCCTACACCAACCGGAGTGGAGTTCCTAAAACAACAACAACAACAACAACAACAACAATTTATTATTTGTACCCCACCCGTCTGGCTAGGTTTCCCCAGCCACTCTGGGCAGCTTCCAACATAGATTAAAAATACATTAAAATGTCACACATTAAAAACTTCCTTAAACAGGGCTGCCTTCAGATGTCTTCTAAATGTCAGATAGTTGTTTATCTCTTTGACATCTGATGGGAGGGCATTCCACAGGGCGGGTGCCACTACCGAGAAGGCCCTCTGCCTGGTTCCCTGTAGCTTTGCTTCTCGCAATGAGTGAACAGCCAGAAGGCCCTCGGCGCTGGACCTCAGCGTCCAGGCAGAATGATGGGGGGTGGAGATGCTTCTTCAGGTATACTGGGCCAAGGCCGTTTAGGGTTTTAAAGGTCAACACCAACACTTTGAATTGTGCTTGGAAACATACTGGGAGCCAATGCAGGTCTTTCAAGATGGTTGGATGGTGCCTTGTACACCTCCTTCTGGCAACTTCTGCAGCCTAGCTTGTGTCAAACCTATTGCTCTGCTGTCCTTTGAAAGTCACTCCAGTGTCGCTAATGCACGTGGTTTGACTTCATTCCCAGAAGTGCACTCCATTATCTCTTAATGCCAATAGCAATGTGTGTTGGGAGGCGAAATAGGGCTGGATCCCAAACTAGCCTGCTTACTAGTGAAGGGCCCAATGTGGAACCTGAAGCTGGAAACAAAAAAGGGTGTAAATCTGTCCCCACATGTTTCATTCTGGCCAGCAGGGCTGCAGATAGAGCAGAGAATTCACCACTCTACATGCCACCCCCTCCCAACCTCAGTTAGGATTGCTGTCAGGTGTTTGAATTCTTGCGAACATACCATGACAACACAGGGGTTCAATCAACGCTGTGGCAGGTTTCACCACTGCAAATCCTTTAGAAAATCATAGTGTAGATAAATATATAATAAAGCATTTAAGATGATAAAACAAAAGTAGAATTGTGGAGTTTGTAATACTGTACTTTACATAGGATGGAATGAAAAAAATGTCAAAATACGTGAGGGTCATGCAATATTCTGACTTTTTTTGTAAATAAAGTGCTATGTTTGTAGTCTTAAATGAGTATTTGATTTGACATGGGCAAACCTGCCTCAAATTCAGCTCAGTCAAGAAGTTCAGTCAGTGATGATCATCCAGGGTCTGAGAGCTCCTTGGAGGAAGGGCATTGCAGAAATGTGAATAATCATTATGGGTTAAATAAAATTGGAGCTCTATTGCAGATTTCTTTAGTGTTTGCTGTTTGTCAGACAAAGCAATGGATGCTGGGGTCCCCAAACCTATGAACCATGCAGTTCTCCTACCTCTGAAATCCATGGGTCACATCAACGGCTAGCCCACATATCATAAATCAGGAGGAAGGAAATCACCAATGCCCTAAATGACAGTCATAGATAGCCAAATGTTCAGATGAGGAGCCAGTTCCAGTATACTGAGTATCATTAAGGGATTCTCAGTAAGAAAAGTTATCAGTGTGACCATTTCCCAGCAGTTCAAAATATGAAAGTGTTCTCTTAACCTTTGTCTATCCTAGCTACGTATATAACTTAGTAGGTACACGACTTATGGATTTGTGCATAAGTCTTATGGTTACACCGGTGTTTAAGGGGGAAATCTTGTTCCAGTGTTCCCTGATATATTTAAGGGTTTAGCAAAGTTCTTCTGAACTCAAGAGGCACCTTCTGTTTATCAGCTATGGTAGTGAAAGTTGACCCAACAAGGCTGAAAGACCCAACAAGGCTGAAAGAGCTGTCCTTTTGCTTTCAGTCTAGTCAAGAAAACCACAATCGCTGTAACAATTTGCTCCTAGCCATAGTCTACCAGCTGTCTAAATTTACAAGGTCACTGCCAGCATAACCTAAGCCAAACTTTTAGAGACCTTGGGGTCAGGTTTCGCATAGCTGCACATTCCTCCTTGATCCACAAACCCCATCACAGAGCATTTGGCATGCTTTAAAGATGAATGTTTGTTGCTTCCCCCATTTGCAGCTTCAAAGGACCAATTACTACTGGACTGACATGGCCTGTTTCATGATACTTCCTGTGCAAAGTGCTCCCTCTCTGCATCTTGAGTTTTAGATGCTTATGTTTTTGTTGGTCAGTTTCTCTTTGGGAAGGCAAAAATCAATACCAGGTTTCCTCTCACCTCTTCCTTGCACTTGTTAAAAGCAATTAGCTTTGGTACAGTATCTCAAGCAGCACTCCTGAATACTCTTACCAGGGCAAAGGTGTTTATGTTCTCCGCAGTGGCTACACTGATACGGAATAATTGAGATAGTTTTGCCATTAAAAATACCAGGAACATCTGGCTCCTAAAAGGAATTTCACGTTTTGTAAAATATGACTGAATGACAGATAATCCCCTTTGGACATTTTCAGTATGTGATTTACTAAGAATGAGACAATTGGTTAAAGTGTGTGTGTGTGTGTGTGTGTGTGTAAAGTGTTGGATAGAGAGTCAGAATTAAGGATATTTTGAAGTGATGCAGAGTTCCTACTGCTGGACTCCAAATCCCATCGCCTCCAGCCAGCACGACCAACGATCAGGGGTTATGGGAGCTGTAAACCAGCAAGATCTGGAAATGGATTCCCTGTACCACTTAAATATAGAAGGAAGAAGAGAGAAGACTCATAGCAATCTGTAGTTTCTAGAACAGCTGAAGACATTTCTTTTTCGACAAGCTCTTCCAGGTGAATGAAAAGCCTTAGGCGTCCTTTTTGTATTGCTACATTCAATTGTTTCTTGTAGTGTTTCAAAAACATTTTTTATCCTGTTTATATGGTAGGTTTCTAAATTGCTGTGAGACAAATGTAAAAGGCAATTAATTAATAACAGAGTGTAATCCATGCACAGAGGCGATATACTGTACAAACACAATCCTTGCACAGAGGAATAAATGTTATGAAGGGCCTGCAATTTAAACAAATAGTACAGGCCTCCAGCATAGATCTGATCTTCCATCAAGCAAGAGCTTCCATCAAGACAGGTTAAAGCCAATACGCAGAACATGGAACAGCACCACCTATTGGCTGGAGGTTGTGGTTATATAATGACTGCAATATCCTGTTCAAAGGACATCACTGCCATTTTTAAAAATGATTTTTTTGGGTATGGTTTTTTATATTTTTAATGTTGTAAACTGCTTTGATATGTTTGGTGATCTATCAGTATATAAATACTTTTATAAATAAATAATTACCTTTAAAACAATTCCTACCCCTGGGTCTGCCTGTCTTATTTGCATAGGATGGCACCATGGGACATGTTTATCATTGTAAGTACATGGAACAAGTTTGCAATTAGCAGACTAATCTAAATATATATTAGGAGATGTGGTACTAAGGAAAATAAGCATCTTGTTTGAACCGAAGGAGTTAATAAAATGAGATACTGTAAAATTATTCAAGTTAGAGAATCTATGTAGACCCTTGATTACTTCATATTTCAGATTATTACTTTCCATATTACAGGAATATGACCCGTTGAGAAAGAGGACTATCTCTGAAAGAAAACTAGGTAAAATGTATGCAAGAATAACAGAGCCTGATGTAAAAGGGGACTCATCAGAATAAATGAAGTTTGGCATTGTGTGAGTTAATGTTCCCCTGAAAAACATGATGTGCGGTTCTCAGGAGTTCCATAGGAAATGTGTGAAAAGTCCCCTGAGATTGTACATCATTAATGGCCTGGTTGTACAAAGAACGAAACATTACTTTCATAGTTAGATTAACTAATTATGGATATATGAAAAAAAGGCAAATCAATATCAAGTTTGTTGAAAACTGGACAGCCTTGCTGTTCTGAAATTTTATGTTTCATGATATTGGTCAAGAATGTGCTGCTCTTTTGTAAGTTTTCGCTTGTTCTGTGACCATGGTGATAAATGGTGTATATATTGATATATCAACCTCAGAGTGGCTCAGTTTTATAAACAATATCTTTATTGTTCTTATGGCAGTACTAGTATGTAGCAGCAATAATGATATTTATGTATTTATTTCACAAGAATTATATATACCTGAGTGCAATAAAACTTCAAATCACCTTACAAAAATATTGATTTGCCTCCTGCATGATTTCTCTCTGCCAGTTATAATTATATCTATGCTATTCTTGTGTTTCACTAAATTTAAAAAAAAGGTTTTTAAGACATTTCCAGGAACACACAGCTACTAGGAAATCTGCAGTGTTAAATTACAAATACAAATTTGTACACAAGTAACAAAAAGCACAAACTCTGGCAGCGCTTGATATTGAGAACAGCCTGTAAAAAATTTTCTATGGGTAAATCTTTACACCTGCATTTCTTCTGAAATTATTTTTGCAGCGGTTAGAATACTCAATGGCTCCAGCAACAACTCTAAAGTTCAGTCAAGTACAATTTTCACATTGTATGTACTGCACAAGAAAAATAACAGGGAGATAATTCTCAGTAACTTAATACCCTTAAATGGCTTATATGAATATGGTTCACTCTCTATTCAGGGATTTATACCTTAATGATATCATTCCAGAAGAATCTGCTTTAGATCAAACCAGGTTAAAGATCAGGGCTGTCAAAAGATGATGTCATCAGATTCCATTACTGAAAGAGCTGGGGTCATTTTGAGTACAGAAAACCAATACGTATTTTTATTATTTACGTTTCATTTTTATATATGTGGCACAATCCAGTGCGAATGAGTACTGTGTACACAGCTCCCATTCATTTCAGAGGGGACTGTGCAGGAAAAGTTCCCACTTGTTTGTGTCTTATGCTCATAGCTAACGCAGCACATATTAGGCTTTTAAAAAACTAGGTAAGATTCTGCCACTCTGTTTTTTTGCTGGGAAATACAGCTCCCCTTGCATTCCTTCCTGAATCTCACTTATATTAGGTTTAATTTGAGACAAACTCTCATCTCCTCATCCCTCATCAACACAAAGAAGCCTTTCTCTTGTCTGATCTTGATACTATACTATACTTGATACTATACTCTACTACACCACATTGGAATGTTTAAATATTTCTTTGATTGTTCTTGAATCTTCCTGCCACGCTTTCCACCCTCTCTTGCCACATCAGTGTGGCCTGCCATAACCTTTGAGCAGCACTAGACTTGAAAGTTCCTTAATTATTGGTATATTGGTAAAGGAACTCATCAGTGACTTGTGAGAGCCATGTGGTCTCAGCTGGAGCAACCAGCTCAAACCTCTTCACATGTTGAGCTTCTCCAGTAGACTGGAGTAGAACAAAGGCTTGATTACCTAGTTCCTGCCAAGGTGAGGGGAAGTGGACATAGCTTCACCTGGCAGGACAGCTTAACTCTTTAAGCAGAGGCTTGACAACCATATGTCAGGAGTGCTCTGATGGTGTTTCCTGCTTGGCAGGGGGTTGGACTCGATGGCCCTTGTGGTCTCTTCCAACTCTATGATTCTATGATTAACCCCTTCATGTGTTTGACTTAAGCATGTTGGTTATACGAGGCTGATTATCTCATGTGTTGTGCAGTGTTTTTTATTGTTTTTATTTAGTTTTTCTATTATGTTTTATTTTATATTTACATTGTTGTTGTTTTATTTACTTTAAGCCACCCAGAGAACTTTGTGTTATGGGTTTTTGCACAATTGTAGGCCGCTATTGCTGAAGAGCAGCTAATACGTTACTTAAGGAAAATATAAATCCATCTGGTGGCCAACTTTTAAAACTATTCCTTTTCCAAAGTCTTTAACAATTTGATATGAAGATGCCAGTCCCCGATTATTTTTATTTCCTAAAACACTATCCATTGATTCCTGCAGCTGAAACTATTGTTAAAGGTGCACAAGCAAGCAAGCAAGCAAGCCGTTTTTTGGTTTGATTCCCACCCCCCTTTATTGCAGGTCATTTGGCAATCGTTGAAGAGTAACAGGTGGAGAGATGAGTAAATATGCTAAAACCAACTTTGAACTGACGATAAGGGATTGTATTTCACAAAATCATTTTCTACACTAGCTTTTAAAATGCAGTGAGCAAATGAGAATGTGCCTTTTAAGCGGAACCTGAAGAATGTCTCTGCAAGAAGTCTACCTAATAAGCGATCGGGACAAATAAATCAATAATGCAATTTTCTATTATTTTCCATTTTAAAATCATACAAGTCTAGGATGCAATCATTACATACTCTTTGTAATTTATTGTCTCTGATTAAAGACTTTAAATTTAAATCAAATAAATCTTCATTGAACTCATGCGGATTACGTCTGTTTTTGAAAATTGCATGAGCAGCTGGTACAGTCTGCCCCTCATTCCACTTCATAGTACTAATTGTCCCTGATTAGTGCTCCATTTCCTAGTTCTTCCCCACAGGAGAGTTAGCACCTCATTAGAGAGATACCAACATTTCTCTTCTTCTGGAGACATTTCTTTCTATGTTCCTCATCCAACTTTTTCCTTATCCCTTTTCTCCTTCTTTATCAAAGTCTATCCTAGAAAATAATAATAATAATAATAATAATAATAATAATAATAATAATAATAATTTATACCCCGCCCATCTGGCTGGGTCCCCCCAGCCACGCTGGGTGGCTTCCAACAAAACACTAAAATACAATAACCTATTAAACATTAAAAGCTTCCCTAAACAGGGCTGCCTTCAGATGTCTTCTAAAAGTTTGGTAGTTATTTTTCTCTTTGACATCTGGTGGGAGGGCTTTCTACAGGGCGGGCGCCACTACCGAGAAGGCCCTCTGCCTGGTTCCCTGTAACTTGGCTTCTCGCAGTGAGGGAACTGCCAGAAAGCCCTCAGAGCTGGACCTCAGTGTCCGGGCAGAACGATGGGGGTGGAGACACTCCTTCAGGTATACTGGACCGAGGCCGTTTAGGGCTTTAAAGGTCAGCACCAACACTTTGAATTGTGCTCGGAAATGTACTGAGAGCCAGTGTAGGTCTTTCAAGACCAGTGTTATATGGTCTCGGCGGCCGCTCCCAGTCACCAGTCTAGCTGCCACATTCTGGATTAATTGTAGTTTCCGAATCACCTTCAAAGGTAGCCCCACATAGAGCGCATTGCAGTAGTCCAAGCGAGAGATAACCAGAGCATACACCACTGTGGCAAGTTGCCTTACTGGAAGTTGCCTTATACCAAGTCTAATCAATGGCGCATCTAGGGGACCAATCGTAAGTACAGTGGTGCCTCGCAAGACGAAATTAATTCGTTCCGCGAGTTTTGTCGTCTTGCGATTTTTTTCGTCTTGCGAAGCATGGTGTCGGGAAAGTTTTGGAAAAGCTTCAAAAATCACCAAAGTCTTTAAAAACCTCAAAAAAGGCTACCACACTGCGATCTATGAGTTGCTCCTCGAAGTCAAGTCGCAACTGTATTAACGGTGTTAAGAAAAAGGAAACAAACTTGCAAGATGTTTCCGTCTTGCAAAGCAAGCCCATAGCGAAAATCGTCTTGCGAAGCAGCTCAAAAAACAAAAAACCCTTTCGTCTAGCGAGTTTTTTGTCTTGCGAGGCATTCGTCTTGCGAGGTACCACTGTATGTGTTAGCAGCATGATTTACACCAGCTTTAGTTAAGTTTAGTGAAGTATTCCATTCAGGAGTGGAGCTATCACTGGCTGAACTGACCTAAGCCTGGCAGAGGGAAAACAAGCCTTCAAAGTAGAGTTTGACTAACACCCCTTCTTTGTTGGTGTAACTACCGGGTTCTCAGGTCATGTGACTGAGCTGAACAGAGTTAGGATCCAGCGTAAGTCCCCTCTGCCTGGTCCCACCCTCGCCACTTCCCCAGAATACCCATTTTTCAGGGCTTACATTGGTGTGAATTCCAGCAGCCTCAGCTCATCTGACTTAGCCCAAGCTGATCTAGAATTCAGGAGTTTCACCAGCATAAATTTGGCTGAGCCAGAGGTGGTGACTTCTCCTGGTATAACACAGCTAGGAACCTGCTGGCTGAACCAGAGATTCATCACATCTCAGTCATCCCAGAAGATGAAAGGTTAGGACTGGGCCCTTGCTCAGTATTGGTGACACTGACTGGCTCTTCAGACTTCCAGAGTTCCACCCTACTTGGAGATGACAGTGACTCAACCTGGGACCTTATTCATGCAGTGCAGATGCTCTTCCACTGAGCTATGACTCTCCCTTAATGTGGCATTAACACTGATTTTTCTATGTCTGCTTGACCATTTCCCAAAGGCCTGGGTCCACCCCTATACGATCACATGGGCTGAGGAAGAATTTGCCTTTTAACAAAAGGGGTGTCAAGTACGGGAGTTCCCCTCTCCCTTCTGGTAGCTCACCGATAAGAATTTATGAGCATCTGGTAGCTTTACAGTCTTCTTTTTTTAAAAAAATATTTAATCATTTTTTCAATACAAACAGCAACCATAAAAAACACATACAACAAAAACCACAATAACACTAATAACACAATTTAACAATTCAGATTTGAGTACTGATATACCTATAACTACACCTTTTTAACAATATTTCCCCACCTCTCCTCCCCCTACTTCCCACCAGTGTCCGCCTTATTGCTTAAGTATTCCTTCCAGATTTCTTCATATTTTTCCATTCTTAATTTGTGTCAATATGCAATTCGTTCATATGTAGCTAGTCTGTCCATATTGTCAATCCATGTGCTCAATGGAATCTTTTTGCGGCTCTTCCAATTCATCAAAACAAGTTTTTTTTGCTTCTAGTATGGCACGGTATACCGTACCAGTCTTTTCATTACAGTATTATGTTGCAAGCACAAAACAGGCAACCCTCCGTACGCACATCAGTTGCTCATTCTGACTCCTCCCCACTTCCGCAGCAAGAAGAGCAACAATGGGGTGTCCCTCCTCCCCTGCATCTCCTCTGTTCTCTGACACGCTCAGACCTACAAGTTCGGGGAGAGAGAGGAAATTCCCCCCATTCTCAATTGATGTCTCGCCCAGCTGCTCCCTCCTTTCTGGTTGCTCAGCTACTATTTCAAAGCTTGGTAGCTCTGTGTCTGCCTGCCTCTCTGCTTCTGGAAATACTGAAAGCAAGGGGGCACGCGAATATTCCTCCTGATCTCCCTGCGACTGCATTCCCTGATCCTCGTCTTCAGAGTATTCCCTGACAAGGGAGAAGATAGGAAAGCCTTCTTATGCCCAGTGCTACTCTTCTAGACAAGGGACGTGGGTGGCGCTGTGGGTTAAACCACAGAGCCTAGGACTTGCCGATCAGAAGGTCAGCGGTTCAAATCCCCGCAACGGGGTGAGCTCCCGTTGCTCAGTCCCTGCTCCTGCCAACCTAGCAGTTCGAAAGCACGTCAAAGTGCAAGTAGATAAATAGGTACTGCTCCGGCGGGAAGGTAAATGGCGTTTCCATGTGCTACTGTGGTTCACCAGAAGCGGCTTAGTCATGCTGGCCACATGACCCGAAAGCTGTACGCCTGCTCCCTCGGCCAATAAAGCGAGATGAGCGCCGCAACCCCAGAGTCGGTCACGACTGGACCTAATGATCAGGGGTCCCTTTACCTTTACTCTTCTAGAAAAAGAGGTGCCGGAACTCACCATGAATGCCTCTCTTGTTCTCTTAGAATGGCAATGGCGCCCACCTGAATGGTGCTGGAACTGAGTTCTGGTGAGTTCCAGCTGTCAAAAAAAGCCCTGCTTATGCCCTTCTTTGCACAACATTCTTTGCAACTCAGACTCCACTAATGCTGTCACAGCACTTCCCTATTAACCACAACAACCCCCAGGAGAGGTGAATTCAGGGAGGTCAACACAACTGATTCCAAAGGATCTCTGTGACAGAGTGCCCTGCGCTTCTTAGCCAAATGCCTCCCAATTTACCAGGAACAGCAAAGGGCCTACCCATGGTGATGCCACTACCTTTGCTGGTTTGCACACAGTGCCCCAAAAAGTCATGCAGGACCCTCACATCTTCCTGGTGAAGAGACTTCATGGTGTGACTCTTGCACACTCATACCGCCTGCAAATCCAGCAGTGGATTCCTGACTTGGCTCTGGTGAATGCACACACACGTGAATGCGTATGAAAGCTCAAAAATCAACCTGTGTTTTATCCCACTCAGCTCATCCTTATTTGTTGGTGCAAAAAGATTCTGCTGAATTCATGCGGTCACTGTCAGACCTGAGTAGGGTTAATCTACTTAGGCTCAGGTGAGTTCAGTTTAGTCTTGATTCACTTCATTGCACTGCCATAATGGTTATTAACAAGCTTAAGGGCCTTTGGGAGCTTATAGATAACAATGAAGTACCACGGAAGGTAGGAAATCATTATGCTAATAAGGTGAGCATAATAATTTGCAGTCACACGCAGTTTCCATACTAATCCTTGGGGTTGGAACAGGTCACAAGGTCTGTAAACCTTTCATCAACTTCATAATTTTTTTTTGCTCCTGCTCTTTAATTAATGAATGTATGGTAACATAAAAGTAGATGTAAAGAGGGTAATATATAACTTTTTTTCATGCACCACTGGAAATATTTAATAGCCTTGAGTGTGCATGCATTTGGAAACACCACCTTTGCAATGATTTCTCTTTGGTCCAATTGTATTTATTCATTTTTATGTCTTTTGACTTGGTAATTAATGCCTACTGTCTCCGAGTGAAGAGAACAAAGGTACTTCAGAGAGTAAAAGTATTTTATTTCCTTTGCAGATCAAAATGAGTTTCTGCTACATATTTGAAAGCTAAACAGAATCCAAATTAGAAGTTTCTTTTCTGACTATTGTTAGGGTTGTCCACAAAAATGAAACTCTCAGTTCATCCATTGTTCTATTGTTTAGGTGACACAAGAATACCAAAGCAGTGTCCAGATTATAGGGAGTCAGGCCCCTTTGGCCTCCTCTCTGCTTTGCAATGGCCTCTTCAGCTACTGTTTGTCAGAGGCTGTGCAGGGCATGATTGGACTAAAACTGAGGGGAGCCGGAGAGTAGCCTTTCTTCACTCAGGACAGGATTTTTCTTCATAGTTGAAGCAATGCACAAAGCAATGAAAAAGTTGAAATGGGTAAAATGTAAGCAGGCACGTGCAAGCTTCCAAGATAATCTGGGTTCTACGTAGGTTTAAATCTGCTGGCGTGGGGGCTAAAAATGGGGAAGGCAAATGCATTAAAATCCAACCCCAAGATCCACCAGCTCCACTTCAGACCTTCCTGTCATACGTGTGGAGGAAAAACCTAAACACAATGCAGAGTTCCCCAAAATGGTCCAGAGGCAACTGTACTTCATGCAGCAGAGCTTTACTTGCTACTGAAGGCAAATAAGCATAATGGTCACAAATCCAGTACACTCAGGATTGGAACAGTCCATAAAAATCCAGTTGCAGCACTTACAAAAACTTATAAACTTATAACAAGACTAAACCTTAACACTAAGCATACTATGTACAGAACACCACACCAGAAGGAAGAAGGATAGAAAGAGAAAGTAAAGTAAAGCCCAGGCTCCTTCTGGCCTATATTTATAGTCAGCATAATCTTAATTGGTAGAGATAAGAGAACTAGTTCAAACCAGCTGTACTTAGCTTCTCGGAAGGTATAACCCAAACAATCATTACCCTTCTGCCTGCTTCTCTCACACAGAGAAGCTTCTAGTAGTTTCTAGAATCCTCTTGTATTAATCAGAATAGGATCAGAAATGGATCTCTACACACCAGATCAACACTTTCTGCACTAAGAAATGCAAACCGACACTTCCCACATTGAGAAGGAAGGTCTGAATAAGCACCAAAGCATGTTCAGCTGAATGGGCTTAGAATCCTCCCTGGGATAAGTAGGCCTGTCATATCAGTAGCCAGTCCAAGTATTCACTAAGCCTGATAAAGAGATGGGAGGCAGGAAACCTGGAGTGGATCCCATGACAGAGACATATTGCCTCTGGCCTGAGGAATGAACTGATCAATAACTGCAAAAGAGTAGTGGGGCACTGTCAGAGAGGTACCTCACCCCATGAGAAATTTGGAGAGCAACTGTTCAGGAGGTCTAAAGCGATTGAGGGTGGAAAGGAGTACATTTTCTCGACTTCCGGGTTGGCGCCATCGCCGAATGGCGGACTCCCTCCGAGCTCCGGAGGGAGCCTGCTCGGCAGGGGCTGGGTCCTACCGCACCGGCGATGCGGGGACCCTTAAAAACCACGGCCACGGAGGCCGTGGACATGGAGACTCGGCTGGCACCGCTAGCGCCCTCCCGACTCGTGAAGGAGCCTTTTTAAAGGCTACGGATCGGGTGCCGGGGAGAAGCGTGGTGCTTTGAGTCCTCTGCTATCCCTGCCGAGCGCAGCCGCATGCCATCCGGCGGAGAGCGCTGACTTCTTCTATTGAAAATTCGGACTTCTTAACAACAACCCGTGAGTAATTTGGAAACCGGGTTCAAAAGGAGAAAAAAAAATTTTTTTTTTCGGATTGGACACGAGCGGGGGGGGGGGATCCAAAAAGGAAGTCAGTCCCCCTCCCTACTGTAAACCTTCCAAAACAAGGACGGGGAAACCAAGGTCCAAAAAGATTTGTATTGCTGATAAAAACTAAGAATTCCACGATGGGGAACTACAAGAACTGTGCTGGAGGAAGAATTGAGGGAGAAGGGAAACGTGACCCCCCCCCCTGGGAACCGGGGTGATTGAAGAGAGAGCCTGGTGAAAAGAGTCGGAGATTTTGACAGCTGTCAAAGTAGCTGTCAAAGTCGGAAAGCAGAGAGGATTTTATTATGAGAACTTTGCTGGTTAAATTTGTTACAATTTGCTATAACCCGTTAAAACTTGGATACAAAATGGCGAAAACATGGATAACAATCGGACTTTTGGACTAGAGAAAACAAAGTTACAACAATCCCCCTAGAGGAGTTTTGGGACATTACAAAGATGGTCGTAAGTGGAAAAATACCATTGGAATTTTACAGGACTGGTTATCTTCTGGGAAAGCTGCAAAACGGAAATAATATTTTGTCTACAGGGTGTTCAGCTAAAGGAGACAATAGAATTTTCTATTGAAGAAAGGAAGGGACTGAACGCAAGTTTTTGTTCCTGAATAACAATAATCCCTGCAGAGTTACTAAACTTCTGAATTAGAACGTTTCAGCAGCGGAACAAGAGGAAATTGGACTACAACTTGGAAAGAACAATGGGGGGAGTTTTATTAAAGATTTGAAGTTAAATGTTTTAAAAAATAACTATAAAAAGAAAAAGCCAGCAAGGAGTTGGGGGAAATAGGTGATTTATGGACTTTAAGAATTCCAGGCAGATAACATGGTTTGGTGGTCAGGGGGAAATTAAACCGGGGACAGGGGGGGGAGAACTAAAATCCAAAGGCTTGTCAACTTTTTTTTTTCTGAACTGGCTTTTTTTCACTTACTATACTTTTTATTTCTTATTTCTTATATTTCTATTGTGTGGGGTGTCCTTATCTTTAAAAAAAGGGAAATTGTGGAATGAAAATGGGGTGGGCCCTGGGGAGAGAACTTTTGTTTTTTATTAAGGGTATTGATGAGGAGTGTATAAATTTTAAATTCGAATAATGGTCTAAACAAATTAAGTTTTAATTAGAACTGAGAGCTTGTGGAGCCAACAATATGAAAGGGGAATATGGTAGGGGTGGGGGAAGGGGGGAGTCCCGGAAAGTGGATGTATGAAAATAAGGCTTTGAATGTACTTTAATCTTTACTTTCTGTATTTTTGAAAATCTTAATAAATATCATTTAAAAAAAAAAAAAAAGGAGTACATTTTCTCCCTCAGGTTATGCCCCCTTTTAAAGTGGTAACTCTACTTTTGAATCAGTCAGGAGCAATTGTCACAGCAGTGGGTTCCCTTCCCCACACGCCAGTCAGTAGGGTAGTAGAGCCATGTCTTGGTCACACAGGCCCACTGCAAACCGGAAGCGCTAAATCTGAAATCGAAATGATCAC
This sequence comes from Podarcis pityusensis, assembly GCF_964106645.2. Classification (NCBI taxonomy): domain Eukaryota; kingdom Metazoa; phylum Chordata; class Lepidosauria; order Squamata; family Lacertidae; genus Podarcis; species Podarcis pityusensis. Next base: position 81,929,362 of record NC_138031.1, read on the forward strand.
AAACGCAAATGTGAGTCCGAAAGCCAGGCAGAGAGAGAGGAGACCAGCGACATCACTTTTCTTGGCAAAGTGTGAAGCAGAACTTCCCAAAAGAATATGCTGGAAATGGACTGAAGCAGAAATGTAAAATGTGTTTTGCCGAGTATTGGATGATATTTTAAGCAATCACAGATGGTGGTGCACTAGCTGGTTACCGACAGCAGTTATCAGCTTTACAAAAGGTTTTGACAGGTCTCATAGTAAATGATTAATTACCGTAAGGCATTCCAATTTCCTCTTTCTTTCAGCTCATGGCTTAGGGTGAAATCCGTGGCTCCTATTACACTAGCCACAAAAAAACAGGAAATGTCTTTTCACTGCTGTGCCCAAGGACCAATCAGCAGCGCAAAATTGGGCTAAGTATACTCTTGCGTACGCATGTCAGTTTTGGAAAGGCCCTTGCTCATGGCCCATGGGATCCTGGTGGAAAGCAAATTAGGCTGCTTTTGTGATGCTCTTTTATTTGCTTTAGACGGCCAGTGGTTGGCAAACTGTCTTAACAGGCTGCTGATCAGCTTTTCCTATGTGTGCAAAAAGAGATGCTAAAGGAAAGAGTGGGAGGCAATTCAGACATAGCTCCCACCCTGCTCTTTTCTTTGCAGATACATAAGTCATCATCCTCTCCGCATACATGGGTAAACATACCGTGTAAACTGGAAACACATATGTCAGACTCGCCAACAGACCCACAAAGGGCATGGTGGTCTGCTGGGCAATGAAACACAACAAAGAATATTTGATTAAATGTAGACATGACCCCCAGAATAGGTAGACATATTGGGTAGTTGGTAAGCTGGGAGGCGGGTGGCGCTGTGGTCTAAACCACTGAGCCTCTTGGGCTTGCCGATCGGAAGGTCAGCAGTTCGAATCCCCGCAACAGGGTGAGCTCCCATTGCTCGGTCCCTGCTCCTGCCAACCTAGCAGTTTGAAAGCACATCAAAGTGCAAGTAGATAAATAGGTACTGCTCCGGCGGGAAGGTAAACGGCGTTTCCGTGCGCTGCTCTGGTTTCACCAGAAGCGGCTTAGTTATGCTGGCCACGTGACCCGGAAAAACTGTCTGCAGACAAACGTCAGCTCCCTCGGCCAGTAAAGCGAGATGAGCACCGCAACCCCAGAGTCATCTGCGACTGGACTTAACGGTCAGGGGTCCTTTACCCTTTTTTAAGCTGAGGTCTGCAGAACAGTGTATGACACAGAACTTTCCTGTCATGTTTCTCGGCACACGTCTGCACCCTAAAACTCTGTGGCCAAGCACTCCCCCCCTTTTGCTCCCTGCAAAAACCTGCTCTTCACCTCTGAACACAATTATGCAGAAAACCTGAATTGCAGTTTGTTCCGATTGAGTGTTAAAGAGCAGTTTTTATTGGACAAAGAAAAAATGCTCTCAGGTGCAGAGCGGGAAAGTGCCTAGTAAACATGGGGGCGGGAGCAAAAGGTTAGTGTGGATGAACCTAAAGTGAGATTGGATTGACTCCAAGCGTGCCACAGTTTGAGAAAAGCCTAATACTTGGTCCGAGTACTCATCCCTGCTCTGTAAGGATGCTGGATGCTTGCAGATGCTGCTCTGACCTTCTGAAAAACCATGGAGATCAGAGGTGGGGAGAATGGGTGTGCCTCCTCCCCATTTTTATTTATTTACTTATTATTTATGCCCAGATCCATTGATGGGCTTATGTGGATATGGCTGAAATGGAAAGTTAGCCAAACAATCCCAACTCATTTTCTTGAATGTTCTCCCTTTGCACCTGCATTGAGTAAAGTATCAGGGTCAACGTGAGAACACGTTCTTGGTTCCTGGAGGCTCCTGGGCAGGCACCATTTGGCTTTGCAGGCCAGGCCTATTTATTCCATGATTTTCCAGGGTTCAGATTTAGTAATGAACATAGCCAATTCCCACTGTGTGTGTGTGTGTATATCAGTTATTGTATCACTTACACTACTCCAGATGCGTATCAGTTCCTCACTTCCCTTTACTGGGACACATTAAAATCACTTCAAATGTATTAAGAGGTAGGCATTTCCAACCAAAAAGAATAAAAGTTTCACAATACATTTCCATATAAAGGGATTATCAGGATTCTTTTATTCTGAGGAAGCATTTGTTTTTGATCCTATAAAGTAGTTAATTATATAAAAAAAACACTGAATGGGAATTAAATGCATGTAATTCTTAGATGCGCCATATCTCTAGTATTACATCAAGTTATAGTTCTGGTTAACACAGATACTTTTATTCACACAAGCAGACATGAACAACTCCCCCCCCCCCCAGCGCTTTTGAAATTGTTTCATCCCAACACTTTTGTTTCCAGCTTAACTTGTTTCAAAAATAAAATTAATCTGTTACCCCACTGATAACAAACCACTCCAATTTAGAAGACTGCTAAACCCCTGCTGTTTAACTTATTTATAAAAGAGGAAACTACTGTTTAATAGTTTGGTGTCCAGAGGATTACAGTTTCCTATCTCTTTTCTGCCTGTAAAAATATCCTTAGCTATTTGTCTGCCTAAGACAGCAGAACTGTACATTACTGGCTGCCTTCCCAACCCTGGCAAATAAATGACCGACTGACTATTAAACCTATAGAGCTCTGCTTTGAAACAGAGTGTCCAGCAACAATAACAGCCCTGTGTTATAGCACCTGGCAGAGCCTATGTGGGGGGGAAAAGCTTGCAAATCTCTCCCCTCCCCTTTAAATTGAATACACTGCTGGGAATATTTTGGAAGGAATTCTGTCTGAGTGAGTGGTAATAAAATTGCTAGGACTATTCCCACACTGACTGGGGCGCGGGGGGTGGGGGGTGGAATATGCAGATATGACCTTACATAACTTTGTTTTGGAACTAGTTGTTAAGAATTCATTCTAAGTGCTTGCAAATATCTAACCTTGTCCTTTCATTTCATTCCATACATTTCATGGAATTTGTGGATATATATTATTTTTTTAAAAAAACTCTGAAATAAAAAGGTTTCGGAAATATAGTGCTGCTATAAAAGTAAGTGCCTGCTATAGCCCATCTCGTAAACCTTCAGAGCTGTAGTTTTTGGATTTTAGATAGAGATGCTCTCAAACTCTGGAACTGCTCCAAATTCAGCAGCCAATCAAAAGTGAAGATGGAGGTGGGAGAGGGTTGCCACCTGTCCTGTATAATACAGGATTGTCCCATATTTCAATGTAAAATGCGATGTCCTGTATTGATTCTGTTTTGTCCTGTATTTCAGGTCTTCTCTCTCTGCCAAGTTAGGGATCCTCTCCAAATGCATGTGTTTGAACGGGTGTGTGAGAGGTCATGTATTTAAGATCTGGGTGTCCAAGCACAGACAGATTTACACATTTACACATATGTGGGTGTGCATGTGACAAACTCTAGAGGGGCCATTCTGTTGGGCTGCAATGGGTTGTAATAGACTGCCCTGCCCTGGGGTGAGAATTGTGAGAAGCCATTGCAGGAGTTCACCAGGTGTTTAGCAGAGCCCATCCAGACCAAAGCATGTCAGTCCCAATGGAGGGGGAGCCACTTTGGGCCAAGAGAATGATGGGCAAAGAAAACCATTTGTGATTCCAAGGAGGGATGGTGAGATCAGTTACCATACACATGATCCAGAATTTCCAGTATTAAAAGGGCCATCAATTTATATAGTGCTAAATTTCAGGTTTGAACAGACAATGGTCTAATGACTCTGGTCCCCAAACTATTTATCTGGTGCCATCCATCCTTTTGTGGTGCTGTCCTTTGCTTGGCTTAATAAAGGTAGTCCCCTAACATGGATTCTGAAATTATAATGTTCCACTAATGAATGGTATTACCTGAACGTTTCATTCTCATCCTTAAGGTTTCAAGTAACCGCTTGTGGAATTACCAGCTTTTTTCAGGACTGTGGCGTGTTTCATAACATAAGGAAGGCAAAACCTAATGTAAAAACTTAATTGCGAAGGAGGCTTCATTTCTTAATATTAGGGGAAAGGGGGGAAGCAAGCTCTGAACACTCCCTTTTTGTATGCCTTATGTGCAACTGATTCCAAAATACTGTATATGATGCATGGTTCTCCCACAGACAACTTGGAGATAGCTGAGGATCTTTGTGGATCTGCTAATGATCTTTCCTCTGTTGTAGCAATTGTAATGGTCCATACTTGATGTTGTATAATTTTTAATTGTACTATAAATGCTTCTTCTATTGTATCTTATTGTACAGGTGACTTTCAACTTGCACGAGTTATGTTCTGGGAGTAGCGCATAAAGCCTAAACCACGTATAGTCAACACACATTGGGTACAATTGCAGGTGGGATTGCCAAAGATTTCCCCCCTGGATCCCTGCCCCCTTTTAATTTTTAAAATTTCAGCTGAATGCACACAATTTAAATGCATGCAAGTTTGGAGTTACCTGTATTACCGTTTGAATTATACAGGTAACAATATAATTAAATATCAGTCTGAACATTTAATGCAGACAGGCTGTGCACACCCTGAATGAAGTTTGCAGACCACAGCTTGGGACCTTCTATTCCGATGTAACAGTCAGCAATTCACATATTAAACATGTAAAATGAAGGAGTAATTTCATTTTAGACAGCAAGCTTCTTGGTTCATCGTGCAAGTCCTCAGTGTGCAACCTTTTGAGCAACATCCAATCATGTCTGCTAACTTGGACGACACTTTTAGTGTGATAAGAATTCCAGCTTCTCTCCTCTCCTCTTCATACCTCATGTGCCCCCTAAATCTGCTCCAGAAAGTCTCCTGCAACAGATTCTGGGGGGATGAGAGGAAAGGGAAGCTCTGTTGGGTCTCACCACCTCTTAAAAACAAATTCAGCATAAATTAAAGTGCACAATGCTCTTTAACTTCATCTTTCTTGGTTATGAATGTCAACCAAGGCTTCTTGTTTTTCCCTTCTGAGTCTTGTACACAAAGTCATTGGGAAATAAGAAAGAACAAGACTGAGCAAAGGGAATTGTCACAGCAACCCTTGCTTACACTCACGACTAGGTGGCGAAGTGCCCTTCACCCATATCACAGCTCACAGGGCAGAAAACAGCCAAGGGTGACTCTTTGGGGATTGGGCACTATATCCAAATATCTTAGGATTGGCCATCATTATTTTTATCACTCCGTTTATGCCCCCCAAGTTCTAATTGGAAGCTCCTGTATTGAACCTGTGGACCACCGGTTTTCTTCCCTCAGCATCTATCAATTATTTCACAGAGAAATCCAAGCTGAGATGAGAGGCGGCTTCTGACTTTGTCCAGAGACAAAGTCTCTGTTTTTGATTATTATTATTAAGGATCTATTAAAATTCTACAGGATGTACATGTTCTGTATCTGTCCTAGGTGACGTATTGTCTGTATGTGGTAATGTTTTAGAAACACATTGAAGATCTCTCTGTTGGGCACGATATCATGCTGGGGCCTCCAAGTTAATTGATAATCTTGTTATAGTTTTTGTATTTGTTGTACTTTTCTCAAAGTAGCTCAAGGTGCACATGGTTCTCCTTCGCCTCATTCAACAACAACCCAGTACGATAGGTTAGGCTATGTGTCAATGATTGGCACAATATTCATGTTTGAGCATCACTTCATATGTGAGCATCATGACAGAGTGAGGATTTGAACCTGCATCTCAGGCTAACCACTACACCACACTGACTTATTCTCCCCCAAACTGTCCCAGTTTTTTTGTGTTGTTTTTTTTTTAAAAAAAATGTTCATGGCTTGGGTGGCTATAACTGGCAGCCAGTGGCACCAGTGAAATAAGTTTCTAGAAGTAGTAACAAGTATACCAAGGGGACAGATCTTGAATTTTTCTTCTTTAGTACACTACAAATTCAATAACTCAAAGGATACGTCAAGAGCGTATTCAAGATTGTGACAAGCTTTTAGCATCAATGTAACATATATCTGCCATACAGAAATCAGATACACATTTGCAGCTTAAAGTTAACAAATTGCTCTAAAGCAATTGAGTCAGATAAAATTCTATTCTGGGTTATCTTTTCCAATAATAATAATAAAAGCTGTTTTGAGTTTGAATGCAGTAGATCTTATTTTGATATGGAGAGGTGCTTGTTTAGATAAAATCTGTAAAATCGCAGATAGATTTGGGGTAAGGATATCATTTTAGAGAATTTGTTGCCAATTGACAGTACTGACTGCCCCCATTTTAACATCTTTCTAGGAAGTTAGCAATGCTAATTGCTCACACTTCAGCCTTGGGAGTCTCTGAACGAGAAAGTATGAAGATTGACGGACTTTGGCATCGGCAGCCTCCCTCAGGTCTTGCGGTACTTTACCATGTCAGAAATGATACACAATTGTCTAGTGAGTCTTCAGTTTTATATTAAGTGAGGGACTGAATCTATTTCTATATTAGTCATTCTATGTTATTCATTCTTACTAAAAGAGGGGAACCTTTTTGTGTGTGTGTGGTAATGCCAAAACTAGTCATACAAGGTTGGGAACACTGTTTTTAACTTTTCTGGCCCAAATTTGTATGGGGTGGGGATCAGCAATTGCCATGTCCTCATTTAGGTGGAACATCCTCAAAGGTCTATGTTGAACCAAGTTTCTCCCAGGTCCTTGATCCAGAAGCAGGATGGGATCAACAGGACACACACCTCATGGTCTTGTTTTTAGGTACTGCCTAGCAGTAGGCATACAAATGACAAACCTAGACAGCATCTTAAAAGGTTCCAGTTACAGATGGGTAGCCGTGTTGGTCTGCCATAGTCGAAATAAAAAAATTCCTTCCTGTAGCACCTTAAAGACCAACTAAGTTAGTTCTTGGTATAAGCTTTCGTGTGCATGTGTATCTGAAGAAGTGTGCATGCACACGAAAGCTTATACCAAGAACTAACTTAGTTGGTCTTTAAGGTGCTACAGGAAGGAATTTTTTTATAGCATCTTAAAAAGTAGAGATATCACCTTGCCAACAAAGGTCTGTATAGTAAAAGCTATGGTTTTCCCAGTAGTGATGTATGGAAGTGAGAGCTGGACCATAAAGAAGGCTGATCGCTGAAGAATTGATGCTTTTGAATTATGGTGCTGGAGGAGACTCTTGAGAGTCCCATGGACTGCAAGAAGATCCAACCTATCCATTCTGAAGGAAATCAGCCCTGAGTGCTCACTGGAATGACGGATCCTGAAGTTGAGGCTCCAATACTTTGGCCACCTCATGAGAAGAGAAGACTCCCTGGAAAAGACCCTGATGTTGGGAAAGATGGAGGGCACAAGGAGAAGGGGAAGACAGAGGACGAGATGGTTGGACAGTGTTCTCGAAGCTACCAACATGAGTTGACCAAACTGCAGGAGGCAGTGGAAGACAGGAGTGCCTGGCATCCTCTGGTCCAGGGGTTCATGAAGAGTCAGACACAACTAAATGACTAAACAACAACAACAATTGCTGAAGAGCAGCTAATATGTTACTTAAGGAAAATATAAACTGCGGGACTAAACTGAGTTTGACTAAGCTACCAGCATGAGTTTGACTAAACTGCGGGACTAAACTGCGGGAGGCAGTGGAAGACAGAAGTGCCTGGCATGCTCTGGTCCACGGGGTCATGAAGAGTCGGACACGACTAAACGACTAAACAACAACAACTGTCTAGCAGCCCCTCTGCAAGCAGGTTGTTGCAAGAACACAGTTAGAATGCAGGTATTTCACTGTTTCTAAAGGGCTACAGGAAACAGGAAACACTCAAAATCACCAGCTCGTCAAAATTGTAAGGGGGGGGGGGGAGAATGATATTGCCACCTAGTGGATAAACAAAAAGTTATGATTATCCTTTCTACATGCGTATATTTGTACACTATGATCTACTCAATGCTCTTTTACATTATTTACAGTGGTACCTCGGGTTGCATACGCTTCAGGTTACAGCCTCCGCTAACCCAGAAATATTACCTCAGGTTAAGAACTTTGCTTCAGGATGAGAACAGAAATCGTGCTCCGGCGGCGCGGCAGCAGCAGGAGGCCCCATTAGCTAAAGTGGTGCTTCAGGTTAAGAACAGTTTCAGGTTAAGAACGGACCTCCGGAACGAATTAAGTACTTAACCTTAGGTACCACTGTAATAGGAAAACTGTAGAGAAAGATTTAGCAGGATGCGTTAATGAGAACATGATAATAGAGTTCTCTCACATAGCTGAGCAGGCCAAGATTTGCATTTCACTGCTGTGTGCTCTCACTAGGAGGTAGATTTCCTCTTAGAGCAGGGGGTGAAAAGAGAAAAAGGAAAGAGCTCAACTCTTCCCTCACCTCCAGTGTTGAGTGCTGTGGCCTTCTGTCACAGCCCCGTCTGCTGGACGAAAAGATGAAAGGATGTGGTCATCTTGGCTGCACCTCCAACATTGTCCTCCAATTGACGTGTATTCTACATACCACTTTCAGTGCCTGCAACTGACTTGGTCCACTTAGACAAGGCTGGCACAACGTGTGACCTGCCAAGCCAAATGCATGCAGATTCCCAGCAATGTACTGAGGCTTGCGAGGGGCTTTGCCAACTCCCTTGTGTAGGTTCGCCCTCTAAATAAGGAGGTCCAAAAATGAGGAGCTAATATGCTCTTGGAGAAATGCAAGAGAATAAACTCTTTGCTGAATGAATTTTAAGCAAAGCCCAATCAGATATCCTGGAAATTTAACATGTGTTCATTTCAGAACCTGGACTTAACACATTTTTAAATGAAACACACTTTATTACAGTCCTGTTCAAAGGGCTAAAACCCAAAGGCTGAAGAATCATTTCTTTTTAATGAAGATCAATGCATGCCTTCTGGAAAGGGGGGAAAAATCTGAGGGTCACTGAGTTTTTACAAAGCCTTCTGAAAGTGGGATACTAGAGTCCCCTACTCACCACCAGATGAGAAACAGTTAAATTTTAACTGCTTGCAGCAGTAATTAAAAACTCTTTCTTTGTCATCATTTTGTAAAATATACAGCCCTTTGATTCTTTAGCGATGCTTAAAACCCTTAGACAATTTATGATTATAAAATCGCACTATGCATAATAGTAATAACATTCCAGGGATTTATTTCAGAAGGATGCAATCTTTTTTCTTTTCCTTTTTTTACAAGCACATTTTCTATTTCATCTCCTGCATCTGACCCAAGGGCGTAACCAAACACCCGCCGTCAAAAATTACATAGATATGAACCTGGAATTATAAAAACCAACACAGAAATCCGCTCTCTTTATTTCCATATGATTGTTGGAGGCCGAGAAAAGCAAAAGAAAATATATTGGGGGGAAAATGGTTTCGACTGACACTCCTTGTTTAATGCTGCTTACTGAGTGACTGGCATAATGATAAGTGATGGTAATTTCCTTTAAAAACCTTAATGAGCAGATCATTACTATAGAGAAATGGGGAGAAAACTTTAATCCCGCAGAGGCAGCTCTCCATGCTTGGCTGTGCAATAACCAGACAGAACTCTCAATGAGATTCCCAAGCTTGTGTTCCCTAGATAAAATTTTCTCTCACTCCACTTTTGCAAAGGTAATGAGGAGGTAATGAGGCTTGACTTGATATTTTTTTTCCCCTTCTCAGTACTTGATTCCCTTCATTCCCCCAGCAGGTTCCCATAGGATAGAGTAAGATGTTGGATTTCTATAAAAGCTGTGCTGATAGATAGGTGGAGGAGGTGAACGATGCTGTTTGGTTTTGGATTCTGCCTGGATTGAGGGGAAAGGACTCAGATAAAATTCAAGGCTCTTTCAGTACTGTCAATTCACTCTGATAGTTTCTGCTGGCTAAGACAATCTGACACCGCACAGATCTTGTCGGGCCTGTTGACTGTTTATTTTGTCACTTGCCTGATATTAAATACTGATATTTCTCCTCTCTCCCTCTCCCCCACCCACCCACCCACCCTGCCGATCCTCCATTCTCTCTCCCCCCTCCACCTCTACCCATGTGCTACATTAAATCCAAATCAATAATAAAACTCCGAAAGGTAGACAGAAGTGTTACATTAGATCATTAGCTTAATTTGAGCTGAAAGGTCTTTGTTGTAAGTTGGGGGCGGGAAGGGACCTGGGGACCTTTGCAAAGTATTTTGCTGGCAAGCTTGTTGAGATTTGATTGCCTTTGTTGTGATAATCTAAAATTAATTTGCACTTGAACCCATCTTTCTTCTGGGCTCAATTTAAACACCGTTATAATTATGCGCCCGGCATGAAATTGAGAGCAGACACTGATATGACAAGTCTGGGTTTTTTTTTTTAATATATAAAAAAAAATTCCCCAGGTACTAAAGCCTTTTCCCCTCACTTATCTCACAAGGTAATAAAACAAAATGTTCCAGTGCAGCTTATGCTTAAGAGAGAGGTATTTGCCTGAGGGGAAACAGTAATAATCAGTGTATTGCTACACATTTACCCATGTACTTTCTCAGTAGGTCAATCTCTTTCTTTTAAAGTGATGTTAAACTTCTGCTAATATTGGTTGATTTGTACCTGGTGCCATTTTCTTTTCTGAAAAAGTAAAATTATTTTTTTTAAAAAAGGAAGGTATGTTTCATTCTATTTCACCCACTCATCATCTGAAAGACTTTTGTCTCAAACAGCCATTTTGATAGATATGAAAAAGAACCTTTAAAGCCTAACTCCTAATAGCTACAACTGATCTGAGCCACACACCTTCCTTGTTCTCAGTGTGAGTTGTAATATCCTTATCAGCGTCCTTTTAGTTTTAACCCAGATTAGTCTTTTTGGTGGAGAATCTCATTAACTACAATAAGGTCATCTCTCCTCTTTCCTTCCTCCCCCCCTTTTTTTTCTTTTTCAGGTTGGCTCTCTTTGGAATTTTAATGTTCGGCAAGAAGCGAGGAGAGAAGGCTACCGAGGTCGTAGCCCAGGGTGCATTTGTTTCTTTAAACTATCAATTGGTTTCGAGGAGTAGCACTCTTCCTAGAAAAGCTCTTTGTGGAGTTCTGTGAGACAACTGCATAATGCCATTCATTAGTGGTCAACAGGAAAATATGAAAAAAGCAGCCGTGTTGGGGGGGGGGCTGGGGGAGGAAAGGCATGGCTCAGAGAGGAACAAGTTTGAAGCCACTTCTCCAGGTAGGACTGCGAAAGAACGCCTGGTTGAAATCATGGATTGCTGCTACGAGTAAGTGCAGAAAATGTACTGCATGTACCCCGTGTTCTGACTCAGTGAAGCAGGAGGGGCTTGTGCATTACAGTGGTACAACCCCACCATCTCTCCAACAACAACATTGCTGCTGTTTACCAGAGTAGGGCAGGGTGATGCTGGTGTTGCCTGGGTACATTTGGGAGCAGAAATGGGGAAATCACCAGCAAATTAACATAGTCACAAACCGCAAAAATAGCAACAGTATCCACAAAAAGATACCAATGAAACTAGTGCCTCGTGTTATGTGAAGGGGAATTTGACTTTTGTGGCTGAGGGCAGTGATGTTTTATTTACATTCCTACTTTAGCACTTGACTTGCTACAGATGGACACAGAAAGGGGAGGGTATGTGCAATATTGCATCCTGCAACTGGTAGTTATGAAGCCTTTGGGTTAGCTGGTTCTGGTACAAGGTGTGCAGGCTATTCTGCAATGATTCAAACAGTAACTTGCACAGCTTACAGCTTCAGTGCTATGTCCACAGCCCAGCCTAAGCTCACAGGAAATCTCATGCATTTGCTGGAGTGAACGTATGCAAACGTTTGTCCTAGACGCACATTTTACCATATTTTGCTTCACACAGATGATCCAGACTTTTGTGTTCATCAGAATTATGCCCTTTAAGTGGACTGGATTGCTTCCCAGCGCTCCGATAAGCAAGTAAACCAATTCAGACTGAGCAGCCTGTGCCGTCCATTTCAATGAAGCAAAGGTCAAGGCTAAATCAAGTGTTCTCGGAATGGAATCACCCTATGCCATTATGCTCCTCATCTTCGTAAATATTTTGGACTGTCTAACATTTCACACCAAACCGAACGTCTCACTGGGAGGACGTCATCTTTCACAGAGCAATGCCATGAACCGCTGACTTTATGACTGCGAGTGAAATATGCTTTCATAATTTCTTCTTCTTCTGGTAATTCTCCTCATCCTTTGGGGAAATGGAGATTCACCATGCAGGTCCACATTATTCAGGAACTGGGATATGAAATTTTCAGGTTGTATAGCTTCTCCCACTCTCCTGTTCTCTTCATTTAGAGACGCTCACTCAAACAGATTTCCAGAGGATATGTAAATATAGACCACAATTCCAAGATGGGCTGATTCCTCCTGGGATGAGCATGCCATATATCCCATAGGCCTCAAATGATGGTTGGTGGAAGTCACAGTAACTAGACCGGCCCTGCCATTGGGCAGGGTGAGGCAGCTGCTGCAGGCAGCTGGCGCTGAGGGCAGGAAGTCCATGTTAGAGAAGAGAGTTGTGCCCGCCCACTCTCTGCCCTCTAAGTTAGCCTACTGCTTTCAGGTTCAGTGGAAGACACTGTTCTGTCACCAGTACCAGTACAGTTCACTTCTGTAGGTGAATCTGTAAGTTGGCCAACTTGTCCATCAACTCGTTCAGTAAAATGGATAACAATAACTCACAACCAAGAGTCGCAATGTAACCTGTGGTGCCCTGTTCTCGTCAAGGGACCCCTCTGGTCTCTCTGATAAATCGCAAGCTGCCCTGGTGGGTGGGTGGCCATTTACAGTTCTCTCCACAAGGGGGCTGAGCAGCTCATCATTACAATGTGCTATGATCTCCAAGAAATAAAGTGCAATCATCTGGAGCAAATACCCACCTGCCTTCAAGGGCTAGTCACTCCAGTGTGACTGAGATAGGAGGGTTTGCATCAAGCAGAGCAGCAACCCTGAGACCTACTTGATAAACCTGCAAATTATCACTTCAGGAAGAGAGGCTCATTGGAGGAAGAGACAACGGCTGCAGGCAAGGACCCTAGATCCAATCAGACAAGGAAACTGCAAAGTACTAGGTGTGTGGGATACTGTGTTGGAAAATCCCATGGTTTTGGATAGTGTGGGCCTAAAGGAAGACTTTCAAAATTTACCTATTATTTGTTTTCTTTGTGTGGGTATTGGATGTGAATAGCAGCTATTCCACTAGGAATACCAGATCCATCCACTACCAGATCCACCATGAAATTAAACTATACAATGAGCATTCAATTCCATACTCCCTCCTCCCAAAAATTAAAATTAAAATCTGTTACTGTCCACCTATTAATGGACTCTCCTTTAAAAGTCAAGTGCAGGACAGGCAAATGAAGAGTAAATGAACGAAGAATCTTGCATCCAGAGTAGAGCATTCAATACTAGTGGGAGAAGAGGCATTAAAAATACAGGGACATGGGAATACAGGAAAATGTTGGCGCCAGCAGAGCTCACTATGCCGCTGAATGTGCCTTAAAATCTTGGAGAGCCACCAACAGCCAGTGTAGTCAATATTGGGCTAGATGGACCAATGATCTGATTCAGTATAAGGCAGCTTTCCATGTCCCTGTGTTTCCATGCTAACTAACAGGAGACAGGAGCCATTTGGATTTACAATAAATCTGTGCAGTCAGGTAGACTAGCTGGTTTAAGGTCACCAACTCAGTTTCATGACAGAGTGAGGATTTGAATCCAAACCTTTCTGGGTCCAGCACCCTCTTCATTTGCTATAGCTTTATCAAAACTTATGGTCCAAACTTATTTCTTATACCATTTTCCTGCTAGGTCCTAACCAGACACCTTTTCTACTGGACTTCAGTAAGTGTTGTTATGGTAAGGTTTCCTTCTTCTTTTCCTCCCTTCCCTTTAAGAAGGGCATAAAACGCTGAAGGAGACCTGCAGAGTCATTCAGTCATTCTACATAGGGGCAGATTTGGGCGATAAAAATCAACAACTGGTATAGTAAATTGCCTGAGAGGGATCCAAACAGATCCAAGATAAAGGTGAGAGGGAGAGATTAAGTCGAGACAGCATCTAATGCTTTTGCCAAACACTTCAGCCTCCACCTAGTTGACATTGATCTAATAGTCGGCCATTTAATTTCCAGGTCTCGGTGCCAATCTGTTGTCACCTCTGCTGCCCCATATCAAACTTCCAGGAAACAAAAACCCCCGGAAAGCAGACAATCAATAATGAGATCAGTAGATTTTATCTTAACAGAAACAGGGCTTGCCCGCTTTGTTTATGGGAGGCTGTTTCTCTCAATGGTTTAGCCTGGGTGGGTTGTCAGTAGGTGACTGTGATGTGCACGGCCTGATTGAACGAGCATAGATAAAGTCACAATGAAATGTGGCGGTGGAAAGCAAAACATATAAAACTCGAGCAGGTGAAAATATACCACTCCACGTTCGGCCACTGCTATTCTCATCGCACCCTGTCAAATGCAATGTGTTATTTAGTTTCCTCTAAGATCGCCAATAGCTGGGCTGCTTTCTGGCCTGCCTGCATTTAGGCAGAGTGCACACACGCATACACACATAAATGGAACTTGCACTGTGAGATTTGTTCCTGGCTTCTGCACACTCTTGCCTGAATTTTAAGTCTAAATCAAGGGGCAGCTGAACTCCCACAGCCCAATATTCTAAGGGGGCCTTGACCTGGCTATCTGCAAGGAAGCTTGCATCTCTCATTTTGTTCCCTGATTACAGACTTGCCCTGCTAACAACTGTCTCTTTGACTTTATAGGCACCCAATAGACGTTACCTATTTCTTGTTCTAGCTGCCCTATGCAAGCTCAGTTTAAGGTGCTGGTTGTTTACTTTAAGGCTCAACACAGTTTCAGGTGAGGACATTTAGGGAACGGTCTCCTCCTTTACAAATCTGCCCATCCTCTGAGATTGGTGGAAGAGACATGACAGATGGCTACGCCCATCCTGGAATGTGTTCTCTGTCCTGTGAGATCTGTTTGGCCCTTTCTTCAATGATTTTTTGAGTGCCTTCTGAAGACTTGCTTGTTCTGATAGGCACTGATAAATCTTTGTATCAGGTGGGTTATTCTCTGCCATAGTCCGCCTGCCTTAGTTGATTTTTGTCAAGCTGTGTCTGTGCATCCACATGGGTGTATTTGCATACTGTACATATGGACCAGTTTCAAGAGGTTGGTATCAAGAGCACTCACGGGCAGTGCCAGATTTCTCTTTGGGAAACTGTTTTTATCAGTTACAGGCAGGTAGCCGTGTTGGTCTGCTGTAGTCAAAACAAATAAAAAAATTCCTTCCAGTAGCACCTTAGAGACCAACAAAGTTTGTTATTGGTATGAGCTTTCGTGTGCATGCATGTGTATCTGAAGAAGTGTGCATGCACACAAAAGCTCATACCAATAACAAACTTAGTTGGTCTCTAAGGGACACAGGTGGCACTGTGGGTTAAACCAGAGCCTAGGACTTGCTGATCAGAAGGTCGGCGGTTCGAATCCCCATGACAGGGTGAGCTCCCGTTGCTTGGTCCCTGCTCCTGCCCACCTAGCAGTTCGAAAGCACATCAAAGTGCAAGTAGATAAATAGGTACTGCTCCAGCGGGAAGGTAAACAGCGTTTCCGTGCACTTCTCTGGTTCACCAGAAGCGGCTTAGTCATGCTGGCCACATGACCCAGAAGCTGTACGCTGGCTCCCTCGACCAATAAAGCGAGATGAGCGCTGCAACCCCAGAGTCGGCCACGACTGGACCTAATGGTCAGGGGTCCCTTTACCTTTACCTTAAGGTGCTACTGGAAGGATTTTTTTTATTTTGTTTTTATCAGGTGTATTTTTTACTGTGCTTTGTAATGTTTAGCAGTTTATAAATAATCCAAATAAATAACAACAAATAAATATTTCCCTTCCCCCGTTTATAGATGCATGGCATTTTAGGGGTTCATACTAACATGAGGAGAGGAAGGGCATTCCTAGTATTCTTCTGCAAAGGCAGATCAGGGACAGGTACCACAATTTAAGGACCATCCATGGTTTAAGGGGACTATGCTATGAATAGTTCTGAAGGCAACCAGAATAATAGCATTGTGATGAGAAGCATAGGGGGACTGGGCCTGTGCATTCAAGGTTAGTTACATTTGCTTGTTTAGAGTAAACAGGCAAATTAACGCTGGCATTAGTGTAGACCTGTCCTGTCTCAGACAAAAGGTGCTAATTGTGTTGAAAGGAAATTTCACAAAGCAAAGCATGGCAATTGCTTAGACATGCATGATATGCTACCATCTGCTGCTCTTCTCCGGCTCCTCTTGTGCTGGTCTACATGCATGCCGTATACAGCTGGTTGCGGAGAGAGGAGGAAAGAAAAGAGTTTCTGAATGCTACATGGCTGACAAACACACACGCAGTAATTGAAGTTCTAAAATGCATGCATTTAGTTGCTGATGACGTACAATGGGCAAAAACACTACTAAATGAAAACAACACAATAATACAGTATGAAAACGCCAATGGTGTATTTACATTCCATATTTAAATGTTTTAGGGATCGTGATTTCTGCCCCCATCCAAACCCTGAGGTTTGTGAAAAAAGTCCAGGACTGGGAGATCTCTAATAAAAGTGTCGATTCTGAACAAAGTTAGAAGGATTAGTTCACACTTGTAAGCATGGACCAATGGTACCAAATAGTATGGGAAACAGCCTTACTAGAAAAATTAACCAATAAACTAAAACTGACACAGGGACAAACAGAAGAAGACGCCTTCACCCCGGTATGGCTCCCCTTTATCACAAACACAGCCCAACAAGACAATGACAAAAATCCAACAGCATACAAATCAGTATGGCTAACCTGATCCAAAACACCCATCCACCCCACTCACACATGAAAACAAAGACTGTCACAGCCAACCACAAGTGAACAGCCACACCCTAGGCCAACCCCAACCTCTCTCACCACCAAAGGAACACAAGTGAACAGCAGAGAACCTGCACAAGCAACGCTGACACAAAACCCCACATATATTAAGTAAAATAGAAACATCGCCACCCGACCCCACCCCCACTCATCTTCCCCCCTCCACCTCTTTCCCCCTTTTCTTCCTAATGTCTTGACAGATGAAACTGATCTGCAAAAAATGTTACTTGAAAAAAGAGAGAGAGAGACATTGCACATACTTTTGTAAATCAAGAAAATCTTTAATAAAAATACATTTTAAAAAACCACAAAAAACAGCAGTGGCATGGAAACCAGCCTGGTGTCAACATCTGCCACCCTCAGCTAACAGGGCAGCTAACAGGGCTCACTTGCCCTTTCAGCCTACTCAGTTGCTTTTCCATGGTCTCATTCATTTGGCGGCAGATGAGCTGAGAAACCATTTTAAGTTTTCCACAATGCCCTACAACATCCAGCACAGCCTTGCTCCAGGGCATCATGGGAAATTGAAATGGCAGGCAGCTTTGCAGGCTCAGCAACGACTGTCAAGCAAGCCACAGGGATTTACCAGCCACAGGGGTTTGCCCGCATAGAAAGAGGTCTAAGAGAGAGCCCAGTGCTAAAGAACTCCCGTTACATAGAGCTAGCCTGTCATGGCGGCCATTTTCAGTGGGGCCAATGATACCATTCCTGGCCACATTAATGTTGCCTTGTGTGCCCACATAGGTGATGTTTCCATTGGAATGAGCTGCAAAATTAGGCCTGCCCAGATTGTTCTTGGTGCACAATCACCAGAATATCGAAAGGACAAAGAAAATGAGAACTGGGTCACTTGCCACTGCTGTTCCATGTCATGTTAGGGGACATGAAAAGAAAACCACTTTAAACTAGTTTGTGTTTGTAGTGTGTGTATGTGCCCTGTAACAGCACATGATTGGCTTAAAGCATGATTAAACCATCACATGCATGCAGATGTTCGTAGTACTGGACAGAATGAAGCTCTCTGATTTTCTTTCCTGCATTGTTGCATGAAATGTTAAAGGTAAAGGTAAAAGTAAAGGGACCCCTGACCATTAGGTCCAGTCGTGACCGACTCTGGGGTTGCGGCACTCATCTCGCTTTATTGGCCAAGGGAGCCGGCGTACAGCTTCCAGGTCATGTGGCCAGCATGACTAAGCTGCTTCTGGTGAACCAGAGCAGTGCACAGAAACACCGTTTACCTTCCCGCCGGAGTGGTCCCTATTTATCTACTTGCACTTTGAGGTGCTTTCAAACTGCTAGGTTGGCAGGAGCAGGGACCGAGCAACGGGAGCTCACCCCGTCGCAGGAATTCGAACCACCAACCTTCTGATCGCCAAGTCCTAGGCTCTGTGGTTTAACCCACAACACTACCCGCGTCCTTTTAATGTTAGGCATTATGCAATTTCACCACTAATGTCAGGGATATATATTAGCCTTCCTAATCCCAGAAATGGAAACAGGGAGGTCAGTTGTACTTCAGGGTTTCTACCAAGGACTGAAACCCCATTCCTTTGCAGATGTGGGGAGTCATGTTCTTGAATGGGCAACCAATTTGAAGCCTCTGACAGTGACTTAAGGCTTTATTGAATGAAATGGTTTTAGCCCCAAAGGGAACGTATCCTTTACAAAATGTATCATTACACTGATAAAGGTTTCATATTTTTACTAAGTTTTGAGTTGTGTCTTGTGAACGAAAGGTGTATCATAATTATGTCATGTGCCCCTGGAAATGAAATCTCTTTCAGAGGGATGGAGCGGAGTTTGAATGCGGTCCTTGATATTCTTCTCTGCTCTCCATCGTTTCATTACTATTTAAATGTATGTTAATTTCATCAAGGTGCAGAAAGATCTTTTTCTTGCATATACATGAACTAACTGTATTACTATTCAACTAGCTATTTTGTCTTTCTTTACCCAAGAGAGGCTTTGCGTGTGTTAGCAAAAGTAAAAGCGAGCTATTATAGCAAAGCCTCCATTTTAAGGGTCATATCCATCCTCATTTTTCTCAAGCGATAATTCCTTGTCTTGTAACTGGTACTGTCACACTCAATGCATACTGAAAGGGTCAGTTTTGTGCAACATATGGGAAATGTGTGTGTATGTGTGTGTATCCACCTCAGAATTAGCGCATTTTAATGCAGCTCAGCAAGTACTCACCTCACTGAACGTTCACAATATTTTGATGCTGGTTTGCTTGACTGCTACTTCTTTTGAGTGCCATTCTAGGCCTTTGCTCTCACTGGTCCTAGGCCTCATTTGCCCACACCGCAGTGTCATTTCATCTGATTGGCTGTGGCCACCTGTGCGATTTTGTTTATACATGTCTGTGATGCGGACATCATCATCGCTGCATCAAAAGCCTTGTACTTACATGGATGACAGAGCCAAGGCAATTAAATACTAGTGAAGGCAAATGAGATTGAGGTCATTGAGAGCAGAGGAGGAGGCAGAGGAAAGTGATTCAGAACAATGGCAATAACATTGGCAATGGACATCAAAAATGGCTGAACACAAAAGTCGCCATTTGCTACTCTTAAAAATGAAAGCAGAAAAAAGCCAGCAGTTTTGGCTCAACGCCTCTCCTATCAAAGAAAGCACATCTGAAAAGTGTGCAGGATGATATTTTTCTTTTATATACCTACCATACAATTAAACATATATGGTGTGTGTGTGTGTGTGTGTGTGTGTGTGTGTGTACAGTGGTACCTTGGTTCTCAAACGCCTTGGTTCCCAAATGCCCAAAACCCAAAAGTAAGTGTCTTTGAACATTTTTTGGAAGCTGTCGGCTATTGTTTCCGGGGCACCTGCACCAATCAGAAGCTGCGCCTTGGTTTTCGAACATTTTGGAAGTCAAACAGACTTCCAGAATGGATTAAGTTTGGTGCTTTTGTTTTTGCTATTTATTTTGCATTTTTGTTTTTGAGGCTTTTGCGGTTAATTTGTTTTTGTGACTGTGTGGAACCCAGTTCAGCTACTGACTGATTGATTGTGTGACTGTGGAAATGGATAAAAGCATTCAAACAATGAGTATCATCAGTGAAGGTAAGAAATTATTATTATTATTATTATTATTATTATCATCTACAATACTGTCTTATTTATTTTATGGTACAGTACATTGATTATTGCTTTTATTTTATGGATCAATGGTCTCGTTAGATAGTAAAATTCATGTTAAATTGCTGTTTTAAGGGTTGTTTTTAAAAGTCTGGAACGGATTAATCTGTTTTTCATTACTTTCTATGGGAAAGTGTGCCTTGGTTTTGGAACAGACTTCCGGAACAGATTAAGTTTGAGAACCAAGGTACCACTGTACTGGAAACAGCTGCATGAGAACCAGAGGCCATACTCACATGTTAGGCTCACTGAGTGGGGCAGCAGGATAGTGTCCTCCCTCTCTCTCCCCAAAGCCTGGCTTGACTCTGCTCATTGTGCAGCCTATGTAAGTTGAATGCAGCCCAGTCACTCCATAAAGAGGCCCAGAAAGACCTCTGTCAGCCTCTTGGCTGGGTAAAGTCTGGTGCATCACAAATTGTGCAGGTCTGACCGGCCAGTATCTC
The DNA here is from genome assembly GCF_964106645.2 of Podarcis pityusensis. Taxonomy (NCBI): domain Eukaryota; kingdom Metazoa; phylum Chordata; class Lepidosauria; order Squamata; family Lacertidae; genus Podarcis; species Podarcis pityusensis. The sequence goes on from NC_138031.1 coordinate 81,949,789, forward strand.
CAAAATTATTTGGTCACTGAACTGCAGTGGGATACTGCAGTGGGATAATCAGCAAAGGAGCAAAATAACCAGCTCCAGAGATTCCAAGCTGCATCCTCCTGTTAATTTCCTTGACTTTTAAAAGCTACAACTCTTGCTTTAAGTAGCTCAACAAGGCACATAATAAAGGTCTTGTCTTACATGGCTGTCATGATACAGTTTAATAGTGTTATAAGGCTACATAGTGTGTGGTTGTCATGATGGTAGATTGCACAGGTCTGTATAGATTTACTGTCATTCTTTAGGCTTTTCATACATGACAGAGGTTGTCTGAAGCACAGCAGGAACATGCAGCTCGCAGGGGTTAAGTGTTCTTTGCCTCCTGGCTTCCGACATAGTCCTCTCTGCACACATACAGAGACAAGGTGCAGGGTACATCTGTCACAGGACTGATGACATGATGGATTACCCATGTCATTGTCAGTACGTTCAGAATTACTCTGCTGCTGATAAGATGGTCCCTTTCTTCTCTCTTGGTAAAGAGAAGCTATTTTCCCCCACCCCCACCGCCAATCTTGTTGCTCTTACAAATTTCCCGAAACCAGAACGGTGGCTGGCTGGGTGGGAGAGTCCTCCGTTCCTTCCTCCTAGGATTCCAATCTGGTATTATTTCTAAGATGCTGAAATCATCTTATCAGTCACCGAGAGTGAATTTTGCACTCAGATTTCATGCCTTTCCAAAAATGGGTGCAATTCAGATTTAAAAAGAGGTGATCCTCAATATTGCATTAATAATCAAGTCTTCTGCGCACTCTTTGCCCCCCTTTTGCAGACTGTTTATATCCTTAGTGGACATGAATCATCAATATATTTGCTCCCTTCAGACCTTCTCCGTGTCTCTTGGCCCCACCCCAGCCCTCATGCCTATTATTATTATTCCTGTGGAACGCCCTCCCATCAGATGTCAAGGAAATAAACAATTGCTAGAAGACATCTGAAGGCAGCCCTATTTTGGGAAGTTTTTAATGTTTGATTTTTTTTTAATTGTATTTTTAATATTTTGTAGGAAGCTGCCCGGAGTGGCTGGTGAAACCTAGCCACATGGGCAGGATATAAATAAATTATTATTATTCATAGGGACAAAGAGGGTCACGTACACACAACCAGTTATATGTACCCAGGAGCCCTAACAGTGTGGCATTCCCAATTACACAAAGCACTAATACACCAGCTATACATGCTAAAGCTTTTGTCTGCTCTTTTTGCGTGTATTATGAGCGGCGTTGACCCCATAACCTGTAGGGATTCAGTTTGATAGAGTTAACAAGATCCGGGTGTTTGTGTGTTATGGATTCAGCATTTGACTTGAACCAAGGAGTCATAGAAGCAAAGGGTTGTAAGGTACCCCAAGGGCCAACATGTAGACCAACCCTGTGCAATGCAAGAATCCTGTCCACAGCCGTCCCTGGGTGGACTCGAACAACCAACTTTATGACTAACAGCCAGACAACTCCCTACTCTGCCATATAGTTCCCTGTCAATGATCAGGTTCTCCGCTACAATAGTTTTCCAGGGTTTTACAAAATTAATTAGTAACTCAATTAATGAACAAATTTAGTCACATTGGGCAACTGAAATGGATGCAAAAGCAATAAATTCAAAAAACGAAGGTGTGATTGATCCAGGTGGCTATTCATATATTTATGATGATCTTCTTTAGACATCATTGACATGTCAACCAGGATGCAAATGTGATCTTCATACATATGTTAATAATTTAAGGTTTATCTGTTTATTAAGGAGAAAGCCCCACTCAATTCAAAGGGTCTTACTTCTGAGTAGACATGTCTAGGATGGTACTGCAAATAAGTTTAGGTTACGCTCTTCACCACATTTACCTGGCAGAAAGATCGCATTGCCATTGGGGTTGATTTCGAGAAAAGAGACAGGGCTTTGGTGTTAGTGCAACTGATAAGGCAGTAAACTTTAATCAGCAGATGAATCAATCACTGGGGTAGATCAGGCACTGAGCCTAAAATTGAAATTTTATTTTTAAGGCTATTTTGATGCTGGTAGGAATGCAACAGGGCTTCCGAAAGACAGAGAGTAAGATTGAAGCATGAGAAGGTGTAATTATACCTGCTTATTATGAATATAAGGGACGTGGGTGGCACAGAGCCTAGGGCTTGCTGATCAGAAGGTCGGCAGTTCGAATCCCTATGACGGGGTGAGCTCCCGTTGCTCGGTCCCTGCTCCTGCCAACCTAGCAGTTCAAAAGCACCTCAAAGTGCAAGTAGATAAATAGGTACCACTCTGGCGGGAAGGTAAACGGCGTTTCCGTGCGCTGCTCTGGTTCGCCAGAAGTGGCTTTGTCATGCTGGCCACATGACCTGGAAGCTGTATGCCGGCTCCCTCGGCCAATAAAGCGAGATGAGCGCCACAACCCCAGAGTCGGCCACGACTGGACCTAATGGTCAGGGGTCTCTTTACCTTTACCTATTATGAATATAAGGATTACTTGTGTTTTGGTCACAGAAAAAATAGTGCTTCTTTCTTCTACCGTCTGACACCTGACCTTTTGAAGTATGTGCAACAGGGCTAAGCTGAAAGTTTGGAAAATTGAATTGTGGATGAATGAGATATACCTACCATGGAAACAGAAATCTTCAGATGATCTTGTGCAATACAAAGTAAGAGCCCATACTATTGGGCTCATACCATGGCACACAGGTGAAGAATCATCAAGGGCCCATTTTTTAAAATATACACCTTATTGTGAGTTCATGGGCTTAGATAGCTAAATACAGAAGTAAATAAATGCATATATTGTATTATGTACTGCTATTACTCCCTGAAGTATAATATATGCATACAAACATTTCTACATATTTTTTATCTAGTTTGATGTGTCTGAATTCTCTGTTGATATTGAATGTCTATATCACACATTGGAAAAAATAGTACAAAGCACAGCACTTTTTGACTTGTTGTGTAACACAGATTCCTACAGTGACCATTCAGGGGGAAAAGACTGTGCCCTTTATCTGCATCTATCATCTTCATCCTGAAATCTAATCTATCATCAACAATTATCACAGCTACTTTACTCTTCTTGATACCTGGGCTGTGCAAATGTGGCACAGACTATTTTTTAAAACTGATGCTCTATGCTAAATGGGACTCTTATAATAAAATATCTATTTTGGGTGTTGTATTTTTTTAAATGGCATTTTATCCTTTAAAAAAATAAAACCCTCTATAAACACTTGAGATGAAATGAAAAAAAAATAAAATTTGCCTTTGAGTCCAGTTAGGTTGCAATCCTATATAACTTAGTTACCTGGCAGCAACCACCATTGAAATCATTGGCACTTACCTTTGAGTAAATCTGGACAGGAATGCACTGTTAACCTTTTTTTGTTTTTATTTGATGATCCAGAAAAAAGAAGTGACAGTTATCTCATATCCCTCATTAAACCATTATAAAGATCTCAAAAAAGATCTCAGTAACACAATAATTTGGAATAAATGAATTAAATAAACCCTTACATCATTGCCCTTTAAAGATATTTATTATGAAATAACTTACATTTCTTTTACAAGCACTTCCTACTGTTAGAAGAAAAGACCATCTTTCATATTTTGAACTCCTATTTCAGCATCACACAAGAACCAAAACAGCCCCTGCCCAACTTCCCAAAAGGAGGTAAGTATGATTTTGTCACTTTCAGACTCGCAGATTAAAATCCACAAAGACCTGGCTGAAGAGCAGGTCAAATAGTAAAATTGCCTGGGCTGTAAAACCTCATACTGCAGGTTGCAGAATCCCACATTACAAAACTTCCTGCGTACTAGATGCAGGGAGAAAGATTCCAGCCTAGCCTTTTCCTTTTCATGCTTGTTTTCTGTGTAGGAATTTTTCTGGCGAGTGGGGGCTGTTTTCAATCCATGTTCCACCTGCTGCCCGAAGTGGAACAGTCCACTGTGTGATCTGCCATTTTGCAGACCTGGTCTTAGGCTCTAGTTGCTTTATGTACACAGACTAAAGCTCGGAGTCCTATTTATTAATCATAATGGCCACAATCCTATGTGCATCTGCATGCGCTCAAAATCCTACTTAAATCAAAGGCATTTAAGTGCATGTCGCTGGATGTTGGATTGCTTAGTGAAAACACTCCAGTCCTCAAATGCCTTTCATGGAAGCAACTCCCACGGAAATCAATAGAGCTTACCTCCGTCGCAATGAGTTCAGGCCGAGGGTCTAAGAATATCAGAATTATTTCTCCCATAATGAGCTCAAGAAAATATTCTCAAATGATGTGTGTGCATAACACAGACACACACAGACCCTACTGATGCGCTTTTGTTTTGAAGTTTTAATCAGGTTTAAAAGGGAAGCTATTCAGGGAAATTGTGTGGTCTGAATTTTAATCCACCAGCCTCTGCTTTATAGCATGTGGTGTGGCCTTGAATTGCAGAATGTTTGAAACATACATAATGAGCTCAATGTCAAACTGTTGGGCTTTTTGTCTTTAACAATAAGCACTTAGCTCAACTAAATGAATAGAAATTGCTTTAGTGAATTAGAAAAGCCAAGGTCTTTTCAATGCTCTAATTCTGACGTTAATTATTTTAGACGCTGTCTATTATTTTTTTCCCACCATTATAACAAGTTAAGAATTAAACTTTGAAAACCCAGGATATAATATTTGTAAGCAAATATTCCAGTGATCAAAGAAGCTGGATTTTATTTTCCTTTTAAGACCAAACTTCTGCATTTCAAGTCGGGGGACGGGGGAAGAAGATGTTTTCTTTTCATATTTGTTTGCTCTCAATGATACAAGAGGAACAAAATACCGATTTGACGATAGGAAAGATCACCACCGTCATTATGAACACTATCCATAATCTCTCTAATTTGCAAAGAGATTAGATTTCCAATTCATAACAGATTCCCCTTTCTCCAGGCATGTATCCTAAAGGGCATTTGTAACAGAATAGGGTTCCCTAACCCCCCCCCCTTCAAATATTAGAAAAAGAAGTGAATTTATTTCCTTCCCTGCACCCAAAGAACAGCATTCAAAAAATTACAGTGAATAGCAATTCATCCTTTAGAAATCCCTTCAACCCAGTGGCTGCCAGAGATCTGAATGCATTCTCCTAAAGCTCTGTAATCCAATAAGCTTTTGTGTTTAGCAGCTTGTTTGAAACTTGTATAGCACCCCGGCCTGTGCCTCCGTATGCTCCTTTGCAGGCAGGTGAGCGCCCGAGGGCCTGCTTAATATTCAAGCCACGAGGCCTTCACAGCCCCAACCAGAATGTAATTTGTAATTAACTGTCATTTACTTCTGTCTGCATTGACTTGTTGTTCAAAAGACAATGTAGCTGCGCTGGTCACTAGCTTGTCTTTGTTGTGGTTATAATGTCTCTCAGATCTAGCTGTTTCTCCAATATTTCAGTTAAAAACACACACACACACACAACATCCTTGTAACCCGGCTGCTGCAAAACCGATAGAATTCTTTTCCCCAAACCAGTGCAATTAATGTTGCACATTTCAGTTATCTGAAACATGGGACTTATGGGGTAGATATTTGTGTAGGCTCCTGGTAACCAGCGGTATGTTGATGAATTCAAATGAAAGCTGAGATTTCCAAGACAATAGCCCAGTTAAGATTTTTAATTGCTGCTTTCCCCCTTCCCTGGTTTGAAAATACATGTTTTTTGACACCGGAGATGTCAGTCATTTGCTTTGGGAACGGTGCCTAACTGAATTTGTGCTTACTCTCTTGGTGACCTTATTTTACCTGAAATTCATATGCACACACTCCCAGCAGAAGACTAAGAGGCCTATCAATCACAACTCGCCTGCTATTTTTGGTTGGTCTGTAATGATAAACCACAAACAAGGTTCAGATGAAGTTCCATAGTTTGTTGCAGGCAGGAAGAGATGAGAAACAAAGTGGGTACAGTGGTACCTCGGGTTAAGTACTTAATTCATTCCAGAGGTCCGTACTTAACCTGAAACTGTTCTTAACCTGAAGCACCACTTTAGCTAATGGGGCCTCCTGCTGCCGCTGCGCCGCTGGAGCACGATTTCTGTTCTCATCCTGAAGCAAAGTTCTTAACCTGAGGTACTATTTCTGGGTTAGTGGAGTCTGTAACCTGAAGCGTATGTAACCCAAGGTACCACTGTACTTGCGAGCCACTTGCACCAGCAAACTGCTTGTTCATGTGTAACCGTAGCTATGGTGCTATGTGATGTGCAAACCAGACATGTGGCTTATTTTTAAGAACTCCACGCAGCCAGAAATCTGGCCCCAAGCATGATGATAAGAATGTTGTTGATATTCCATGTGATTTCCAAGCACAATTCAAAGTGTTGGTGCTGACCTTTAAAGCCCTAAATGGCCTCGCTCCTGTATACCTGAAGGAGTGTCTCCACCTCCATCGTTCAGCCCGGACACTGAGATCTAGCGCTGAGGGCGTTCTGGGGGTTCCCTCACTGCGAGAAGTGAGGTTACAGGGAACCAGGCAGAGGGCCTTCTCGGTAGTGGCACCTGCCCCGTGGAACGCCCTCCCACCAGATGTCAAGGAAATAAACAACTACAGTGGTACCTCTGGTTGCGAACGGGATCCGTTCTGGAGGTCCGGCCGGATCCCGAGGTTTTTGCAACCCGAGGATCACTGTTATACGCATGCACGTGGTGGTAGACCACTTCTGCGCATGCACGGGGGCGAAACCTGGTCAAATATTTCCGAGTTTGCCACTTTCACAACCTGATGTTGGCGTAACCCGAGGTGCTACTGTATCTCACTTTTAGAAGACATCTGTTTAGGAAAGTTTTAAATGTTTGATGTTTTATTGTGCTTTGAATATTTTGTTGGAAGCCACCCAGGGTGGCTGGGGAAACCCAACCAGATGGATGGGGTATGTATGTATGTATGTATGTATAAATAAATAAATAAATATTATTAACACAAGAAGAGCCCTGCTGGAGCCAAGCAAAAGGCTTATCAAATCCAGCATCCTGTTCTCCCAGGGGCCAACCAGATCCTATGGGAAGCCCACAAGCAAGATATGAATGCAACTGCACTTTCCCTACTGGTGTTCTCAAGCAACTGAAGTTAGTACACAGCCATCATGCCTACTATCCTTTGATTAATTCGCCTAATCCCCCTTTAATACCATCCAAGTTGGTGGGTATCACTACATACTACATACCACACGTGCACACACTACATACCACACATACACTACATACCACACGTGCATACTTTTATATATTACTATCATACTCCCAAAGCCCTATGCGGCCTAGGACCCACGTACCTACTGGACCGCCTCTCCTGGTATGCCCCGCGGAGGACCTTAAGGTCAGCAAATGACAACACCTTGGAGTTCCCAAGTCGCAAGGTGGTTAGATTGGTCTCAACTAGGGCCAGGGCCTTTTCAGTATTGGCCCCGACTTGGTGGAACACTCTGTCACAAGAGACTAGGGCCCTGCAGGACTTGACATCTTTCCGCAGGGCCTGCAAGACAGAGCTGTTCCGCCTGGCCTTTGGTTTGGACTCAGTCTGACCCTTATGTTTCCCTCCCCTTATGGTTTTGATCTATGGGCTACTATTAAAATGAGGCTGCATTTTAAATTATATTGTAACCTGTATTTAAAATTGGTTGTTTTGTTTTTTTAATTGTAATTTTACTGGTGTTAGCCGCCCTGAGCCTGGCTCTGGCCGGAGAGGGCGGGGTATCAATAAATTATTATTATTATTATTATTATTATTATTATTACTACTACATCTTGCACTAGCATCTTTCATAGTTTAACAATGGAGTTGTGTGAAGAAGTGGTCCCTATTGGTTGCCCTCTTTTCAGCTTCATTGGAATACCCAGGCTTTAGTATAATGTGAGAGGGAGAAAAACGTTTCTGTATTTCCCTTCTCCACACTTGCATACTTTTATATATCATGCTCCCAACTCTAACCCCCTTACTTGCTTATTTTCTAAATTGAAAGGCCCCAGTTGCTGCAACCATTCTTCCCAGGGGGACCAGTTCCCTGATCATGTTGGTCGCCTGTTCTGAACCATTTCTGCTTGCTTGCTCTCCATGTAGCTGTGTTCAATGGTGAAGTCTAATTTCTGATCCTGCCTTGTCTATGTGCTCATCAAAGATGTCAGATTCCAGCTATGAGCAAATGCACATTGGTAGAATACATTCATCTCCAATGTGGTGTGGTGGATAATCTAGCAGGCTAACCTATTGCACAGGGCCATTGTGCAGATAAAATGGTGAAAACTTTTTATATCCTGCCCTTCCTCCAAGGAGCTCAAGGCAGTATCAGTATTATAGAGGCATTTCTGTATTGAAAATTTTGGAACAAGACGGAGATAGACTGAAATTGCAGAGTTTTGAAAAGCTAAAAAACAAAGTGCGAGACTGGCTTCATTATTATCAGATAATGGAGGCATTTAAATTGGACAGGAAAATTGGCTTCCAGGTGGAAAGATCCAAATGAGAAACAGAATTGTTAGAACCCAAAACTAAGAATTTGTCAAGAATGTATAACTTGCTGCTGAAATGGAATACTCAAGATGAAACGGTAAAATCGGTTATGATTAAATGGGCACAGGACGTTGGTCATAACATTATGTTTGCTGACTGGGAACAGTTATGGACCACCGGTATGAAATTTACGGCATGTAATGCCTTAAGAGAGAATATTATGAAAATGATATACAGGTGGTACATAACCCCAGTCAAGCTTGCAAAAATCTATCACTTGCCCGATAACAAATGTTGGAAATGTAAAGAAATTGAAGGTACATTTTTTCACCTTTGGTGGACGTGCCCAAAGATTAAGGCTTTCTGGGAAATGATATATAATGAATTAAAAAAGGTATTTAAGTATACCTTCCCTAAGAAACCAGAGGCCTTTCTCCTGGGCATAGTGGGCCAAATGGTGTTAAAAAAGGATAGAACTTTCTTTATGTATGCAACAACAGCAGCAAGAATACTCATCGCAAAGTATTGGAAGACACAAGAACTTCCCACGCTGGAGGAATGGCAGATGAAACTTATGGACTATATGGAATTGGTGGAAATGACTGGCAGAATCCGTGACCAGGGAGAAGAGTCGATGGAGGAAGACTGGAAGAAATTCAAAGACTATCTTCAGAAACACTGCAAAATTAAGGAATGTTAGAGTGATGTTGGACTGAAAATAAGTGGTTTCCAGCTGCATAGGTTAAAGTTAAGGATAGATTAAGATTAAAGATTAAGATTAAAGAAGTTTAAAGAAATGGAAATTTGATTTTAAAAGGGAAAACTTTAAAGTTACAGGATATTAAGATCAAGGATTAGGTTTAAAAGAGTTGAAGTTATATATTTTAACATTTTATTAAATTAAAGATTGGGATTAAAAAAGTGGAAAAGAAACTGCTGGATAAATAAATGTGGATTGGAATACAAAAGAGGGAGGTATGAGGAAGTCCAGAAAATAAGTAATTTAAAATTGGTAATGGAAAAGAGAGTTCGTTATTAATTGTTTTGTGTTTATATTGTTAAGTTTTGTATTGTTTTTTGTGTGTGTTGTTTTTCTTTTTTGTTTGTTTAAAAACTTAATAAAAAATTATTTAAAAAAAAAAGAAAATGTACACCCCCTACTGCTGAAATCACACACAGGATAATATTTGGAAGCTATTATGCATCATCAATTACATAATGCTTACCCAAATTTAAAATTAATTTATATTCCTTTGAAAATATATTCATTCATTCTCTCTCTCTCACGCACACTTGCATCACATCCTTCTGGCAATCTCAGAAATTTGTTAGGTTGGAGAAACAGAAACCTCCTCAAAGGCCTCCAGAGAGCCACACGATTAAGTGGGCATTTCATCCTAACTCACTACAATTCATATTTAACTGCAATTCTACCATATCCAAAGTCTGTTTTGGGGGCTTAATCTGGACTGCTGGTCAGTTTAATCCGGCCCCCGTGGCAGTTTATTTCCTGGGGCAAAACCATAAAAAAAAGCTCAACAACTTCAATCTTTAAAAAAAGCTCAACAACGTCAATCCTAAAATTGGCTCGAAAGGCTTGGATTTTGCCATACCTCCAGAGCAGGGGTAGGCAACCTAAGGCCTGTGGGCCGGATGTGGCGCATTAGCCTTCTCAATCCAACCCGTGGACTGTTGAGGAATCAGCGTGTTTTTACATGAGGAGAATGTGCCCTTTTATTTAAAATGCATCTCTGGGTTATTTGTGGGGCATAGGAATTTGTTCATTCCCCCCCCCCCAGGACAGTTGGACCTTGGGTTAAGAATTTACCGTATTTTTTGCTCTATAAGACTCACTTTTTCCCTCCTAAAAAGTAAGGGGAAATGTGTGTGCGTCTTATGGAGCGAATACAGGCTGCGCAGCTATCCCAGAAGCCAGAACAGCAAGAGAGATTGCTGCTTTCACTGCGCAGCGATCCCTCTTGCTGTTCTGGCTTCTGGGATTCAGAATATTTTTTTTCTTATTTTCCTCCTCCAAAAACTAGGTGCATTTTATGGTCTGCTGCGTCTTATAGAGCGAAAAATACGTTAATTAGTTCCGGAGGTCCATTCTTAAACTAAAACTGTTCTTAACTTGAGGTACCACTTTAGCTAATGGGGCCTCCTGCTGCTGCCGCTGTGCGATTTCTGTTCTCATCCTAAAGCAAAGTTCTTAACCCGAGGTACTATTTCTGGGTTAGCAGAGTCTATAACCTGAAGCATCTGTAACCTAAAGCATCTGATACCCCCACATGGTCTGAGAGATGGTGGACCAGCCCATAGCTGAAAAAGGTTGCTGACCCTGCTCCAGAGGAATTGCATTCTACTTAAGAACATCAGAATAGTCTCCTGGTTCAGGCTGATGGCCCTTCTATTCCAGCATACTGTTCTCACCATCACCAACCAGATGCCTGTGGGAGACCAGGAAGCAGACTGTTATTTGGAAGCATTTCTGCCTCCGACTGTGGAGGTACAGCATAACCATCGTGGCAAGTAGCCATTGTGTCAGCCCTCTCCTCCATGATTTTGTCTAATCCTCTTTTAAAGCCATCCAAATTGGTGGCCGTCATTGCCTTCTGGGGGTTCGAGTTCCACAGTTTGACTACAGTGGTACCTCTGGTTACAGACGCTTCAGGTTACAGACTCCGCTAACCCAGAAATAGTACCTTGGGTTAAGAACTTTGCTTGAGGATGAGAACAGAAATTGTGCTCTGGCGGCGCAGCGGCAGCAATGGGAGGCCCCATTAGCTAAAGTGGTGCTTCAGGTTAAGAACAGTTTCAGGTTAAGAACAGACCTCTGGAACGAATTAAGTACGTAACCAGAGGTACCACTGTATGTGCTGTGTGGAGAAGTATTTTCTTCTCCCTTCCACGTGTGAGTGTTCTTTCATTCATTCTACAAATCACTTCAGCAGTGTTCTGCACTCTGTACCCTTCTTAGAGTGCCAGCAGTTTGAAAGCACGTCAAAGTGCAAGTAGATAAATAGGTACCGCTCCGGCGGGAAGGTAAACAGTGTTTCCATGCACTGCTCTGGTTCACCAGAAGCAGCTTAGTCATGCTGGCCACTTGACCCGGAAGCTGTACGCCGGCTCCCTCGGCTAATAAAGCAAGATGAGTGCCGCAACCCCAGAGTCAGTCACCACTGGACCTAATGGTCAGGGGTCCCTTTACCTTTACTATTACTATTACAACTAAAACCCAGGACCAAACACCATGGGGCAACTTCTCCTAAGGGCCTTTCAAAGACTAGGAAGAGTGGGAAACAGGTGTGTTCAGAGTACTGGGATAATGTTTGCCTGGCTGCTGGTGCTAGGATACATCTACCACCCTTGGCCATCTTGCAGGGATAAAGTAAGCTTAAAATCCACCACTCATGGGCGTTTTCAAGAAATGTTAAAGTGCCCCAAGATTGAGGCAGTTAAACGGAAGCCTTGTTTTGCCAAGGAAGATGTTTTTTGAGAAACCGAAGGACGGATTTTGGCACAGCACTAATACTCAGCTGCCCACAGAGATTTTTATGGGACACAAAAGTGGTGCCAGATTTAAAGTGGTGCGGAAAGTTTCCTCGCACAGGGTGCTGAACCAAGGGGGCCCAAAATTGAGAAGATCCAAAATTGAGAAGATCCAAAATTGAGAAGATCCATTGGGGGGCACCAAATTTTGGCCTTGCACAGGGTGCCATATTGCGAAAGATAACCAAAGTCTGCCCCAACAGAAGGGCACATGTGGTCTCTGAATATGCAGTACCTTCACCTTTTTTACATATAGTTTGTGCATGTGTTTCCATCTCTGTGTGCCAGAACGAATCATGCCTTCTTGGGTATCACTTGATTTTTCATCACTTCATGAGTGGAATGTGTGACCTGGCCCTCTTGAAAAACATCATGTCAGAGATGATGTGAGGTAAAAGGGAAGTCCCCTTTGTGGTCTAGTCACACGCAACTTACTATTTCACCCTGAAATCATCAAGTGAAAAACATGCATGTGTGAACTATCACTCTTCTGCTCTCCTCTGCACAAAGAGAGAGATTTTCCTTCTCCCCTCACAACTAATGTAAGCCAGATTTTTCACACACCCCTCATGCTATCATGCCAGAATGGGGAAATGAATTCCATGCGCTTTTGAAAGAGCTGATATTTTATTTTATTTGGACCATTTCCTTTGAGGAGGAGGCTTCCTACCCATACAACAGATCCATCCATATGGCAATTATGCAAAAACCGCGGTTATCTGGATTTACCATGTCTGGCCACTCTCCTACGCAGCCCCTGTAGCCATATATAAATAGCTTGCCCTGTTTATCTGGAGTTTGGGTTCCCCTTAGGCTGTTCTGATAAATGAGGCCATACAGTAATGGCCTCTTTATTTTGGACTGTACCCTCCTTTTGAAATAGATTTGTTAAAGAAGCCCTCTGCCTTGAGGAAACTTACACCACCTCCATCTCTCTGTCCTTGATGATTTGCATAAGGCTGGATTAAATGGTGCTGCAAGCGTCCCATCTCCCCCCCCCCTCCCATGGCTGGTTTATTTACATCTGGGCCTTATTATTTCCTCCCTTTATTGGAAACAATTAACCAGAGAGGTTGAAAAGCCTGCTGCACCTTGCTCTTTAAGTTACCAAGAAATAAAAGCAGAACAGTGTGAGTGTTTGCACACGTGTGCATGCGCATGCGTGTAAATCTATCTATATAGATACATAACGCACCCCTCTACACACAACCCAGTGCTTTTTGTAGTGTGTGCGTGTGTGAGTGTCAGGGTGGGAGGCTAGCATTTCCCCTATATTCTCAAAAAGAGAAGAGCCGGGCCGTGTTAGCACCTAACGGTCCAGGATTGCAACATGCCACTCTCAGAACGATTAAGCTTCCTTTAGTGCAGTGGTGACATCACTCGGAGCTCAAAGCTGCTCCTACTCAAGAGTATTAGAATGCATTTCATGCTTGGCTTACTCAAAACTGCAGAGCTCAAATTTACACCTTATTTGATGTTCTTCTGCCTGCTGTTAATTGGTAAAGGGATCTTTGACCCTTTTGATCTCTCTTACAATCCTCTAAATACCCAGGTCTGCTAAACTGTTCAGCAGGAGATACTCAGCAGTTGCCCAGTAATATAAAGTCTTTCTTTCTCTCTTTCTTCTCCCCCCCCCCCCCAACTCCCCGTTTGGCTTTCCTGCCTTTGGTTTACATCCAAGTTGCACAGAAATAAGAGATGACAGTTGTTACAGATATGCCGGTTTAATTACTTGTCAGCTTAGAGCCGATATCTCGGCTAGCCAACGTCGAAAGCTTAACTTTCTTCTAGTAGCTTATAGCATGACCAACTGCTAGTGCTTTAGTATTTACCCATAAAACTCTGGATACATTTAAGATAAAATAATAATAATAAAATAAACAGCCCTTTTGATCTCGTAGAAAAAGTGATCATCTTCTCCCGCTCTTGATTTTGCACAGATCTTTGTGTCACTTAAAACGAGGCAGTAATATTGCCACTGAAGTGGAAATCAGACTTATTTTTGTGATTACACATTTATAATTGCTTTGGGAAGGTTTAGTGCCTTTTTGTTGTTATTTGAGCAGTGAAACACCAGGATTCAATATTGGTTATGGAGTAACAGAAAAATAAACATTACATTATTTTAAAATACAATTTCCTTCTCTTCTTCCTTGTACACCTAATTTCCCATGTCCTATACATCCCCAGACAGCTCTTCATATTTAAATATAGGACAAAACAACAACAACAACAACAACAACAAGAAGAAGAAGATTTGTGTGTGTGTGTTAGCAAGCTGAAAAACCATGACTGCATACACACAATGCATTCAAAGCATATTTAAATAACATTTCTCTTGCTCCCCCAATCCTGGGAACTGTAGTTTATCCCTCACAGAGCTGCAATTCATAGCACCATTAACAAACTGGAGTTTTCAGCATTCTTTGGGGCTGGGAATCCGCTTTAAATGTGCTTTAAATTTAAATGTGTACAAAACCTTATGGAGAACTTCCCTTTACAGCACATGCAGAAACCACCTTCTTGACCAGGGGTCAGCAGACTTTTTCAGCAGGGGGCTGGTCCACTGTCCCTCAGACCTTGTGGGGAGCTGGACTATATTTTGAAAATAATAATAATGAATGAATTCCTATGCCCCACAAAAAATAACCCAGAGATGCATTTTAAATAAAAGCACACATTCTACTCATGTAAAAACATGCTGATTCCCGGACCGTCCGCGGGCCGGATTGAGAAGGCAATTGGGCCGGATCCGGCCCCCGGGCCTTAGTTTGCCTACCCATGTTCTTGACTGTTGGACCCACTACAGTGGTACCTCAGGTTAAGTACTTAATTCGTTCCGGAGGTCCGTACTTAACCTGAAACTGTTCTTAACCTGAAGCACCACTTTAGCTAATGGGGCCTCCTGCTGCCGCTGCACCGCCAGAGCACGATTTCTGTTCTCATCCTGAGGCAAAGTTCTTAACCTGAAGCACTATTTCTGGGTTAGCGGAGTCTGTAACCTGAAGCGTATGTAACCCGAGGTACCACTGTACTGGTCTCGTCTGCTCAATCTGCTGGAGCTTGTCTTTGCATGCAGGGGAAGTCCCTAACTCACCAAGGGTTTAAGACCCATCGGCTACCCCCATCTGGTTTAGCCAGCCAGTCAAAGCAGTTTCCTGTGGTGTTGCATGCTTCTAGGAGCCACAGTGAGAGCTGGGTGCAGGGTAGGGACCAAAGGTGGACAAACTACCCCAGAATAATAATAATAATATAATAATAATAATGTATTATTTGTACCCCGCCCATCTGGCTGCGTTTCCCCAGCCACTCTGGGCGGCTTTCAACAAAGATTAAAAATACATTAAAATGTCACACATTAAAAAGTTCCCTAAACAGGGCTGCCTTCAGATGTCTTCTAAATGTCAGATAGTTGTTTATTTCCTTGACATCTGATGGAGGGCGTTCCACAGGATGCACGCTGCTACCGAGAAGGCCCTCTGTCTGATTCCCTGTAGCTTCACTTCTCACAGTGAGGGAACCGCCAGAAGGAGGAGCTGGACCTCAGTGTCCAGGTAGAACGATGGGGGTGGAGACGCTCCTTCAGGTATACTGGGCTGAGGCCATTTAGGGCTTTAAAGGTCAACACTAACACTTTGAATTGTGCTCGGAAACATATCCCCCACTGGATGTACTACCCATCCCCTAACACCCCATACACCCCTCAGATTGCTCTGTTATCCTTATATTTCACATAATGAAGTGATCTTTCTGAAGGTACCAAATGTGGTGAATCTGCAAGTTACCTGTAATTTGGTTCACATGGAACATCAAGTTATTTCACTTGATTACTGTACTTGATTGGGTTACATACGCTTCAGGTTACATATGCTTCAGGTTACAGACTCCGCTAACCCAGAAATATTACCATGGGTTAAGAACTTTACTTCAGGATGAAACAGAAATCGTGCTCTGGCGGTGCGACAGCAGCAGGAGGCCCCATTAGCTAAAGTGATGCTTCAGGTTAAGAACAGTTTCAGGTTAAGTATGGACCTCCGGAACGAATTAAGTACGTAACCTGAGGTACCACTGTATACTTGAACTCATTTATTCTCTCTCTCTCTCTCTCTCTCTCTCTCTCTCTCTCTCTCTCTCTCTCACACACACACACACACACGTGTTTTACACCGTCTATTGAGCAACAATGTTGACAACAAACTGCACTGACTTTCTCTTGCCCAGCTGCCCTGCTGTGTCACAAAACATTTCACCTATGGAACAAGGTAAGCAACTTTAATTTAGTGCTACACTGGATACAGCCTAGTGTATTTGGGGTGATCATCACCCCTTAACAGCAAAGTTATGACATTACTGACTGGATTTGAACTTGCGTCACCCCATTTTTAGCCCAGCACTCTAACTGATGGCTGCAAAAGCAAGCATGTGAATGTGTCGTCGCATATGAAAACCCGCAGACAGAATATCTCAAAAGCCGGAAAACTGCTTGTTTTCCATGAACTGCTGCATGAAAGCCTTTGCACAAGACTCATCTTCTCCCTTCTAAAATAATGTTGTGAACTTGCTTTCTAAAAAAAAACCCCCTGGCAATGTATAGGAATCCAAGCCTTCATGTAGATCTGAGATTTGGTGTAATTAGCAAGTTTATGCACTGGATAAACACCCTGGAAATAGATAAAGGCATTTGAATAAAGACATTTCAAGTACTATTTTTTTAAAACAAAAATATTAGTTGGTGGAGAAGAAGCAGGATTATATGATAGCACTTCTGTACTTTAGGCAGATCAAATGTTTGTGGCATCTATTAAACTCCTCCGGCATCTCCTTCCAAACTTTCCGTGAGTGTTTTTTGTTTTGTTTTTACTGTTTAACCCAGGCTCTCTTACCCACCCAGATACATAGTTTCCATTGAAGTAAAACAGATTATTGGTTACTATAGTTTCCCTAGTGCATGATACGGTGCTGTAGAAAGCCCAGTACAATAGGTTTAAAAGTTCAGTTAGAACAAATAAGTCAGTGTTGTGAGGAATGAGAAAAAAGGTACCTGAGCTTGTCTCTTTGATGTTTCCTTTATGTTGTGTGATAGAAGGGGAATTAGTGGTGGGTTAATTGTTTGGTACTTAAGGCTGTGTCTCTCTCATTTGCCACAGAGTGAAATACGTTGCAATGAAGGCCATGGGTATAATTTAATTCAGCCTCCTTTGCCCCACCACTGACCAGATTTAATGGATAACTGTCTACTACATGAATATAAGTAAAAACCTTGAATTTTGCATATTGATCACTCTAGTAATTTGGGTCAAATGGCTTTTGCAGGCTGAGAAATATGGTGGCAGAGGTTGGTTTCCATATCCTCTGGATGGAGCTTAGCCAGAATCTACTGGCATCATTGAGGCTGAGATACAGATAATTTGCATCAAGGAAACGGGAAACACCAGCTTTCACAAGAATACCCCAGGAACCAAACTTTCTGAACATACCGTCAAAAACCAGAAGGCCAGCCCACAAAATGTTAACAAGGATTGACAATGCAGTGTGGATTTCTGCAGCGGCTTTTTGTGCCTCTCAAAGCTGTGCTTCCCCTTATCGTTTTCCCCCTAGTTGGGCTCAGATATCAGAAACGAGACTAGATGGAAGTAAAGTGCTATGTGTACGGATCCAGAGGACTATGGGGAAGTAAATGGCAGGTGGGGAAAGTTTCAACACTCCTCACCCATGAGCACTTTTAACTCTTAAAACTGGATCACGATACACACACAAACCCCACCTGAGTACCGGGGGCTAGATTGGAGTTTGTCGCTATCACTTAACATGCGGTCCTAAAGGTTAAATGTCATCAGGTCTTCCAAAAAGTGAAACCTTATCTGCAGACTGTTTTTTGACATTGCTGAAGGTTTTGTCTTGATTACTTTCAATAAAATCCAAAGTAAGGATGACTGCCTTGGCTCACTAAGCAACCAGGTTTTATCACTAATTACAATCCTTTATTACCAGTAGTTTAATAGGTTTATGATAGGTCGTAAAACAATTCAGCATGGGAGTACATAAAAGGAACGGGTTATACAGCTGTGACATCTTAATGTCAATTCACTGTAATCATTTTATGATCTTTAATGGGCATGTTCCCCCCTCCTTCTTCAGTAAAATAAGTTTGCATGCCTTTACATGGGATATATAGTCACTGACTATGGGTGGCAGAGAGAAACCACATAAATATACAGTAAAATACTTAATGAGGCATTTTAGAAACTTCTAATGTCAAAAGTATGTAGACTGTAACACACATGTGAAGACTCATTATGGGTAATTATAATAAAACGGTAAGTGCTACAATCATTCTAACCTTGAAGGCATAATAAAGGGTGGCTGTGTTTGCCTTCTTTGCCTCGACTTCGAAGATGTTTTCCTCATTAGTTTTGCTTCGTGTTACCACAATTGCTTTATGTAAGCAAGGGTGAAATCCCGGTGCATTTGCCACATCACCATTTGGGGCAGTCTTAAGCTTCTGCGCTTGAGTCTAGTTAATGATGCATCCATTTAAAGTTGAGGGCCAGACCTGCATGACTTGAGAGCCACCAAGTCAAACACTGGGCAACAGCCATATGTTATTTATTTATAAAAATATTTATATACCACTATACTGTAGCTGTCAGGGAACTGACATCGGAGCTCGAAGCGGAGGGAAGGCTCTCAAATGATGCTGGAGAAGGGCCCAGCAGGGAGAGAGGCAGCTCCGCAGAGGGGGAAGCTAATCAGCGCAACACCAGGGAAAGAGAGGGGCTGATGGGGGAATCGGCGAGAGGGCTCCAAGACTCTTCACCGGACACCAGCGGGGAGAGCATGGGTCCTCCGCTACCCACGCCCACCCTGCGCAGAAGACTTCCACGCAGAGAGAGTAGGAGGAGACTGGGTGTCAAGCAACTTTTATGTTGGAAAAGATTTAAGAAACCCCCACTGACGGATTCTGCTAGCGACTGAGGCAGCCACGAATTGAAGGGCTGTCCAGACAGAAAGGTTTAACAAGGCAACATAGCAGGGAGAGAGGCGGCAACTTATGCACGAGCAACCCCATACCATTATAGTAGCATAAAAATATATCATGGTGCCTTATAGTAATATGTTGTGTGCTACAACAGGGTGTTGAGAGCTTAGGGAAGTAAGTGCCCGTTCGACAGAGCAGTGCATTTGGTGTTGCTTGCTTGCTTTTAAATGGTACTGAGGTGTGGTTGCTGTCTGCAGAATCCCTCCATACTCACCCCCGAAACCCCTGTATGTATTTCTTTCTCTCTCTCTCTCTCTCTCCCTCCCTCCCTCTCTCTCACACACACCACACACACAGAGAGATCTCAGTAAGCTTTACCTAAAAATATCAAAATACAATCAGCATAAAACCACCAGAACAAGCCACCAAATTAAACAGTATCAGAAAGACCACCTCTTCTTCCCATATACACCTGACTAAGTCCTGAATCATCTCCAAGTGCCCTCCCAAGGAATGGGGAGCCACATATGAAAGAGCCTTCTCATGCTTTCCCTGGAGAAGTTCACCAGCACCTACTTTAGTTTTCTTCTTCTTCGTCTTCTCCTTCGTCTTCTCCTTCTCCTTCTCCTCCTCCTCCTCCTCTAAAAAATAGCTTTTTATTTTCAAATCCCTTTCAAAGTCTATTTCCGTTATTATACTGTGCCCTAACAGAGTTTTTGGGGCGCGGGTGGCTCTGAGGGACTTGCCGATGAGAAGCCTAGGACTTGCCGATCAGAAGGTTGGCGGTTCGAATCCCTGCAACAGGGTGAGCTCCCATTGTTCAGTCCCTGCTCCTGCCAACCTAGCAGTTCGAAAGCACGTCAAAGTGCAAGTAGATAAATAGGTACCACTCCAGCGGGAAGGTAAACGGCGTTTCCGTGCGCTGCTCTGGTTCGCCAGAAGCGGCTTAGTCATGCCGGCCACATGATCTAGAAGCTGTACGCCGGCTCCATCGGCCAATAAAGCAAGATGAGCGCCGCAACCCCAGAATCGGTCACGACTGGACCTAATGGTCAGGGGTCCCTTTACATTTTAACAGAGTTTTAACTCTGTGGAATTGAAAAGATTTGGTATTCATTGGTACTTGACATGATTTTTAGACAGCTGGAGAAAATAAGAAGTACTTTGCTTGACACCTAGAACAAAGTAGGCACCAGGTGGGCTTCTCCTGAAGGAGTTCCACAAACAGAAATGCCATCATTTAAAATGATGTTTCCTTGGTCACCACTCATCTTGCCTCTAATATCAGAGGGACCTGAAGAAGACGATTGGCAGAAGGCCTTGACATTCCAGCAGGTTACATGGAAATAAGCATTTCTTAGTTACCTGCAACCCAAGCAATTTAGACTTTTTCTTCTTTAAATGTATTTTTATTACAGATTTTCTTGGTTTACAAAAGTATGTGCAACGTCTCTATCTCTCCCCCCCCCCAGTAACATTTTTTACAGATCAGTTTCATTTGTTGAGACATTAGGAAGAAAAGGGGGAAAGAGGTGGAGGGGGGAAAGGTGAGTAGGGGTGGGGTCAGGTGGCGATGTTTCTATTTTACTTAATATATGTGGGGTTTTGTGTCAGCGTTGTTGTGCAGGTTCTCTGCTGTTCACTTGTGATCCTTTGGTGGTGAGAGAGGTTGGGGTTGGCCTAGGGTGTGGCTGTTCACTTGTGGTTGGCTGTGGTGGTCTTTGTTTTCATGTGTGAGTGGGGTCGGTGGGTGTTTTGGATCAGGTTAGCCATACTGATTTGTATGCTGTTGGTGGATTTTTGTCATTGTTTTGTCGGGCTGTGTATGTGATAAAGGGGAGCCATACCGGGGTGAAGGCGTCTTCTTCTATTTGTCTCCGTGTCAGTTTCAGTTTATTGGTTAAATTTTCTAGTAAGGCTGTTTCCCATACTGTTTGGTACCATTGGTCCATGCTGACTCCTGACAGGTCTCTCCAGTGTCTGGTTGTGATGTTTCTGGCTGCTGAAAGTAGGTGGGTTATGAGTTCTTTGTGATGTAAATGGGCATTATTGTCTTGGAAGATGTTTAGTAGGGTCAATTCTGGGGTGATTTCTAATACTTGCTTAGTTATTTTACCTATTTCTTACATATTTCTTGTTTCTTGTATGGCTGTTGTGCAGTTTCAACTTCAGCACCTCACAACAGGGTCTCATTATTTGCGCTTTGTCATTTATTTTCTCCTTGAAAATACAGTTCGTTATTCACAGCAACTGTGGAATTCCTACTAAATTTTCTACTGATTATGGACAAAGCTCCCCACATCTGAACAGTTTAAAATATTATTAATGGGTAACAAGGGTACTGTTGTTGTTGTTTAGTCATTTAGTCGTGTCTGACTCTTCGTGACCCCATGGACCAAAGCACGCCAGGCACTTCTGTCTTCCACTGCCTCCCGCAGTTTGGTCAAACTCATGCTGGTAGCTTCGAGAACACTGTCCAACCATCTCGTCCTCTGTCGTCCCCTTCTCCTTGTGCCCTCCATCTTTCCCAACATCAGGATCTTTTCCAGGGAGTCTTCTCTTCTCATGAGGTGGCCAAAGTATTGGAGCCTCAGCTTCAGGATCTGTCCTTCCAGTGAGCACTCAGGGCTGATTTCCTTCAGAATGGAGAGGTTTGATCTTCTTGCAGTCCATGGGACTCTCCAGAGTCTCCTCCAGCACCATAATTCAAAAACATCAATTCTTCGGTGATCAGCCTTCTTTATGGTCCAGCTTTCACTTCCATACATCACTACTGGGTACTACACACAAACTCCTCCCCCCCCTTCATACCCACCTGTTCATTTATTTCATAAAACTTATACGAAGAAGTAGTAGAAAAACATAATCAAATTGGTATTATAAGACATTTTTAAAAAGCAACAAGCTTCATAAACATGTAGACATAACATTATGAAGCAACTTATTTTTGTATTCAGAACTGGACCATGAAGATGCCTGCCTGATGTTAATAAGAATGAAATATGAAATACATCAGATGACATCCAAATTCTTCCAAGCTACTTGTCTAACAAAGATGCAGATATTGCTTCTCCTTTTTTCATTCCCACTAATGCAGCAGACATTCCACATCAAATATGCCACACTTGGACTCCTACTTCATACATTCCTCTGTGGTTAGGTCCACTCCAGGATTTATTTATTTTTTTGCAACAGCCTTGTTCATTCTTTCTGGATAACAGAACGAAGGAGACCTGTGCCCCTCCTAGCAACAGTTTGAATCCTGAACTTCTGTCACTGATTATATAGAAATTAGAACCAGATTTCAGCACATGGCTCCCTGTAAATAGGCAACTTTTCAACCCACCCTGCTTTCATGAGGTCAGAAGATTATCAATGGTTTCTGAATGAAAATATCTGAAAAAGCAGAGAAGTATCCCTGAAGGAACATTTGCCTACCGCTACTAATCTCCCTGTGCAACATGCAGCCACAGGAGATTTTGCTAGGGGCATTGCAAGAAGTTTGCCTGAGCCTGTTTCAAATATGAACTCCTAAGGCTCTGTAACACTGCTCTGATGTCTCTGCAGTGTGCCTCACTGAGTTCAGTGGGATTTACTACCAAGTAAGTAAGTACAAGATTGCAGCCAAAGAGCCTCCAAAACACAAAAAGCTTTTAAGATCCTTCCCCAAACCAGCTCTGATAGATAGATGGTTCAAAGAAGAAAAAATGAAGGAGGAATTCATTGAATTCATCAAGAGCCAGTGTGGTGTAGTGGTTAAGAGCAGTGGACTCGTAATCTGGTGAACCGGGTTCGATTCCCCACTCCTCCACATGCAGCTGCTGGGTGACCTTGGTCTAGTCACACTTCTCTGAAGTCTCTCAGCCTCACCCACCTCACAGAGTGTTTGTTGTGGGGGAGGAGGGGAAAGGAGATTGTTAGCCGCTTTGAGACTCCTTAGAGTAGTGATAAAGCGGGATATCAAATCCAAATCTTCTTCTCTTCTTCGAGCCAATTTTCTCAGTGGACTGACTTCTGGACTTGCTTGTGGACCGAATCACAACTCCTAGTCAGACGATACGCATCTTTGGATTTGGCGATGCACTTTCAGTGTGCAAAAAGCACACACAAAATTTGTGTTTTGTGTTACAGATGTGCACAAAATGCTCATTTTACTGATGAATGCTTAACGAAAAAAGTTTATTTTAAAAAGTTCATACGGCTTAAATGTAGACTTTTCATGTGTACAATTGAGCACCAATGAGAATGAAATGGGGCAGAGATATCCCTATTCCTAGGACAATTATTTTTCCTGTCCTCCCTCTCCCTTTCTATCACTGTGCCAGGCTTTTAGAGAAGTCACTCTTGGAAATTGTAGTCCTTCCAAGG